>NC_139020.1:117020152-117644327 GCF_964662115.1 Mustela nivalis
GCATGATCAGTCAGAAGTTGAGGAGTGAGATGATTCCTAATACCACAAAAGAAGAGAAGCATGAGTGGGAAAAAATGTGCCCTCACCACAGTGCACACTGATCTCTTGAGGAATAAATCATACTTTCCTGGTAGAGTAAATCATACATCCTAATGAAAGGACAGGGGCGAGGAATGGAGTGGACATACATAAACCCCACGACAAGGATCAGTCTGCTCTAGAATCTGGTTCTGGAAAGATCTATTTCTTCACCCAAGGCTCATCCTCATGCTTTTTCACTAAACTTTAAACCATTATATTAAATTAATACTAACAATTGTCATGTTCAAGTCTTGTCACCAGTGAAATACTTTGGAGCCATTAAAAATATACTGGAGGAGCCCCTGGATGGCTCAGCTGGTTGAGCTTCTAACTCTTGGTTTTGGTTTAGGTCATGATCTCAGGGTCCTGAGATGGAGCCCCAAGTTAGGCTTGTCACTGAGCATGGAGTCTGATTGCCCCTCTCCCTCCCCTTCTGTCCCCCTCTCCACCTTCCCCCAAATAAGTCTTTAAGTAAAAAATCTAAAACACACACACACACACACACACACACACTGGAAATGCCTCTACCTGGGAAGATGCTCAAAAGATTAAATGAAATCAGGTTATAAAGCAATATATGAAACATGCCCATTTATTAAGGGGGTAGACATATAGAAAAAGACATATTAAGTAGTTAAGTAGTTGTTTCAAGGTAGTTTACGCTATTAAAGTTACACTATTAAAGGATTACTCTATTAAAGCTATTAAAGTCACGCTATTAAAATTACACTTTTACGTTATTAAAGGACTACACTATTAAAGTTACACTTTTATGGTCTTTTTGTTTGCCTAACTTTTGATTTTTTTTTTTTTTTTTTTTTGGAGTAAGCACAGTTAGCTTAAGGAGTAATGAGGAAAACAAAATAAAAAGCAAAGGAGTCTTAAACAGGAAGAAGAATGCCACAACTTCCCTTATTGGACCCTGGGGGGCTGTAAACTTCACGGAATATGTTGGGGATTCCTAACTCCTACCCCTGTCTGACAAGTGAAAGTGAGTCATGCAGGGGCCTCCTCCACTTCTCAAAGCAAGAATCCCCAGGGAAGCAGGATGTCTTCTGTTATAGAAAGCTTTTGCTGAAGCTGGGGGACTTGGGGTGGGGTAGATAGGTCAGGGAAAGTTGGAGAGAGGAAAGAAAAAGAGCAAACAAACAAGCAAACAAAAATCAAGCCACCTGGAGGGCTTGTTAAAACAAGACTACTGGGTCTGAGTCAATGGGGCCAAGAATCTGCTTTTCTAGCATGTTCCCCAGTGACCAAATTCCTTCAAGAATTTCTGCTCTAAGTAGAGAAGAGAAAGAGGCACCACACAGGTGTGAGACTGAGGTCCAAAATTTGTGCTGAAGTGGAATGTTTGCAATTCTTTAATTTTTTTTTTGAAAAGATTTATTTAAGAGAGCGCACACACACCTGCGTGTGCATGGGAAGGTGGGGGCATGGTAGTGGAAGAGGGAGAGAACTCAAGCAGACTCCCCACTGAGCACAGATGCTCCAAACTAGGCTCCACATGGGGTTTGATCTTACCACCCTGAGATCATGACCTGAGCCAAAATCAAGAGGTGAATGCTTAACTGATTGAGCCATTCAGGCACCCCTGCAATTCTTTTTAACAGTGGGTCTTGGTTCTCCTTTGAACAGGGAGTGATGCTATCCTTTCTCCATGGGAGCAATATGGCGGTTCTAAAAGTGGGAGGGCAGAAATTACACCCAGGTGCTACAAGAGAACACACACACACACACACACACACACACACACACACACACTTACAACTAATCCTGCCCCCAAGGAAAGTAGATACCTGGAAATAGAAATGTTTTATGAGGTACTGTTTTAATCTAGCAGTAGAAGGGGTTTCCCTTCCTTTCAACTTGACAGTTCCCTCACTGTGGTCACCAGGAAATTGAGAAAAATGTGGAACAACCTGTTCTGTAACTCTGATCTTTGCTCTTTTGCCTGGCTGAAGCCAACCTGGCAGCCTTCTTGTTGTCCCCAGGTGTGACCAGGGCTACCCTCCTTCCAGGAGGTTTAACACAAAAGGCTGCTTGTCAACTAGGAAAGATAACCTCCATTAGTCACTGGACACACCCGGTGGGGAGCCAAGCTACCCATGTCCCCTATCTACAAGAAGTACCAAGCTTATGGCCAAACCTCACAGCCTCGGGGGCTGCTGTGAGCAGCAGGTGATGATTTTTATCTAGACAAAAACAGTCTGGAGAAGAGCAACAAAGTTTGCATATGATGAATATGCAATAAAGGCTGGCTGAAGTGAAGAGAAAAATGTGTATCATCAAATCATTAGCCAAAATCAAAGGGCAGCCAAGAAGAAGTGGTGTGTTTTACATAAGGTAACATTCTCAGGATCTGAACTTTAATACTGGTATAGTTATGCTGCAATTCTTGGACCTTGTGTTTTCCGCCAGATTAGAGTAACTCGGGGATGCTTAGGATTCTTGCCAGTATCTTTTTTGGAATGTTCTTTAATGTAACACACAGAGATTGTAATACTAGGAGTGTTATGTGTTTCTTTTTTAAAAATTGGTTTAATAAAAATAAAGAGGAAATCCCTATCATACTTCTAGATCACAAACTTTCTTCCCCCATAGTTACAATGTCACAGAATTGAGGTGCAGTTGACAATGGCTTGAACCGAGACCATTAAATTGGCATAGGAATGTAGATTTATGGTTTTACCACCCAGAGGGCCCACAAATATTTAGGTAGGAGTCCCCTGAGGATAGGATCTGTATCTAGTGCTACAATTACTATTACCATTAGTAGCGACCTTTTTAAAAAGACTTCATATATGCTTTGTGCTATGCTAAGCCCTTTACATACATTATCTTAACTAATCTTCATAACAGCCAAATGGGGTCAGCACCATTAGGATTCCCATCCCCCAGTGCCTAGTGCTGCTCTGGCAGGCAGTCAGCACATAAACATTTGTCAAATGAATTAAAACACTGCATGCTACATAAAAGCCAGCTCAAAAATAAAATGATAGGAATGCATTTCATTGGTTCATTTCCACCTGAAAGGGTACATTTCAAGAAAAGGGATAAGAAAGGGGGGGGGGACCTTCTGAATTAAATTGAACCTGAGGGGAAAATGTGAACAAATATTTACTAAGAACATGTGCACAGGCTGCTATGGGACAGACAGAGATGTGACCGTCTTTGTCCTCCGTGGTCTTGGGACAGAAGAGGACTTCAAAGCAGACCAGGCAGGTCAAGTTCCAAATGGCTCCAGGCAATGCAGTCATCCCCTCAGAACTGCAGATAATCCACAGTCAACACCTAAATTCCAGTCTAGGGATTGCCTCTACCCTTCTTGGTTGGCTCCACCTCATCTGTGCCCATAGTAGGAGAAGCCACATGCCCAGGAAGACAATAATGACACTGAGGGAAGAGCACAGGAAAAGGTCTCTAGTTCTGACCTGCTACTAAGTGGCTCTCAGTGTCCTTCTCTATTAAAGAAGATCTGTTAAGTGATCTCTTACTTTCTGTGATTTAGCCCCTTCTATTTGAGAAGCCATCCCTTGGGTTTCAGATCCATGCTTTTTCTAGGGCCCTCCTTTAGGAAAAGTCTAAGAGGACAGGCCATGTAGGCACTCACTCATTGAAAGAGGAGCAGGACCTTGACGGATGAGGAATACCTTCAGGGCAGAACAGACCAGCATCAAGATTCTCAAGGGGGAACTATCGTGAAAGAGAATATCAATAACACCTCTCAGGAGTGTTATTGACTCTAATAGGGGGCTTGGAAGTGAATCCCCAATGTTCACTTTTATTTTTTAACTTTAAAATCACTTTGCATAAAAATACAGATACAGGGTCTGAATTTTTACCTTTTTATTCCACATTAGGACCCACCAACCTGTAGCACATGGAACCACAGGGGTGATGTCTACAGCACTTTTGGTGATTGCAGGACCTACAGCTGTAGCAGAGGAGGGCTATTCAGGTTCTGTTTCCAGTTTCCACCTCATCCCACCAAACCCAAACACTCCTATTTCTACAAGGGACATACAATTGGCCATCAGTACTGTTTTTCAGGTAATAACTGGCATCCTTCTTGCTACTCCCTAGTCAGAGAATCACATAGGGGAAAGGAAACAGGATTTGGGTTAGGGGCGGTTGGTGTGTGTGGTAATTCTCCCCATGTCTGGGTATCTCCCCAGGAGGCAGAAAAAACAAGAGATACACTGGAAAAACATACATGCTAAATGGTTGATTCCGTTTTCTTTGTGGTAGAGGCATGTTCCGGGAGATGAAGAAACAAAAGACTATGTGCATTAAGGCCCCAAGGATTTTTGTGCTTTTATGGAGTGGTGAATTAAGTCACTAATAGTGAATGTCACAAGGGTTTCTCTTTGAGGTTACCAGCACCTTTCTAAAGGAACTTAATGTCATGCTTTCACACATCAAATTCAGTCTATAAAATAAGCTATCTTCATTTATAGGCCAAAGAAGAGACATTCACATCAAGTCATGAGGTCCCTGCATAGTCATTCTGGGAAAAGGTAGGGGGAAAAGAGAGCTTACAGCTGACGATGACTTGGGATGCCCTGTGAAGCCCCACAGCCCTTACCCCGGCCCCATGTCAGACTCAGGCTGGAACCCAATTGCTTTTGTGGTGAAAAAAACCTTGGGAATGTGATCTGAGTGCCTCCCCTTCTAGGCTGATTCAGTCCGGTTCAGCCACCACTCCTTCCTCTCTTTCTGAGAGACTCAGATGCCTGAACTGGGCACTTGCAGCATAAATGGGGACACACAATGGCACGTGGGCTTGAGATGCAGGGACGGTGATACAGTAATAAACAAATATAAATAAACCCTGGGCATACTGTGGAGAAGCAGAGGAGGACAGTGATCGGGAAGGGTTTCCAAGAAAGGACTTTGGACCACACACCCGAAGTTAATTACAAGTGGACTAGAAAATTAAAGGCTCTAAAACTGGCTTTCACCTAGCAAGGTCAGAAAAAATGGTTGGGCTCCATGATCTTAGAAGTCACAAATTCCAGTCTGCAGCATAGAACTTAGCAATATCCTGGTGATTTCAATTCCTTTTCGTCTCTGAAACAAGGTGCTTTTTAAAAATTTAAGATAACTGAAGAAGAATCCACAGCTGACCCACTTCTTCAAGCTTAAAGGAAAGTCTAAGTAGCCAGAGCAATCCCGAAACTTCCCGCAAAGTGTGACATCAATGATTAATCAGCCTTCAGACACATATACATGCTATTAGCTCACATTTGGCCCTTTTTCACTTCCAAAAAGGCAGTTATAAATGTATTTGCTGTCTTTCTTCCTTTTCACCTCATCTGTTTTTATCTTACGCCTGGTTTTCAGTTTTCCTGCCCTTCCGTACCAATTTCAGGGGAGGGAAGAAAGATCACCTTGCATCAAACCCCTTTACCATCCTCATACTCACTAGAACCAAAAACCAAGAGAGACAATGAGATAGTAGCTTTCCTCACTTGTCCAAATCAAAAGACAGGCTCAACTAGTTTCTCCCACATTTTCCTCAAATATGGTATTTAAAGACCACATAGGTCCATCACTAAGACCTTGACTCTCAACCATGTGCTAACAATTACAACCACTTAGGGTTCACCAGAGAAAGTCCAGGATGCCTCACTTAGCTTTAGGTTGGTCAAAAATAGCCAGAACATTCTACTTCCTCTTTTCCTCAGACTTCAGAAGGTCTTTTCTTAGATTTTCCTCTACCCTTTGAATTCTGAGTGACCGGAAGCCAGCGGGGGGAAGGCCCCTAGACTTGAGAACTGTAGTAGTGGGCTCCGACCCTCCGGTTTCAGAGCGCAGCTCCTGGAGCAGGACAGCCAAGTTCTCTTGGGAGAAGAGAGAGAAGCCAAACAGCCAGCTGCCCTTATTGAAAAGGGGAAGCTGCCTTTCAATTTTATGAAGTCTGTACAACCAGAGGAACTGGTTCAACTGAAAAGAGAGGCCGCAGTCCGGGGTGGCGCTGCCCTCCACGCCGGCCAACCTCTCAGACTTTTCTAAGCCCTTCTCCGTGTTGCAACTAGGCAACTAGGCAAGTTTCCGGGGCTCTGGGCAAGGTGCTCAAACTCAGTACAAGACCTATCTTTGCAGTCAGCTTCCGAATAGAATAGATGCTTGTAGTCTCCACTGGGATTTCTCTTTTCTGTTAGAGCAGACCTATAGAGCCTCAGCGTAGTGCCACATACCTCATACACAATTGTGATCGCCCTGCCCAGTTGAGGCCCAGGATTCTTTAAAGGGTGGCTACCTCACTGCCCCCCATCTTCCTCAGATCTTAGTCCCAGCTTGCCATCTTCACATCTCATGTCTGGGGAGGAGTCTGGAGGAAAGTGGGAGAAGGTGACTAGGGACCCACCTCTGTTATTCTCCTTTCCCTTTTCAAGCAGCTTTCATTGCTTGCTTCCCGCAATTTTCAGCTGAGGGTCACTGGTCTCCTCCTGCTCTGGTTCTGGCTCCTGCAATACCCTCTTTCCTCCCACACCCCCTCTACAAGCTGCAGAGCCTGCAGCCACTGCTTTTCCAGTCCTGAAGGCTGGAGGCTGGCTCCCCCAGCCCCCACCTCCTGGGCCCCCTGAGCAGGAGGGGCAGCTGGGGCCATAAACAGAGCCAAGGACTGAGAGAACCCAGGAGAATTGCTCTGCAGGCAAATTGGGGCTGCCACACATCTGGATTCTAGCAGGCCGCTGCAGGGGCTTTAGTAAAAGCACTACCCAAGTCCCCGAATTCTGCCTTTTGACAGGAAATGGGCTCCCAAGAAATCCTGCTTGGAAACCCTTCAGCCCTCAGAGCAATCCCACCCACTCAAAGATTCTCTTTGGCCATTTCCTGCCTTCTCTCCCTTTTAATGTTCCCTTCCTTCAATTCCCAGCCTTGGTTTTGAATGTTTCTGAGCTAGGCTTAGATTCTGGTGAGGGTCCCAGGCCTTCTATGATTCCTTCTCCATCCGAATTCTGGCTCTTAGAGCTGGCTACCACGAAGTTCCAGGCTGTTCTAATTAAATGCAGAGACTGAAAGGCTAATGCAGAGACCGAAAGGCTAATGCTGGCATTAGGAACTGGGAAAATGTCCTTCAGGTTTAATTAGTTGTTGTAGCCTTCTATCAGCTCAGGGTAAAGAATATGTTAGGGTTCTGCTCTGTGTGTGGCATAGACGAGGACGATTAAGGGTTCCTTGGATGACGTTTATTTATCAGTAACTCAGAGAGAAAGTTCTATCAGGACTTTTTAAAATGAGAATGAAGCAGGAGATGGGGGCATTGTAAATGGGGGTGGAGGGAAATTTCACCCCAATAGGTGAAAGTTAGAAAGGGCGAATTATCAAGCAAGGGGCCATATTCTCCCTTCTAATCACATACAAACAAAGCCTCTCTTCCCCCACCCTCTAAGCTGAAATGTTAAAGTGACAGGAACCGCTTTAGGAACATATGGGCACTCTGCTGAGGAAAAGCCCCAGGAGAGGCTCCACAATTGATAACCTTCTCTCTGTGACCCTTCTCACCATCTTGTTTTGCAGGCTGATTTTGGGGAAATTAGTTGCTTCCTGCCATCTCCTCAACATTAAAATTAGAAGAATAATTAAATACAGCCCTAATTGGGTACACAGAGAGTTCTTGGTTAATTAATGAGCCCAGCTCCAGCCCAGAGCTGCAAACCCAGCGAGCCTGCGAAAGCCCCAGCAGAGACAAGCGAAAAGCCCGCTGCAGTCCCCAAAGAAAATTGTCACTTGGCAAAAATAGTTCCTAGTGTAGAGACAAGTGTCAAACACATTCCTATAGCTAGGAGTCACTAGTTAATCCCTCAGCTGAGATCCATATGTAAATGAGAGCAGGGAAGTGCGCCTCGGCCACTACAGGGACACACAGCTGGGGGGGGGGGGGGGCCGAGGCGAGACTCCCCCGCACAGCGCCGCCCCCCCCTCCGCCTCCCCCACCACCCCGCAGGCTGGCGTCCTGACATCCAAAGTCGCTGACAAGTAAGTAACTGAGATGCCAAACTGCAGCTCCTCATCCAAGTCAGAAGCTCCCCGCCAGCGAGTCCGCTTTCTGCTGGGGAGGAGGACGCGAACGCGGGGCCCAGCGAACCCCCTCGGCCGCGCCCCCCCAACTCCTCCCTCCTCCCTCGCCGGCCCGGGCTTTGCTAAAAGAAGGCGCGAAGGGCGATAGCCACTCACCTCTGCACCGGAGGCAACAGCAGCACTTCACGAGGAGCCACCCCAAAGAGGGACCTCGGGTGTAAGCCCGGTCGCTGCCCTTCATGCTGCCGCCTGGCACCAGAGCTCCGGCATGGCCCGCGCCGCCGGCAGCGGGTGGCAGCGCGGCGGGCAAGAAACTTCAGCGCCGCGGCCGCGAGCCAGTTCCCTCCCTGTCCCCGCCGCGCGGCCGCCGCTCTTTCTGGGAGCCAGAGCCACTTTGGGGAGGAGGGGCGGGGTGCGGGCTGCGAGGGAGGGCCTCAAGGGGCGGAGTTCCAAAGTCCAGCTGTGCCGGAGTCCCCGCCAGCGGCCGGGCTGTGGACCGACGCTGGGGGTCCGGGCTGGACCCCAGCCACTGCACACAACAGGTGCTTAGGGGCTCCTCCTTGCGCGCAGTTTCCCATCCTCCGCTTTGGCTTAGCGTATACAACCAGACGAGGCCGAAGCGGTGGGAGAGGAGCGGATTCAGAAGGTTCAAGACTCTAACGCTTTTCCTCTCTCACAGATGCCCCTTCTCCTTCCCCCCAGTCTCGGAACGTGGACCGCTTCCTCTGCGTTGAAACACCTTCACTTAACTCTTTTCTTGCCCTCCTTTTACTACTTAATGCTCACCATGATCATAGCGCCTGAGTTTTTTTTATAGGCTCCCGGCCCATAATGATGTTAGGCTGAAGCACTCCGGATTTGAAATCACAAGCCCCAGATTCAAAGCTGTTTTGTTGCCTACTAACTCTCTGACCTTAGGCAAAGTCACTTCGCTTTTTTGATCATCGAATTCCTCATTGAAAAAGTAAATAAATAAAAGAAGGAGAAAGGATTGTTAAGTTAACAGGATTGCTAATAGAATTTTAAAAGACATATGCATGTCAGCACCTGTTAGACATTTAATAGTTCCATTTGGGTGAATGCCAGAGAAACTCCAAAGACATTACTCAGGGTGGAGGAAGACTTCCATTTACCCTCTCCCCACCCACAGTGGGTCTATCATTCCTTTCCTTATATACCGAAGCTTTTCTTTTTAAAATATTTTTCAGGGTGCTCAGTGGGTTAAAGCCGCTGCCTTCGGCTCAGGTCATGATCTCAGGGTCCTGGGATCAAGTCCCACATCGGGCTCTCTGCACAGCGGGGAGCCTGCTTCTGCCTCTCTCTCTCCCTGCCTGCCTCTCTGCCTGCTTGTGATCTCTCTGTCAAATAAATAAATAAAAAATCTTAAAAAAAATATTTTTCATATTTCAAGGGCACACTTACACCCCTCACTCGTACCAGGAATCCCACCGGCCTCACACCCACTGGATCCTCCTATGAACCACTTTGTTTATCACTCACAGGTCATCTCTCCCATTCTTTCGTATCCAGGTTTAGGTTTCTGGAACCATCCCACACTCATAAAGTAGAGAAGGCCCATCAAGCAGAAAAAAAGGGAAGTCTGTGAGAAGGATTAAAAAAAACAGAAACTGACCACTCAGGTAACCAATTCCCACCTACAAGAAAGACAGCCAGGGGCCAAGCCTTTTAGGAGTTAGCAGGATTTGGCCTTCCTCTCTCAGTTTGAACCATGTTTAGATCTGGGTGTTGCGGCATCTGCCACACAGCTGGGACACAGCAGATGCTCAGGAAATAACAGCAGCACAATTTAATGAATAACAGTAGCAAACATGTATTGAGCATTTATTGTGCCAGGCCATTTCCTAATTGCTTTCTATACATTGACTCATTTATGTGCGCGCACACACGGAAACACACAACCCTTAAAATGTAGGGTCCTCTTCCATAACAGAGGAAACTGAATGAATGAACCATGATGAGGCTTTGATGATTTGAGTCTAAAGAGAAATTCTAAAGAGCTTCCCCCCGTAGAAACAGTAGGACCCAGAGTCAAAATCTTACTTCTAGTTCTGACACTTCCATCTCCTTGATAGCCTCTCCCGGTGAGGATTATATGAGAATCTCATTGTTAAGTAGGAAATGTGCCCTGGTGCTCCACATGCAAAACAGAGAAATAAAAGTTCCAGTTGCTCATGCAGCCTGCATTCCAGATTTCTGATTTACCGATCATCCTGACTGTGATGTCAGGATCTCATCAGCCTCAATGAATTCAGGATCACAGTTATCCTGGGTTCCAGTTCTGACCTACGGCAACCAACACATACTGCTGTCCAGTTCTCTCTTCTATATTACCAAAGACAAGAGCCATTTGGTTGTCCTTGCCAGCCCAGGGCAGACAACTGGCTAGGACCTCAGCCCTTCTAAAAATGAGCTTTATTTGCCTGTGTTCCCCTGCCTAGGGGCCATGATACAAGAGTCTATATTAGTCCAGCCACCTAATCCACCTCTCTGGATACTTTGGGGGCATTCTGACAGGAATTGAAAGATGCTTCAAAATTGCTTGGTAGCCACTTATTTTTTCACTTAAATCTTCCTTCTGGGCCTTTGTGTTCAGGTAACATTGATCATTTTTCTTTCATAATCCTTTCCAAGAGGCTGGTGACACCATCTTGCAGAAACTGGCTTGAGTTTGGTGTTCGTGGAAGACCCAGCCATTACTTCAGAGATTACAGTATGAGTAGACCCTAAAGTGGTCTCAGTCTCTATGAAAAGAGTCTATCAGACACGTGTCCACAGGTCCTTTAAACTTGAGAATCAACCCTACTCTCAAAGGCATAAAACATTAAGACTACCTACCCATCTTAAGTTGATGTGGTCAACACATTTTGGCCATCCTGGAGATTCACTCAGGTGTTGGGCACCAATAACTCAGAGTCCCATCGCCATCCTCATGTGCCTTCCAGAATGAGACCAGTGATGACTACAACCCAACAAGGAAATCCTGAACATCAATGGGACACTGACCCATGGCAGACTTATTCAACAATTCAGCAAATACTTTTTGAATTCCTACTATATGCCAGGTTCTTTTCTAGGTACTAGGTCTACATTGGTGAACAAAAACAATCCTAGTCCTTGTGGAGCTAGCTGCTAAGGCAGACTCACCATAAAGGTGAAAGAAAAGGGAATCAACATCAGATATGTGACCAAGTTTTGAGTTGAGGGATTTCAGAAAATAGATGTCTGATTCTTCTAATCTGCATCTAGCTGTTTTATGGTAATGTCCTCAGGACAATTTAAAGGGGAGGGTAGGGCAATGGTTATTGAACACTTATAGAATCATAAGAGAAACTTAAAAAAAAAAATCTAGGCATTCATGTATGAAAAACTCACAGCTAGTACCATATTCAATGGTAGAAAACAGAGAGCTTTTCCCCTAAAATCAGGAACAAGACATGGGTGTCCATTCTCGTCATTTTTATTCAATATGGTACTGGAAGTCCTGGCCATAGCAATCAGACAAGAAAAAGAAATAAAAGGCATCCAAATAGATAAAGAAGTAAAACTTTCACTACTTGCAAATGACATGATACTATATGACTGTATGTAGTGAACCCTAAAGACTCCACCCCAAAACTACTAGAACTGATAAATGAATTTAGTAAAGTTGCAATATACAGAAATCTGTTGCATTTCTATATACTAATAATGAAGTAGCAGAAAAAGAATTAAGGAGATAGTCTACTTACAATTGTGCCAAAAATAATAAAATACCAAGGAATAAACTTAGGCAAGGAGTTGAAGATCTGTACTCTGAAAGCTATACAACAAAGATTAAAGAAATGGAAGATGACACAAATGGGAAGATAACCCATCTTCATGGATTGGGAGAACAAATATAGTTAAAATGTCCATATTATCCAAAGCAACCACAGATTTAATGTAATCCCTATCAAAATACCAGCAGCATTTTTCACAGAACTAGAACAAATAATCCTAAAATTTGTATGGTACCACAGAAGACCATGAATAGCCAAAGCAACCCTGAAAAAGCAAAAAAAAAAAAAAAAAAAAAAAAAAAAGCTGGAGGTATCACAATCCCAGATTTCAAGATATACCACAAATTTGTAGTAATCAAAACAATATGATACTGGCACAAATATAGATATATAGATCAGTGGAACAGGATAGAAGCCCC
The DNA here is from genome assembly GCF_964662115.1 of Mustela nivalis. Lineage (NCBI taxonomy): Eukaryota > Metazoa > Chordata > Mammalia > Carnivora > Mustelidae > Mustela > Mustela nivalis. Next base: position 117,032,460 of record NC_139020.1, read on the forward strand.
AAAATAAACCCATGATTACATAGTCAATTAATATTCAACAAAATAGGCAAGAATATGCAATGAGAAAAAGATGTCTCTTCAATAAATGGTGCTGGGAAAATCGGACAGCTACATGTGAAAGAATAAAATGGAATCACTTTTTTACACTATACAAAAAAATAAACTCAAATACCTAAATGTAAGACCTAAAACCATGCAAATCCTAGAAAAGAACACAGACAATAATTTCTTTGTCATTTGCTGTAGCTACATTTTTCTAGATACATCTCCTAAGACAAAGGAAATCAAAGCAAATATATATTGGGAATGCATAAAAATAAAAAGCTTCTGCACAGCAAAGGAAACAGTTAACAAAACAGAGACAACCTACTAAATTGGAGAAGATATTTGCAAATGATATAGCTGATAAAGGGTTAGTACCCAAAATACATAAAGAACTTACTACGACTCAACACCAAAAAAATATCCACAAATAATCCAATTAAAGAGTGGGCAGAGGACATGAGAGGACATTTCTCCAAAGAAGACATCCAGATGGCCAGCAGACACTGAAAAGATGATCAACATCACTTGGCATCAGGGAAATGCAAATCAAAACTACAATGAGATACCACCTCACACCTGTTGGAATGGCCAGAATCAAAAACACAAGAAACAACAGGTGTTGGCAAGGATGTGGAGAAAAAGGAACTCTTGTGCACTGTTGGTGGGAATGCAAACTGGTGCAGTCACTGTGGAAAACCATATGGAGTTTCCTAAAAAATTAGAAACAGAATTACTGTATGAACCAGTAACTCCACTAATTGGTTATCTACCCAAAGAATACAAAAACACTAATTCAAGAAGATATATACCCTCCTAAGGTTATTGCAGCATTATCAATGGCCAAATTAAGGAAGCAGCCAGGTGTCCATCGATAGATGAATGGATAAAGATGTGGAGAATATATATGCACCAACCATAAAAAAGAATATTATGCCATTTGCAACAACCCGGCTGGATTTAGGTAATATAATGCTAAGTGAAATAAGTTAGTCAGAGAAAGACAAGTATCATAAGATTTCATTCTACCAGATGGGAGATGGGGGGGATGATGGGTGAAATAGGTGATGGGGATTAGAGAGTAATCATCATGAGCACTAGGTAACGCATAGAACTGTTGAATCGCTATACTGCACACCTGAAACTAATATAACACTATGTTGACTTTATGGGAATTAAGATAAAACAATTCTAGGCATTAGGGTTTTTGTTTTTATTGCTGTTTTTGTTGTTGTTGTTCTTAAGGCCCCACAGGTGATGCCAGGGTGGAACTAAGTTTAAGAAGTGATGCCTAGGGGACGCCTGGGTGGCTCAGTTGGTTGGACGACTGCCTTTGGCTCGGGTCATGATCCCGGAGTCCCAGGATCAAGTCCCACATGGGGCTCCCAGCTCCACGGGGAATCTGCTTCTCCCACTGTCTTTCAAAAAAAAAAAAAAAAAAACAAACAACTTAAAAAAAAAAAAAAGAAGCGATGCCTAGGTCTTCCTCCCCCAATCTCCTGGAGATTCATATTAATTCACTTTGGGTGCATCTTTGCTTTAGTAGTTTTAAAAGTTCCCCAGGTGTTTGTAACATGTAGCATAGTTTGGGAACCAGTAGTGCAGTGGTTTTCAGACTTGAGTATATATCAGAATTACCTAGAGGGTGAGTTAAAGCACAGATGATTGGGCTCTATACCCAGAATTTCTGATTCAGTAGGACTGGGGTAGGGCATGAGAATTCGCATTCCTATAGGTTACCCCAGAATGCTGATGTTGGTACAGGGGTGACACTTTGAGAACCACTAATGTAGACAATTTCCCCCATGTGTTTGCAATATATGACCCTTCTCTTTGTAACAGCATCTTGGTTTTTCTTTGAGGAAGCGGCCCTCCATTCTCAGACCACATTTTTGGGTGTACCTACATCCTTCCCTGTCCACTCTCCACTCGAAGCACGGGTCCATGAACCTGGGCTCAGCCAGTCAGTCACAGGGACTGATTCAAATTTAACACATGACCCAATTTTAGCAAAGGATCTTAAACCGTGAGAGCTTAACAAGAAGTCTTGGGATGGCAGCAATCTCTTCCCACGAGATTTCTAAGTTGGTGGAATGTTAGCCTGAAGCAGCTGGAGACCATCTGGCCATAACCACATAGGAAGAAGCTGCCTGAGAATAAAGTCAACATGGAGGAAAGAGATAATAGAGTCAGAGATAGAGATGAGAGACTGAGAGAGACTGAAAGACAGACAAGTTGGGGGAGAGGTCTGATGATGTTAACTGAATAACTAGATACATTTTTTCCCAAAAGCTTAATGTACCTTGGACTATGCACACCCAGATAAACTCCTTTTTGCATAAGACAATTGAATGTCTAATTTCAGGGTTTCAAACACCTACCCATGCATTCCCAAAGTTCAGGCTAAGAACCCCTGAGCTACAGCATGTATATATATATATATATATATATATATATATATATATGTATTTTTTTTTAAGATTTTATTTATTTATTTGACAGACAGAGATCACAAGTAGGCAGAGAGGCAGGCAGAGAGAGAGGAGGAAGAAGGCTCCCTGCCAAGCAGAGAGCCCGATGTGGGGCTTGATCCCAGGACCCTGGGATCATGACCTGAGCCAAAGGCAGAGGCTTTAACCCACTGAGCCACCCAGGCGCCCCTACAGCATGTATTTTTAGAGTGTTCTTAATTTCCATACAGATGGCTGAGCCTCTTTCTTATTTGGCAGAGTTTGTCTATGTGGGGCCTCCTCCAAAGTCCATTAGGCTTTCTATCCACTTGTGTGTCCACTTCATTTCTTGTCTGCATTCTATGCCACAGTGAACCCCAAAGAATTCCTGCTGGTCTCATCCTGCAGACCTACTGGGCCTCCACACATATACCATAATGCAGGGCCCGAGACCAGGGCCTAAAGGCACTGCCCTCTTCTCCATGTCATCCACAGGCTTCAGTAACACTGGAGGGTGGTGACCTCAGACATCCACCCTATCCACTGACAGACATATGTCCAATTTGTCCTTTAGGCTTCTTCAGATTTGCAAGCACAGAGCTCTTCAAAATCACCTCCACACAGTTCTTAGCATGAGCCCAGCCAGAGACAGTGCCCCACCTAAGATCAGGTAGAGTGCACACCTTCTACATACCAAGCCTGCGTAGTCACTGTGAGGGCTGTGGACATGATTCTTGGTGAATGTGGAGACAGATGCAGCTTTCCTCCTGCCCCCTGGCCAGTCCTGTGCCTGCCTTTTTCTCCTCCAGCAAAGACTGACTTTTAGCACCCACTCCCAGAATCTGATCCAGATTCAGATCCACAGTTACTTTTAAAGCTCTGCAAGAGATTTCAGTGTAAAGTCAGGACTAAGAACCACTGACCTTGGGGCTCATGGCCGCCTACACCCTGGGATAACTTCCTGCATAGTTGAGATGGAGTTTAGAGACATAGGAACGGGGATGTTTTCACTTCCTCAAACCGACAATTGGCCCTTCATTCATTCTTCTTCCGCCTGTTTTTCTCTCTAGGGGCTAATTGCAAGTCCCTTAATCCTCATCTTCCCCATGTGGACTTCTGACCTCTGAACTTCCTGACTGTGGATACCAGGGTGATTCATAACTTTCCTACAATTACCCCATCCTGATTTCCATTTATGACTGTGGCTCAGAACTCTAAGATGGTTACTGAATATTTATTCAACATATGGTGGGTTTTTGAACATCTATCTGCAAGTCACTTAGCTCAATTGTATATGGGGGTTTGGGAAATTTATATGGGAAATAGAAATTGAATAAGACATGTACCCAGAACAAAGACAAAGAAGAATTGGGTGAGTTCTGGGTAAAATGCGGTTCAATTTTTTTTCTTTTTCTTTCTTTCTTTCTTTTTTTTTTTTTTTTGGCAGAAAAAGGGAACTAAAGGCAGACCAGGACTGGGGCATAGGTAGAGGTTTTGTCTTTATGTGAAAAAGAGGAACTGAGATAATCACCACCAGTAACCAGAAACTCTTCAGATTAGAGATTGGAGGTGCAAAGTGTGCATTACTTCTGTATTTAATTTGAACTCCAAATATGTCTTACAGAACTACATAATGTTCACATGGGTAACTATTCCCAGGCAATATGTGCCATTTTGATAGCAATGTCTACAGAAAAAGGCACGAGTGCCAGCATTAGGCATGGTAATCTCTTCTCTGTTTTGTGGTTTCCCCACTGCACCATTGCTGGCCCTGTGGGGGCCACAGACGCTAGTGACGAAAGCATCCCTAAGCACATCCCATATGTGTAAATGGGTTCCGTGTGTGCCCACCTGACACCTGTCTGCCTCTTTCCTCCGCCTAACTCACACTCAAGAACGTGAAGCCCCAACATATCCTGTCAGTCTTCCTCTTTGTTTTCAGGAAGGGAGTCTCACTGATCACTCTCTGGTCTGAACCAGGCCCCAGGGAGGGAGGGGGAGGTCTAGGCCATATCAATGAAATCAGTGGGATTTCACTGAGGACAGAGGTGTCTCCCCAGAGCAGCCAATGCTGTCGTCCCATGGAGACAAAGAGGGAGAGCTGCGGGCAGCGAGGACAGGTTCCTGGAGATCTGTGGTGAGCAGCCGCCTGAGCTCAGGAGGAGACAGGCTATTTATCAAAGCGAAAGATGACTGGTACTGGAGTTGCTAAAAACAAACCCTTCCAGGTTTTATCTCCTTCCAGAAATGCTTACTTCTAAGTAGGTCGAAGTGTTCCTGAAGTAGGGCAGTAGCAAGTGCCTGTCTATCGCTTTGACTGAGTTCCAATTCAGGAGGCTAACCACTGCTACGCGGCCATCACAAGGGATGGCCATTTTAATCCGACCCTTGGCGCCACCTGACCTCCCCCTCCCCGGTGCAGGAAGAGCAGGGGGAGCTGGTAGACCCACGGGGGTGCCAGGCAGACCTTTCTCATACATCAGATGCAAAGTGGATTTTGCTTTGACGTAATTCAGGTCAGTTTATTGAAGATGTCAATAATAAAAGGAATGTGCAAGGCACTGCCCATCCCAAATAAATGTGAGGTACTTAGTCCATGTGCCCCCAGAAAAGACTTCCTGGGAAGTAGGAATAAGAAGATTTCCTCAGTCAAAACTCCTGACTGACATCAGAACACTATTCCTTGTTCCCATCCTCAACCTCCTGCTAAAGCTTAAGTCAGCATCCACTACAATTTTTAGGGGATGGAGAACACAATGAACCTGGTGCTTCACACACAGACTCCTTAGAGGCCCTTAAAGAATGGTCCTCTTCCCTTCCTTCCTCCCTCCCTCCCTCCTTTCTATTAATATTTACCAAGAACTTCTCATATGCCAGCCACTGTTCTAGATGCTGGGGCTAGAGTAATGAGTGAAACAGTCAACACCCCAGCACTTGTAGGGGATACCGAGGGGGTGGGACAGTGGGAGGAACAGACAATAAATGTCAACAAATGTTACCATGTGGTGATAAATGCAAAAAGTAAAACAGGGAAGGGGGGTTTACGGCACAATGGGAGGGTGGGATTCTACCAGGTGACATTTGAGTGGAGACACGAAGGATGTGTGGCAGCCAGCCATCCAGGTATCTGAGGACCCGCAGGTGATAGAACAAAAAGTGCAGGTGTCGGGGAAGAGTGTGCGTGGCTTGACCGCGGAGTAGCTCCATCAGGCAGGCTAGTCATGAGAGTGGGGGCACGGTCTGGGTAGAGGATGGCCCCACTAAACCTGTCCACATCCTAATCCTTGGAACCTGGAAGTGTTATCTTCTACGGCAAAAGACACTCTGTAGATATGATTAAGGGCCCTGAGATGGGAGGTTATCTTAGAACAGGGAACACAATCACACGAGTCCCTAAAAGCAGAGCCCCTTTCCAGCTGTGGTCAGGGGGAGACAAGACTGTGGAAGAAAAATCTGACATGCAACCTTGTGGGCTCTGGAGATGGAGTAAGGACCATGAGCCAAGGAATGCAGGCAGGTCCTAGAAGGTGGGAAGTCAAGGAAACAGCTTCTACCCCCAAAGCCTCCAGGAGAAATGCAGCCCAGCTGACACCTTGATTTTCGCCCATTGACCCCTGCATGGGGCTTCTGACATTCAGAACTGTAAATGAGTAAGTGTGTGTTGTGTGCTGCCCTATGTTTGTTGTGATTTGTCACTGCGGTAAAGGAAGACCTAGCAGATGATATCTGAGAGCGGGCTCTGGGTCAGGATTGGTAGGAGCCGCCTTGTAGCCCCAGGAATGACTTGGGATCTACTCGAAGTGAGACAGGAGCCAGGGGCCTGTTTTGTGCTGAGAAGGATCTTCAACCCCCACACGGCCCCTCTTCCCCTCCAGCAGCGGGGAGCCAGCAAGGCTAAGTCTCTCTCGGCCCCTCTGAGAAGAAAGGGAGGAAACCAGAGTGCTCGTGTCCTGCAGGGCCTCGTTGAAGGTGAGGCAGGTGATCCTATGGAATCTGCCGCGCTGGCTGGGTCTAGAGCGCGGTGGTGGAAAATCTGACCGCCCAGTCCTATCCCCAGCACAAGGACAAAGAGATGGACAGGCCGCTCAGTGAGGGGCCAGCCTCTCTGCTCCCCCAAGACAAGCAGCCGGTAGGAAATACGGCACCAGATAGAGGCTCACAGACTTTTTACACTTTGCTGGGTTTGGGTTCAGGTTGCAGTTTCAATCCTACAGGGGTCCCAGATGAGGGGAAGTTGTTCTCAAGGTTCAAGCGACACCGGGGAAGGCACTGAAGGGGCGAGAGGAGGGTCCTGACTACTGTGTCCGGTCAGGCAGCATCAGAAGGCCATAGCCGAAGGCTGCTCCCGGTGCCTCCGGGGGCTGCTGCTGGCAGCCTGTAGGACCCTTTTACTTCTGAGCTCTCCCGAGCGCACAGGGCAGGCATGTTCCCAGCAACCAGACCACCAGCGCCCTGTTCCTTCTCTGCTTCGCGAGCCCCATTCCGTGCTAGTGTTTCTGGCCCTTTTGTTCTCTTGGCAGGTAGTGGCTTCAGCTGAGCTAGCTCTTGTAAGAGTAAGATGCACTGTCTTCTTTTGGGGGCATATTCGGGTTGCTGGGGTGACCTCCCCTCCGGCATCTCCAGCCTTTCCTCAGAAGGCACAGGCAGTGGCAGCCTCTCTTCTCTGGGGTTGAATCCCAAAGCTCTCATCCCAGCTCTGAGCCCTATCTTCTGGCTCAGGAACTTCTGAGGAGCAAGGTTGCTACTCGAGTCTCGCCCTCCCCTCCCCCTTGGGATGAGAAGGGGCCTCATCTTCACGTAGACCTCACAGATTTGCAGTGGACACCAGAAGGCAGGAAAACATGCTCTTACAATGGGCGTTTGGCCTAAGCTAAGTCACAGCAGGCTGGCTCCAGAGAGGAAAAGGGCAGGATCTCTCCGGAGGGCCCCGGGGAAATCCGTTCTCTCCCTTGACAGCACATGTCCTCCTCCTGCTTCAGCTGTACTGGGAGGCAGTGCCACACGGGGCTGTGTTTAGGGAAGGTTGTGGCCTGACCTGACACCTTCCTATGTGAGGCTTCAATTCCAAGCCCTGTCGTGTCCTAAATAACACCAGATGGAGAGTAGCCCGCTGCAGGTTGGACACTGCGCCCAGAACAAAGTAGGCCTGGGGCTCACGTTCCAACTACCCTTGCTTCCTTTTATTATTTAAAAAAAAAGAAAGAAAAGAAAAGAAAAAAAAAGTGAGGGGGTGAGGAGCGTGGACTGGATGGCCCCCTACATCTCCCACTTCCTGGAACTCCATCTGGCGTGGACTCCCAGACTGTTGGTCAATAACCACTGTTCTGGCCCATCCCATTGAGGCAGGATATCCCCACACCCACCCCAACACACAACACCTCGCACTGTCCTGCATCATACAGGTCAGCCTATCTCTACGGTGTGATCCCAGTGCTTCCTTCAATGACCACTATTTATCGCTGGGAGAAAATAGGTCACTGAGAGGGGCGAGCCAGGGAATAACTTTGAATTTTCCGTTCAACTATTATCAGATAGGATCTCAACCCTCTGGTAGAAGGTAAAAGAAAGAAGAGAGGAGTAAACCATTATTTGGGAGGGAATCATAGAGAAAAACAGATCTGCTGGTAGTAGCCTGGGGGAAGGGCCTAGGAGAAGCCAGGAGTAGAAACTGAGGGAAGTGGGGTGCAGGCTAGAGACATTACTGGCCCCTTTGCAGAACCTATGCATGGGAGGAGGGTGCCTGGGTGGCTCAGTTGGCCAAGTGTCTGCTTTTGGCTCAGGTCGTGGTCCCAGGATCTTGGGATCAAGCCCCATGTCGGGATCCCTGCTGAGCAGGGAAACTGGTTCTCCCTCTGCCTCTCTCCCCACCTGCTTTGTGCTCCCTTTGCTCTTGCTCATTCTCTATCAAATAAATAAAATCATTGAATATGCATGAAACTAGAACCTGGACTCTGTGAACAGCCCTGGAAAGGATTCCAGCTGGAAATACCCTAGACTCACTTCTGTGAAGCTGTCAGAGCTGGGACAAAGAGCAGGTAGGGAGACCAACATTAACTGACCTCTGAGAAGTCCTAGGCTGGGAAATCTAACACAGGGGAATGCAGAACTGTTGCCCCTTTTCATAGACTTTGGGGATCTTGCCCAAGAACATGAGCTAGTCAGCAGCTGAGCCGGGATTCAGGACTCAGGACTGAGCCTAGGTCAGGACTCCTGGTGCCTCCACGCCTGTCATGGCTCATCTTTCGGCCTGCTGCTACGATCCGTGGCTAAGCCTCGTGGTAGACAGGCTTCCTGTTTCATCCTAAACACGTTTCATCCCAAAATGTGTTTCGTCCTAAAACAGCAACGTGACCAACTTTACAGTTTAAAAGGACTTGCACTGGGGTGCCTGGCTGGCTCTGTCAGTACAGCATGTGACTCCTGATCTCAGGGTTGGAGGTTCAAGCCCCATGTTGGGTATAGAGATTGCTTAAAAAAAAAAAAAAAAAAAGTCTAAAGAAACCAAAGCATTTTTACTTAACAAGGCCACCTAGGAGCCTTCCAGCAACTCTGAGATACAGGTATTTTTATCAGTTTCCCTTTGCATAGGTGTGGGAACTAAGATAAAGGGGCCTTCCACTCATTCCGTACCCTGTCCTCTTCACAGCTCATCTGGCCCCCTGAGAACCAGATCCTCGCCTGTTTCCTCAAGGATGTGTAAGTACACTTCTAAGAAAAAGAAAGATGACTGTCATGCATTAGATTGAACCATTTCAAATTGCTGATACTCAACCATTTTTGACTAACAAAAATGCCAATTTCTTGTGGTTCAACCTAAAAATTAGACCTTGAAATGAAGATACTGATGCTAAGTGTGGATTTAAGGTTTAAGCATAGGACCCCTAGGTTCATTGCTCTCAGCTACTAAGGATGCTCACCTGATATGGAGAGAAAAAAGCAGACATCCTTAGGCCTGGAGGGTATCATGCAGGTAACTCAGGAGGAGAGAGACGAAGGGTAGTAAACATGCTCTTTTAGAATAAGCAGCAATAGGAATGACTGTAGGGAATAACTAGGAAGAAAGAGGAGCCCACTCCGAGTGAAAGTTGGTCGCCTGTAAGCTGTGCCCAGAGAGAAGACGACTAGATCAGAGGTGCAGGTGAGGGACTAGAAGGGGGTACTTGATGTGCAGGGGGGAAGCTGGACAGCTGCAAGTTCCTAGATCCAAGGATGGTTAACGCCTTCAACTCTGGTCATGATCGCGGGGTCCTGGGATTGAGCTCCACATCGGATCCCCTGCTTGGCATGAACCTGGTTCAGGGAGCCTGCTTCTCCCGTTCCCACTCCTCCTGCTTGTGTTCCCTCTCTCACTGTGTCCCTCTCTCTAATAAATAAATAAAATCTTAAAAAAAAAAAAAAAGAGGACTTCTAAAGCCACACAGACCTAATCACTTTAAACAAGTTAGGATTGTTGAATTTAATTCAAAATATTTTGTTCTGTCCTAAGGAATTAATAAAAGATAGAAAAGGTACAGAAAAACTGTACCTTAGGAAATAAGTGTCTAACATTTTATATGCAAATTACTTTGTTCTAAATAAAAATCAGGAGATGCAGCATGAGAATTAGGACTGAGGGTTTCAAGTAGGGGGATGGAGACAGGAGCACAAGAGGAGGGATGGGCAGGAAGTATCTGGGTTTCAGCACGAAGTAACAGGAATTCCTCACCATTAGAATCACACTAAAATGCAGCAGGCTTCTTGTGGAAGTGATGAGCTCCCCGTCTTTGGGAGTGCTCAAGTAAAGCTTGGCTGGACCGTCAGAGACATGCAGAAGGGGCTCCCTATTTTAGGGAGAGAGTCAACCAGAGGACCTTTACTGTGCTTTGCAATTCTAAGCTTCCAAGAGGCAGTAAAGAGCCAATATTTTGAAATGAAAGGAAATCTAATCGAGGGCCACTTTTATTCAATTATAGAAAGAGAAATTTTAATTCTAGCTTTTAATAATTCTGAAAAACGACCAAGAAAAATGACCAAGAATCTCTACCCATGCCGCTCCATGTGTCTTAAAACACACTTTTTCTTTGAGAAATATCAGCACTCAAGTTTGTTCCATTTCTCCTGCAAATGCACTGTTTTGGTTTCCTTTGTTCTTATCCCAAAGTATTATGTTTTTTAAGGACAACTTCACTGCCATTTTTCACTGCAAACATCCTGTATTCAGCTATGTTATTCTTAAACAGGATTTTGTGGGCTAGTATGGGAACCCATTCCCACCCCTACACATCACTCTCACCTGAGAGTAGCTGTTCTTAATGCAGAAAGGCCCTGAAAGCTGAGATACAGGCTTTTGGCAGATTCTCCAGGAGTCAGGAGGTAGGAGGAAACTTTTAGTCTCTGGATCTGACAGCAGAGGGGATGGGAAAGGCCCACTTCGGTTCCTGGCAGCAGAAAGTTCAGGAAGGTCCCATCCTGCACAAAATCTGCAGGACAGGCTGGACCAGCTCCAGGGTTAGGCCAGCCCCTACCAGAAGTGGTCCCAGTTTGGCCTACTAGTCTGAGGGCCGATCAGAGTTTTTCTGCCCCAGCTGGGGACACCAGGATCTTTCTAGCGGGCAAAGCACTCACAGGATAAAACCAATGTGTCTGTTGCTACTAACTCAGGGGGCGCAGGGCGCACGAGGCCAGAGGTGGGAGGGAGAGTAAGAAAGCAGCATGTCTGGCCACCTCTCCCTAAATGTTCATCCACCTCGACTGCCCTTAAATAAAGGGCAACCTCACCAGATGGAGGCACTCCATTTCTCCCATTCCTCTTCTCCTTCCAGCTGCTCATAACAATCATTCCGCTTTGTTTCTACGAATGAACTTAAGTGCCTGTCCCAACTGGCTTCAGAGTTAGGAGGTCACTACTCTGGTTCTTTACCTCTGGTGAAGAGGGAGACCTCGGGAAATGGACGGACTTGACTTCAAATTGAGGTCCACCACTTGCAAGCTATGTTATTTTGGGCAAGTTGCCTAATCTTTGCAAGACTCAGTTTCATTGTGTTTATAAAATGAGAAAATAGTGGTGTTACTCATCTTCAGACACTAACCCAGAAACCTGTCCCACAGGAGACTCAGTAAATGTCAGGCATTTTGATGAGTTGGCTATAGACTTCATGTAAGTCAACAGCATCATGGACTGCCTCAGCATCTTCAAGCTGTCGGTGCCATGGGCCTCTAGAGCCCAGGTGTCTGCCACTGTCCGATACCTTCATACCCTCCACAGCTTGGGCAAGCTGGTCCTGAGGCCAGCAGGGTGGTGATAGGGAACTCATCAGGAGATGCCGCAGGAAAGTAGTCCCTGCAAAGAAGTCCACACCACCCGGGGCCACTGCCCCTTGCCTCCAGGACATCAGCTTGTGCGGCTCACCTCCCTGGCCTCGGTTTTGCTAAGCCAAGAGACCTTTCCTTATTGTTTCTCCAGGCACACAGCTGGAGTCAGAGACACTGCAAGAAAGGTAAAGGGACACAGATATCTCATCTGGGTGCACAGAGAAAAACCTAGATTGGCTTTTGGAGCCTGGGGCAGAGGCACTCAGGACTAATGCTGTTTTCCTTCCCATTTAAACCAATTTTAAGTATACGGTTCAGTGGCTTTGAGTCACAACATGCCCATTGTGTGACCACCATCATCATCCATCTCCAGAACTTTTTTCAAGTTGCAAAACTGAAACTCTGTACCCATGAAACACTAACTCCCATTCCTCTTCTCCTTCCAGCTGCTCATAACAATCATTCCGCTTTGTTTCTACGAATTTGACAATTCTAGGTACCTCATGTAAGTGGAACCATATGGTATTGGTTCTTTGGTGACTGTGGTTTATTTCATTTAATATAATGTCTCCTTTGCCCATTTTTATTCATTTTTATTTATTTTATTTTTAAAAAAATATTTTCTTTATTTATTTGACACAGAGAGAAAGAGTGAGAGCACAAGCAGGGGGAGCAGCAGGCAGAGGGAGAGGGAGAAACAGGCTCTCTGCTGAGCAAGGAGCCTGATGTGGGACTCAACCCCAGGACCCTGGGATCATGACCTGAGCCGAAGGTAGACGCTTAACCAACTGAGCCACCCATTTTTAAGTAAAAAAAAATTTTGTGTGTGTGTTGTAGGGGTTCTTTATATAACTTGCATATTAATCCCTTCCAATTCATCTTTACTGTCTCCTAGTAAAGGCAGCTGACCCCCTAAATCAGGGACTCTCAACACTTGTGAAACGTCAGAATTACCAAGAAACCCTGGAAATACTGACGCCCAGGACCTGGGTGGTTCTGTATTAACTGGTCTGTGGTGGGCATGTAAGGCATTAGAATACTTCGAAAAAGTCTCCTTCCAGTGGTTCTCAGATGTATCCGGAGTTGAAACCACTGCTCAAAAGTCTCTGCCCTGCGGGAGGCGCTGCCCTCCCCCACTCACTGCTGAAAAGTGAGAGGGGATAGATTAGGAAGAGGAAGAGGAATGACGAGAGACCCCCCCCCCCCCCCCGCCTCCCGTCCAAGCCCAGGGAGGATGGCAACAAAGTCATAGGAAAGACAGCCCCCCCTCACTTGGTCACACAGTGCTATCATCAGCCCTGCCACCGATGTATCAGAAGGAAACAACCAACCATTGTCTCCTGAGAAGGCGCAGGAATGACAGACAAAAGAGAAGCCTCGAGCCTCCCGGAAGTCCGATGGGCAGAGTGCGCGGTGGAAAGGTCTGGGCAGGGAGGCGGGAGCCTTGGTTCTACCGCAACTTTGCTGTCAACTTTCTCTGTGGCTTCTGAAAAGCCAGCTCACTTTCCTGTGCCCAGGGGTGCCCCTAGAAGAAAGGAAACTGGGTAGTGCCCTGCTTCTCAGCCCTGGCTGGACCTTGGATTCACCTAAGGAGCATTTGAAAAACACTGACCCTCAGGTTCCACTTCAGAAATTCTGAATGCAGCAGTTTTAGTGGGGACTGGATGTTGTCGTTTGGTAAAGTTTCCAGTGATTTTACAAAGCTAGGGTTAGAGCCACGGTCTAGTCGTTCTCCCACGTGCCCTCCTCAGTGTTAACATTCTGAGGTTCTTCTGTCTCCATTTCTGGGGGCGATGGTCCTGGCCTGAGCACTCATGTGGCGCTTGGCACATCCTACATATACTGCCCTCTCACAGCCCACAGGCACACTGACCTGATGCTCTCTGCAAAGGTGAAGAGGACTAGTTCCCTTCTAAGAACGTAAAAAGAAACAGATTCTGACCTGTAGTGACCTGGGATGAGGCCACAACCCCAGAAGAATGTTTTATTCTCAGTCCAGCTGTGCCTTGAGAGGAGGAGAGCCTGCCGGAGACAGATCAGCTGGGAGGAGGAAAGGCCAGGTGGCCGGCAGGCAGCTGGGTGGGATGGGAGAAGGAGTTTCTGCTAAGAGGCCAGTACTTCTGGCAGGCCCTGCAGAAGGAGGCACTTTCAAAGCTGGGGGGTGTGGTGGTGGTGCACGAGGGCACAGACTTTCAGAAGAGTCCTTGTTAGGGTCCTAAGGGCTACTCCATGGTGCCGCAACTGCCAGAACTTGGACCCCCAGGTGTACTGAGCCCACATGGGGGAGAGGGTGGTGGGAGCTCACAGGCTGCCCTCTGAAGTCCTCCCCTCAGTGGCCTATGCTTGGAGAGAGGGGAAACAGCCTGCAAACAAATAGAGCCAAGGAAATGGGTGGTAGGCACTGGTAGGGGACTGCCTTTAAGAAACAGGCAGGCTGGTGGAGAGCTGGAAAGTTCCATGCCTGCCTCCCTCCCTTTCTCTTGTCCACTCTTTTCCATCCCTCCTCCCTAGTGTCCCTTGTCCCTTACCTCTCCACCATCCCCACTAGAGGTCTCAGACCCCATCTGACAGCTCTCTGCTTCTGCACTGTGGGTTTACTCCTGCCACGTCCTGCAAGTAGTAGGGACCCACCTCGTGGGTGGCCAGGAGGGGATCCAGGGTCCACAGGCTGGGGAGGCCAGGCCTACGTCTGGAAGTCCCAGCTCTTCTCTGGAAGTAGAGCCATTCCTGATGGAACCACCCACACCTGCAGACCTACCCCCACACCGGCCCCGTACAGGACGTGCTGTTCTTGGTTTTGTCTCCAAAGATGGGGTTCTCTAAAAGGGATGTGGGGGAGTTTGTAGCTATTTTGCTGACAGACTAAGGACAAACAATGTAACAACTAGACCACCTATAGCATGCGGGCCGGGCACTATTCCAAGTGCTGTGTGTACTTCACATCACCCCCGACCCTCACAATTCTTGCCCCGTTGTGCCCCAGTTTCCCCTCAGTCAGACTTCCAACACAGTCACATTCCTGAGTTTCACGGATCATCTCTTCCCTGATACCGTGAGTTTCTCCAGTGGCGACCTCAAAAGGACTCAGGGGGCCGTACCCACAATTCAGACTCCATGCAATTTCCTGACCCCGTCCCTCCTTGGTCTTCAGAGAAAAGGGGGAAGTAGGTGATGGCTGAACTGGGGGAGAGGGACACGTGTGTGTGTGTGTGTGTGTGTGTGTGTGTGTGCGTGCGTGCGTGTGTGTGTGTGTGTATAGAGAAGAGAATCAGGTTTTAGTTCCCAATTTTCTCCTGGTGGGAAAAAACGCCAGGGCCACTCTTGGAGTCAGGCAGCATGAATAATGCAACCTGCTACCGCCATCTGGTGGATGAAAGGAGGAAGTCAGGCTGGGGAGGCGGACCAGATGGAATTCGAGAAGCAGGACTATTTCAGAAGTGTAGTTAGCCCTCTCAGTACCTACCAGGAAGTCTGTAGTGGGTCTCCATCATGACCCTGGTGTCCTTGCCTCCCAACAGGACCCTATCCTCTTTCCATGTCATAAATATCCAGCATGGGTCTGCACGGAAGGCTCCCCTGATGTAGAAAATAAGCTCAGACCCAGGAGAACTTGGTGTCGCTCTCTGGGCCTCAGCTTACTCAACATAATGACTCGGTGAAAGCCTTCAAAACTCCTGGCAGCCTTGTCTTTTGAAGTTAGTGGTTCTCATACTAGAGTGAGCCTCAGAGTCCCTGGAGGGCTTGTTAGAACACAGACCACTATTCCCCGACCTCCAGGCGTTCCTGACCCAGTAGGTCCAGAGTAGAGTCTGAGAATTCGTGTTTCTAAAGGTTCCCGAGGCATGCTGATGCTGCCAATCCAGAGACACCCTTCACCTTGGAGAATCACTGTTCTAAGTAGTTCAGTCTCCTTGGTGTGAGGGGAAAGTGGACAAACAAACAGGGAGTTTATAGAAAATAAATAACAGAGCTTATATAAAACAGAAGCCAGGGCTCAAATAACTTATCCATTAGAGTTCCGTAAGTAAATGTCTTGAACCGTGGCAGGGCTGAGGGGAGCGTCAAACCTGTTGGGGAGCCCAGCATAGCTCTGGAGCAGGAGTGTGGGCCAGTGCAGAAGGGAGAAGGCTAGGTGCTGGCCACAGGTACAAGAAGACTTTTCTGAACGTCATGGGAGAGCTGGAAGAGGTCTTAGAGGCCATCCAATTCAGCTTTCATTTCAAGATGGACTCACAAAGGTTACATGACTTTTCCCAAGTCCCACGGCCGCTCGGTAGCTCTTTCTCTTCACATTCCCAACCCATTCCCTTCACAAGCAGATCCCAGCGGAACCTCACAAGGCCTAATGGGTTCACGAGACAGGTTAGTTCTGTGATGTTCTGGGGCTAGGGTGGGCCAGCACCCCAGCGGCCCTCTGCACGTGCCCGCCCCCCTCAGTTCCCCCTACCTTTCACCAAGGGGAAGAAGCAGTCCATCTCCACGCTGCTTCGGGAGTGGGAGATGCACAGGGCGCTGCTGGGAACCAGGCCCTCCTGGGGGGGGCTCCGTTCCGTGGTGCGGACCAGACACCAGCCTGGTCGCTCGCTGGGCCGCTCCAGCAGTTCCACCGTCTGCCCCACCTGGATGGTCAGCTCGCTGCTGTGGCCCGCATTGAAATCCTGGAGGACCACGGTCAACTCACATCCGCCAGAGAGCTTGGGGTAGGGGGTGGAGTGAAATGGGGGACAGGGGACGGTGGGCCAGAAGGGAAGGGAGAAAGGATGCGTGCAGAGAAGAAGAGGAGGAGAGGAAGACAAAGGGGGAAAGATGGGATCCAGAGTGGAAAGAAGGCAGAAGATGGAAAAGGGAGTGGGAACAGGAAAGAAAACAAGAAAATAAGGTAATTGACACAATGCCACCATTCAATCATCCTGCTGCTCTAGCTTGGGCCACAGTCTGGAGCTTGCCCAGGACCGAGCCTGATTCTAAATCCTTCTTGTTTGCCTGGAGTTATTCTCATTTTCCTTTGCTAAGCTTCCAGCTAACTGTGCCCTCACCCCCCTCTCCAGTAAGTCTCTTCACTTCTTTACCCCATCCCCGCCCCTGTGACCTCCCTCCGACTCTGCCTGGGCACCATTTCTAACTCACTCATTTTTACATGCTTCTAGTTGAAGTTTGGGAATAACGGAAGAGACGACCTCCTTCCACCTAACCTTTGCAACCTTCCCTGTCCCCATCCCTAGCTGGACCCATCCGCCGAAAACAGAGGCTGCCAGTGACACAAAAAAGAAGGAGGCATCGAGTCAAAGGAGAAGCAGAACGGAAGAAGAATAGAATTGGCTTCCCTTCGCCCAGTCACTGGGGATCAGGGCAAAGAACAGCAAGGGAAGAAGAGGGGTCACGTCGTACTTAGGAACCATCCTCAGTGCCCCGTCACGCCCTCCCCCTGGGCCTGGCCCTTCCCTACTGGACTGGTTCTGGGGCAGAACCAACAAAACTGGTGGGAGAGACCCCAGGATAAGAACCACCTCTTCTAGCTAAATACCAAGACCTTCACTTCTCACCAGGAGGAACCACCGTGTTATTGGTTTGTCTCACAGAGCCAAGCACAAAGCCTCTTCCTTAAAAGAGCAGCTGCCCCTGCATCTCTAATGGAAGCCTCCAGGGCCCGCATCGTCTGCACCAGCAGCCCTACTCATGCACTAGTCCAAATACATGGCATATCCTGGGAGGCTTTCACTGAATGTAAAACACAGCGAGCACCCAGTAAGTGCTGAATCAACAGTCCTGCCAGGCCCCAGCGTTCTGCACTCAGGACTGAGAGAATTTCCTATTAAAGGAACTTGAACGTCACAGTGGGCTTGAGAAGGCTCAAGCATGCATCAGACGGACAGCTGCCCTATGTATCGCCATCAGTCAATCACTGGGCAGGGAGCCCGCTTGAAACACATGTCCGTGGGTGGGCATGGTGCTGCCACGGAGACTGGAGCGGGAAGAGAAATTTGTAGGACAGAAGTTGGAAGAGGGAAAGAGACAGAAGTAGAAAACACGCCTGTTGGCTCATTTCCCCCTTTAACTTTCTTGGTGCCATCAAATGCACAGATTCTCCCCCACCCCACCCCGTCCCCTTCTGGTGCTCTCTTCCCCAAAGCATCATTTTGAGAAGGATGTTGTAGGATGGTGATACCTCAGGTCTGTAGACTCGAGTACCTTCACATTAACTCTCCACTTGGTCCTCGCTACGACCAGGTGCTGTCACCATCTCCACCTCACCCACCAGAACTTTAAGCTCAGAAATGTCAAGACCATTGGTTGGCATAACGAGCATGCATAAAAGGTGTCTAAGGAGTTTATTAAACATGCAGATGGTTTGGCTGGTCCCTCACTTGCCCTAGTCCCCAATCGCAAGTTATGATTCAGGAGACCCAGGAAAGCCGAATTCACAAGATTCCCCCAGCTCATGATCTGGAAGGGGGTCCCTGAGATGCTGCCTGAGAAACACCAGCTGGATGGTTTCCCATGGTCACCCAGCTGGACTTGAACCCAGCCCTAGACCACAAATCCCATGTTCTTTACACCACATACCAGAGCAAATTATGTGTAAGTTTTAGGTATGTTTGTGGTTGGAGGGGTGGGAGGCAGGTGGAGAGAAGGCATCACTGGCCTGTGCGATTGGTCTTCTCAGGGTTGGCTTGGCATGTACCAAGTTGCTTACACTTTCTGGACTGCAGTTTCTATCTTGACCGGAAGACTACATAGCAACAGCTACATCACGGAAACACAAGTTTCACTGAGCTGATTTCATTGATACTCTATTTCACTTTCTTCCCCCCTCAGTTGCTGCTGGCATCCCGCTAAGTTGATTCCACTTTCCACTGATGGAAATTTGCAGTATTTGCAAATTCCATTTGTAGGATGTTGGACTAGATGACCACAAAATTTCCTGCTTACTCTGAGAATTTCTATCACTGAGCTTCTATGGTTCATGGAGTCACTCCTCTGTGCCAACCTCAGGATTCTCTCCCAAGGTCAAGAGTGCACAGGGCCCGAGATGCAACTTGCAGCCCTTTCAGGGATGGAAGTGGTCCCTTTGCAGACTGTTGCAGCAAAGCAAAGGGAGCCTGAGGTCCCAGATGCAAACAGCCCAGCAGGTCACCAGACCTCTGTGATCAGTTTCTTAGAAAAGTACAAGTGCAGTTTTCTTTTCCAGCAGTTCTACGGCAGGTCAGCAGGTCTGTCTGGCAGAGCCCCGGGGTCATTACTTTCTCTTCCCATCTGGTAAAGGACCAGTGACCATGTCTCCCCACTCTCCCTGTCCCTTCCCCTATTCCATGCTGCCCTTTGTTACAGTGGCACTTTCAGAAGGTCCCCATTTCTCTCCCCTATTTCTCTCTCTGAGCTGATCTCTGGCTCTTCAGACAATGTTGCAAACAACATTTTTGTTTTCACCTCATTCTTCTCTTGCCCACAGCCTTTAAGAACTATTTCAATGTCCCCTGCAAATCTTTAAAATGTTGCCCCAGTGAACCATATTCCTTTTGACAGGCTAAGACCAGGGGGTGTGGAGGGAGGGGGCCCGACCTCTCCCCATCGCAGACGTCCCAGGTAATTCGACAGGTGTCGGGAAGGGCTATCACACCCTGCTCAGAACGCCAAGGCTGATCATATTCGTACTGGTTATTTTCAGACTATTGGCTATGGATGCTTAACTTCAAATCTACCAATTCGACCACTCTAGATTCTAAGACCAAACTTACTCTCAGGAGGGAAATGCTGGGAACCTTGAGTTCGTAGCACAGACTCTCAGCATGAAGTCAGGTGCTTCTGAGTCTTCTCGGACTCTACACCCGTTTCTATAATCTTCTCTCCCCTTATTCCCTTCACTGTGTACCCCCAACCCCCTGCCCAGTCTCTGACTTGGCCCCTTCCTGGGTGCTTCTCAGGTGTTTTCTTTGCCTAGATCCCTAGGACCTTGCCTAGGGCCTCCTACACCTTTCTGACAGTAATCACTACTTAGACTTCTGCATGGCCCACCCCAGCCCCTGCTGCTGA
Organism: Mustela nivalis; assembly: GCF_964662115.1. NCBI lineage: Eukaryota > Metazoa > Chordata > Mammalia > Carnivora > Mustelidae > Mustela > Mustela nivalis. Next base: position 117,052,274 of record NC_139020.1, read on the forward strand.
GTCCTCATCATCTCTTCCCCTGAATTTTCCAGCCTCTCTCCCCTCCTGGGTCCTGACCATTTCCTGTGAAACCTGTTCCTATGTGCCCAGTCCCTGGGTGGAATCTGTGTCCTCCTCCACTTCCCTGCCAGGTGCCCCCAGGTGGCCCTCTCTCCAACGGGTACCATTACACATACAGAGAAGACTTCATAAACATCCTCATTCTTACTCATACTCACCAGAAACTATTGCTTCCATTCAGGTCCACTTTTGCTTGATTACTATTTGGACATTTCCTGATCTCCTTGGTGTATAAATAGCAGGAACTAGATTACCCCTAAGAACTTCCTCATGTTATGGAAAAAGATCTGATTATTCTCTGTGGGGTTTTTAGGAATATTCAGAGAGGTAGAACACGAACCACCCAGCATTCTACTATTGTCATTTCAGCCCCCCAAGCCTCTGCCTGCCCCTCAGTCTCCACCAGATTCTCCTGAGGGCTATGGACTCTGGAGTTCCTTAGTGGTGGTGTGACCAGGAGCAAGGTGCTTAACATCTTGGTCTCAGTTCCCTCATCTGTGGCATGGGGTATAACAGTATCTGCTTCACAGCTTGCTATGAAGATTAAATGGGATAATTTTTTTTTAAAGTTGGCTCCATGCCCAACATGGAGTTTGAACTCACAACCCAATGAGAGAATTTTTTTTTTTTATAGATTTTATTTTTTTAGAGAAAGAGAGTAAGCAAGTGTGAGCGAGCTAGGGGAGGGTCAGAGGGAGAGGGAGAGGGAAAGAATCTCAAGCAGACTCCCCACAGAGTGTGGAGCCCAACAAGGGGCCCCATCTCAGGGCGCTGAGATCACGACCTGAGCCGAAATCAAGAGTCAGATGTTCAACTCACTGAGCCACCCAGACACCCTTAGATAATATTTTGAAACCAGTCAGGACAGTGCCATCAACAGACTAAGCTCTCTAAATGCTTGTTTATAAATAAATTCTAGAGGTATTAATTAACTATTATCATTTAAATTTGAGGGGAAAGTTACAAGTAGAGAAGAAATGGTAAAAAGGAATCAAATGTCTAGAAATAGACTGTACCAGATGTAAATAGGCAGGTAAATTATTATGAAAGTAAATCAAATCCTTTTCTCTTTTTATAATCTTAATGGAGTCTTGCCCTAATAACCCAGGCCAATGAGAAGAAGTGGCCTGAAGGATTCTAGGGAAGGTGATTCAGATGCCTTTAAGAGTCTGCATTGCTTTCCATGCACCGTCCGTCTAAGGAACACCCCTGCCCAAGAGCCTGACAGATGCCCACAACAGCTGCCGCCAAGCCTGCTGACCCAGTGCTTCACCCATCAGATAAGTCTGACTTCCACCCCCTCCCCTGGCTGCCTGCTCTCTGATTCACTCTAATTCCTCCCCTGCCCCAGGCCACCCCCGCCTTCCCCGTGCTCAGCCAGGGCTCGAGGCACGGAGTTCTCTGCATTAACGCCTGCCTGTGAAAGGCAACGTGGGAGGCAGGCCAGAGTTGGCCTTAGAAAAGCATGAATTTGGGGGCACCTGGGTGGCTCAGTGGGTTAAGCCTCTACCTTTGGGTCGGGTCATGGTCTCAGGGTTCTGGGATCGAGCCCCACATGGGGCTTTCTGCTCAGCAGGGAGCCTGTTTCCCCCGCTCTCTCTGTCTGCCTCTCTGCCTACTTGTGATCTCTCTGTCAAATAATAAATTAAAAAATCTAAAAAAACAAAAAAAAAAGGAAAAGAAAAGCATAAATTTGGAGCATATCTATTTGGTGCGGTTTTACAGCACTGAGAGGACCTGCCAACTCCTATTCCAAGCAGTCCTTCTCTCCCACAATGGCTCCCGCACCTGCTGCCAATGCCTCCAATCCCACCGTCAGAGATGCATTTCATTAGATAACGTTCTCATCATGAAATGTGTCAATTGCAAAAAGATGAGAAGCAGCATATAGGTGACATGCAATTGTTCTCATGTAGCTTTAAGCATGACTATGTTCACAACAGCATTCTTTTAAATGAGAAAACAACTATAACATTGAAAAAAAAAAAAACCACCCTAAAACTAAAATACAAAAATCTAACAGGAAGGGAATGATTAAGTGATTATGATATATACTGGCAGTCATTAGAGATTCATAAAGCACTATAGCAGCTACAAGTTGCAACTATAATTAGGTGAAGAACATCACTAACAACAACTCTGTTCAGAAATTAACAGGAAGGAAATTCACTAAAATGTTAAGACTGGCTTTACTGGGTGGAAAACTGGGTGATTTCACCCCCCTTTTCTAATTTTTATTATTTTTCTTTAAAGAATTTTTTTTTTCTTTTGACAGAGATCACAAGTAGGCAGAGAGGCAGAAAGAGAGAGGAGGAAGCAGGCTCCCTGCGGGGGAGTGATCAATCAGGGATTGATCCTGTGATCAATCACAGGGCTTGATCACAGGACCCTGAGATCATGACCTGAGCTGAAGGCAGAGGCTTAACCCACTGAGCCACCCAGGTGCCCTTCTAATTTTTCCTATTGCCTGACCTAAGAGTTATTTTATAAGTAAAGTAACAATAACAACTTGTATGATCAGCAATGGAATGGGGGGGAGTGGAATGCAATATTCCAAGGAAGCATAATACTTTGAAGGGGAAAAAGGGGCAGTGGGCAGAGGGATAGTTCCTAGTTCTGCTCCAGGACCCCTGTGTGAGCCTCAGGAAAGCCCTGAGTTGCTGATGATGTTTCCGTGTAGAGGCTTTAAAATCCATCTCTAGAAACCTCTGTCCTCGCACTCCTGTGAAATCCAGGTGAGCTCTTCGAAAGGAGGTCTCTTTATGTGAATTTAGTGTTCTGTTTCTACACCGACTGAGATTTGAAACAGGTGTAAAGCAATGTCTGGGCAGCGAGGGACACTCGCTATGGAGCCCTGGGACGCCCTCAGTCGGCTGGTCGGTAGCCTGTGTTGCTGCCAAGTTCAGTTACCAGTCTAAAGCTGAAGAGTGGTTTCATTTCTGTTCACTGGAGCAGGGGCTGCTCTGACTGCAACTGACGGAGCTTATGGGTTTAGCTGGTTCCCGAGGGGCTAAGAAAGAAGGTGGAGCCCCAGAGAGGCACAGAGTGTGGTCTGCGGTCAAGTAGAGGTCTCAAGAATTGTGTAGAAATTAATAGCGGGAAGAATGCAGGAGCGGGAATTGGGAGGCCCTGGTGCGGGTGTGGGTTTTACCTGTGTGTGGCACTGGGAAAATCCCTGCCCCTCTCTGTACCTGAACTTCCTCATTCTTAAGATGAGGAAACTGGATTTCAGGGGTCCTTCCAGTGTTAATATTCTACGGGGGAAGTACCTCCTGTATTCACTCATTAACACACAACTCTGGTTAATTTTTTTGAGCGCTTGCCACTAACCTCATTAGTGGGTTGTTTGCTTATTTGTTGCCGTATCACGCGTCAGAATGTAAGGTCCAGTAGCGTCTGAGTGGCTCAGTTGGTTAAATCGCTGCCTTTGGCTCAGGTCATGATCCCAGGGTCCTGAGATCAAGTCCCGCATCGGGCTCTTGCTTGGCAGGGAGCCCGCTTCTCTCACTGCCTCTGCCTGCCTCTCTGCCTGCTTAAGTGTGCTCTCTTTCTCTCTGACAAGTAAATAAATAAAAATAAATAAATAAATAGAAAATGTAAGGTCCAGGAGAGCAGAAGACTTCTTTGTCTTGCTCATGGTCCCATCTCCTGGGTCTAGAATGACACCTGGCCCAGAGTAGGTGATGAGCAAATACTCACTGAGTGCCTGAGTGCGGGCAGCCTGCAAGCTGTTATCATGTCCAAGGCTGTGAAGGGTAGCCACCACAGCCAAGGTCTCCTTGCACCGGTTGGCCACCACCTCTTGTCAGTGTGTTCCCGACCCCAGAGTTTATTTGTTCAGAACCCCTTTTTGAGAAGCTCTCTCCTCCTTTGATCACTTGGCTGTATCTTCATTAATTCCCAAGTGTGATAAAAATGACACAAGCAGGGGGAAAGATATAAACCACCAAGAATAAAGAGATCGAGAGGTAAGAGTAGACAAGAGAAGTCAACATTTTTTTTTTTTTTTCAAATAACAGGAAGTCCCTTCAAGAGTGGGTTCTGACCCGGGAGAATGGAGGTGAGATGCAAGTTCCTACCATTAGCCCTGCACAATCTTTGGAAAGGCCCAAGAAGTGGAAGCCACAAGACTGCACTAAAAGTTGGAGTTCAGGTGGGGCTGAAAAGGGAAGAGGGGTTGTAAAGGAAGTACACCCCCCACTCCCTCTTCTACAGGATGTACCTTTTCCTGAAAAAGTGACATTCACTGAAGGTCCACATACAGAAGAGGGAGATGAAGCCACCATCCTTGATCTTGTCTCCCAGGATACTGGCCGCCAAATAGAAACATTTGATGCAGACTTGAAGATCTTTCATTGGAGAAACCAAAAAGACGTACAGATACTCGAATTCTGACATTTGGAGATCCCTTCCTTCACTGCAGAGTGGAACCTTCCAGTAAACACACTCCTTCTGTTATACAGAGTATCCACTCAGCTTTTTTGGTGCCTCACTCATAAATAGGAATATGATCCAGCCAAAGATCCCCAGACTTTGCAGAAAAGCCCCAAACTAAACGAACAGGAAGGATCAGACACTCCCAGGAAAGGAGGTGCAGGCAGGACCACAACAGTCAGCAACACTGTAACACCCTCAGAGAGGTAAGAAGGGCACCATACCCATGAAAACAGACAAGCTGCTGCAGACAGCGGGGACATTTCAGAATGATAAAGAGCGCTCAGAAATTACAACTGTGGTGGAAAGGAAACATCTCACGCATGGGTCAGAAGACAGAGTCAAAGAAATTTTCCAGAGAGTAGGACGAGAACAGTTGAGAGAGGAAAATAAGAGCAAAAATGTAAGAAAATTAAAGAATTGATCCAACAGGTATGAGACAGACAGAGTGAAAAAGAATAAATAGTCAAGAAAAATTCCCAGGACTGAAGGGCACAAACTGCCAAGCCAATACAAGGTTTCAAGTGCCTGCTGTGATGAATTTTTAAAAGACCTACTCTAAACTACGGTGTCAGGACATATCGGCAATGAGGAGGGCATTCTAAAAGCTTTTGGTGGGGTGGGGGGAGTCAGGTAAAATCCAACAAATCAGGAATCATGATGACAGCAGTTTTCAACAACAGCCTTGGAACGTTAAAGAAAATGGAGCAATTCCTTTAAAATTCTGAGTGGGAATTATTACCAACCTTGAATTCTGTGTCCAAAGTATCAGTCAAGATGAAGGTACACAAAAGGCCTTTTTTAGACTTTCAAAGTCTCAGAAACTTCCCTTAGGAAGCATTTGCTGAGTGGCAACCATTATGATTAGCATGTTGGTTTCTCAATTTTTCTCTTTTATTCTCTTTCTTTCTTTCTTTTTTTTTTTTTTTTGTCTCTCTTAATGTGATATGCCTTTGGTGGATACAAACTAAAATTAATTCCTTCATTGACTCATTTTTAAAAAATGAGTTAATAGGTAAACAGATTTGAGCAGTTCCTGAACCACAGAATTGCTTTTTATTTAGCAAATCATTAGTCCAGTCCTATGTGTCTATGTTCTAGTCAAGGCTATGAAACGTGCAGTGAGATGATGTTACTGGTAGGCAGATCCACAGCCTAGCTAAGGTGCAAGGGACTCTGAGGTTCATCTAATCCCATCCCCCTATTTGTGAGAAGAGGGAAATGAATTCCCCAAAGAGGAAGGACTTACATAAGGAAGATAGTGTCTGAAAGATGGTAGATACTTAAGAAACATTTGTCGAATGAATGAATGTGTTAGTGGGTTAAGTAAATGAGTTAAACCAGAGACTGTCCAGTGCTCTTAACTCACAGGTAGAAAAACTGAGGACCCCAAGATAGTTGGTGGCAGAGCCAAGACCAGACTTGGGTTTTCAAATTCTGGGGTCAGAACACTTCTCACTAGACTTTGCTAAATTAATGATCGCTGTCACACTTAATGTCATAAGGCCCTAGGTCCCCACTTGCACCTAACGTATTGATACATGGACTGGTGTCAGCGTGGGAAGAGGATTTTCAAATCCAAAGCTTGACAAAGCTGCAGAGGACATGAAGCTGGGAGAAGCAGCTAAGATTACAGATCACAGACACCCAGGACGTTTGTGAGCTTTCACTCTAATCTCCCACTCAAGGAAGGACTCTTTTCATGACAGCTAGGCTCTTGGTGTTGTGACACTCTTCCCTCCTGGTAGACTGCTGTGGTATTCAGAACACTTTCTATGTTTTTGTAATTTCCATCCATGGTTCTTAGTTGCCCTCTAGGGTTGTACAGAAGAAATCTTCCTTTCTTCCATGGAGTTCTACATATGTGAAGACTAGATGGATAATTCCTTAAGTCTTCTCTTTTCCACACATTCCTTCTAATGGTTCTCAAATGCACAGTTTCCACCGTTTTCATCATATTCTTCCGGATGAGCATCAGTATGTCCCTGTCCCTCTTGACAGGGACACCTAGAACTGAACCCAATCCTTTAGACCTAGTGTGCTCAGCACAAACTAAGCCAAGATCTCACATCCAGGCCTAGATACATCCATCAGTGTAGTCGGAGAGTCTCTTATTGGCTGGTTTCTATTGAGCATGTAACCTAATAAAGACCCCAGTCTAACTCACAGGGTCTTCTCAAGTGAGCTTCTTCCCTTTCTCTACTTAAGGCTTTAACTCTAGAGAATTTCCTATTTATCTTTGCTAACTACAAATTTCTAACTAAAGCGTAGTGCTCTTCACTCACTCATCTATCAGATTAGAGATTTCTTCATTTTGTGGCATCTGCAAATCTGAAATTTACACTTCAAGGTGTCCAAGTGAGAGAAAACACAGAGCGCTAGGTAGGAACAAGGACAGTGCTCACAGGCACTACCCCTAGGGTCCCAGCGGACAGGCACCATTCACCCAGAGAAGGAATGGGATTTGCTTGGGGCATAATTAACACAGTGTGGAAGTTATAGGGCCTCAGATGCGGCTTAACTTAATGTTTATTCATTTGTTCATCCAACAAGAGCTTATTTAATGCTGCTTGGAGGGTTAGAGCTCTCCAGCGAGGGAGGGAGGAAATGCAAACTGATGGCGAATTCTGTCTGCTCTTTATCTCTGTACTCCCTGTCCGGGCTTCAGAGACCATCCAGTCTGGGCACAAGCCATCAGCAGACGTGGCCGGGAGGAAGCACACCCTGCCAGTGAATGGAGACAGCCTTGACCCCTCGTCTGGAGATAAGGGTCCTGACAAGGGGTGGGCACGGGTCCTGGCTCTTTTGTGCTTCCCCAAGGCTGTTTTCCTGGTGTCCTGCCTGTAGGTACCTGGGCAGGAGGGCGCTGTCCTACAATACACACCAGAGTTTGGGAAAGAGGAAAAAGCCCACGGCCCTAGTGCTGAAAACACACGGCGACCTGCAGCAGAGGGCTGAGAGAGATGGCTAGGAGAAGCCAGGAGTACAATGAGCCGCTCTGCCGGTACAGACGGCCAAAAAGTTGTGGGCTGCCCTCAGGCATTCTCGCAAATTGTCCTCTGTGCGATTGGGCAACCCTGAAAAGCTGAGCTCCACCGGCCATCTCGCCAGAGACCAGACAAGACTTCAAAGAAGTGTACAAGGTCATCTGACCCCAGGTATTGAGACGTGGGTCACCACTTTCCATTCTGTGGGTCGTGGGGTCTGGGGTCAGACTATTAGGTTTGAATCTGTCTCCATTGTTACTGTCTGTATAACCTCCAGCAAGTTAGTTAGCCTCTCTTTGGCTCATCTTTCTCATCTATAAAATAGAGAAAACAAAAATCATTGCCAGGACTCCGTGAGTTCACACGGGTAAACCCTGACATGCTTCACATGCTCAAGAAATGTTATCTCTTATTCACCCAGTCATCATAACTTGGCATGTGCCCAGGACATGTTTCCCGCGCCAATATTGTGTGTCTGGGGGACAAAAATCAATTTCTAAACCGGCCCTAATGACACATGCTGAGAAACTGGCAGACTGGAAAAAATAAAGGAAAGCAACCATATATGACCAAGCCTGGGGTTAAAAGGTTTTGTGGTATAATTTAGGCTACAATTTCCCTATGTAGGGCCATGGATATGAATACCCTTTCTTTTCCCACACTAGGGCACCTAGACAAGCCACAGACCACATCAGGCTAGGCAGGATTTCTTGGAATTATTTGCCAGACCAGGTGCACAACATGTTTACACTGAGGCAAAATAGTAGAGGTTGAGATCTCCACTCGCATATAGAAAATGGGCAAAATAACCCCCGGAAAGAGGCCATACTTTCCCCTGGTTGACCAGAGAACCCCAGTTAGCCTGATGACTGTTATGTCATCTGAGCACAGGCTGCAAATCTGCCAGGACCAGAATTGGGAAGAGGGCATAGGTGAAGTTTAAGGGTGGGCTGCTGAGTGCCCGGGAGGGGAACTTGTCTCAGAAAAGGGGCCAGCTAGCTGCTGGTAGCTGGGGAGTGAATTCAAATGCACATTCATAAGAAGCACATTCTAAATGTTTTAACTCAGAAAGCAAACAGCCATAGAGTGCCCAGGCCCAGAGAAATGCCAGTAGACATCTGGTTAACTTCCCATTTTCAAGCAGAGTAAAATAACAATGCACACTTGTATGACCCTTTACAAAACTCACAGACATCAGTCTGATCCTCACAGATCCTGTAACTTGCCATTATAATCTGATTTTACAGACGAGGAGAGCAAGGCTCAGAGAGGTAAACTATCTTGCTCAGGGTCACACAGCAGCAAATCACAAAGGCAGGACTCCAAATTTTAATAACTCAGTTCCATCATCCATGTACTTATTTGCTTACTTGCCAGCCAGGCCCTAAACTGTGCACAGGATACAGACAGCTGAAGCAGACAGTTGTGACGGCCCCGCCCTCGCCAAGGTTACTGTCTGTTGGGGAACATCATACAAACACCCCAAGGGTGACAACAGGGGAAGCGTGGGGTGCTGGCCAGGGGATGAGGCAGGGTGGGGGGGTTGTCTCTCAGAAAGTGATTTGCTTTTCCCAGTGCTGACTCACCAGATCCCTCCACTGGATATGGCCATGGCTGTCTCTCCTCAGAGCTGTTTCTGTTATTAGCTTCATCACCTGCCCGGGGCTGAGTTGATGAGAACTTCTCACTCCCCTGCTTACCCACCAGCTAGTGAGATCCCGGAGCGTCTGCCCTGTCCTATGCCAGCCCGTTCAGTTTCACCATTCCCTGGCCATCCCCCACTGTGGGGTACCACCCTGGTAGTGGGAGCTGGAGGAGATGCCCACTGTCCAGATGAATGATCTAGAACATGTGCCCAGCAAGGAAGAGAGGAGCATGGAATGAAGGAGTTTCCAGAGTCTGGACTAGTGTCGTCCTTGAAGGTTGTCAAGCCTTTGTCCTCAGTGAATTACAGACTCGCCCTTATCCTTGATTGTCGCCTTGCCCGGTCAGCATGAAGAAGGGTCTTTATCTGCGACCCACACTTCCTCCTTGTCCAGGCTTCCCCATTTATTGAATGAGTCCTAATGGGGTTTTCTGCTGTCTGCTGCCCTTGGCTCCTTTTCTCCGGGACTGACTGCCACCTCCCCACCCCGTCTCCTGTCTGATTCAGGGCACTGGATCTTTCTTACCACCGCCTCCCGGCGTGGTGACCAACTGGTCAGAATATGCCCTTTGGCCGCTGTTTACTACCTGTTCCCTTGACCGTGCGCATGGTCTATGATTCAGATCCATCTTAAGGACCTCTTAACTTTCCATTCAGATTAGCTCTCTGGGAACCAAAGGGCTAGAGCTCAGTTTTTAGTGGTGTGCAGTGGCCACTAGAGGGCAATAAAAGCTAGGATTTACTAAAGAAACGGGCCACCCTTGGGTTGCTGGAACCAAGGCTGGACCCTGCCCTGGATGGGGAACACCACGGGCCCACCCATGTGGGAAACAGACGGACAACTGCTTAGTGCCTGGCGAAGGGTAAGTGCTCAGTAAATGTTTCCTCGATGAAATTCCTAGTTCTAGAAATGAGAAAGCAAGTGATGTGATCACAAAATTAGTTGGGGTCAGGGTCCCGTTTTCCCTGTTCTCAGGCCGGGGTGCCGTTCCATCCCATAGTACATCAGGCCTCCTCCTTCTCTGCCCCCTTCCCTGCTCCTCCTCTGTGGGTCAACCCACGTAAACCATCTCCCTAGCCAAGTTCATTTTTGAAACCCTTCTGGATAAGCAGTAGTTAGAGACTGTTTTCTCTGTCCCTTACACCTAATTTGTCACTGAGTCCTGCCAGGTTATTAAAAATCTTCTTCTTATTTTCTGGATAGCTCCCTTGCCATTCCAGGCCCTCATCAGCGGCCTCCCTGTCTCCTCATGGTCTCCTTTCTCCCATGCTCCACCCTCAGGTCCTCTGTTATTTCAGAATTTACATACAAATTTACATACAAATTCTACCAGCTTCCTCAGGCATTCACAACTCTCCAAAACCCTCCCCAGCCACCTGATCAACTACTTGCCCATATATTTGCTCTGTTTGGTGTTTTGATGGTCCCCTGAATATGTCCTGGTTATCTCTGCCTCTGGACTACTTCTTTTTAAAAATATTTTATTTATTTATTTGTCAGAGAGAGAGAGAGCATGAGCAGGGGGAGAAGGAGACTCCCTGCTGAGCAAGGAGCCTGACGTGGGACTGGATCCTAGGATCCTGGGATCATGACCTGAGTTGATGGCAGACGCTTAACCAACCGAGCCACCCAGCCGTCCCTCCCTCTGAACTTCTGTTGATGGGTGTCATTCCAATGGAAAGATTCCCTTTTGCTCTCCAGACCCCATCTTACCCCAGTGTCAAAGGTCATGTGCAACTCTGGGTTCCCCACTATCTCACACATTCTTTGGCAGTGGTCTCCACAGAGGGCTTTCCTCTTCCTGGAACTAATCTTGTCTGTCCCACGTGTTTAGATACTCAGTCAGAAAGATCACTTTGGGTGGTTCGTGTCTAGGTGTATATATTATAAAACGTTATATTTCCTGGCTATTTGGCTTGGTGACTGAATACTCATGTTTAAATTGCCTTCTTCATTTTATCAATTTTCTCCTATTCAATGGCATTGTATCAACAATGGATCATCCCAGAGTTCTGTATTTGGTACCAGATAAAATTATTGTGTGTGGGACATCGTAGCATTTTTCTTCATAAGTTTTAGTTTCTTGAGTTTTTTTCCCCTACCAAAAATACGCCAATATTTCTAACTCAGAATCTGTGTCTCAGTTGGTAGTCATGGCAATGGTGTAGGGGGCAACTGGTAAGGCTGAGAGTTCACTGCATGGCAAACATGGGGGTTTATAGTCCGGATTTGGAACTCAGCACCCCTGACTGAACCCAAGTTCCACCACTGACTAGCTATGTTGCCTTGGAAATGCTAAAAATACAAGGTCTGCCTGTGCTTTAGTTCCTCACCCAAAACACTGAAGTTTTGGAGAGTTGCTGTTTTGATTAAAGATTGTATCACATGTGAAGCACGTGCTGTCCCATTAATGGCTATTGTTCTTTTTACTGTTTTCATTTTTCTTTTTTTTTTTCTTGGAGAGAGAGAGAGAATGAGTGCACCTGCATGCAAGTGGGGGAGGGGAGTAGAGCAGAAGGAGAGGGAGAGAATCTTACGCAGACTCCATGCTGAGCGCAATGCTGGACTGGGGCTCGATCATACGACCCTGAGATCATGACCTTAGCTGAAATCAAAAGTCAGATGCTTAACTGACTGAGCCACTCAGATGCCCCAGCTTTCATTATTATTCGTTGTGACTGGTTGAGTCACTAAGTGTACATGACATAGTCTCTTTCCTTTAGAGAGGGAAGGTACTCATTTTATTTTTGAATTTTTTTATAACGTACATACAGAGAAGTGCACCCATCCGTTCAACAAATTTTCTCAAACTGAATACATCTACGTGATGAGCACTTGGATCACGGAAGAGAATGTGAGCCTCACTCATACTCCCTTCCAGGCACTATCTTCCTCCAACCCATTATCCATAGCATTTTATTCAAAAAGATTTATTTATTTATTTATTTATTTTAGAGAGAGACAGAGCCCATGCTAGAGGTGGGAGGGGCAGAGAGAGAAGGAGAGAGAATCTCAAGCAGACTCCGCACTGAGTACAGAGCCTGCCACAGGGCTTGATCTCATGACCCTGAGATCAGGACCTGAACCGAAATCATGAGCTACCCAGGTGCCCCATTTTTTTTTTTTTTGACTGTAGTGAAAACACTAAGCATGAGATCTGTCCTCTTAACAACTGTTTCAGTGCACAATATGGCACTGTTGACTCTAGGTACAATGCAGCAGATCTCTAGAACATAGGACACTCCCTTCTCTACCCCCCTTGTCCTGCTGTCCCACTGTGCTCAGCAGCTATGAGCAGTGGAGTTTCAGCAGAATCATACAATTTTGGTGTTCTCTGATAGCTGCGGGAGCTGGGGCTAAAAATTATGGGAGAGTATTAAACTGTAGGTCCAAATGGAATCTCTGGGCTAGAATAAGATTTAACAGCTATGGCAGAATGCAAAGTCAAGCTCACAGACCCTCCATGGAGTAGGGAGAGATGAGAACTTTATTCTCCTTTAAATATAAATCAAGTATGTCAAATGTGGGTCATGAGCAGCCATCCATACAGTTCCAGCAAAAGAGAGGAAACACCTATATAGGTGTCTTTAAAATCTCATAATTCTTTCTTTGTGCCCCCTCTGCATGTGATTAGGAGTCTAGCATCTAGAGAGGGGCCACGTGACAAGATGGAATTAAAAAGGAGTGAAGAGAGGACTTGGTAAAGAAAGCTGATGGCCCCGGGAACACACACCATCCTGGCTAGAAGCTCCTGGTGGCAACACGTAGGAGGACAGCAGATGTCTTTAGAGAAAGACAGAAATTTGGGTGGCACTTGCGCAAGTTACAGAAAACTTGGGGACTGCACCCGTGGAAAGGCTCTTAGAACCTACATTTTAGCAAAAAAGGACAAGAATGAGCTCTTAATTATAGAGATGGTTAGTAGTACCAACTTTGGGATATAATTGGTGTATTTCAAACCAAAAAAAGGGGGGGGGATGTCTCATGCTTGAGCTGAAAACTTTGGTATACAAGTGGGAAATCACAGACCCCTCTCAGCACCACAACAGGGGAGCCCACCCTGAACATCCATTTACCCTCCTCCCCATTTTCCTGGGTCTACAACTCCGGGTAATACATGGAGTTCTGAACGAGAGAAGCTCAGCTCTCAGTCCGGACACAAAGCTGCACTCATCTTCCAGGGTTCATACCACCCCTTCCAGAAGGTCTGATCAACTTCAAACCAGTTTGGTTTCTGAAGGTGAGAGACTGCCTAGGTTGTCTTAGTCAGACGTAAAGGTAGAAATTCTTCTCCTTTAAGGCTGACCTCCAGTTACTCACTCACTCACTCACTCATTCATTCATTCATTCATTCATTCACCAAACATGTATTGAGCACCTTCACCTGTGGATTCACAGCCAGGATAGAATGCAATCCCCAGATAACCTGCATCTGGGCAGAAGGCACTGGGAATTCAGTCCTAGGGCTGCTTCTCTTTCAGCAAAGGGCAGGAAGCAGCGGTCCCTCACCTGCTGGACTTCCAGAAACAGCCCTATGTCTCTATGTGGCGTGCTCACACCTCAACACAGGTGTTGCTAGAAGCTGTAATGTGGATTTTTTTTTTTTTTATCTCAGCAAGTTAAGTTTGAGAAAATAAAGACACGCTCTACATCAGGGAAATGGAAAATTACAGCCAGAAATTCATGATTCATTCCCGAGGCATAAAGCCACGAGTGCCGCAAATGCCACCAAATCTCCAAAGGCTGAATATTGACCTCAGCTCACTGGTGAAGGAGGGAGAACATGTAAGACCCCCAACTGTTAGGGAGTTTTGCCCTTCCTATGTCAGAAAGAGAAAATGAATGAAACGTAGTTTGCTATGGTAAAAGAGTCAGCAGTTTTAGCCAATGTACGACAAATCAGTAGCATAGGAACTGTAGGGCCCTTCCTAGTGTGTTCTTAAATACAGCCAGACCAGAAGGAAACAGCATGGACATCTACTCTGGCCTTCAAACTTTAGTGGATCCCTTTTGTACACAATAAAATCTTAACTTTGTTACAAGCATCCTCTGCCACACCTGCTTGTCAGTCCTTCCTTCTGCCACAGCAACCTACAGCTCACAGTCGTAGCCACAGATGGCCCTGAACATCCAAGCACCTTGGGTCAGCTGTCCCATCTGCCTGCAACAGCCTCCCTCCAGGTCCCATCTGCTATATTTCCCTGTTCCTTTATGGGCCAGCTCAATTTCCTTATGCACTGATTAGTTACTTGAGTTATTCATTCAAAAAAGAGTTGTTGAGTACAATGTGCCAAGTACTCCATTAGGTCCTGGGGTTCAGCAGTAGCCCAGAAAAACTCTTCTACCCTCCTGGAGCCTGCGTTCTTGTAGGGGAGGCAGGCGGTAATCAGGAGAAACAGGCAAAGCAAGCAGAACCTTGGAAAGATAGTGGTAAGCGTGAAAGAGAAGAACAGAGCAAGGACAGGGAGGAGGGGGTCGGGCGTGTGGGTGGTGGTAGGGGAAGCAGAATCTAATGGTTCTGCAAGGACTTCCAAACCCTACCACCCCAGAAGTCTCCTTCCCTACATACTCCCTGGTCCCTCCGCTACAGTATCAGCATCAGCTTCTTCGTGTTTACACATATGGGTGGGGCTCTGCGACTGGAACTGGAGCCCCCAGAGACTCTGCGTCTTCAAACTCCATACACTTCACTCCATTCACATGGTGTCCAGAATTGGGAGAGAACTGTGTCCACAGAAGTCAGAATCTAATGTGCCCTGCTTCCATCTTTTCCCCTTGGTGCTCTTTTCCCCGAAGCTTTCCCTCCTTGTTTTACTTTCTTGTTTGCACCTGGGGTTTTCTAAATACTCTTCTGAGAAAATATCCTCATAAATTAATTTCCCTCCCACTAATGACTTCTGAATAGGACCAACCTCTCATCGAATAACTGGGGGAAAAACATGATCTCTCATGGCAACGCATTTGCAGAGAAAATAATTTATTCAAAGTGTGGGGTTTCAAAAATATGTCCACAGATCCTCTGATATGCCACCCTTCGGTTTCCTCCACTTGACCGTGGGCGGGATTCAGCGGCTTGGTTCTAATGAGTGGAATATGCTGGAAGGGAGGCAGATGTGTGCCTTCTGCAGCTGGGATGTAAGAAGCATTGCTGCTTCCTCCTTGCTGTCTGTGGGATGACAGGCTGTGGGGAGGCCAGCTGCCATGTTGTGAGGACACTTCAGCAGCCAGGTGGAAGAGCTGTCTTGGAAGCAGGTCTGCCACGCCAGCCCCCACCCTCTGTTGGACCTTCAGAGACTGCAGGTGTGGCTAGTACCTTGACTGCAACCAGGGCCACCAAGCTACGCCACTCTTGGATTCCTGACCGATGGAAACTACTGGAAAACAAGTGTTTGTTGTGCAAAGTCGCTAAGCGTTGAGGTAATTTGTTTGGCAGTAATAGAGAATTGAGTGAGTTCTGTCCTGGTTCTGACTGATCTTCAGGAAGTCAGTTAACCTTGCTCAGCTTTAGTTTCTCAGTTGTGGGTAAAGTGGGTTAAGGTCAGAATGCTCGAAGCGGCGCCAGCTCCCACACCCTGTGTTCCCCGAACAAAACAAAAACACTTGAGGAACAGTGTAGTTTGGGCCAGCTGTGTGTAAAATGTACCAGTCTTGGTCTCTCTGGGGATATTTCTGCAGATTCAGACAGCAAAGTGGTCATCATCTGAACCCACAGATGAAAGCCGGGTTCTGAGAGGTGATACTCAACTTAGAAGGGGACACACGAGAATCCCACACACAGAAGATTTCAGGCTTAGAAGGGGCCTTGAGGAGATGATAAGCTTTCCATAGGTGTGATCTTCCTAGCTGACAGTGTGTTTCCATGAGTAGCAGTTCACTAAGAGCTACAGATGCGAGGTCGAAGCTCAGAGTGTTTCGGGAACTTGCTCAAAGCCACACAGTTTTTAAGCTCCAGAGCTGAGAACTGAAGCACAAACCCTCTTGCTACGTTCTGTTATTCTCAGGTGCCTCCCTGATGACTGGTCTGAGGGTTACACTGGGCAGGCTGAGGACAGGGCCGTGGCTCTTTCTGGAAGAAACTGTGCTCCTTCAGGCTGCTGCCAGAGCTCCATTTCCTACGGCCTGATTCCATTCTGCCCTACGGCCTGATTCCATTCTGCCCTAAGCCCCAGATGGGGGTCTGCCCTTGGGTGGCCGCCCTGAATGCTGCCAGGGGCAAGGGACACGGCCTGGGGCGAAGAGATGAGTGTGGCCAGTTAGATTCCATCTTGCAAGAAGGTTTGCTCAGAAGTAGTAAGAGAACAATACACTTAACCTAGGGCTGTAAAGGTTTTTGAGGGAAGAAAGATGAGACGGGCCCTAAGGGCCACGGGCAAGTCAAGATTTTGTGGGAACAGCAGCTTAGACCAAGTGGTGGCAATAAAGTGAGGAAAAGGCATATCTGGTGTGGAACCTGGAGAGAGGGGCTTGAACTGGAGCCAGAAGCGAGGTCCCTCCCACCGCCCAGATCCAGGACCATCCTGCAGGCCCTGGCTCTGCAGGGTCTAGACGGACTGTGGCTGCTAGGATTTGCTTGCTGTGCGATCCTACTTCGTCAGTTCTCCTCCCTGAGCTATCTGCACAGTGCTCTCACCCTGCAACTAAGAGAATTTCACTAGCGTTGGTGTGGCTGGCACAATATATAAAAACAAAACTGTGTGATTATAAAATTCCCAGAGGCACAGGGGTTTTGTTTTCATTTTTTTAAAGCAAAACACACACCCAAAGACCTTCGTGGATTCTGACCACCGAACAACATAAAACACAGGCGACACTAAAAGCGGTGTTTCGTGGCACTGGGATACACAAGACGGGAGCCCTCCTCCCTCCCCGAATGAGCTCTGGCTACGAACGAACCAACCGCTTTCCAGTTTTTAAGAGATTGCTCCACACCTAGCAAAGAGGTATAATCCGCTCATAGAAATACAAAGATCAGCTATGATCTATGTGGGATTTGAGTGGCATATGATTAGAGAACAGGCTTGTGAGCTTCTAAAGGCCACTCATGATGAGCATAAACTAGTGCCTCAGAAAAGACTGCATTTTGGTCAATGGTGCCCTCTGAGTAGCCCTGACCTGCCAAAAAGTGGCACTTTGCAGCACCAGCACAGACAGACACAGTGTAGAGTTCCTGGCTGACAACGCAGGGTCCTGGATGCGGCTCCCAGTTCTGTCACTCAGTAGCTATGTGGCTCAGATAAGCAATTGCAACTGCCTCCACCTCTAAAACAAAAAGCATGGACTAGAGGATTGCCAAGGCCCATTCCTGCTCCGAAACTGTGTGTGATTCAAAGATTCTTAACTGCTCTGCACAGCTGGCAGCTTAAGCAGTCACTCACCATACCGGGATGAGGACCACATTACCACAGTATGCCTAGAAAACTCCACACAAAAAACCCCGGAGCGCATGGTCTGGCCATGGGGCACACTCTCCACAGTCAGAACGACTTTATATCTATACCTGGACGCATGACTTCCCTAGGCCTGTTTTTCTTCTAGAAGGGCCTGAATGGGTGACTAAAAATAAAAGGGACTTTTCTGCATGGCTCATTTCTTATCTCATTTTTTTAAAAGGAGACTCCATACCCAATATGGAGCTTGAACTCCTGACCCAGAGGTCAAGAATCCCATGCTCCCCTGACTGAGCCAGCCAGGCAGCCTCTTATCTCTTTACATTTAAGATAATTCCAGGTCATAAGTGTAGAAATATATACAATTTTGACCTCTTGCCCCCCCCCTCCTTTTTGTCTCTTTGCTTTTTTCTAAAAGAAATCTGGAAAACCTAAGCCTCCTCTGGCTTCTTTGTTTCAGGTTTGCTTATAAACACACTGGTGGCCAAGATACGCTTCAACAGATGAATGGATAAAGAAGACATGGGCCATATGTACAATGGAGTATTACGCAGCCATCAGAAAGGATGAATACCCAACTTTTGTATCAACATGGACAGGACTAGAAGAGATTATGCTGAGTGAAATAAGTCAAGCAGAGAAAATCAATTATCATATGATTTCAATTACTTGTGGAACATAAGGAATAACACGGAGGACATGGGGAGAGGGAGAGGAGAAGTGAGTTGGGGGAAGTTGGTGGGGCAGATGAACCATGAGAGGCTATGGACTCCAGGAAACAAACTGAATGTTTTAGAAGGGAGGAGGGTAGGGGGATGGGTTAGCTCGGTGATGGGCATTAAGGAGGGCACGGATTGCATGGAGCACTGGGTGTTATAAGCAAACAATGAATCATGGAACACTACATTGAAACTAGTAATATACTGTATGGTGACTAACATAACATAATAAAAAAACCTAATTAATCAATTTTTAAAGAACCCACTGGTGGCCACACCCTGCTCTTTATTCAGCACCCCACCAAACCTCTAGGCAAATTATTTACATTTCCCTCCAATTTTGCTTTGCCCTAACCCTGCAGCGCCCGCCTGCTGGAGGCATGCTGGGTGCCGCTGGTCCCAGGGCCTCAGTGACTTGTGAGGAGCTGGTGCACAGGTCATTCATGGAACTACTGTCATGCTCATCATTTCTAATGGAACAGCATTCAGGGTTTTAAAGCTTCTTAGCCTCTTACCCCTCCGCTGGGAAAGGATTTGTAACTTTGACTGTGGCTTCTTCCCCACAAAGGATCAGCGCACTTCAGAAAGAAAATCTCCAGTCCCCAGCAGCCCCAGAGAGCCTAAATGCAGAAGGGTGGTTTGTTCTGCATTTTAATATCCCTGAAACATGGTGGTGAATGGCTCTAAAGCCATTTTAGGATGCCCTGAAATCCCCATCTGACTGCTTCCCTCAGCACCCCTTCATCTGCAGGCTACAGACCCCTCCCCACTGCACCCCTTCTCTGAGAGTGACATGCTCAGCCACTGGGACTGGCACAGTGTGGCACTCACATGGTAGACTCCACTAGCCCCCAGGACACCAGGAGACAGCACAGCAGAGATGCAGGTAGAGCCCTAGGCTAAGAGTCAAGAGTCTGGGTGGCCATTGGTTCTTGCCCTACGTGGGTGATTATCCTGAGCAAGATGGCAGATCTTTCTGGGCCTATTTACTCACTTATTAAGAGAGCACTGCATATGTGAAAAGGATACATAAAAAGGCATCCTTGAGCTCTGCCTTCGTGTTCTGATTCACAGCTTGTCCTTCACTGACTCCCACGGTGGCCAGTGCCAAGGATTGAGCCCACGGGTGGGTGGTGAGCAGCTGCAGCCACTGAGCACTGGAGCCTCTGGGGGCCCCACCA
This sequence comes from Mustela nivalis, assembly GCF_964662115.1. NCBI lineage: Eukaryota > Metazoa > Chordata > Mammalia > Carnivora > Mustelidae > Mustela > Mustela nivalis. Next base: position 117,071,688 of record NC_139020.1, read on the forward strand.
TGTGCTCTGCTACAGGTGGCCATTTGGAAAGACATTCTACTTAAATGTCCTTATTGTTATTGCCATTCTGATATTATAATACCCTTCCGAAAGAAATGAGGGAAAAGTCTGTCTCCTTCCAGCTCCAGACACGGTATCTTAGTTCGCATTTAAAAATGTCTCTTGCGGGCGCCTGGGTGGCTCAGTGGTTTAAGCTGCTGCCTTCGGCTCAGGTCATGATCTCAGGGTCCTGGGATCGAGTCCCACATCGGGCTCTCTGCTCAGCGGGGAGCCTGCTTCCTCCTCTCTCTCTCTCTGCCTGCCTCTCTGCCTGCTTGTGATCTCTCTCTGTCAAATAAATAAATAAAATCTTTAAAAAAAAAATTAAAAAAATTAAAAAAAAAATAAAAATGTCTCTTGCTGTAAGTTTTTTCATGGAAAATTCTGTTCTCTTCTTTTAGTGTCACTGTGTCCCCGAGGAGCCAGCATTGCTTTAATAACTTATTCTAAATGTCAGCCAGCTCATCCATAGCATACACACGTACTTTCCTCCTTGACCACAAGCTACTACCCAGTGACCACTTCTTGACTACTTAACTAAGAGTAATAAAGGCCGCTCTTCTCTCTGTCCCTATCTCATGCTATTCCATGCCATTCCCCAGTTCCTGTGGCAAGGTCACTCAAAATCATCCCACTGTCTGAAGGAAGGCAAGTGAGAGAAGGCACATCTTGCAATGTCATTTTAAGAAAAACACACCATGCTATATTTGTACTTGTCAAAACGCACAATGTTATTTAACCTAACGTGTTTGCCTTTTCATTCTTGCTGTCAGCAAACCCGAAGATGAATTCACTTCCAGCACGACAGTGGGGACTCGGACTGCTCACAACCCCTTGCTTTTCTGAGTCCTCACCATAGGATTTTCTTCTAAACCCTTTACATTGTATATAAGCAAACAAACTACTCATCAATAGGAAGGAGTCTTGCTCATGACTTTCTGAGTAAAGAGAGGTCATAAAATGTGAAGGCGCTCTACTTCATTCTTTACCTATTCCTCTGTTGCCTAGGGAGCCAGGTTCAAGTCTCCGAGCATCTAATTTAGGGTCTTGGAGATCTAATTCCTCAATCTTTCCAACTCATCTGCTACCAGACTGACCGTCTGCTCCAAGTCACAGTGACACTTGCTGATTCCCAAATATACCCAACATTTTCCCAACTCCCTGACTCATATGTATGGCATTTTCTGTCCAGAATAGGTTCTCTCTCCCTCTGCCAAGCCACACTTCTCTCACCTTCTGGAAATCCTTCTCCACATTCATGCCCAGCTCAGATATAGCCCCATTCCTGAACCCGTCCACAAGAAGTTCCAAATAACTCCCTCCCTACCTCTTTAGTGGAATGCCATTTGTACATCTTATAAGCATGTTCTTGCCTTGGATATTTGTCTATATTCCTGCATCTTCCATAGGATTGGAAGTGATTTAACAGCATAGCCTGCGGGGTTAGTAAATTTTTCTTATATAGAGACGATTTTCAATTATTGTTGATTTAAATTTGCTGAAATAGATGGAAAGTGCTATACTCTGATTCCTCACATTTTTGAAACTTCTACATCCCCCGTTTCCTCCATATGGACTCTCTTATGTTTATTTTTGAAATTCTACATCTTTCTTAGAGTTTTAGTTAAATTCTCAAGTACTTTTGGGAAATAGGTGGAGTAGGTATTTTATTTTGTTGTTGTTGTTGTTGTTTTTTAAAGATTATTTATTTATTTGACAGAGATCACAAGTAGGCAGAGAGGCAGGCAGAGAGAGAGAGAGGGGAAAGGAGGCTCCCCGCTGAGCAGAGAGCCCGATGGGGGGCTCGATCCCAGGACTCTGAGATCACAACCCAAGCCGAAGGCAGAGGCGAAACCCACTGAGCCACCCGGGCGCCCCTGGAGTAGGTATTTTAAATACTTTTTATTGGCTTGTGATTTTGGACTTTTCATGGGGCCAACATTAATTTTGAGGAAATCCCTCATAATCCTTTAAAAATCCGTTTAAAATATATTTTACAGATCAAGAGGGAAAAACGCAATGCTCCTTTACAATATATGAAAAGAGGAGTTATGAGTCTCAAAGAGACTTTTGCTATACTCTAATACTCTTCTGTACAAGATAAGCACAAGATGTGGAGGACGGAATGAGAGAGATACACGATAGATTGCCACTACCTATTTTTCTGATAATATGAGACAGTATGGCCAAGAATTCTAGGTGCCTCCCAAGTCCATTCAGCCATGACTTCTTAGTAATGAAGATTCTTTTTTTTTTGAGAGACTGTACATTGCCACCTACTAAAAGAGTATTTTCCCCAGGTCTCCTTGCAGCTGAAGTAGCCCTGTTATCAGAAGTTGGCCAGTGGGATGAAAGCCCGAGTGCCGCCTACATCTAGTCTCCTTTGTGTGGGGGTATGTGGGGGAGATGGCTCTTCTTCCCTGTTGCGCAGTCCATTCCCTGCAACACCTGCCATCTTGGACTAGGAGTTAGAGCACATAGTGGAGGAAGGAGCTAGCAGGAGCCCGAGTACGGATGAGGCTATGCGTCTTTTCCACCAGTCCTAGATTACTTATCCTCAGGTGTCTGCTATGTGAGAGGAAAAAAAATACCAAAAATAAATTTCTCCTTATTTAAGCCAGTGTCATTTGGAGATTTTGTCTGTAGCTAAGCCTTCTAATCCTAACTGATACAGGTGAGAGGATTTTTTGAAGGTAGCAAGGGGAGTTTTGGAAATGTTTTTTTTAATATTCATTGTTTTTTATTCTGATCAGAAAGGAAAGGAATTAAAAAGCAGCTTGGATCTGAGGACCACATATCTTTGACAAAAGAAGATAGGGTGTGAGGGGATGTCCCAGAACCAGTTAAGAGAGCTCAGATAACAACAAAGCCTGTAACACGGATGCTCTGAAACCCAAGTGACCAGAACAGACTGGAACAGATGGAAGGGCCAAGTATTCAGGGGTCAAGCTGTGGCCTTCTTAGAAAACTCAAGGACTTCTGGTACAAGCAGAGCCCAAAATGTCTCATCTAACAGAGAAGATGAGAAACAAGCTATAAATCAGCATAAGAAGTAAATATGGGACAACGTAGAGTGGTTGATGATGACTGAGGTTTTGTGAGAACATCTGTACATCATATACATTAATCTCAAATGTGCTTCATTTTCTGTATTTTAATGTTCACAAGCTTAATATTTACAAGATTATTTCCAAGTTTACAGTTTTCAAAACACCTTTACATGAACTATCCCCCCACCTTCCTAATTGATTGTACAATCATGTACTGTTTTGTTTTTGTTTTTGTTTACTAGGAAGACTCTTTCTGATGCTTTCCTACTATTAAAAGACCTACTTAGTTTCCTGGTAGGAGCTACAAAAATTGCAGGACACGTGTGGGTGATGGGATAATTAGCCTCTAGAGGACTAGTCTAGAATTTTTATTTATTTATTTATTAACATATAATGTATTATTAGCCCCAAGGGTACAGGCCTGTGAATCGCCAGGTTTACACACTTCACAGCACTCACCATAGCACATACCTTCCCAATGTAGTGATGGATATCAACGAACTTCGCTTTAACCCCAGCATGGCAATCTGGTATCTCCACCAGTCTTTTCTTTGGTTGCTTTGTTTATTCTCCCGTGATGAACTAGTCCTGCTGCCCATGTGAATGCAGCCCTCTGCTGATGTCAGGCTTCATCAGAGGCTCCTCTGCATGCTAAGTATTAACTCTCTACACCTTTCCCAGCCTGCATTTGTCTGCCCTATCCTAGCGTCCGGTCTTCCGAGTTCCAACCATGTCCTTTATTGGCTTAAACTCTTCTGTTCCTGCTTCTGAACCTTCGTTCAGGCCATGCTGGATGCATGAAAAATACTTTCTATTCATTTGCTCTGCCAACCAACCCTTTCCCATGCTAACCTCGCAGGTTAATCTCCTCCAGGGAGTCTTCCTGAACAATTAGCAATTAGGCTTCAACACATTCATCCGGTTTTCAACCACAGTCATTTCCTTAAATTTTTTTTGCCATTTGATGGAGGAATATGTGTTTTCTTTTGTAATTTACATGGTTTTTCCATCTAAGAGAATCTTGCCCCAAACACAATTGTTTGTGTATCCTTTCTTGAAAGTTTCACCGCATGCAGAGAATCTGTTCCTCACGTCAGCTTTCTTTCTCCCTCATCATCCATTCTCTCATACAAAGTTGTTCCAAGCTAACTAAAAACTGTTTCCAAGATGCAATTTAACCACCCCCTCACTACATCATCAATGTCCTTGGCACCCACATAAGTGAGATGTGTCCTTCTAAATGCATGGCTTTATTAAATTAGCATTATTCCTTATGTATTTCCTGTATTTCTTTATGCTTGCAGGAACTGCAGGTCAGGAGACCTAAAACTAATCTTGTTTCTACTGGTTATATGAACTCAGGGCTAGGGGTTGGTTTTTTTTTTTTTTTTTTTTTTGTTTTTTTACTATTTTGTGCTTTAGATTCTTAATCTACAAAATGAAAATTATGAAGGATTCTTCTGGATCTAAGATTCTGCCATTCTGGATCTATGAGTTAATTCCCTACAGGGACTACTTCAACCGCCTGGTGCTGTCATTCAACCTCAAACACCTCCATCCCTCACTCCAAGGGCAGGTGGCAGTTCTTTTAACGCACACACACACATATTTTATTGTGCTTAGCACAAGGCCAACAGTTTTGATACAACATGGAAAGAGAGTTAAATATATTTAAGTGATTGAACAAATCTGCAAATTTCAGAGACAGGTAGTAGAAGAGGAATGTGTTGTGTGGACTTCCTAATCACTGCAGGTCCTCAGAAGACACATGGCAAGGAACAATGAGTTCTGTCCCTATCTCTTCCTAGGGAAACTGCTATATTAGATCAAACCCTTCCATCAGGAGAAGCTACATTTCATTTTCTTTCTTTCCTTTTTTCTTTTTTTTTGTTTTGTTAAGATAGCTTTCTTTCTTTTTAAGATTTATTCATTTGTCAGAGAGAGAGAGAGAGAGAGAGAGAGAGAGAGAGTCAGCCCAAGCAAGGGGAGTGGCAAGCAGAGGGAGAAGCAGTCTCTCTATCTCTCAAATTCAAAAAAATATTTAAAATACAAAACAAAACAGAGAGGGGAGTTCATAACTCGCTTGTTTACACATAAGGAACAGAGACTCAGACAGATAAAGTGATTTGCAAAGACAAAGAGCTGGGACCAGAAACCCTTCTGTTATTGGTGAATTTGATACCAGTCTGATAGTTTCCTTCTCCACCCCAAGTTCTGCCATCATCTTGAGTGACTTCATCTCTCTTTGGGCAGCCCCTCCAGCACCTGGGGGTCTCTTGGTTCTTTGACCTCCTGGTCTCCACTGAGCTCCTCTTTCACTCCACTTCCAGTAGCTCCCTCCCATGGTCACACCGTGAATCTCACCATCACCGTTTTTGACCACTCTGACTTTCACAACACCACATAGACATCTTCCTGTCTTTAGCAGCATTCTACACATTTCGATAGGTTGTATTTTTATTTTCATTCAATTCAGCTCATTTCCCTTTCAATTTCTACTCTGACCCATGGGTTATTTAGAAGTGTATTATTTAGTTCCCAAATACTTGGGAAATTTCCAGAGATCTTTCTGCTACTTATTTCTAATTCTATTGTGGTAGAAAACACACTTTGTATGAGATGAATCTTTTTAAATGTATTGAGACTTATTTTATGGCCCACAAAACAGTTCCTTTTGGTAAATATTTTATGAACATTTGAAAAGGATGTGTATTCTGCTATTGTTGGGTAGAGTGTTCTATAAATTTTCTTTTAAAGATTTTATTTATTTATTTGACACAGAGAGAGAGACAGCGAGAGAGGGAACATAAGCAAGGGGGGTTGGGAGAGGGAGAAGCAGACCTCCCGCTGAGCAGGGAGCCTAATGGAGGTTCTATCCCAGGACCCTGGGACCATGACCCGAGCTGAAGGCAGACACCCAGTGACTGAGCCAACCAGGTGCCTCACGTTCTATACATGTTAATGACGTCAAGATGGTAGATTGTGTTCAAGTCCTCTGCATACTTACTGATTTTCTTTTTTTTTTTTTTAAAGATTTTATTTATTTATTTGACAGAGATCACAAGTAGGCAGAGAGGCAGGCAGAGAGGCAGGCAGAGAGAGAGAGAGAGAGAGGAGGAAGCAGGCTCCCTGCCAAGCAGAGAGCCCGATGTGGGACTCGATCCCAGGACCCTGAGATCATGACCTGAGCCAAAGGCAGCGGCTTAACCCACTGAGCCACCCAAGCGCCCCTGATTTTCTATTTATCTTACCAATTATTGAAAGAGGGATATTAAAATCCCTGGCTGTGTGGTGCCTGGGTGGCTCAATCGGTCAATCTGCCTTTCGCTCAGATGACGATCTCAGGGTCCTCGGATCAAACTTCCTACTCAGCAGGGAGTCTGCTTCCCCTTCTCCCTCAAACCTTCCCCCAACTCATGCTGTCTCTCTCTCTCTCTCTCTCAAATAAATAAAAGAAATAAAATCCCCAACTGTAATTGCTGATTTGTCTATCTCTCCTTGCAGTTCTATCAGTTTTTCCTTCATGTATTTTGAGATTCTGTTATTACATGAGTTAGAGTTTAGGGTTTTTAGGTCTTCCGGACAATCACTGTGAAATACCCATCTTTATCCTTAATATTTTTTGCTCTGAAATATACTTTGGTTGATATTAATGTGGTCATTCAAGATTTCTTTCAGTATGATGTTAGGATGTTATACTTTTTTTAAAGTCCTATTTGTATACTCATACTTAAAGTGCATTTCTTGTTGGCAGCATATAGTTTGGTCTTTTTTTTTTTTTAAATCTACTATGGTAAGTTCTGTCTTTTAGTTGGGATGTTGAAGTAATTTATATTTACTATGATTATGAATACGTTAAGGTTTGAGTCTATTTTCTTATTTGTTTTCTATTTTTCTCTTCTGTTCTCCTCCATTTTCTTTTCTTTTCTGCTTTCTTTGGATTACCTGAGAAGATCTTATGATTCCATTTTATATCCTTTGTTGGCTCATGTTATGGGCTGAATTCTATCCCTCCCATATTCATATGTTGAAGACCCAAACCCCAATGTGACTGTGTTTGGAGATAAGACCTTTATGGAGGTAATTAGGGTTAGATGAGGTCCTATTGGTGGGTCCCTAATCAAGTAGAATGTGTCCTCATAAGGAGTGCAAAGGACACGAGAGCTCTCTCCACATAAACACAGAAGAAATGACCATGTAAAGACCCGGGAGGAAGGTGGCACCTAGGAAGAGAGCCCGTATCAGAAATGAAAGTTGCTAACAACTTGATCATGGACTTCTAGCCTCTAGAATGGTGAGAAAATAAATGTGTTGTTTAAGCCACCCAGACTGTGGAATTTTGTTGTGGTAGCCCAAGCAGACTAAGACACCTTACTGGTTATAACTCTTTGTTCTGTTATTTCAAGATTGTGTTAGGATTTATAGAATATATTTTTAACTTATCACAGTTACCTTCAAGTGATATTATACTACTTCATGATAGCATCAGAATCTTATAATACTACACTTCCATTTTTCTCTTCCCAATGTTTATGCTATTATTGATGTACAGTTTACTTTAAATATATTACAAGCCACACATTTCATTATTATTGCTTTTGTTCAAATATTCAACTATTTCCTTTAAAAATAACTCCCCAGGGGGCGCCTGGGTGGCTCAGTGGGTTAAGCCGCTGCCTTCGGCTCAGGTCATGATCTCAGGGTCTTGGGATCGAGTCCCGCATCGGGCTCTCTGCTCAGCGGGGAGCCTGTTCCCTCTCTCTCTCTGCCTGCCTCTCCATCTACTTGTGATTTCTCTCTGTCAAATAAATAAATAAAATCTTTAAAAAAAAATAACTCCCCAGACTCTTCATCTAAATTTTCAAATTCATTATATATATCAACTATCTTCCAAATTAGAACAAATGACAGTTTTCCAAATGTTTCAACACTGCACAATATAGATGTCCATTTCTCTGGTCTCCAGTAATCACTCCATCCTCACCACACTTCCAAAGACAATAGCACATATTTTGTTTTTTGTTGTTTTTCTTTTACTTTTAAAAAATTTTGTTATGGCGGCATTCATTCTGTATTAGCTTTGCTGGAATAATAAACATACCATGCATAATAAAAATTTAGGGGACAAGAAAGCTTAAAATGATTGCATTTTATCTGACATTAAAATTTTTATACCAGCTTTCTATTGGTGAATTTTTGCCTGGTGTACCTTTTTCCATCACTTTATTTTCTATATCACTGTTTTAGATTTGTATCTCTTTAGTGTGTACCTGGATTTTGTTTTAAAGATCAAATTGAAAGGTATTTGTATTTTAATCAATATATTAAATCCATTTGAATTTATTGTTTTAACAATTTGCCTCTTTCTGACTCTTTTTGGTTTGTATTTTCTATTCATCATGAATTCACTTTACATCTTTTCTCTCAGATTGATAAGGTCACTGTATTCTCCTTAACTTTCCTCAACCATTATTGAAAGTATATAGTCTACTTCTATTCTTTTGGCAACAATCCTTACATTATCCTTACAAAAGTGTATTTTTCCAACAAACTCTAAGTTAATTCCTACTTTTATCCTGCTCTGAGGTCAGATAAGGATCTGAGCTTGTTTAACCCTCCCTCAGGTCACTCCATTTTGTTTCAAGAAGTTAGTACTCTTTTTATTCTTACTATTTGCACAGAACATTAAATTATATTTACCATAATGTTTTATTGTTTCTTTAACTTACCACCTTTTTTTTGCATTTAACCCCTCCCTTCTGGGTTAACTTTTCTTTTTGCAAAAAATCAAGAACTTATGAATAGTAAAATCTCCAAGTACTTGTACATCTGAAAATAAATATCCTTACGTCACCTTCACAGTCTTATCTCACCTTCTTAAACTATAATTTTGCTGGGCATAGAATTCTAGGTTATAAGGATCTTCTATTGGAACACTTATGCTCTTATGGTATCTCTGTTGTAGTGGATGAGAAGCCCGATATCAGACTAATTGTTGTTCCTTTTGGGTAAGTGGTTCTTTCTTCTGTTGTTAAGATTTGTTACTATTCTTAGTTTTCTCTAGTTTCACTACAGTGTTTCTATATTTCCTCAGTTTTGGAAAATTCTTGGTCATTTTCTGTTTGAAAAATGTCTTTTTGCCATCCTCCTCACTTTACCCCAGAATTCTTAGTGAAATTATTTTTCATCCATCTCTTTTATCTGGCTGTGCTCTAAAAGATATCTTCACTTCTGTTTTCCGAATCAGTAATTCCCTCTTCATCTGTGTGAATTCTTGTATTATAGTCACTTGCTTCTATTTTATATATAGGATTCTTCTCTTACCACTTTGTCTCTTTTATACTGCGCTCTGTGTGTAAATCTTGTTTCTTTGCCCTGGAATTTGCCATTTCTAGTGCTCTTCATTTCTTTGTGTAGGTCCATATGTCCCTTTTGGTATCATTTCCTTCTCTGTAAGGATCTCCCTTTAACATTTCCTACAGTGTGGATCTGTGGGCAAAGAATTTTTCCTCCAGCTTTTGTATGTCGGAAAAAAAAAATCTTCATTTTCCAGAGATATTTTTACAGGGTATAGAATTCTAGACTGACATCTTTCTTTCTACTTTCAGTACTCCATTCAGGGGCTCCACTGTCTTTTTGCTTGCCTTGTTTTCAATGAGAAACATGCCTCCCATCCATATACTTGTGCCTTTGTATATAGCGTGTCTGTTTTTCTCTGGATACTTTCAGGATTTTCTCTTTTATCACTGTTTTTGAGCAATTTGAGTATGATAGGTCTTGGTACAGTTGTCTTCATAGTTTTTGTGCCTGAGGTTTATAGGGATTCCTGGATCTATTTTATCAAATTTGAAAAATGTTCAGCCATTATTATTTGAAATTTTTTCTGTCCCTCTTCCCCATGGGGAATTCCAATTACATGAGAATTAGGCCACTTAGTTATCCCACAGGTCACTGACACTTTTTAAAAAGATTTTATTTATTTATTTGAGAGAGAGACATAGACAGTGACAGAGAGCATGAGCTGGGGAAAAGAGGAGAAGCAGGCTCCCTGCTGAGCAGGGAGCCAAACATGGGGCTTAATCCCAGGACCCTAAGATCATGACCTGAGCCAAAGGCAGGCGCTTAACTGACTGAACCACCCAAGCGTCCCAGACATTTTGTCTTTTTTATTAAAAAACTATTTTTTTTCCATGTGTCCTATTTTGGATAGTTTCTATTATTATGCTTTCAAGTATACTTAGATTCTCTCCTGCAGAGTTTAATCTACTGTTAATCCCATTTGGCTATTTTTCACCTCAGCCACTGCAGTTTTCACCTAGAAGTTCAAATATGGATTTTTCTTTATGTCTTCCATGTCTTTACTTTAAATAATAAATGTTTTTATGTCTACCTCTGCTAACTCTAACATCTGTGTCAATTCTGGCTAAGTTTTGAATACTCTCCCCTCCCCCCAACCATGGGTCCTAGTTTCCTACTTCTTCGCATGCCCAGTAATTTTGGATTGGATGCCAGACATTGTGGATTTCTGGATCCACAGAAATGGATCCAGAATTAGATGCAATCTCATGATTACTGAGCACTGGAAGCTCAATATTTTTGTGTTCCTACTATTTTATATCCCTAATTATTTGTAAGTTTTGTCCTGACATGCTGGTAAGTTACTTTGATAGACTGATCCCTTTGAGACTTGTTAGGCTGAACCAGAGCCTAGTTTGTTGAGGGCTTACTATTCCCCAGTATGAAGATAAGACCCTTCTCAGTGCTCTACCTGATGCCTTGCAAATTTCAGATGTTCTGGTCTGGCTGGTGGGAACAGGCACTATTCCAGGCCTGAGTACCTCTTCTCTCTATTTCAGGTAATTCTTCCCCATCCTGGGGAAGTTTCCTCATATGCATGTGCTGATCACTACTCTGATGAACACCCGAGGGGCCCTCTGAAGATCTCTAGAGGCCTCTTTCCATGCAGCTCTCTTCTCCCCAGTCTTCTGTTCCATGAAGTCTATCTGCCTTGGTCTCACAGGACTTCCTGCTCCATCTTTTAACTCAAGGGACACCCTGCTCTAAACCTGGAAACTCAAGGCAGAAAGCTAGGTTACTCAGAGGGCTCACTGTTTATTTCCTGTCTCTCAGTGATCACTCTGTCCTTTGTTGTCTGATGTCCAGTGTCTTGAAAATTGTTGTTTCTTACATTTTGTCTCGTTTTCTGGTTGTTTTGGGCAGAGAGTGTGTATCTAGCCCTTGATGCTCTATCTTGGGCAGAAGCAGAAGTCTCACATCTTCTTTCCTGAACACAATTTACTGTTCTTTCAACTTGCTTATTACTCTTACTATTATTTTTTTTTTAACCCTATTGGAACCTCTAGTACATGGAGCCCTCTACTTTCTCCTAATCCATTAACACTCTTCCTTTATCACTTTCCTTCCTCTGCAGCTTGGTTTTCATGGCCCATTATTTCAGTAATGCTCTTGCCAATGTCCTCAATTTAGAAAAACATGTTTAAGCATGAATGAAATTTAGAGGTAACTTCCTATTATTTTCCAGTTTCACAAATGACAAAACTGAGGTTTTCAGAAGATAGATGATTTGGCTAAAATGTTTTCCACAGCTCATGCAGATGCTTAACAGTAACATTAGGACCCAAACCAAACTTCTTGACTCCAACCTAGGGTTTTTTCCATCCCACAGCAGCACTATATTTTCTTGCCCAGGTCTACTTGTATAAAATATTTTGTGTTCGCAGACAACTTGAATGTGGTTAATAGTAGAGCTTGTCCTAACTTCCCAGTGCTAACATAAACTACTCAATGTTGGGGTGACCACAAGATTTCTAGAATAAGGTCATGCAACCTTATAACATGACTTATAGTAGGAGCGATGTGGCTAATATATAAAGTAATAAATTAAGCCATAAGATATAGAAGGGCTCATGGCCCTCTAGACTCATCAGGGCATTGTACCCTCAAAAATTGGTTCTCTAAGTCTGGAAAAAGTTTCAAGAAGACTTCTCATCCTTATACTCTGATTGGACATTAACATTAACACTTATCCAATGTATATAGGGGCTAATAGTCATGGACAAAGCCTAATGCAAGTTAGGGCAGTGAGAGTAAACAGATAACAAACAGTTAGTTTACATGAATAACACTATTTCAATGTATAGGCATAATGTGTTTTATTGTGCTTTGCTTTATACTGCTTTGCAGATACTATACTTTTAGAAATTGAAAGTTTGGGGCAACCCTCCATTGAGCAAGTCTATTGGTACCATTTTGCAACAGCATTTGCTTACTTTGTGTCTGTGGCACATTTTGGTAATTCTCACAGCATTTCAAACTTTTTCATTATTATTTTATTTGTTATGGTGATCTGTGATTAGGGATCTTTGATATTACTATGGCAATTGTTTGCCATGAACTGCATCCACATAAGATTAAGCAAACTTAATCAATAAATGTGTGTTCTGACTGCTCCATTAAAGGGCCATCCCCTCTCTCCCCTTTTTCTAGGCCTCCCTATTCCCTGAGACATGGCAATATTGAAATTAGGTCAACTAATAACCCTACAAAGCCCTCTAAGTGTCTAAGTGAAAAAAGGAGTCTGTATATCTCTTACTTTAAATCAAAAGCTAGAAATAATTAAGCTTTGTGAAGAAGGAATGTTGCAAAACCAAGATAGGCCAAAAGCTAGGCCTCTTGCACCAAACAGTTAGCCAAGTTGTGAATGCAAAGGAAGAGTTCTTGAAGGAAATAAAGAGCACTACTCCAGTGAACACAAAAATGATAAGCAAGTGAAACAGCCTTATTGCTGATTTGGAGAAAGTTTTGGTGGTCTGGGTTGAAGATCAAACCAGACACAACATTCCTTTAAGGGGCCTTAACTCTCTTCATTTCTAGGAAGGCTGAGAGAGGTGAGGAAGTTGCAGAAGAAAAGTTGGAAGCCAGCAGAGGCTGGCTCATGAGATTTAAGGAAAGAAGCTGTCTCCATAACATGGAAGTACAAGGGGAAGCAGCAGTTGCTGATGGAGAAGCTGCAGGAAATCCTCCAGAAGATCTAGCTCAGATAATTCATGACAGTAGCCACACTAAACAACAGGTTTCACTATAGACAAATCACCTTCTGTTGGAAGAAGATGCCATCTAGGTCTCTCATAGCTAGGGAGGAGAAGTCAATGCCTGGCTTCAAAGCTTCCAAGGACAGGCTGACTCTCTTGCTAGGGGCGAAAGTAGTTGCTGACTAAGTTGAAGCCAGTGCTCATTCACAATTCTGAAAATCCAAGGGCCTTTAAGAATTATGCTAACTCTACTCTGCCTGGGCTCCATAAATGGAACAACAAAGCCTGGATGATAACACATCTGTTTGCAATATGATTTACCAAAAATTTTAAGCCCCCTGTTGAGACATACACTCAGAAAAGATTCCTTTCAAATATCACTGCTTATTGACAATGCACCTCTCTCTCACACACACACATCACACATATACCCATCTGTTGAGTAGACCCAAAATCTGAGGCTCTGAGTTATAGCCTAAATCTAAGTATCAAGTTAAGAGCCAAAATGTAAATTATTTGCAAATATGACTTGATGTTAACTGCTAATGTAGTCATTCTGATGTTCTCCAAATATTTTTAGCCCTCTGCCTTCTGGACATATAGCTCAGCTGCTTTTCCTGGCTCCTGATGGTTTTGCAGGGCCATATGACTAATTCTGGCCATTGATGCTGAGTCATTTCCACACTGTATCATTTAATTGTGGGTTAAGAGCCTTAAGAATTCTCCTTTTGTCCAGGATGGTAATTGCCAACTTTAGAAGCTGATCTATCAGCCAGAGCCTAATTCCCCTATGATGAACAGACCCCTTGCCACTCCATTCTGAACATACAATGTTAGCAAGAAATTGTACTGTCTTAGTGATGGATATTAGTAGGACTCCAGGGACACTGGGAGAGTGGTAGGAAAGATGAAGTTAAGAAGCAGAGAGAGTTGCAATGGGGCCATTCTGAGACAAACATGGACATATATCAATTGAATGTAATTTGTGCAGACCTACTGGCTTTTATTATTGTTGTTACTACTACTACCATGATGGTGATTATTACTTCTATTATTAGTTTTTTAAAACAACCTAAAGATTATTGCTGTTACATGCTATGTTTCATTTTTGGTGTTGAATAAGGATATAGAAGGAGGAGATATCTTTCTAGATTTTGGATCTGTAAGGCTAACAGGTATTCATCATACACAGTGTGAATTTTGTTGAGTACTTATATTTTCTCACATAATAGTTAATAGTTTGTTGAGTACTTATATTTTCTCACATAATAGTTATATTCCTTGTTGTACTTTTGAAACAGTCTTAAAAGTCAATGAAATCAAGCTGAAGGTCAGTTTCACTTGCTTATTGGGGGAACTGGCATCAGATGTTACTGTTGACCATCTCTTGGGCTTACTCACAACAGATGCATCAATTCTCACATTTTCATTTACCAGAGTCTTAGGAATGCTTAATAAGAGTCATGGGCATGGGGGTGGGGCAGGGCAGAGAGGAGAAGTGCATTTTCAATCAACCATATTTTTAGAACTTTAGTCCTCATTGGTGACCATCCAGGTGAAGAAAATAAAGTGAGAGACAATTTTCCAAATTGACTTCTCAGAGCAATTGTTTCTTTTTCTTGGACATGTGTTCTGTTGGGCTTATTCTCTTATTGCTCCTGGCTCTTGGTGTTTTCCCCTTTTTAATCTTCCCATTTCCATGCTTGACTAAAAATGCTCTATAGAGCTCCAAAAGTCAAGTGATACATTTAAAAACTCATGGGTGGGTAATACAAGAAAAATTGTTGAGAAAGGAGTTGGCATTTATCAGAATCCTTTAAATTGTCAGTGACCAACCTCATGAAAGTTTCCCACACCTGGTGGTGTACCTAGGTTTCCCTTTGCTCCTTTGATGGCCTTAAAATTTCTTTGCTAAATTTTTTTTAAAAGGATTTTATTTATTTATTTATTTATTTGTCAGAGAGCGAGAGAGAGCACACACAAGTGCACAAGCAGGCAAAGCGGCAGGCAGAGGTGGAGAGAGAAGCATGCACCCTGCTGAGCAAGGAGCCTGATGGGGGACTCGATCCCAGGACCCTGGGATCACAACCTGAGCCAAAGGCAGTGGCTTAACCGACTGAGCCACCTAGGTGCCCTCTTTGCTAAATTTTCTATTGCTTTCCCTGTTTATCAATCCTGGCTTTCAATCCTAGATTTTAACTTTCCTATACAGTCATGCACCACAACTTCTATTCTTGCACTGTCTGGTTGGAACTCAAGCAGCATGCTCCTTGTTTTTTTTTTTGCCAAGTATGACATTATTCTGTAGAACTCCTTCCTACTCTCTGGTGGTGCAATGCAGGTGTTTGCCTGCCAGTTTGGGGGCATTACAGAATATTTCTCTGTATTTCTGCACACTAATGTTCTCTATTATGAACTTGTATTTGCAGTGCTTACTCTCTGGCACTCATACTAGCAGTAGAGATACAACAGTGAAAAAGCAGGTAAGAATACTTGCCCTCACAGAACTTACCCTGTAGCAAAGACAAATCCAATTACCAGTATGATTTGACATGGATCCTATAAGACAGCACTGATTCTTTATCCAGCTAATGACCTGCATCTACATGGAAGCTCAATGGGTAACTGATGCCTTTGCATTTTTTCTAACTTTTAATTTCAGTTCACAACTGCATTTTCATCAAAATAGGCCAAAAGGCAGTCAACCCATACCAAGTGTGGTTAGAAGGCCCCTGCAACTCATGCAACACACGTTGCTCCAGAAAAGCAGAAATAACCAAATTCCACATTTGATTTCTCATAGCCACATGGAGAATGTGATTTTGTTTGCCATTTTATTTGCCACCAATTGGCTCCTGGACCAAGAGCTGAGCTGTAATGAACTTGTCCCACACAGCCATTTTCCAGAGGGCCTAATCACTGCCATTTGAGCCTCACTTTTCTAAATAGCTCTGGAAGGCAACTCTCTGGACTTGGTTTTACAGTGTATCTCTCTATATAAGGTTTTGCATTAGATAGGAGCTATCACACAATGAACATGTGTGTGCATTCTCATGCACATGCTAGTACTCTGAGCTCCTATCTCATTTGTCTTCAATCTCAAAAGCTTGTCTCTTGAGGGCAAACTCATAGCTGGGAGGAAAGAACCAGCTTCTCTTCAACCGCAAAGTCTGCTTCTTATGTTTAATGAGTCCTCAGTGGGCTTTGGCAAGAGGAAATGGGGAAGCTACATTTACACCACAACTGGAATTAAGCCATCTTTCCACTGTCAGGGACTCAGATTGAGGTTGAACATATCCATTACTTGAGCACAAGAAACAGATTCCTGTCCCAAGACTCCAGCCTGAATTCCCAGACCTCTTCACTGGGTCTCCTAGGACCCTGAGCTGTTTGTCATAGAACAAGGATTCATTCTGCCTTTTTACTGGTGACTGAAGTTTGGCCCTAAGCTGGCATGGTTAGAAACTATTCTTCCTGCTGCTGTTAAATCTTTATCAAGCTAGACTTGTGTGGCCCTGCAGTCTACTGGGGATTGGGGGAGATAATAAAAGGGAATTCATATTTTAAGTCTATTAAGGACAAAAATACTATATACCACACTTCTCAGAATCTGCAATGTCCCTTTGAGCTTCCAGATTGAGTACTGTTTTCCATGAAGTCTTGATTCCTAGATTCATTTTATATATAGACCATACATGGATTTATTTTTAAAGATCTCAGCATATGAACTATGAAGGATGTTTGGTCATACTACAGGTGAGGTCCTTGTCAGTCTGAATGGAATCCAGGTTCCTCTGACCAAGCCTAATATCACATCAGAAAGGATCCCTTGGACTGGTGCAGACTGAGGGAGTAGTCTGGAGTCCCATTTGACTTCCGGGGCACACTCTTAGACATCCTCTTGGCTCCAATGGAGGCATGAAGGCTGGGGAGGAGGCCATTCTCCCTGAGAGCTGCTATCTGTTCCTAGGTAAGACCACTCCTCCCCATATCTTCATGATTGGGAAGTAAGAGAGAGAAATTCCTAAAACGCTGTGTGTCCTCCTACTAGAACCTACACCACCACTCCCTCCTCCAATACTCACAGCCTCATCACTATGTGACTTGGGAGCATCTGGACTAATTTCATTATACTTCATATCCCTGCTTATGTCAGTCACCAGGCTTAGCTCCTCCCCTCACTTCTTCCCTGATCCCCTATACTTCTCATATCCCTCTGAAGCTATATTTTTCTGTATGGCCTGTTTCATCACCTGCCACGTTATATATTTTACTTATTTATTGGTCTGTATTCCCACCAGAATGTCAGCTCCATAAGGGTAGGAATTCTTCTCTGTTTTGTTGTTGTTGTCTAAAATAGTGCTTGGCATAGTAGGTATTCAATAAATATTTGTTGAATGAATAAATGATGTGATAATATCTAAGTATTTATTGAGAGTCACTATTGACAATATCCATTTTTTGTTTTTTGGATTAAAGACTCCCTCATTGACCTCCTGGATGTATTAGCCTTTCCCATATTCTCTGATAGTTGAGGGGACCCTCCAGAATCATTACATTACGTTAGCCATAATCCTTGACACCCCTCCTTCATGTTAAACACTTGCTGAAACAACCTATATGTCTAGTGTAACTATTGATACTATCCCATCTCAATCCTCTACAACCTCCACCTCTGCTCATATATTTATTCTTTTATAAGACATTTAATCCAGGAGAAAACAGCCAGATTTCTGATTATTATAGCCAAATTTGAGGCCATAATAACAGGAAATAGGCCTGTGGGATGGTCTAAGTAATCATCTTTGTAACGCCATCAGACTTATTGGGCTAATTACCTTCTCAATTTAATTTCTGAATCATTCATTCCTCAGAAGCTAGGAATGCTGCTTGATGGCCTCTCCTACAAGGCCTTGCCCCTGTCTGACCCTATTAGCAATCTTGCCCTGTGCCATGAAGCTGGAATGTCACCACTTACATTCTGCAACACTAACCAATCAGTTGTGCCCTACAAGGGCCTCCCTCTTTAATGACCTATTCCATCTCTAAGCCTGCCTGTGTAGCCATGCTGAGTGGAAAGAGTACTTAGATTACTTGTGATGACTTGGCTTAGAGGTCTACAACTATGGCTCTCCAACAAATGTGTTGGCTGCATAGTCCCAGAAACACCAAAAAATAAAGCAACATGTAGCATCTTCAACATCAAATGAGAATGTAGGAAGAGTCTGGAAAATACAATGCCCTTCTATTTCCATCATTACCTTCCAGCTGGCCTTGGATGAATCTGAATTATGTAAATGAATTTTATTAGTGACTTGCTCCTCCCAGAGCCAAGATGCCCAAGCAAGTCCTCATGAATCCATGTAACACTAGAGCAGTACCTGGAGTGCCACACCTCTGGGTCACTCTCTGAGTAAGAGTGCCGCACCAGGGGCGCCTGGGTGGCTCAGTGGGTTAGGCCGCTGCCTTCGGCTCAGGTCATGATCTCGGGGTCCTGGGATCAAGTCCCACATCGGGCTCTCCGCTCAGCAGGGAGCCTGCTTCCCTCTCTCTCTCTCTCTGCCAGCCTCTCTACCTACCTGTGATCTCTCTCTGTCAAATAAATAAATAAAATATTAAAAAAAAAAAAAAAGAGTGCCGCACCAATGAAATCTAAATCCTCCTTTTACATCATCTGTATTTCAGTCCCTACTCCCACCCTAATGGGTACCATAACAACTCAGCAAAACTCAGCACGGCAAAATCTAAAAACTCCAGGCTATGCTTGGGTGTAAGGCCCGTTAAAAGGTCACCACTGAAGGCAACAGAATCCTTACATCCTTACAGATAGAGTGACACTCCTTACTCCACCATCCCAGAAACTCAAGGGCAGATACACAGAGACCCCCTCTCCCATCACTGCTCTTTCTGAATCCTCTAGATTCTCCCGTGGCTATCACTAAGCATGACCACACCCACCCATAGTTGACCTGACTCCATTGTCATGCCACTGGCACCCCGATGGTCACTGTTAAGACTGGATATAGGACCTGCTTGGAGAAAATGCCCTCTAGGGCCTGGAGAAACTTGCAGAGCTGGCAGAAATAGAGTTCATAAGACAGATCTGAGACCCACCTGCCTATCTGCCCTGAACACCCATCCCCTCTCTTGGGATTCTACTATTCACAAAGCCCAACCTAAAGCAGAGTGGGGGCAGAGCCTGAGCAGCTACGTGAATGTGCTGAGGGAGAGAAAGGGGAAGCACATTCAGGTGGCCCAGTATATAGGGGGAGGCTGTGTTAGTGGTCTTCCTTGAGTTAATTGGTTGGCAGAACTACAATCTTATCCTTGCCTTTCCGCTGTACTTTTGGTTTTCTAAACTTGTCTTCCTCTTTGGATTATGAATTTGGAATTGATTTAAAGGGCTCACATCTTCACAAAATCCTTTTTGCTGGCCTCCAACACCTCTCTTTGTATATGAATTTGTGCATACATATGCACACACACCCAAACACCCACATACACACACATTGTCAGATTATGGCCTGCATCTCTTCTTCTCAGGGATTCTCTAATACTGATCCAACTAATTGAGTCCTCTCCATCCCACTCTACCTCCCCAACCCCACCTATTTTCTTTTCTTCCTTTTTTTTTTTTTAAAGATTTTATTCATTTTTTTGACAGACAGAGATCACAAGTAGGCAGAGAAGCAGGCAGAGAGAGAGGAGGAAGCAGGCTCCCTGTTGAGCAGAGAGCCCAATGTGGGGCTTGATCCCCAGAACCCTGGGATCATGACCTGAGCCGAAGGCAGAGGCTTTAACCCACTGAGCCACACAGCCCCCCCCCCACCTATTTTCTTATATGCTCAGTCCCTTGTTGTAGGGGGCATGAACTTTTGTTTTAAGGAATAGTCATTTTTATAGCATGCTTGGGAGTCTAAAACTCAGAAGAAACACATTCACACTGGATCTTGCATCAATATGGAATTCCTAATCATGCAAGCTTTATGATCCTCATATATTCCATTTGTGACAGTCCACTAGTGGAAATCAACAGCAGAGCTTAGATCCTGTACTGACCCCTGTTGCCATGTTCTTGGGGTGCTTAAGCGTATCTCCACGTGTGCTCAGAAGAGGGAGCCAGGCTCCTTCCTTACCCCCATCTCCTCCTTCCCAGGTATATTTTCTTTCCTAATGATGCCTATTTTATGTTGAAGCTAAAATAACTCATCAGTTAGCTTTAATTGAGCATACAGTGATTAAAAAGAAATGGGAGAAGTTCACATGGCTTATAATCTGTATCTAGAATATACTTGAATGTTAATTATTCTATATAATCTACAGAGTGATTCTATTATATTCTATGTTCCTTAAGGATAGGATTATTTCCTTTTTTAAAAATTAGTTTTTTAAAAAGATTTTTATTTATTTGACAGAGATTACAAGTAAGCAGAAAGGCAGGTGGTGGTGGGGAAGCAGGCTCCTTGCTGAGCAGAGAGCCCAATGTGGGGCTCAATCCCAGGACCCTGAGATCATGACCCAAGTCAAAGGCAGAGGCTTAACCCACTGAGCCACCTAAGCACCCCAGGATAGGATTATTTCTAACTCAATTTTGTAGTCTGTTCAGTGGCTCTTACAGAGTCTGGTATATAGTAAGTGCTTAATAAATGCATATAGAATGAGTGGTCTCAATGGCAGTAACTGAAGGAAGATGAAGGAAGGAATACCAATGGGTTGAGGGACAGATGAGGGCAGTTTTAAAAATAAAACTTTTATTTTTTTAAGATTTTATTTATTTGTCAGACAGAGCAAGAGAGAGCACAAGCAGGGGGAGTCATAGGGGGAGAGGGAGAAGCAGGCTTCCCGCGGAGCAAGGAGTCCGACGTGGGACTTGATCCCAGGACCCTGAGACCATGACCTGAGCTGAAGGTAGGGGCTTAACTGACAGAGCCACCCAGGTGCCCTAGAAATAAAACTTAAAACCTTGGACTCCTGGATGATCAAAAACTGCTCCTTGTAACCCATGGGGCACTGTCTATGAGATTCAATGAGACAGCTCACTCTCATTGTGAGGGATCAGTGCAGGACTGGAGAAAATAACCAGAAGACCAAGTACGGGAAGGGAGAATTTTTATTTTTCATGTCCCATGCCCATGACTTAAAAAAAAAAATATTTAAATACCTAAGAATGTGACTCACTGCCATCAGATTTAACAAAACCCACTCTCATTCTGCTGTGTGCTTTAGTGATACAGAAAACTTTCAATTATCCCTGCTAATGGAATGGAAGCAATGGTACATATAATCAAAATGCCATTTCTATTTGCCTTTGGAAGTATGATGTGTGCTTTTCCCCCAGCAGGTCTGCTTTCATAATGATTAGCTCTAGCATAGCCTAATATTAAAGTGAGTTAGCGTTCTCTCTGTATAATATCTGGTAGTAGAAGAGAAGAGATGTGTTTACAGCAGAGGAAACTCATGCAGGGCTTAGTATTTGCCACAGTTAATCGCCCACGTGGATAATCTACTTGCAGCAAGTAGGATTTTAAACAGAGCAAAAGGCAAAAAGCAACTCTATGTCCTGGATTTCAATGACCCAGAGCTGGATGCCCTAGGAGAAAGCCATAGTTAGCGCTATGAAGAGTGTTAAAGGAGAAAGAACACTGGACGAGGCATAAGGCCACTGGGGATCCTTGATGCCCAAGGGAGGCCATATAACCTCTTTGTGTCTCAATTTTCTTACCCATAAAATGTAATAATGACACCTGTTCTACCTAATGAGCTAACTGTGCCAAAAGAGAACAGTGGGCTAAAGGACTTGTAACAGTATTCAATGCTAAGAAAATGCAAAGCACTGATAGACAAGCAATGAAATATCGTTGTTGCTATTTTTCAGGAACTGTCTCTTGCCTGAACTCCTTAGTGTTTAGGGTCTTGGGCTGTGGTTTCCCAAACTTTCCCCAATTATGGTAGTCCCCTTTCTTGAGGATCCTGCTTGTCAAGGATAGTTGCTCTGATAACCTCCATGCACCCCAGTGAATAGACACAGCCTTTCTTGGGTAATAGTTTCATCTTAACTGGGACCTTCCAACTATAATAGATTAACCCAGTGGCTCTCAAAGTATGGTCCCTGGGTGAGTAGCATCAGCATTTCTTGGGAACTTGTTAGAAATGCAAATTCTTGGATCTAACCGCATGTACTGATTCACAAACTCTTGGAGAGGGGCCCAGCCATCTGTCTGAACAAGTCCTCTGGATGAGTCTGATACACACTCAAATTTAAGAACCCCTAGTTTGACCAAAGGAGGAAAAAGCAAGCCAGGAATTGGGCTCTGGGACAGGCCAATGATGAACTTTCACTTTTCTGAGGGAGGCAGGGAAAGGCTTATAGGACTCTTCACATCACACTGCATAGCTGTGTGTGTGTGAGTGTGTGTGAGTGGGGTGTGTGTGTGTGTGCACATGCACATGTAAAATGTTGACCTGGAAAACCATTTTCTCAGATAGGTCCGTCTTTTTCCCAACCACCCTAACAATGCATCCTTTCCTTGGAGACTCCCTTACTTTGCTTTCCTGACTTATTTTCCTTTATAGAACTTACCACCTTCTAATATGCTGTATTACTTGCTTCTCTATTTTGTTTGTTGTCTGTCTCCCTGGGCTAGAATATATGCTCTCCAAGGGCAGTCCATTTTGTTCAGTGTTGTGTCCCCATCTCTGAGAACTGCGCCTAGCAGCATTAGCAGGGACTCAGGAAATATTTGTTGAGCTGATAAACCCAAGAAGGAGGTTTCTCAGGAGCTTAGAAACTATCAGGGTCAGACCAAAACACTGAAACACCAGCAAGCATCCTTACTGGGCAATGTTGCTAGAGCATGGGAATCTTGCCTCTTTGTCCCTTCTTTGGGATCTGCAATAAGTCTACAAACAAGCCTTGGGTACATGCCATCCTTGGGGATTTGGTTCATGATACCGTTTATCATTACAAAATGTGTTATCTGGTTATTTCTAGGGATGGGGAGAGTGTACTGATTGATCAGCATGTTTATCTGCGTGTTTGGGACTGGGGGTAGTTTATGGGCATGCGACAGACTAGAGTGTGACATGGCAGGGAAAACGGCAGTCTAAGAATGAAAACCAGGAGTTCTAGTCCTCTGCCTCTAACTCGCTATGTGGTCCTGGGCAAAGTGCTTAGCATTTCTGGGTCTCATTTCATTTGCTGATCTCAGTGATTTTCAAGGCCCTTTGCAGCAGTTGTTATTATAAATCCATTCCTGTGTTGCTTGATTACAGTAGGTCTCCCCTATTGGCAAGCTCCATGAGAACAGGGTTGAGTCTATATTTGCCCACCTAGTTCATATGCCCAGCACTTGTCGGTACTAGGTGTTTGCTAAGTGAGCCAAACCCTATGAAAGCCAAAGGTGATCTCAGCCTCATCAGCTTGTGCTCTGCACAAATATGTCACAGGGACATGAATGTGGGCTACAAAGACCTGGACTGGAAGAGACCTCCAATCATACAAGGAAGAGCAGGACAGTGGCTGTGACCACCCCCCATTCCCAGGGCAGACAGCAGGTGTACAATTCATTAAGGTGAAGACCATGGCAGTGCACAGGGTAGAGCCCAAGCTGGACACTGCGGCATCAGCCCTGTGGTTTGAAAAAGCATGCATCTGGATGAAGATCAGAGACCTAAATTCACAGAGCCGCTATCTTCCAGCTTTATGACTTTGTACAAGTTATTTACTTCTTTTAGTTTTAACTCTTCATCTAAAAAATGAAAACAGAACTGCCTGCCTCTCAGGATGGCTGTGAAGATTAGAGGAGATGATGTATATCAAGTGCCTTCCCAGCACCTGCATGACAAAGGTGCTCAGTAAACAGAATTCTTCTTGTCTGGTTCTGCCCTTCTGGCTCCTTATGAGGTTTCTAACAACGCTGCCTTCCCCAGAGAACCAGCCTCAGTCAATTACCAGCTCATGGCAGCACCCTGGCCAGTCTGGCTGAAGGGGATCAAGATTGAGATAAACAGTGTTTTTCAAAATATCTGCCTTTGGAGATCTATATTTTCTTCTTTTGCTTACAGTTTGCTTAATGAGATTTTGAGATTCTAACTTGCTATGGCATGAGAGCAAGAGGTGCAATTTTGTAAACAAAATTTAACTACTCATTATCTTTTTTTTTTTTTTTAAGATTTTATTTCTTTGAGAGACAGAGAGAGCACAAGCAGGGGGAGGGGCAAAGACAGAGGGAGAGGGAGAAACAGGCTTCCCGCTGAGCAGGGAGCCCAATGTGAGGCTTGATTCCAGGACCCTGAGACCATGACCTGAACTGAAGGCAGACACTTAACCGTCTGAGCCACCCAGGTACCGCTACGCATTATCTTTTGAATGTGCTGAGAGTTATCACTAAACAGAACACAAATGAACCTTGCTTGTCTCTCTTTTCGGCTGCCTTTGTCTCTCCTTCCACCTTGTTCCTTCCCTGGTGGAGTGAATTATACTCCTGCTCCTGCCCTGCCACCTCCACTCCCTCCCTCACCCCGCCCTCATCCACTACATATGGCCATCTTTATTCTGGAAAACAAATTTTGCTGCTAGGCAACCAGAAAACAAAATTGTTGTGGTTGACATTATTCTTATTAATGACCACAATTGCAGAAGTGCCACCAGCACGGCATGCCATACGTACGCTCCTGCGTCTGTCCCCAGCTAGCCAGGTCTTTCCAGAAAGTGGGATGGGGTGGATTCTTGGTAGGAAATTAAGGGCCTCAGCACTCAGCAGAAAGTATTTATAAATCACTGTATATCACAGCCTGCTTTAGAATCATTTTATTAGAACACATTCAAGAAAGTGACATACGGAAAAAAGACAGCAGCAATTCTCAGTCATGCAAATGCCCATGTTAAGGTTCTCCATTGGATTTAAATTCAAGTACAAAGACAGTCCTTTCCTGAGCCAGGTGCAATTCCAGGGAATGACACTGTGAATCGAGCGCGCGTTTCCTCCACAAAGTTCAGAACACTGAACAAGTCCCATCCTCACAAGACTGTGAGGTACATGGAAGTGTAAACTTTCAGGATCTTAAGGACCCCTTTACCCAGCCCTCCCCCATAACCCAGATGGGGGAAGTGAGCCCAACGTCGGGACCTTTTAGAAATAAGGTTTAGTCTACTGAAAATAAAGCAGTGGGCCTTAAAAAATTAGAAAATGAGTGTATATATATATACATATATATACATATATGTAATGGAACCATCTTTGACTCCTGACTTGGTTTCCAGGAAACTCTGTTAGGGGTTGGGGCTCTCTTGAGTGTCTTGGAAGCTGGAGGACTTTTTAAACTTTTAACTTTTTATTATGAAAAATTGCGAACATATACAAAAGTGGAGAGAATGGTAGAATGAATGGCCATGTCCCCGACCTTCTAGTCTCAACAGTTAACCAACATGGAGCCAGTTTGTTTCCTTTATTTCTTCGCCCACTTTCCACCCACCCTTGACAGGGTAATCTGGAAGCACACAAAGGCTAGGAGGGTGGTCTTTGAACCAGAGACTTCAGGGGTGAGTGAGGTTAGAGGAGCCGGAAAATCCTGACAAAACCTGGGCAGGCTGATGCAGATAGAACATGTGTTGGGGATGTGGTTGGGCCAATGTTTGGGAATAGCTAGAGTCAAGCCTCTTCTTCCCTGCCATAAACTATCCCTTGTTCCTCCTCCCTCTTTCTCAGGATGTGGGGGAGGTAGGTTAGATTAGAACAATGGGTTTTCTAGACTGGGGGCCACTGACAACAGAGATGTTCAATCTGGAGAAAAACTCCAGAGGTAAGTATGTCCCTCTGCTGAATGTGCCCACTCACACTGCAGACCCCCAGGACAGTGAGGGCCTGAGCAGCCTGGTGTTTGGATTGGGAGCCCGGGGAAGTAGCTTGGGTCATGGAGCCTCTCACAGGTCCCTACTGTCCCACCATTTTCAACTTTGGAGGGAAGCTCAGCAACCTTGAATCGCACCCAGTAGAGAAGCAGGGAGCCTGAGGGGCAAGCCCATGGCCCAGATGGGCAGATTTTGCTTGGAACATGTTGCCCTCTGAGCAAAGGCTGTACCCCACACCAGCCCTGCCAGAGCGGTCTCAAGAGAGGTGGGTGATGGGAGTCCAGGTGGGAGGTCCCAACGGCGGCACGGCTAACCCGGTGAGCTGCAGGGACAAGTCCCAGGCTGCGCGCTAAACGTAAGTGGAGAAAGGATCTCCAGGTCCCAGATGCCACCGAGGAGCAAGGTTGCCATCCTGTTAAGAAAAGGGCCGGGGCTCTGTAATTTGCATATGACTTTGCAAAAATCTGCATGAGATCCCGTAGCCCTTTATAGAAAACAGAGTTAAATCATCAGTGCAACCTACTGTATTCCTAGCAACCCAAGGCACAGAGTGTAACCTGGCAAATACACAATCATTTTTTGAGAAGAGGAAATGGAGTGAGCAGAGTGCTGTGTAGGACATTCCTTGGTCTGAAGGTTCAGAAGAAGCCAACCAAGTCCAGGATCCAGATGAGGATCGCTGACTGGCCACTTTCACTAATTTTGTCAGGGCTCCAATCCATATACTTTTCCTTGCAATAGCTCCTGGTTCAGTGGTCCCGCAGTGGTTTCCCCCACACATAAAAGCAGGAGGAGAGCCGGGAAGACTACAAAGAGGGCTGCATTAAATATGAGGTCCTATGAGTGACCCTTAGTGTTTATCTCATACCCTTATTGTTTGTTTCAATTTTTTTAGGATCCCTGTGCCTGCCAGCAAGTCTTACTATGACATTCATTTGGGGGAAAGAAACTGAGAAAAGTTAACCCATTTATGTAGCAGATCTTTGGCAGTAAGTGATTTAAAATTCCTGATTTCAAGTATTTCCAGGGTCCATGACATGTGGTAATCTGCAGTGTTTCCAAGACATGTGGTTGGTTTGTGAGGCTGCAGGGCTGGCTGAGGGAGTGGATTACTGAGTGAGGGAGGGAGCCTGCCAGAGACCCAGCTTCCATATTCTAGTGTGGCCACACACACTCTACTTGGCCACCAGAATGATGGAATGTGTCCTTAACAACAGCCCCCTCAAAGAAAGTCAACTTCTAGTGCTATTAGAGGAGTGAAGTATTTCTAAAGAGCAATGGCTCAACCAAGAGAAAAGTTCAGGATAAATGAAAGAGAGTGATCTCATATTTGACTGTGGCTCAGCTCACGGTGCTAAAGGCTCTGTCATACTTGCCATATAGAAATGAGAAAACAATCTCAACCTTCCTTAGTAAGAACTCCAGCCAGGCAAAAGCTGTTCATTAAAGGAGAGAAAATACTTCAGCATCAAGCTAAAATGGTAGTTACCCTGAGCTGTGAGGAAGATGGGCATAGTCAGAATCCAGAAGGGAGAGGAGATTCTGAAGAAAGCCAGGAGCTATACACACGCATTTGTGAAGTCACTCACGGAAGGTACTGGTGACCACTGAACTCACCGTGGCCAGGGCAAGAGCGTCTTCGGAATTTTGTATCACATCACATTAGTCAGGAAGACAGTGGACACCTGGTTGGCTCACACCATAATCCACTGCCATTACCAGTTTAGTTTACAGATGTGCTATAAGATCTGCAGAATTTATTGCAGTGGCAGAACTTAACAGTTTTATAAATGCTGAATTGGACATTTTGTTCCTTACACAGTTCTTAAAATTCTGAAGAGGGAAACAGTTTTAGAAAATATTTGTATTGTCATTTATTAACATAGCTAATGCTCACCATCATTTTTATTGTTACCATTATTCACAGCTAATATTTGTTGAGCATTTAGCATGCGCCAAACACAAGGCTGGCTGTCTGGCAGGCATCATTTCTTGTAATTTGCACCACAACATTATGGGGTGGGTAATACCATTACCTCCATTTTGCAGACTGAAGCCCTGAGAGGCCCTGCCCAGGATCAAATGACTGGCAGTGAAGGGAGTGAGATCTGTCCTGTGGTTGGTTCGATTCCAAGGCTATCCTTAACCACTGTGCTATGTTGCCTCTTGGAAAGGGGAATCCCTCTCCTAAGCGATATTTATACATTTCTATGTTTGTGGATTTCAAAAGTCTGGCAAAAAATCTCACATATTTTGAGGACCCATCTTATCCTCAAGGACCTAATTAGAAGTGGTTTGGGTCACTTCATTCTACATATTCCTTAGGTTTTGCAGAAAAATGTTTATCCTCTTTTAAGCCTAGGTTGTGATTGTCTCTGTGCACCTGCAAATGTCTGATGGTTTGATATGTGAGATGTCTAAGAAGTAAAGACATGTGGGCAGACTGAACGCTTGTGCTCTAAGAACCTGAGAAAATATAGACACATTAAATATAGGAAGCCATTATTTTATATAGCCCAGTTGGTAACATGAAAGGGTAGTGAACACCAATGCATAGCTCTTAGCTTTAAAAATGACAGCCATTCATAATCTCATTGAGATGATTTTCTAAAAATCTGGCCTAAAGAAAGGATTAGTGGGAAAAGTTTGTGTGTGTGTGTGTGTGTGTAAAAAGGCCATTACATTTTTTTTTTTTTTTTTTGAGATGCAAAAGGTTTCTATTACTTAGAAAATAACTCCCAGCTTGGAATTTGTATATGTTCCATATCCAATCACCATATACCTTGGGTATTTTGATTCAGTAGGCCAGGGTAGGCCGGAAGTTAGCTTTTAGAAATACTTCCCTTATAGTTCTGCGGGTTGCCTGGTTTGGAATCCTTTAGCACAGAGGCCCTCTCTCTGTCCTGATCACTCCATCACTGGAAAACCCCAGTTTTGCAGTGTTTCAACTGCATTTTCACATCTGCCAGCACACACTGTCCAAAAGTACTTGTCTTTGGCATTTTCCAAGAAGGGCAAGAATCAGTGAGATCCACTTCATAGAATGGTGGCTTTTATTAACAAGACCACCCTCATATTCTTTTATTTTAGGTGGGGAGGGATTTCACCCTGTGTGGAGATTTCACCCACCTCCCACTATTCAGGTACAGATCCCTTTGTATGAATACTTTGTATAATAGAATGCAGGCTCCACTCTAATACTAGACATAATAGAAGATTTCTGAGCTATAGAGAGATGTTCTGCAGATCCTGGGTGTATAAGAAACAGCACTGGGCATCTAGTAGTAGAAAAATAGCCACAGATGGGGAACATATTTATATGTTATAGAATTATACCCTTTTTTGATCCATAAAGAATTTGAGGCAACTAGTCTCCATTATATTTTTAAATGCTTCTTCAGTTGACTATATGTTCTGGGTGTTTCTGATGGAGTGGGACACCAGTGAGGCAGGAGTGTGTCCAAATTACTACTCCCTTGGTCAAGACATAATAAAGAGCTTCCTCTATGCTCCTGATTCGGGATCCATGGACCATGGAATGCTCTTGGTATTTTAATTCAGGTGTGTTTCGTTCAGATGATGGAGGACGGGGACAGTAATGATAGGACTTAGAGCATTTGGGCTATAATATTATTTTGTGTGTTTTGGCCTGAATTATCCGATCATTTTCTTCAGTTACCTCATCCAGTGGAAGGCAGTGTGCATAGTGGACATCAGAAAGACTTGGGTTCAAATCTTGGGTCTGCTGCTTTCTGGTTGTGTGATCGTGGGCAAGTTAATGAACCTCTCTGAGTGACATTTTCCTCATCTGCAAAATGAGGACAATGGTACTTACCTTGAAGAACTGTTGTGAAGACCGAATGAAAGGGGAGGCATCGAATGCCAGTCTCCTGTGAGGGGCTCAGCGAGAGCCACGGTTGTTCCTGGCAGTTGCTTACGCTCTGAACGGCTTCCTGGCAGGCAGCCTTTGTGCTTTCCTTGGCCTGCCCAATACATATTCTAGGGATTTCTATGAGAAGGGCTGTGTCTTTCCTGTTAGCTGGGGTGGCAGAAAGTATGGGGTATTATCCTTGATGGGGACTTTCTGTGCTCTGTTTCCAGGATACATAGGAAACTCTGCAAATACTATATTAACTGGTTTAAAAGAGCTTTTCTCCACCCCAAATGTCAGACTAGAGCCTGGACTGGAAATTTCCCTTGATGTAGCCATCAGAATTAAAAATGGAGATAGAGAGGAGTAAAAATGTTGAATCGTGCACACATGAAGGACATAAATACTGTGAAGTGTATCTTTAGTTTAGTTCTTTTTTAAGAACTGATGTGGTGACCTCCTTATGTGTTCTTTCTTACTTGCTACTCTGCCTGAAGGCTCTCCTTTTGGCTTCTGAATGTCTGTTTGTTGCTCCTGCTGACCCCAGGCTTCCTCATCCAGAATTCTGCCAGGAGCTTACAGAGGAGGACTGGGCGGCCTAGCAGCTTGGTGATGAGCGGCAAGGCCTGACACGTGGTACGGAGTGTGCTCCCTCCCAAGTGACAGGCCAGGCACTCCCCACCTCTGGAGGACCACCCCAGTGGAAAAAAAAAATCAGCTACAGAAGGGGAGAGTCCATCTCCCTGTTCTTCCTCTTTCCGTTTCTCCCTCTGCTCAGGGAGTCCTCTGAGAGAACCACAGAACTAGGCAGTATGGGAGAACATCCTCGAAAATATTTGTTTCATGTAATTTTTTTGTTTTGTTTCAAATTCACAAAGGTTAGAAATTTCTTATCAGAAAACATTCCCTCTTCCCTCAGAATGTGGGAGCTGAAGGGAGAGAGGAAGGTGAGGGGTGGGGGAGAGCTGGGTCTTGACCTAATGATGAACCTCCTATTGGAAACCTTGCTATCCATGCAGGTAACCCATTTCCTCCTCGCCTGGATCCCAGCATTCCCATGCTGAGTCACTCTGGAAACCTCCCTCTCTGGAATCCCAGGGTCTTAAAATTGAACTTGAAACATGTCTGTTTTCTGTCTCTCCCTCTGCATATCTCTCCATGGCATCTCTTCATGAACTTGAAAGTATACTTTGACCTTTTCCATACTTTTGTTTGGGGAAAAACCCTGATGAATTTCTTATCTCCATGTCACCCCCAATGGGCCACTCCTTGAATTTTCCTTCTCTTTCCTTTCACCATCCAAGGCTCCCGACCTACACAACCGAACACAGTTCCTCAGCTCACAACCTTGGCCCATCCTACACGTCAGCCCAAATCCACTCTGGTCACTTTCCCTCCTCTTAAGACACCGAGAAGTCAATCCCCCTGTTTCCTACAAGGTACCTGCTTGTCCCCTTGTCCTTGGGTCATGCTGAGGGTGGACCTCAGCAACCATCTAATAATTGTGTTCCTTCCTGTTCTTTAAAAATGACATTGATTAGGGTTTTTTTTTTGTTTTCTTTGTTAATAAAAGTGATTTTCTTGTCATAGAGAATTTGGAAAAAGCCACCACCCAGAAATAACCCTATTTACATTTTGGCTTATTTCCTTCATATATACATACATACACACATATATGTGTACACATATATATGTACATATGCATACATAAGCACAAATAGCCAAACATATATACACATACACATTGCCTTCTTATGTTTAAAATAGAAAAATTAGCCTTTCCTATTTGGAAGGAAAAGGAAGCCTCCCAAGCAGGTGGGAAGGAAAGGAACTGTATACGGTACATAGGCTCTTCACCTGGCCAGCCACAACCAGTGGCCTTTGGAGCCCATGACTAAATAATGATTTACAGCGTCATGGGCCTGGTGGCCTGACGGCCAGGGGATATGTCCAAGAGATCCCTGCCTCCCAAACCACATAGATGGATATTTCTTAGAGAGTGTATGGGAGACACATTCAGAGACACACAACCCATAAATATACAAAAACAGAAGTTATACACATAAAACATTATTTGAACGAGTCTTTTCTGGGCATGTCTGGAATGTCTAACTGTATGTCAGTGCACTGTGGATAACAGGAACTATCACGTGAGCCTTGTCTTCATGGATCTTGGGACTCAGTTGCTGAGATAAAAGCTAACCAACAGGAAACACCAGAGAATGGGAAGAAGATGACATCTCATGAGGTGCTGAGGGAAGGGACTCCAGAAAATCATTCTAATGACAAAAGCTTGTTTCAACAACACTCTTCCTGAGGTCAGAAACATGTCTATCAGTACGTAGAGATAATTTTGGAGATGCATCAATGTCTGTGATAGGTTTGTAGACAAGGGCAATTATTATTTAAAAGATCATTATATTTAGTGAAGATAATCATACAGATAATCTACCAGAAAACATATATTAGGGGAAAGTTTTGCGGACAGCAAGGGAGCCAGAAGAGGGGCAGGACCAAGGGCGGTACTGGGACAGCTGGGAACAGGGGGCTGGATCCCAGCGTGAGGGACAAGGGCTAGAAACACAGATTTCTCAACTCATTGTTCAGAGTGCAATGTTATGCTCAACAAAGTGGCAGATACCAAGTAAAACACATAACTTATGCCCTGAATGTTAAAGCACAGTATTTGACTTGCTTGTGTGAGTGTGGATAGGGCTGGGGGCAATGCTGGTGGCTGAGAGGTATGGTGAGAGAAGTGGGAAACATTTGTATGAAGGAGGTACGAGTCAGGCTGGCAGTGAAGGTTGGGCCAGATGGGCTTATACACCTCAGGAAGCATCACAGGAGATGGGCATAAGCAGGAGCAAACATGATGTGACTGGGGGCATTCAATTACCATTACTGTCCATTATGTACTACATGCTAGTTGCTATAGTAGACAGGAGAGATAGGAGCATCCTGAAGACCAAGATATGATCATCAAAGAACTCACAATGTAACATGGGAGAGAGATATGCAGGCAACCACTGATTTGATAAGTGTTATCAGGTAGAAACATACAAGTTGCCAATATTCACCCATTTTTTTAGACACACAAAAATGGTAGTTTCATCTGATCCAATCGAAAGTAGGTGCATTATAGTATGTAGAACAGATAAAGGTCTCTAAAGGATCAGGTGTCAGAAGGAAAGCAATATAAACATTTTGGAGATGGGCCCAGACATTAACCTTAGTGCATGTGCTACTGACGGCTTTTAAATGATGAGTGAGACACTGAAAGAGAAGCTTTGGGAGGATGAATCCGGTGTCAAGAAAAAAGATAAGATGAGGAAAGAAAAGATGCTGGAGCAAAATCCTAGAAAGCAGGGAGTCCACTTAGAGGATACTGAAAGAATTTCAGCAAAGTGTAACCAAGGCCTGACCGGGTGGTATGACAGAGATTTTGAGGGGCTTGTTCTCAGGACTTGGCAATAGGGTATGAGAGAATTCGGCCCCAAGCAGGGAAGTCAACTGGGTTACTGGTTTGAGAGAAGAAGGAAATCACTTTTTGAGACTGAGAGCGAAGAAAAGCCAGACATCCAACTGGAACCACAGAGGCAACCAGCTGCGAAAACTGTGTCCAGCACTAACCCTGCTCCTTACGTGTGGCCATTTGGTCTTGAAGTTGCTTTTGGTTTTTCTGGTTCCTCAATAGAACTTAGCCTTCATATAGGTGGGGACTGGCCTGTTTTATTTGCCTGATGTGTCTCCAGCCTGGCACAGTGCCTGACACATGGGCAGGGGAGCCACATGAATAAACTCCTAGGAAAACTACCATGAGGAGTAAAGTCACTTTAGAGCTATAATCTTGGCATTTTTGTCAAGAAAATCAGAGCTGAAGGAAGAAAAACTATGGCTGGAGGTGGGGAGGAGGTAGAGAAAGAAGAATCGGGAGTGAAGTTCAAGGGAGCATGAGGTAACAACACGTGTTGGGTGGCAGAGGGACGGGAGCTGATTGACAACGTGCGGGAAAAGAGATGTTGGAGTGATGTACTCGAGTGGGTATAAAGGGTAGATTCAGAAGGCTGTGGATGGGTTAACATGAGACTCTTTCTGAGTCTAGCGAAAGGATGAGAGAGTAAGATGACTGTGTTACATCTAGGTGAAGATAAATTTAACCATGATGAAAACAAAAAACAACCCCCCCCCCAAACCCTTAGTGTTTGTTCTGTACTAATCAATAAATTCTAAAGTCCTTTGAATAGTGTGCAGCATCTGCTGTAATCTGACCCAAGCAAACCTTCTGGAACTTTACAGAACCTTCCAGTCTTATTTTTCACAACCCACCTCACAAACCCAGAACTTCAACCAGGCACATATACTCTGCACAACCCAAACTCATCCTATAGTTCTTTTTCTCCCTTACTGGCTCTTACTGTTTCATCCATGTAGAATGAGCTTCCCCTGCCCCCTCCCCAACACTACCCAGATAAATTCTACCCTCTTTGTAGAGTCTAATGCTGGAACTTCTCCAATCCTCCCAAACTAGGATTTTGATTTTCTTAATTACATTGGTCCCAATTGCTAGATCTCTCTCTTACCCACACTGCCAAACATGTTACCGTATGTTTATTCTTCAGTTATTCCCTTCATAAATATTTACCGAGTCAGTACTTGGCTAGATTTGGTGATGCAGTGGGGATATAAAATAGACATCTCGCTATCCTTGGTCTGGTGGTGGAGGCAATAATATAGCCACACGCATGCTTATGGTTATGGTGTCAGGAACTGAGAAATAATAGTCCAGAGTGTCGTGAAAGATGTGACCTGGGGAAAGGACTTAGGCAGTGGGTCAGGACAGACTAAAATCAGAAAGAAGAGAGGGTGAAAGGGGTGGACTTGGGCATGGGAGGAGACAGAAGCTTCCAGGCAGAGAAAACACAGGCCCTGGGCTGGGAAGAACCCTGGTACATTCAAAAAAGGCCATGCAGGCTGCAAGGCAGGACACCAGAGGAAAATGGCCCCCATGAGGCCAGAGAAGTGGGCCAAGCCCAGATCATGCCATCACATCAGCTGTGTTGAAGATTTTGATATTTATCCTAAGAATGAGGGACGCTAGTGAAGGGCTGGAAGCTGCAAAGCCATGTGGGCAGCTTGCATTTTAAAAAGATCACACTGGCTACAGAATGAAGAAGAGAGTGGAGGGAGATAAGAGTGAATATCCAGGGACCGGCTAGGAGGCTTGGTTCACAGGCCACATGTGAGAGGACAGTGGCTTGCCCTGGAGTGGATTATACAGATGCTCAGTAAATGCCAAGGGAGGGTAGTCATTGGTCTTACTGGAGTAGATCACTAGGACTGAGAAAAGCTGAGTTTCACCTTTACAGATCATTCCACTATAAACCCCAGTCATCACAACCTCAGCTCTTGAGAACCTCTTGGGCAGTGGGCCTGTCAGGATAATCAAGTTTTCTGGATAACTAAAGGTAAACACCAACACTTCATCTCCCCAGTTTGACCATTTTTATAAGTATCTTTTCATCTCTGACTTCTTAAGCAGAATACATTGAACGTAATTTCCCATTCTGTTAATGGTTACAAATACCAACATGAGTAATAATGATGGTGCAGTGCAGGGTACAAGGGAGTCCTCAGACAGGCCCAGTCATGATGCTCTCTTGGTACCCTCACTAAATAGAACCAGACTGCTGGTGTTTTAATTCGTCCATCAACTTTTGCTTTCAGAGGTTTTCTGCTTCCTTCCTCAATGACAGTAGCTTAGTCTTTGTGGTTATTACTGGGTCTAGACAGAAGTAACTGTCTCCCCTTCTAACTTTCTTTCTTTTTTTTTTTTAAGATTTTATTTATTTATTTGACAGACAGAGATCACAAGTAGGCAGAGAGGCAGGCAGAGAGAGAGAGAGAGAGAGGGAAGCAGGCTTCCTGCGGAGCAGGGAGCCCGATGCGGGGCTCGATCCCAGGACCCTGAGATCATGACCCGAGCCGAAGGCAGCAACCCAAAACACTGAGCCACCCAGGCGCCCCACCCCTTCTAACTTTCTTATGGGCTAAGTAACTAGAGGGCTGTGAAGGTAAGAATTCCATATAAAATCAGGATTCGAGAGGCTTTACTGTGAGCATACATGTTTAGTTCTGCTATGTGAAGACTTCCTCCCTATGTCTTGGATCTATTTGTTGGACAGCTGAGTTCCAAATCCAATATATTTATCACCTTTTCCCCTAACAAATTGCATTGCTTTAGTTCTATAACCCATTATATAATGGATGACAATAGACAAATACATTTCAAAAAGTCAAGTGGTTCTTATTCTTTCATTGCAACAAAGGAGGAAAGTTTAGGGATAGACAGAAACCTGCATTATATATAATGCTTCTATGTCGCTATACTATTCTGAGGAGAAATAAGTTGTGAATTATATTTTAAAATTCTAAATGTAGGAAATGTTTCGTATGTGACATTAAAGAAGCTCTAACTTAAAATATATTGAAATTTTATGTTTATCAAGACAGAATAAAGAGAGTAAAAAGAGGAGCCACAGAGTGAGAGCAGATATATTTACAACATGTATAACCAATAATAGACTAATATCTAGAATATTAGTATCTAGAATATGAAGAACTCCTAAAAATGCATACAAGAAACCCCTAGACAACTCAATAGATACATGGGCCCTTGAGCAGGGCATCATAAAAGAAAACCCAAAGGCCCAATAGAGACATGACAAAGTGTTCAGTCTCATTAGGGATTAGTGAAATGCAAATTAAAACCATAAGCAGAAACTATCACATCCCACTAGAACTGCAAAAATTTTGAAGTCTGACAATAGCAAGTATAGGCCAGGATGCAGAGAAACTGAAAATCTCACATAAACTGGTAGGAGTGGAAATTTGGTACCGGCATTTGGAAAAAAGTTTATACCAACTAGTAAAGTTGAAGACATGGATACAGATATACCCTCTTACTTGGCAATCCCTTTTTTTGTTCACCCACAAATTCCACTCCTTGCTTTATACTCTAGAGAAACTCTAGCACATGCGCACAAGGATACATACACAAAATTATTTACAGCAGTATTGCTCCAATAGCCCCAAACATCCCATGTAGAGAATGGATAAACTGTGATATAGTCATACAATGGAATACTAAACAACAATGAAAATTAATAATCTATACACATCAGTGTGGCTGAATTCCATAAAAATCAGTATTGAACAAGAGAAAACACACACACACACACACACACACACACACACACACACACACACACACACACAAACATACAGTATAATTCCAGTCATATAAAACTGAAGAAGAGCCATGCTGAAACTACATTGCCTGGGGACACATACAAAGAAGGTAAAAATATAAAGGAAAGCAAGGCCAGTATTATTACGAATGCTAAGAGAATGATTACCTCTGGGGAAAAGAACAGGATTGTGACCAGGGAGGGGCACATGGGGGCGCCTGGAAAGCCGGCAAGACCTGCCTCCATGATTTGCATGGTTATTTTCTGCATATTTGCTTTATAATTATCCATTCAATTGTCTAGGAGTTTGTAGGCATTTTCAGCATACATATTTTACCTTGTAAAAAAATCTAAAAAGCTTAATGTATACCAGAGGTTTATAATTAGGAATGTACTCTATGCATAGAGACAAAAGCATAACTAACATTAATCAGACAGACCCACAGGTCATACTTGGGTAAAGGTGAAGGTTAAATGCTGTTTAGGTTTTTAAGTGCATTAATAAAAATAAGTACACTTCAATAAAAATAAAAGAAAATAACAGAGTGGCAATATTATCAGTTAAATAATAATAATAATAATAAAACATACCGGAGCACTAATGAATAAGGATGATTTTTAGAGTACCTGTTATCAGATTGGAGAAGATAAAAATATCGATGCTACACTAGGTTGCAAGACTGTGGGGAAACAAGCCCTCTTACACCCAACTTCAGGGAGTATGGCTGGGACAACATCCACACAGGGTAATATGACAATGTCTATCAAAATTTAAAAGGGATATAGTTGTACATCTAGGAAGTTACCCTGTTAATACACTCATGATTCACAAGTGTGACAAACTATATCTGTACAAAGTTACTAATTATAGCCTTGTTTGTAGTGGCAAAAGATTGGAAACATCCCATATACCCATCAACAGAGAACAAGTTAAATAAATTATGGTAATGGAATGCCATGTAGCCATTAAAAGGAATGAAGCAGTGCTACATGACCTCTGTATGATCACCCAAATTTGTTACATCGAAAAAGTGTAGAACAGTACTTAGTGTGCACTGCTACCTGTTTAAATATTCTTAAGAAGAATAAATAAATAGGAGCCTTCATGTTTCTAAAGAATCTCTCAGGAAGAATGCCTACGTTCTGAAACAAATGCATGCATTCCTACTTTGGAAGTTAATGTCAGGTTAAGAATCTTGAATGCATATGCTTAAGGGAATACAGGCTTAATTAAATTATTATGAGGAAGTATAAGAAGATTTTGGTAAAGAGTCTTATGATTTTTCTGAACAGTTCCCATCAGAGCAAATAGCCCATTTAAAAAAAAAAGTCAAATTCTCCATCAAAACAAAATAATTCTCTTGATACAGATGTATCCATAGGACTTCTCCTTTATACACTGTCCATGATTAGAATAACTATTTTGGGATCAAAACTGATACAAAGGAAGAGAAACAGAAAGGAAGATGAACTTTAAGGCCAAGCTCCAATCTCACTTTTGGTGTAGAAGCCATCCAATTTGCCAGGCTGAATCTGTTGCACAATGTGGGTATGTTTCTGTTATAAAACCTAGCAGAGTGTGGTCAGTATGTCTCTCATGTGACACCTTCTCTTTGAAATTTCTGGGGTGCCTAGTAAAGCAGCTGGCATAAAGGAAGTCTAAGTACAACTGTCCCCTTTCATAAGTACATGAAATGTGTCCACAGCCACCATATTTGGCATCACATATAAGACACGTGTGGTGTGCAAGGACAGACGTTGTTCTTATATATTCTGAATCTCCAAGGTATCTTGCCCTCAGCAGACACTCAATAAAATTCCACTGAATAAAAGAATGAAGTCATTTGAAATAATTTTCAAATATATTTGAAATAGTTTTCTACTTTACCTCTAATTGCATTCTTCTTGACTCACAGATCTTTTTCACTTGGTCATGTGTTGGTGGTTGTGCCAACTAGTTTCCTCTTTAAATAACACAACCAACCGAGTGGTTAGGACTTCCTGCTCCCGTTAGAAGCACTGTCTTGAGTTTAAATGCTAGAGAACATATCCTAGAAATCTTTCTCTTTGGGGATTTTTCAAAAATTTTTTTCATGAATGCAATGAAGGTTCTTAATATCCCATGTGGAAAAGGTATAAAAATTGTGACTGCTCTTGTTTTGGGGGACTGTGGGTGCAGTGGGGGAGGGGAGGAAAGCTGGACTCTGCATTACAGATTTAAGTTTCCATAATTCAAAGCACCTCCCTTAAACAAACCATTTTCCTCCATTCCTCATCCCTTCACATCCTCTTTTTAAAAATAAGAATTATTTTCTTCTTCTTCTTTTTTTAAAGATTTTATTTATTTATTTGACAGACAGAGATCACAAGTAGACAGAGAGAGAGGAAGGGAAGCAGGCTCCCCACTGAGCAGAGAGCCCGATGTGGGGCTTGATCCCAGGACCCTGGGATCATGACCCGAGCCGAAGGCAGAGGCATTAACCCACTGAGCCACCCAGGCGCCCCTTCTTCTTCTTTTTTTAAGAAAAAATCCCTCTCCTTCTGATATTCCTGTTTTATGAGAGAGAAGAAATTTAGAAGCATTTGGGGGTTATGCTGAGTATTTCCTACTCTTTTCTCTTTGTCTAGAATGTCTGTCCACCTGCCATGAACATAGACTTTCTCTAATCCGGAGTGT
This sequence comes from Mustela nivalis, assembly GCF_964662115.1. NCBI lineage: Eukaryota > Metazoa > Chordata > Mammalia > Carnivora > Mustelidae > Mustela > Mustela nivalis. Next base: position 117,111,474 of record NC_139020.1, read on the forward strand.
AATGACTGCGATCAGAGCCCAAAGACAGTGTGTGTGTGTGTGTGTGTGAGTGTGTATGTGAGAGAGAGAGAGAGAAATAAATCTGGGATTCTAATTTGAAATGGTTATGAATCAGGGAATTAAAAATTGTAGGACTACCTTCAGGTGTTCCCAAATGATCTTTTTAAAAGAAATGCTGAGCTCTTTTTAGATAAAAGCTGCAATGGTATCAGTCACAAAGACAAAAGTTAGCTCCGGTTGAATTCCAAATGCCTTAAAGTTCAGCATATTCAGGCTCACATCAACAGGAAGGAGGTCAAAGGAGGAAAGCAAGGAGTTTTGTTTTGGTCACTGCCACATCCTGTGTGTCTAGAACACTGCCTGCCATATAGGTGAGCTTACTAAGTGGCTGATGAATTTGTGAGATAAAAAGGTGGCATCCATCAAAACCCTGAGGAAAAGAAAAGATGATGCATTTTTCATCTCCTCTGGTGTTCACTAAATCAAGTCTTCACATGTATGTAAGTCAGTGACAGCAAATAGCAAATGAAACTTTTTAAACCCCATTCCCGCATCTCAAAGAGGAGCTAGCAGGAGATAGGAGACAGACACAGTGAAAGCTAGAGGCTTTTTTTCTTTCCAGTACATCATCAGGTTGTACTGATATAAGCCCTTGCCACTGGTACAGGCTGAGAGCAGTGTTCAGGGGGCACTCACTAAGCATTCCACGGCCAGCATCACTAGGGGCCATGCAGATTAGAGGAATGGCTCTCCCGAGCTTGGAGTCAGTGTGTGTATCTCCCTGCAATTACCAAGTTCAAACAGAGCCAAGGAGAGCATTAAAAAAAGGACAGGAGATGAACATTCTAAACTGGGAAGACTCAACTTGCAGCCCTTACATCTGGGGAGGCTGAACACTGCCCCCCAACCCTGATACGCAGTACGGTCAGGGCCACATTGGGGGGAAGAATGGACAAACGGAGAGGTAGGGCTGAGGGTCTGCCTGAAATGAGGGAAAGGATGCCTCTCACAGGTCTCCTGTGCATAGTTCTGCATCTTCTTCTGGCAGTTTTTTCTCAATAGGAAGAGCGATCAGGGCAGAAATGGGTCACTGGCCCTCAGAAGGCATCTCTTGCTTACCACCCCAGGGACAGGACTGAAGCCAAAGTCCCATCTGCACTGGCTCCTTAGAGAGGGCCACTATGGGGGGGCACTCACACAGGCTTCTCTTGACAAGGCCCTGCTTTTTGGCAGTAAGGATTCCTTACCTCACTCCAGTGCCACAGATCCTGAGACACACATGCGCCCATTCTGTCTACTACACAGCACTGATCGTGGCACACAGGTGGGCGGCAGCTATCAGCCATGAGGAAGCAACACTCAGCTGACAGGCAGCTGAAACCCAAGCAACCATTTCTGATCTAAACTCAAGACCAAGAAACAGGGTGACAGTTACCCATTTCCTACCCAACTGACTTTTCCCAAGAATCCCACGCTGTGGCCCCAGAAAACCTACGGCATGCTTTCACGGCTCTGGGTAGCTCCAGCTAAAAGCACAACCACCACTTCAAGGCCCTCTTCCTCAGCTCCACCCATTCTAGGTTCACGGCTGTGGCTCCAAATACGCATTTCCAGCAACATTTCTGCTTGACTTTTCTGGAAGAGTTAATTTTCTTACCTGCTGGGAGGGCTCACCACCAGACATCGTACTCTGGTGTCACTGCTAGTCATCCACAACCTCAGCTTGCTAAGAGCAATATTTCTCATAGCCTGTGTCCCTTACCATTAGCTTTATTTATTTTTTAAAAGATTTTATTTATTTATTTGAGAGAGAGAGCAGAGCAAGAGAGAGAGAGAGCACACATGTGGTGGGGGAGGGGCGGAAGGAGAGGAAGAAACAGGCTCCCCTGCTTGAGCAGGGAGCCCCATGTGGGGCTCAGTCCTGGGACCCTGAGATCACTACCTGAGGCAAAGGCAGACGCTTAAACTGAGCCACCCAGGCACCCCTACCATTAGCTTTAAAAAGGCATTCACAGACATTTTGTCCTGTACTGAAAGAACCTTTTAACTGACACAGAAGAACAAAAAGACAAGTGGTATGCCAAGAGGTCTGTGCAGAACACTCCAGTAAATCCTTGCTCTGAGAGCTGTCACTTTTCTCTCTGTGCCCTCGGCCCCCCAACCTGGGCCATCTCCCCTCTCATGCCCCTCCTCCCGACCAGGAGGTGTCCAGCGGGAGGCATACTCACTTGGGTCTTGTTTGCCTTGGACTGTCGCCAGCTAATCCACTTTAACATCTTGGCTTGCTCTCAAATTTGCTTTCTCCTTCCACCAAGGTTTTTAAAAACAGAGTTCATTTTATGCCGGGCGGCGGCGGGACTCACTGCTCCCAGGCAGCTGGGAGGCAGGGATCAGCCTTGTCACAATTCAGTGCTCATTGCCAAGCTCCCAGAGCCCAACCAAGAAGTTGCCTTGAGAGGCCTATAGACTTTGTCTAGGGCAGGATCCCTCTCCCACCAAGGCCACTCTGTGAGTCACAAGTTCTTGGTATCAAAGAGTCTGTGATAGGACCTGGTACTTAAAGGAAAGAAGTTATCTTTCCCTTTGGAAAGAAGATTATTTTTCCCTGCTCTGCCCCATGCCAGCCCCAGAGGTGCTCAGCTGAGCTCTGGAACCACCGTGCAATTCCCTAGGGTCATCACAGATTGGCCAGGGCCAGGGCAGGGGGTATAGAGGCTGTCAGAGAAGCGGGTAACAATAGTTGTTTTTGCTTACAAGGTTCTGAAAGTTAAATGATCAGGGTCACTACAAAAGTATTATGTTTTAATCCAATTTAACAGGCAGGAGATTAAGCTGGGGTTCAGTCCTAGGTCTGTCATTAACTAACCGGCTTTACGACTCTGAGCGAGTCACTTTGTTTCTTTTAAACATGTCCATGATGGCAGAGGGACAGATGATCTCTAAAATTCCTTTCTTCCCTTTCTGCTGCGTCTATGTCTCTGAGGTCCAAACTCACCCCTATTCAGATTGGGCCTGTGGCCGCCCCAGCTGCTACCACACACAGATCTGATCTACTGGCAAATCACCTTTTGCAGTTCCCCTATTTTTGTGACAGATCTCTGGGCCCCATTGCTTCTAGAACTGAGGAGATGCCCTGTGGCTGCTGAGCTCTCAGCATCCTCAGGGCACTTCTGGGCTCTTCTCCCTGAAATCTGCCCATGCAGACTCATGGGCTGCTGTCACTTATGAAACTTAATTGCTTTTCCAGATGATTGGCAACTTTAAAAGTGGGTCTCTCCAGGCAGTTTTTTAAGCTATGGGCCAGCAATCAAAATAGTAAAATAGCGCCATCATGATTTTGCCCCGTGAGCCCAGGTTGGGTTTCCCAGCAAAGTGTATTTCACACTGGTTGGTCAGGTGCAACAGCTGGAAGCCGTCATTTATTTGAGGAACTTCTCATTTAGAGGAAAATCTGCGACCTCAACTCCTCATATTTTACGGTTTGTTCTGAAAAGCCAGCACATTGCTACTGTGTTGAATGCTGCTTAGGAGAGGACTAAGCAGTGTTTCTGGAGAAGCAGGAGATCCCTTGCTGGGCCTTGTTCACCACTGCCTGTCCGCCCCCCCCCCCACACCAGTCCCCACACCCCCACCACAGGTACTGGACTAAGAACAAAAGCTATTTTCCAACCTAGTCCTTGGCTTGGGTTATTCAGAACGCTGTGGAGAAAACCACCATTTGCACTGAAAATCTGAAAGTGGAGATGGCATTTTTCCCACTTTAGAGTGACTAGCGAGTCTTGAGCACAATCAGGATGCCTCTACCTAGGATGCATATGGCAATTCTGACCCACGACCTGCTGTCGAGATGGGCCATGTCTGAATCTCAGGACCACTCAGCTGATAAAGTCAAGTTTAGGTTTCTGACGCATACTCTCCCAGACCTGGTAACTGAAGGACAATGATATACTCCTCTCGTTTATTTAGGGGCTAGAAAGTGTTTTGTTACTAGATAGGATGTAACATGAATCTCTCCCTATAAAGAAATATTTTAGGGCCCTCAGGTCCCACTGAGACAAAGGGCAGGGTAGCAGAAGTGCCAGGGATCGCCCTATCACATCTTCTTTTGCTTCTAGTAGAGAACATTTAATGGGCTGGATCTCCTGCGGGGGTTCCTCTGCTCCAGTGACACAGCTGTCTCAGCTAACAAGCTGTCCTAGTCATGTTCTGGAGACTCAGCCTTGGGGGATGGAGGGGATACCATCCTGATGGTTTTTAAGAATTTGCCAAACAAACAATACTACCTTGTCTGAACTGAAAGCATGTTCATTAGTCCTGACACTGCTGAATCGCCACATTTCCAGATGTCTGGTTATCTCTTCAGAGGCAAAACCCAGTGATCTGTGGGCCCTTAACACTCTAGGAAGCCTGTTGTCCATTTTCTTGCATGGGAGTGGCTGGTGGGAACCCACATGGGGACCCATCACACATCTCCTATGCTCCAGACACTCCTTCCTGCAGAGTCATTGCATGACGGCAGGGGCTGGGCAGAACTTTCTCTGACTACAGCTCTTACACCTAGTGGCTTGCTAAGTGCTCTCAAGGTGCAGGCGTCAGGATTACCAAATTCTGATAAATGAGATGAGGATCTAGGGAAGCCTATTCTCAGAAGGCTCCCGCAGCTGGGCTGCTCCATCACTTTTTTTTTTTTTTCTTTTTTAAAGATTTATTTATTTGACAGAGAGAAATCACAAGTAGACAGAGAGGCAGCCAGAGAGAGAGAGAGAGGGAAGCAGGCTCCCTGCTGAGCAGAGAGCCCGATGCGGGACTCGATCCCAGGACCCTGAGATCATGACCTGAGCCGAAGGCAGCGGCTTAATCCACTGAGCCACCCAGGCGCCCCTCCATCACTTTTTATAGCTATCCTCTGTAGGCATCCTCTGACTCTCCCCTTAGCTGGGCCCTCACTGTTTCTAAGCTGAGCCTTCCCTACCAATCAGCGAAATGACATTTTGGCCAGGACCCACTAAAGCGATTTGACCGTACGGTTTAAAAACTATTAAATTCGATCCTGAAATCTCCAGGCTTCTTTACACAGCTCCCTGTCCCCATTCAGCACATTGCCAGTATCAGGCCACCTTGTATCTTAGATCACATTAGCTTGTTACAGAAATTCTTCGCTTAAAACACAGTCAGCCCCGGAATAGTCAAGGGATATTTTTTTGCCCTTAGAATTTTTATAGAGAATAGTATCTGCAACTCAATTTCATTTCAACTTTCTTGTCTTCAGCCTGGACGTGTCTAGAAATTCATAGTAATGTTTTGATGGAGGGTATCTCTGCTAGGATGGGTTTGTAGTGTTCAATTCAATAAGTATTTATGGGGCACCCCCAGCATGCCTACCCTAAATGGTAAACAGATGCACAGGGACCAGCACGGTGCAGGTGGCTGCTTCTGGACTATTAGCTGGAAATTATATGGCAGATATCCATCATGTTAAACAAGATTTTCTCACTGCTGCCACATTACTCAGGCTCACTTCCTTAGAATTCTATAACTCTGTATCTCTTTGAAGTATGGTTACAAAGTCGCATCGCTTCATAATACACAAACAGGCAAAACTCTCTACAGTGCCCAGGGGAGCAGGAGCACAATTTTGGGCAGAGAGAAAGGGTCTTAGAGCCCAATCGAACAAAGCAAGTACACCCCTTTGCTTTCACAGCAATAAGACTTTTGCATGTGACAGGTACAAGGGAGAGCTCAACCATGCAGAACCACTGAGGGTTAAACCAAAGCAACTTGGGAGAAAGTGATTAATGCTAGTTCCTGAAGTGCCCATGCTGGTTTTGTCAGCATTTAATGAAGAACTAGGAATTAAAAAAAAAAATTTTTTTTAAGATTTTATTATTTGACACAGAGAGACACAGTTAGAGAAGGAACACGAGCAGGGGGGAGTGGGAGAGGGAAGAAGCAGACCTCCAGCCCAGCAGGGAGCCCGATGCAGAGCTTGATCCCAGGGTCCTGGTATCATGACCCATGTAGAAGGCCTGTGCTAACAGCTGAGCCACCCAGGCAGCCCAGAACTAGGAATTTTAGACAGATTCTTCATCATAGACAGATTCACAAGGCAAGGAAACCACCCCCAGATCCTCTGCTCTAGAGAAAAGGGGCTGGACATTGGTCTTCTTCCCTCAATCTTATCTTTCTAGCAAGAATTGGGATGAAGCCATAAAAGATATGTTTATCTGATAAAGCTGGGAGATGTGGCTGATATGCTGGAATGCCAGGATGGAACTAAACAGGAGAAAATCCAGTCGATACCAAGTATCCCAACACTCAGGTTATTAAAATCAGCGGTGCCACCTGAAAGCAGGCATGGAGAGCTCAAGAGCCAACACCAAATACCACTAGCACACAGGTACCATGGCAGGGACGAAGCTGGGCATAACAGCCCTGGAACAAGAAGTGGTACTTGTACTAGTTGGATCACTACCTCCAGGCTTAGGAATGGTTCTGGAGGCCCCACTTAATAGATTATTCCACACTGAAGGAAACCCAGAGGAAGGCAGCCAGGATACGGGAGGGCATGCAAATACATTAATACAAGGAACAGCTGGAGAAACTGATTTCTGGACAGGAGATTAAGAGAGAAGACAAAATAACCATCTTCAAATATTTCTAGCCCAGGGGTTGCCATTGGCCCAAGATGGTACAATACTTGACAATATTTAACTAGTAAAATGAACCATGAGCCAATGCTCACAATGAATATCTAGGTTTTAGACTCTAAGGGCCAGCAGGTAGAAAGAGGAGTGGAGTGGCTCTGTTTATAGACAGCTGAGTTAAGGCTAACTCCCTCAGGGTGTAGTGCAGAGAAGAACCCGCTGACAGCTAGCTAATGAAGGAAGAGAGCAGAACTCTACCCAAGAAGTAGATCCTCACAGCTCGTTAAGTAATTGTGTTCTCTTATTCAGAGAGTCTGAACTTTGGTTTTTCCCTCAGCTAATGGTGGGAAATTAACCTTTACTGCATGTTGAACAGGTGCCAAGCAAATGTGTTTGTCTTGCAGACAGGAAAATTAAGGTGCAGTAACTCACACAACAGGACACAGAGGGTAACCACCAGAGCTGGGTTTGAACCTGGGTGTGCCCAAACTCCTTCCACCCACCACAGCACACGAAATACACACAAAGTGATCGGAGAGGTGCCCTAGGGCCCTGCAGCTCCTCAAGTGGGTCTGCCATGGCTCTTTTATGGTGACATTTTCCCCATCTGCCAGCACAGCAGTGCCACTGTTCTAGTTCCTCTGGATTAGAAGAGGAAGACTGGGGTCTTTTCTAGAAACCTATTGTTAGGATGACCCTGATCCCTGCAAAGGGACTCTGCCCTATTCCCCCACCCCCACCCCACAGCTGCCCCTGTTTGCCCTTCTTTTGAATATGGCTTGGTTTCCCGGAACCAGCCCATTTTTGTTACCTGCTGATCTTCAGAGTCTGTTCACCTGACCACTTGGAAACCAGAGAACAGTCTCCCGGTCTTCCAGTACAGTTAGGGGAAAAGGTAACACTGTGGAGAACATCTCTGAACTCGAAGATACCACTTCCTGGCTTGCCCCGATAAAGGGGAAAATAGGAGAAGGACACATGGCTGCCCTATTATCACTGTTCTGTGTCAGAAAAGTAAGAACATTCTAAATCATAGTGCGTGGTCACAGACAGGCCCTCTACTACTACTTCTAGGTGGATTTTTCAGGTTTTCTTTATAGAACACAGAATCTTCTCACCATCTCCAGACCCCACTGCCCATGTTTCCCAGGGCCTGAGAAGGAAGTTGGGGGCTCCTGTTCCCAACAAGCCAGATTCTCCAGCTGACTAAAGCTTTCTGCTTGGAGGTAAGGAAACTGCTAGGGTTCTTGAGCATATTTAAAAATACAACGTCTGTATATATCTGGCTGCTTTCAGACCAGCTGTTTTAGCTGCTTCCTGATTTCTGGAACTTCCTGAGATCAGGGACTGTGTTCCCTCTGTTCATTCATCCCACAAGGCTTTCCTGAGCCTCTGTGTGTGCTGCAGGCCAGGGACAGCAGTGAAGCAGACAGACGACCCTGCCCTCATCAAGTCTTAATGGCCTGGCTAGAGAGACACACATCGAACAAGAATTACACAAATAAGGATTCACATTCAACAAATAGCCCACATCTCTCTACGGTACCCAGCACAGAGCTTGGCACGTGGTGGGTGCTTTTTCAAGAATAATGTGACTCATGTTTTTGTGGAATGTGGAGAAAGACTGACCAGCTGAGTTCATCTTAGCGTTGGGAGCACAATGCATTGACCTTTGGAGTGAGAGAAAAGCATGACAGTGAAGCAGAATGATCTGGGTTCTAGTTCCTGCTTTTCCACGAACTAGCATTTTTCCTGGGTGGGTCACTCAGTTTCTGGGACTAAGTTTCCTTATTTGTAGAATAATATGTAAGTAATCAGGATTCTTCACAAATCGTGACATGCCTGCCATCGGAAGTGTTCTCCTCTAGCCTCACTTACCTTGCCAGAAGACAAGGAATGGCTGGAGCCCAAGACAGGACACATGGCTCCAGCACAGGGGTCTCTAAGTCAGGGCTGTGGGAAGATGCAGTAGCAGTAGGAAGGGCCAGAACCCCTAGACCATGAGACTAAGAGGCTCTCTCTGAACATGGGAAACATTGTATTTTGCTTCCCACCCACTGACTGTTTAAAAAGAAACACTCATTCATAGGATATTCTAGGTTACATTTCTAAACAGCAGATCAGAGGAGAAAGGAAAGTACAGGAATAGTTTTCTTTGTATGTTTTTACAAGTAGAAAAAAACAATTTTCCATCCACTCTGATAGTCAAAAATGGCTTAGAAACTTGAAGGCAGGACATCAGACAGAATTACCTCAGAATTAACTCGAATGTTCTTGAATACTAATCTAGAGTGTGACTTAGCACCGTGATCTTGGAAGGTCTGGGGCACAGTCTTTTATTTATTTTTTATTACCCCAGTAAGGAAAAAAAATTAGGAAAAATCCTAATGAATGTAGATCATCTAAAAAAAAAAAAAAAACCCATAACGTTGAAAACAAAAAAACGAAGCAAGGACACAGCCTGTTGCCTGAGGCTGAAGGACTAGACCAATGCACTAGGTCTTGAAAGACTAGGGCCAAATCCATCTTTGGAAATCCATCCCTTCATTCACAAAATCACTAACATGTAGCAAAAGATCATCTCATACTCAATGACCCTGGGGTAAGCAAATGAAAGTAGGGTCGGAGACTAAAATCTTCCCATCCCTGGTGCAAATTTAGACAGCTGAATTCTTTCCCTGACTTGAACAAATACACTGGGTTTCTTTGCTACTTTCTCTTTTCTTGTACTCTCCTTCAGAGCTCCTACTTTCTGTTTACTTGCTCCAAAATATGAGAGACCAAGTGACCAGGCTTTCTGGCAAAGACTACTACATCCCTCCAAGCTGCTTCCCACAACACCTCTTGGTCCTCTGCCACTCAGGAACTGAGCCCCAACACTCTGGCCAGAGGAAGGCATAGTTTCCACTGGAACCCCTTCAGAGAGGAGGCGCCTATCAACCAGCATCTCTGTGGCCATTTGCCATCACATTGGCCTTGGTCTAACTTCAGATAAGCTGGTTCAGTTATTATAAATATAGCCAGTCACAGCCACTAAGGTCTCAGGAAACTATCCCAGCCTCAGGGGTCCTGAGGTCCAGCCTCCCAGGAGGCAGAGCTGCCCAAGCAGCTCAGGCAGGGCATCTCCAGAGGACAGGAGACCCAGACCTTCTCACCCTTCCCCCTTGCCACACCCTCGTCACTTCTGCTAACTCCCGTGACGGGGGAGTTCTGGCTGATCACCTGGTCTTCTCTCCCCTCAGACAACATCTCCACACTGTGACATACCTCCTCCAGCCCTGCTCTTCCCACTCTGGCTGGCACAGAGAGACAACTGCTCCTGAGGTTGGCCTCCATAGTGGGAGAAGTTCCTCTGGGGGTAATTCTCCAGGGGTGGTTAAGCCAACAAGAAGTCTTAGGGGAAGGAAGCTAGGGACACTGTCCTACCTTGTCACTGTCCACTGTATTCTGAGAGGTCCTAGAGGCGATGGAGATGGTATCTGGCTGGCTGCTTCCATCCCCTTGGCTGTCAACATCCTCCACTCCGTCCCTGCAGGAAGAAGAGAAAAAAAACAGGGGTGGGGGTGGGGGGAAACCACTGTGGGTTTAGAGCACACAAGGATTTCCAGCTGGGCTGGCAGAGCAGAGCCTCGGCACTTTCTAGCAGGGATTTATCTAAAATTATCCCACTAAAGGGAGCAGGCCTCTGTGATTTTCAAAGATGTCGCCTCTTGTACTTAAAAAGGTCACAGTCCCTATGCTGATAGCTGAGCATGAAATGGCCCCTCCATGACTCCTCTGGCCCATGGAACAGAGAAGGTGATGATGTATTTATTTTTTTTTTTTACTGGGAATCGGTCTAAAACATGCAGTTGGAAGAGGTCCATTCTGCTTAAAACTGAGGCTTTGACCCAGGTGACTGGGTGATGGCCCACAATCCAGAGTTCAAGGTATTTAAATAGTTTTTCTGCATGCTGAAGGAGGATGGGGGCTAGTTTATAGCTGGCATATAAAGAAAACAGAACTTTTTTTTCCTTTTGACTTGTGTTTCTCCTGATGAAGAAAATGACATGAGATATTGCTTCCAGGGGTGATAATCTTTGGGAAGTTGCTGATGTTGGAGGCTCAACTCCTGGGTATGGAGGAAGAGATTACTTCCTTCATTTTGGTGGGTCTTGTGGGTCTTGTGCTGTTTGTGATGACTTCTTATCAACACAGAAGGCCAAGGCACCATCGTGAAGACCCCAGATTGCACAGCAGCTTCCTCAGTCAGCTGTGTTCCTGAGCACCTGGTGAGATAAGCTCCGAGTGCGCTCCTGGCATGCAGAGCCCCTCCTGGGCCACTGGACCAATGTCTCACTCACACAGCCTTTCGATTCTCCAGCATGAGAATTAGGTCTCAATCCCACACTGAATCCATAGCCAGGGCTGAGGGCGATTAGGTGCCTGGGAACTGGTGAAGGCTGAACGGTCCGTGTTGGGAAAAACTGAAGGAGATATGGGCCAGGACTTGGATAAATGAGCACGAAGAGGGCTGGCTCTACCCACGGAGGCTTATGAAAGTCCCACTTCTGATGCTGCTTTGATAGAGGTCATCGCGTTAGGAACGGGCTGCCTGAGGGTGACACTGCGTGGGCAAAAGGCCCCATATAACAAGTCGCCTCCCAGAGTCTCAACAATCACATCTGGTGTATCTGGACACGTGTGTGCAGGTGAGCATGCATGTGACCCATGTGTATATACACAGTAGCTCCTAGTCACAAAAGGGTCTCCTCCTACCTAGACGGCTTCGGCCTTCTCACCACCACTTGCAGGGCTGGGAAAGGCCAACTTATTTTAATAATATAAGGCACACATTCGTAGGAAGAGCTGCAGTAAAACGAAATTATGTGATGCATTTCAAAACCAAGAATAAAGGCCTCTTAGATCATGTGCTGTTTTAGATATCTGGGCTGCAGCTCCCCACCATTTGCCTATAGTTGAGCATTGGCTGTATGTGGTGCTTCCCACCCTTCTGGCCCAGTGTGGGCCCTTCTGGTCCACTGCAGATGAAGCCAGCTCTGGGGGCGTTGGGGAGCCCATCCAGGAGTGGGGGTGGCGTTCTCCAAGCCAATTCACTCCTCCGCACACTCTGTCCCCACCTCCTGGGAGCCGAGCTAATGAAAAGACAGGCAGCCTGGACTGTTTTCCGCAGACTCTGCCCAGGGTTTCACTCTCTTATTTCAGGACAGTGACAGAGAAATGGTGGGAGGCATTTTCAAGAGAAGTCCATCTCACGATCTACAGATGTTCAGAAAGGGGCTGCTTCCCAGACTTGAGCCAGCCTCACCTAAATGTCCATCCTCTCCTGCGTGCTCCTGGACATGGAGTTCCTAGACCATTTCCTCTCTATCTTCTTTATTGAAGCAGGGGCTTCCTGAAGAAGAGCAGGGCCTTAGAGCTAAACTAAGTCTGGCCCTCCCCCGGAATCTGGCCATGGGTAACTGAAATGAAAATACCCCTCCTCCAATGCAGCCCTGATTTGTCCTTCCAGCACTGAGCGGTGACCTTTTCCTGGCCACGCAGGTCTTAGGGCTTCCTACCTCAGTCACACCCTTCTTCGGGCTATCAACTCCCTTTGTACTAATGCTGCTACTCCGCAGGTCCTCAGGTCCATGCACCTTGGCTGGCACCAGAAGGTCAACTAGGGATTTAGTCCATTCAGGAATAGGAAAGGCAAGGAAAGGCAAGCCTGTTACTGCTAATGACCATCACCCCCAGAACTCTGTTTTCTTTCTTTCTTTTTTTTTTTTTTTCAGTATTGACATGATGTTTTTATATGCTCTCTTTTGAAGTGCCCTTTAAGAGAGTCCTTGTAGGTGGCTGTCACATGGAGATTTGCATCACTGAGTCACCTCAGACACTGAGGATATCTTCCACCAGTGTAGGGCAAATGGGGTGACGAAGGTACCAGAGAGGTGAAGATACAAAACATCAGTCCCCTTTTTCCCAATCACCTTGCTTATCTCAGGTAACTGAAGGTGAGGACTCGGGAGGGACAGAAGAGCTGCAGCGACAAGCCCATCACACCAAGCCCCTGCTCTAACCACATATAAAACTTCCATACTGTCTAATCAGTCCCCTCATGGCCTACCTCCCTCTCAAAGTCTTCCCTGGATTCGCCTCTCTAGTGCTCACCTAAAGCCCCTTCTCAATGAATTTTTACAGCATTTACTGTCTCTATGGGCGGCACTGGTCCTTTGAGTCTAACTATTCCATGTGTGAGATACAACCACTAGAGGGTTCTCGAGGCCAAGGGCCCATCGTGTGCTTCCTCTTCTCTTCTCCGAGCACCTAGCAGTGTCTGTGAAAGACGAGGTGCTCAGTGCAGCCCTGCTGAATGCAACTGACAGTGACTGGTGAGATGCTCAGAGAGGACTCCTCATCTTAGTATATGTGCTGCCGAAGCGAGCAAGGAGACTCTTCATCTTAAACGGGACTTCATGGAGAGGGGCGCCAACGGCAGACTGTACCGCCCCTGTGGAAGCAGAGGGAGATCCCACTCCCACTCCTGGAGCCTGTGAGGTCGGGGGAGAGATGCTGGTTACCTCTTACTATTGTTCCTCTGTTTGGCTGGTGTTTTGGGGAGTTGAATCGGCTCCTTTAAAGCTCCTTTCAGGTGAATGATCCTTTCTTGAATCACCTCTCGAATGTTCTTGATCCACTCCTGCTTGGTTTCTATGTTGGAGGCCTGGAGTGCCACAGAGAGAAAGAGTAAATACCCTATCTCCTTTTGCCGTGCCTAAAACAGTTCTCCATCCTTGTCCTGCAGGCTTATCCCATTATTTTCAAGGACACAAAATGTTTGAAGAGCTCATTTCTCATTTTACATGCATGACTCTTCAATCTAAAGGACACACTCCTTCAACTACTAGAATGGGGCTAAGACTACAATACTCAATACAGACTTGTACAGGAGTGATTGTCAAAGTATTTAATACTCTGCATGGCAATGACCAATACTGACATCGGCGCTGGGGCACCTGGCTGGCTCAGTTGGTTGTCTGCCTTTGGCTCGGGGCATGATCTCGAGGTCCTGGGATTGAGCCCTGTGTCAGGCTCCCTACTTAGTGAGAGTCTGCTTCTCTCTCTCCCTCTGCCCCTCCCTGCTGCTTATGGTCTTTCTCTCTCAAGTACATAAAAATCTTCTAAAAACATACTGCCACCTGTCTGGGGCTGGAGCCTATGGAGAAGTCCCATGCTGGGGCAGGGATGAACACATCAGTTGCTAGAGGCTGGGGAGGTCTGGGCAGCACTAGGAGGGGTAGCGAGGGGGTATCTGAAGGCAGTGGCTATTTACCAAGTGGTACAAATCCATGCCAGCACATTTAAACCCTAGTATGGCTACATACATAGGTCTGCACTGATGGAAAGTCAGTGCCAGGAGTTTAGTCTTGTAAACATGTTCACTGAAGGCACTTGTACCATTTCGTGAATCTCTAGTTTGTCTTTGTGGAATTGTTTTCAGGTCATTCTGTCTCATGGCAGCTAGAGCTGGGCGACAATTCAGAGGGAACAATGTGAAGAATTTGTCACAGTCGTACCACCTCTTCCAGGGTGGCAGCCACCCCAATAAACAAATGTCTGGTGGGAGCCCTGTCCGCAGGACCCCTTCTCGGTTCGATGCATGTTACCACAAGCCCCGAATCCTAAGCTGTGTGTGCTCTGGAGAGCTGGAATGACTCCTTAAGGCTGTCATCTGGTGAAGAGCTCTTTCTCAGCACTCCTTTCAATCAACACAGTTGCCAAGCTAGCGTGATTTACTAGAGCTCTAGAACCCAAGTTCCTGGAGGACGAGTCCATCTCTCATACTTACTTACAAGCAGCCCTGGGCAGAATACCTTCTATGTAGGTGTTCAAGAAAAAGCATTGGATGGATGTGGAACAAATCAAGGTACTTTTTGTCAAAAGGTCAGTTGTCCTTGCCCTTGAAGGGGACATAAGGACAGAACATACTAAAGTGGGCCCTGCTAAGACAGCTCAGCTGGCTGTTCCCTGACTTTTTCCCTCTAGGTGTACAGGAGGGGAAGGACTTAGGAGACCACCCATCTTTGAGATTTCAGGCCTACTTCCATGACAGAACTTGGTTTTTAATACCCGTGGGCTAATGCCCTCCCTGTGGAGTCTCCAGGCCCCAGCTTTCAAGAAGAAGATGCTGCTGCCCTCTGCCTTCCACCTGCTACCCGCAACCCTGTGCCCTTGGCTGGCTGGGAGCAGTACTTACCTTCAGTACTGTTTTATTGTCTGAGGAGGGGGTGCGCCCAGACCACAAGGCGAATTTGCAGGGATCACCTTCTACGTGCTCGGTCACACCCAGCTCTGAGGTCTGTAGACAGGAAATGCCTGTGAGAGGCGGGGAAGGGGAGGGCAGTGGGGGAACTTAGGGCTGGGGTGGGAAGGGAAAGGCAACAAAGAGGAGAGGACCGAGGGAGGGGCTTCTGTCAATCAAACTTCAACAGACTGGACGCTTCTGTCTTCTACCTGGGATGAAAGGACCTACAGGCGCCTGCCAGATCAGCAGGTGGCAGGGAGGGGGGGTAAAGAGGGAGGTACTAAATGTAGACAGCAAGAAGACCGTTGAGTTCTAAAATGCAGAAGGGGGAGTCGAGGGGGGCAGCTTTCCAAATAGGAGGCCTTTTCATTGTCCAGGATGGTTTTGGTGTGGCTCCAGGGGAGAGATGAGCTGAGTGTTCGAGAACCCTTTCTGCCCCAGGGCTCTACCACAACCGGGAGACTTGTCTGGCCCCACCTGCCCCACCTACCAGTAGCTTGTTCTTGTAAACATATTTCGTGTGTCCTGAAGAGTCCTTGATCTCCTTGCTAAAAACCAAGGAGATCTCAAAGAGGAACAAGTGCCGCTCCCGCCCCTTCCGGATCAGTGACTTTGGGTCCCACACTTGGAAGGCATCCTGGAGAATCAGCTCTCCCTGCACATCCAGGTTCTCGTCGAACCCTGAAAGACACCGTTTCGGCTCTGTGGAGTTTCTCTAGCACCACTTGGGGGCCACGTTCCACTCCCGTCGCAGAAAGGTTTCCCCTAGGAGCCCTCTGCTCCCACAATGAGAGGAATCCCCTCTCAGCGGATTCCTGAGCCTCCTCAAAACTTGAGGAGAGAACTCTAGGGAATAGCGAGCAGATCCCCCTTCCCGTGCCCAGTCTCCTACACATAACCAGGATTGGCGGCATCTCCGCATGGGCTGGCACCTCCTGCAAGGGCAAACCCCATGTACCCCTCTTCCTATAGCTTCCCACCGACTCAGAGCACTGGGTGGGGCTGCGGGTAAGCACTGCAGGATAGGGGAGGGCCCTTGACTCCACTTTATTTGTCACTGCTCATTTCTTTTATTCCATTCCTATGACTCTTTCCTTTGATGGCTCCTAAACAGTATGGTGCATGAACAGTCACATTTATTCCTCTTTAAATTTTAACAGAGGTTCTGAAACTTAGTATGCATAAGAATTACCCACAGAGCTGGTCAAAACCCAGATTCCTACCCACCCTTGCCCTGCAGGGAGACTGGGAAACTGGGATTCATTAGCTGTGGGGTGGAGCCCAGGAATCTGTGTTCCGACAAGCTCCCAGGTGTTGCTATTGCTGGTCCTCAGACCGTACTTGGAGCAACTAGATTCAGAACAGGGCAGGGACCAGCTGGAGGAGAAGGGTGCTTGCAGGGGAAGACACCCAGGGCTGGGGACAAGGATGGGTGCCAACAGAACAGAGTGGAGAAATTGTGTTCAGATGGCTAGTGCTCAGTCCGGAGAAGGTTACCAGGGCTCAACTGCACAGAGAACTCCAGCCTCCTCTGCTCAGAGTGGCCCAGGAAGTGGGGAGACCAGATGGAGCCTTCTAGACGGAGGGTGGGGACAGAAGGTGGGGAGGAGAAAATACAGCCCACAGGTCTGCAGACTTGCAGCAGAGGGCACTCCTGTCCCTCAGCACCTGTTTGCCAGGCCAGACTGGGATGCCGAGTCTGAGCTCCTCTCACAAGCCCACCCTGGCTTGGCTGATCTGCATGTCTGTTCTGCAGTGGTAAGAGCACTGTATTGGAGTCTCACTCTACCCAGTCTCTGGGTCCCAAGAGCATGGTTCCCATGGACTACATGTACTTAGGCAAAGTCCTCTCAGGTCTGTCTGGCTGGACTTTTCTCACCTGCTAGGAGGGGCATTAGGTACACTGGCGTGTACCTAATGCCACTGAGCTGTACACTTAAAAATGGTTAAATGGCAAGTTTTATGTTATGTATATTTTATTGCAATAGAAAGAAGAAGGGCATAAGGCTGGAGACCATGGGGGCACGTGCGTGTGTGTGCGTGTGTGTGTATTTACATGCACGCAGGATTTCTACTCATTTTGGTGATCAACACAATGCCAGTGCCAAGCAGATGAACAGGACTGCTGTGGGGCAGGGCTCCAGCACATTTTGGGTGAGAAAGATAGCCTGTGCTAGACCACCTCACATGCAGCAAGTTGTCTACGTACCTGAAACAACTTGGTCCTACCAGGAGGCAGGTAGTGGTCGAGCTGGCCCCTGTGGAGCTCCTCTCACACCTCCTGAGGTCCAATGCCCTGAAGACCCATGCCCTCCACTTGCCATTTCTCCTCTCTTCCAGCCTTGCCCTTTGCCTGACTTCATGCCACTTCCCTCTCACGAAATAAGCTCCCTGGTCTTAGGAAAGGAAGAGGCTCCCCCAGACAGGCTGGGAGGACCGACAGCTACCTTCCAGCATGCTGACATGCATGGCATCATTGGCTTTCTTTGGGACACTGAGCATCACCTCCAGGCCATCCTTGAGCTCCCCCTTTCCTTCTTCACAGCAAGTTAAAAGTTCCTGGGGGGAAAAGTCCAGACACAATTAGAACCATTTATCCCAGCTTCCCCACCCTCCCACCACCTAACCCACCAAGGTGACTATAGACCAGCTTCATTCTCTGTAATGGTTCCCTCTAAGCTATAAGGAGCTATAAGCTATGAGGGTGGGATGTTTTCTCCAAAGAATTCAACCACAATTTTTTCCGAGACTGAACTTCCATGGCTCCATCTAACCTAAACTAACTCAATTCAACCCAACTCTTAAATGCCCAGCACTGGAAGTCAGCAATCTAGGGCATTCTCTTTCACTTGGTTCCTCTCCTGGAGAAGGGAGGACTCCTGGCACAGCACACAAACAGAGGGTCAGTAGTGTGGAATCACAAAGAGAAGACAACAGGCATGCAAAGAATGCACAGTGCTCATTTGTCCCTGCACGCCTACGGCTGCCATCATGTTTATTTACATCCCTCTGCTGCCTAAATGCTGACTTGCACCCTACTGGAAGCAACCTGGGGTTACAGACATTATAGGTTTACAGGGTTTCAGAGTTATAAAATATTTTTGGATCAAATAAGTCAGGAGTTCCTAACCTGAGATTGGTAGATGGGATTCTGGACTAGTCCTTTTTGAATCTTAAATCTAGACTCCAAGTCCCGTATTCCATCTGCCATACCAACCCTGTCCCCCATGACCTCCATCACACTGAGACTTCCCAGAGCATGCCCTCTCTTATTCCTCATTGAATACTAGGTTATTATTATCTCCATAAAAGACATATAGTATCTGCTTTATGGAGAAAAGAGAATTTTCAACTTTCTTAAAAATTATAAGGACCATTTGAAATAATTTTCCCCAACCCAGAGGAATGTCGGCTTTCATTTTTCCTATGAGGGTTACTGTAAATTTTGCTCATTTTGATATGGGGAAAGAAACAGGTAACAGATCTGCAAATCATATGCTCTCCTTCTAGAGGGTAGGGGGAGTCAGGTATGGGTCGATGGTAAGATGGCCTTCCAGGAAAGAAAGAAGTTGACCAGATAAAATCTTGTGAACATGTTAATGTCAGACCTTCCAGCAAATAAACTAATGGTACTAGCTAGCTGGCAGGAGAGTCCTTATCTATGGAATGCTTCCAGTAGGATAGATTCTTGTAACAAAAACCTGAATCTATGGCTTTAGAGTCATAGCTCCCTGTAAAGTATTACAGATGTTATGCCACTATCTGAGTAAAAAGTTAGTATATTTCATAAACAAAATGGTTCTCTTCGGGGTAAATGATCCGATACAACATACACCATTGAGAAGGTCTGTATCTTGGTGTGAGCCACAGTACCTCCTGAAGTTCCAAGAAAGGACTTGGAGCTGTTGGTGGTCCTGGACTTCTCTGTGCTTTATCTCTGCCTTGGGATTATTTGTATCCTTGACATTATTAGTCAAGCTTTATACTTGGTAAGGGATCTGATTACTGAGCATCTGACATGAACATCCAATCCTTCGTGTCATCTCAGATACATTCCCTTATGAAGAAGGGAGCGCTGAGTGTCCAAAGGAGAGATGAACTACTTTGAGCATGTTTGGGAGGGAGAAGTGATCCGTTCTCAGCTCTGTCCTTGGTTGCAGCCAGTATAACAGGAAAAAATTGTTCAGAAACCTGCATTTACTTATACCAACCTGAAGTTCTCTGATTCTCCCATCCCTTCCCTAATTTTCGCCCTCCTGACCTTGTTCTCATACATTCTCAAAGGAATTTCTAGGCAGAAGCACAAGAGCCAAATATGAAATAGGATTCAGTGTGCAACAGAAAACACTAATTGGTTAGACAACCCCCACCCATCCCCCGGTCCCCAAAGCAGTGTGGCAAGTCCTCTAATCAGCTAGCAAAGCCAGAAAGTTCTTTGTTATAGTTGATATTAAGGAGAAGCCTCCACATTTAATTTAGACTCCAAAAGGATAGCTGTAGCAGATTTATAGGGAGAATATTGAACAGCAACTGACATACAGTTTTTATTTTTATGCAACACCCAAAGTGAGGAGCCCCAGAGGACACTAATAATTAAATATCAATATATTTGGAATAAAACTGTCTTTAATGAGAGAATAAATCCCACATTATTTATTTATAGTAAAAGCTCAGCAAACTATTTTTCTTTTACTCAGCGGGTACTCTGCTATCAGCACATTTATGAGTCCTAATCACCTTAGTAAGTCCTTTTTCCCCAATAATTTTACAACTTCTCCACAGTCCAATTCCCACTACTTCGTTTTTTCCCCTTCTCAGTTACCTGCACAATCATTTCTTCCTAAGACACCCAATTACAGAATGAAGGCCTAGCACCCACCCCTCCCATCGCCCAAAACAAAATACAGGGCGGCCTGTCCACCCTCCCTTCCTTCTCCTGTGTGTGTCACAAGACTATCCTGGAAACCTCAGCCCCGCGGAATTCAAAGGGAGAGGTGAAAAGCTATCTTTCTCTTAGAACTGGATCTTACGTATTTAAGGCACCAGCAGTGTGTATGGGTGAGTTTCTGTTTTGTTTTACTTTTTAATTTACAGCCCCACTGACTCCTGAAAAGGCGTTGCAATACTTACATTTCATAACCACAAAATTGAATTTTAAAGTGTTCTGGTACAAGAAGAATCATGAAAGGGTCAAGCATTAAATGGGCTAGGGAAGGAGGGGATGATTATACACAGAAATCTGGGTTAAGGACAAAGTAGAAACAATATAGTCATTGTAGTCATTGTAACAGGACTCAAGGCTAATTATCTGCTAGTCAAAGGTGAAGAAGGAGCGAAAGCTCTTGTGATTTACAGGTAGAGGGCACACCAACAATTTTGGAGAGAATACCTGTACCCCACTCTTAGGTCTTATGAGAGTTTTGTGAGTCTTTATACAAGGAACTTGAAAAAACAAAGAGGACGTCTTTGAAAGCAATTCTGTTAAAACAGTCAAGGTGCTCTGCACATTGTTACTTCTCACACGAGGCCTCAGTAAAGGCCAAGGGCAGGATGCCGCGAGGTAATTCTCTAAGGCATCTCTGCAGGGCTGGTGACTTGAGTGCCTGGAAGCAGAAGCCCAAAAAGTCTCTTCTTAGAGATAAGGCAAGAGGAATTTGAAGGTGGAGGCCAGAAGGACCATAGGGGGGTGGGGGGGACTAGTCCGTATCCTGACACAGAATGGGGAAGAGGCCCTGCTCTTATCATGGAACCACATGGCTAAGCAGGGAGACCCCTGCCCTATGGGGCAGGGGCCACACTCCAGCATGAGTAGAAACCTAGGTTTGAAACTAGACTGGTTTTTAGGCTCCATTAAGCTAGAACATATGAGACTCCACAAGCACCTCTACACGTGAGTTGAATTTCAGCAGATTTTCTCTGGAAATACACTACTTAGAACACGCCTCTTGCTACCCCGATGTCCTCTGCATTTGAGGAGCCACTAGCAAAATAATTAAACTTAGGGAAAACCCCACCCTTATCCCTTGAGAACTGGTATACACTGGCGTTACATAATTGCTTGTAATACTGATTTTCCAGGCTTTCTGTGGGGGAAATGCCATCTTTTCAGATGGCTAGTATATCTTTCCTTAAGAAGAATCAACCCAAATTACCTAGTATTTCATATCATTTGGTTATTTAAATTTTAAAGAGAATATTTTGGAGAAAATCTGAATCTTTTGCTTGGCTCCAAAAGAACCCTTACCTAACATATGGGCTCCTCCAGACACAAGAGTGCCATTGTGGGTTTTTTTTTTTTTTTTTAAATCTATTTGACAGAGAGAGATCACAAGTAGGCAGAGAGGGAGAGAAAGAGAGCGAGGGAGGGAGGAGGAAGCAGGCTCCCTGCCTAGCAGAGAGCCTGATGCGGGACTCGATCCCAGGATCCTGAGATCATGACCTGAGCTGAAGGCAGAGGCTTAACCCACTGAGCCACCCAGGCAGCCCGCCATTGTGTTTTAATCTGCACTGTTTGAGGGTTTTCTCTTAGAAACCTCATAGTCTTGACAGAGATTAAGGCAATGGTAGGTGCTATCCTGGGCCTCTATTGCCTATGTAGACTGGCACTGCCCTGAAGACCTTGACTCCTGATCCTATCAGAAGCAGGGGCCACTAGGAGGAATCTGCCCGGGCAGCCAAGTGAGGCTCCACGTGTCAGCCAGTGCCCCTGGTGACAACTGCTCCAAGTTGGGCAGTGGTGGGCAGGTGTGGAAAGAGTCACGACTTATTCCTGTTCTCATGTCTCCTCTGTTCCCCATCAAATTAGCACCCAGAATTTCCTGGGATAGTTTATGCAGTCTGGGAAGCAGCAAAGCCAGTGGATTTCATCTCTGAAGTTTTGCTCTAGGTGGAGGCGAGGTCTTGAGGGGGAAGCTGTCCGTCCCATCCTTTGGCAAAGCTGGGCCTCCCCGGACCCGGTTGGTAGTTTGGGAGGGGGTGACACAGAGGGGAGGGTAGGTACCTTCAGGAGCAGTTGGTACTTGGTGATCCTCTGGACAGGCTTGATTAGGTAAGAAGAGATGGAGTTGGCCAGACCATGCCGCTGCTGTATCTCCTGCAGGGGTGACAATGGGCGCCATTACACACAGAGGGGTGGGTGTATGCGCATGTGCGTGTGTGTGTGTGTGTGTGTGTGTGTGTTTGGGAGGAAGTAGGCAAGGTGAGAAGAAAGAAAAAAAAAAGGGTAGACAATTATGAGGAACTGTTCTTTGATGGGGAGAGAAACAAGAGAGACCCAGATGAATGCATAAATAGTGGAAAGGAGAAATGGCAAAAGGGGAGAGAAAGCAGATTTGTGTGAGAGAAATGGAGATGAAGAAGACATGGGGAAGGATAACAGTGGCAAAAGGAAGTCAGGAGAGCAATAATAAACAGAGTGGGGCAGAATTAAGGGGAATAAACCCAGAGCGGAGGCACTCACAGGGGGACAGCAGGACGATGAGAACAAGGGGAGGCAGAGAGCGAGGCTTGGAGGTCTACGTCCATGATCCTGAGTCTTTATCTCCTTACTGCTCCAGGGCAGATCTCCTTTCCACCCTCTTCCTCTCCACCTTAAACCACCCCAGCATGGAGTGCCCTCTGCATTCCCTGCAACTTTCTTATTGTGACCCATGATACCTCCCTCATTCCTCAGTCCCCCCTCACCGCCCCCCACACCAGGCCAGAGACGGTGGAGTCCCTGTTAGTTGTTTTAACTTGTGTTATCCCTGGTGACAAGTCTTTCCTCTCCATACCATTTGTGCCCAGGCTACGGCCATGACCTCCAGCTGCAGTTTGGGCCTCTAGCCTCTTTTTAGTCCATTTTCCATCTTGTCTGATATGAGGAATTTGAGCGCAGGGTGTTGTGGAGGGTAGGGAAGGAAAAAAATGAAACAAGATGGGACCGGGGAGGGAGACAAACCGTAAGAGACTCTTAATCTCACAAAACAAACTGAGGGTTGCTGGGGGATGTGTGTGGGGGGGGTGGAATAGACTGGCTGGGCTATGGACCTTGGGGAAGGTATGTGCTATGGTGAGTGCTGTGAAATGTGTAAGCCTGATGATTCACAGACCCGTACCCCTGGGGCAAATGATACACTATACATTAATTAAAAAATAATAATTAAAAAAGAAAATAGATCATTGGGTTTTTTGGGCTAAGGAATGGGGGGAGGATGAGGTAGGGATGACACTAAAGTGTGTGGGGTTGCTTTCTGAGGTGATGGAAATGCCCTACAATTGACTGTGGAGATGGTTGGTCCTATCTGTGAATATACGAAAACCGTAAACTTGTTCACTTTAAATACACGTATAATTGATAGCTACAGCTCTATCTGTCCCTCTAGGTGTGTAACATGGGCTTGTCCTGAGCTAGGATCAGTGAGAACAAAGCACTGGGAGGAATACAGGAAGCACTTTAAAGACCCCCAAGATAGGACTTGCTATGTGGCCATGGAAGAGGGAATTACAACAATGGTCGCATTCCTGCCAACTATCCCAGAAAGTAGCAACTTTCTCACTTATCTGCCTCTTTCCCAGAGGTGTGCAGTTAAAGCAGGACTTGTCCATGGATGATGGGCGATCCATCGGGCAGCCCTACTCTCTGGGCCAAGGAACACTGTGAGTTCACCTGGGGAATCTGGCAAGACAGCACAGGCAGTAACATACTGTGCTGGTCCTCCCTCTCTGCCAGCCCTGGTAAGGCTGCATGTGGGGCAGTGAGGAAGGTCTTGCCTCTGGTGGCTGGGGCAGCCCAACCATGCTCACTGGTCACCACAGCATCAAGCATCATGGCCTCCCAGCTCTCACATCTGAGGTAGAAAATTCTGGATCATGGAAATGTGTATCCCTTTCTAGAGCTTCAGTTTTCTGTGGACTGTTTACAATAATGGATACTAAAATACATAATATATTAATATATTTACGAAAGGCTTGTGTCTTTTATAGAATAAGGGCCTAGAGCAGATATTTTCTATGTGTAGAGTTTAGGGAACCCTTTCTGACAGAGAGGGGAAAAGTTACAAATATTATGCATTCTGGAAAGCTCTGGGAACAATCAGGGGAGTTTACTGCTCTCCCTTTCCACCTCTCTATGCTGAGCTCTAGGAACTCCTACCTCATGGACTGTCTTTTCTGGTTTCCAGTGTCTCATCAGTCACTACATTAGAAATGGGGGAGGGAGGGAAGGATAGGGTACAAAATTTGGGGGTATATCTAACTTACTAGTCAAAATCTAGAAATTGGCTAGAAACAGGGGTATGATGAATATAGGACTAAAGGAAAATACAGATTAGCACCATATACTATGATGTGTATAAAAGGAGCCAGGCAAATCATCAGCCAACCTCAAGGGGCCCACAGGTGGAAGGAGGTGTGTGTAATGGAAGCGTACACTGTGAACCTGCCAAAAGGCAAATTGTTACCAATGTTATAAGACAGATACAAAGTATAACACAGGCATAGAGAAAGGGAAGGATTCATGCAGGAAACATTTGACCTTTAAAGGATAGAAAGAATTCTGAAGAGTGACTGTGTGTGTGTGTGTGTGTGTGTGTACGCACTCACATAAGATACCGAGAGCACTGCCAACAAAGGTGAGGAAGCAGAAGAGTCTGAGGCATGCTCAGAACACAGGGCCTGTATGTTCAGAAAAATGCTAAGTGGAAGACAAGACACAGAACATTTAAAACTTCACAGAGACCCTTCTGGATACTGTTGGTGAATAACATCTTAAGAAAAACACATTGTTGACAAAGAAAACAGTGGTAATATAACATCCAATATGATACCCAATAAATTCTGATACCAAGCTAAAGAAGTACTTTTCTTGAATTTTCCTTTTTTTTTTTTTTTTTTTCTGGATCAAATCTAACCATCTAACCTCAACAAAATTTCAAATTGGGATGCTCAGGACCATTTCTCTATTAACACTTCATTATAAAAAGTCATGTCATGTATGCTTTTTCCCTGTCTGGCTTTCTCCCATTCAAGGGTCATTCCTTCAAGGAGCAATAAGACACTTGTGGAATCATTTCCGTTATGGCAGCACGAGGCTAGAAAGATGCCCAGAGGTTTATTTTGTAGACTTGACTATGGGAATGACATTTAAATGTCTGTATTTCCCAAGATGCCCAGAACACCATCTTCCCTACTGGAAATACTCCAATATTTATGGGAAAAATGAAAGCAGGGAGGCAGGAAGACCGAAAAACATGAAAAAGTTCTGAATTTCGTGTTGTTGTTTCTGATAGGACTAGCGTAATGGGTGTCACTGTTACAGTCTCTCCCTGAACTTTCTTGTCTCCCCTCATTTCTTCTCCTTATTCTTCCCTTGTATCCTGCACCGGCCCATTTGATTCTGTTTACCTTGGAGCTGACAGGTTACCCTCCGGGGACCAGCACTATGGAGACTTAGAGCATCATTCACAAACAGCCCTGGACCCTCATTCTGAAGTGAGGGATGAGACAAGGCCCATTGGCGCCCACTTCTCTTGGCTTCCATTATAGCACAAGTGCTCAGCCCTGGATTTGCTTACTCTCGCCTGGAAGCTTTTAAAACTCTCAAAGTCCAGGCCAAATCCAAGCCAATCATATCGTAATCACAGGGGTAGGACCCAGGAGTCAGCATTTTTCAAGGTTCCCCAGGTAATCCGAATGTGTAGTCAAGGTTGAGACAATCACACTGGAGTAGCACCTCTCACACTTGAGTGGGCACTGGTCCCTGGACGGCTTCTTAACACTCAGATTGCTGGGGTTTAGGGGTGGAGGTTCTATTCGACAGACCTGGGTGCGGGGAGGGTCCAAAACAGGCATTTCTAACCAGTTCTCAGGTGACGTTGATGTGGCTGGTCTGGGGACCACACTTTGAGAACCCCTGCATTTGAGGGAGCTTCGCATGAAGCTGAAGCAAAACATCTTAACTCGGGGCGCCTGGGTGGCTCAGTGGGTTAAGCCGCTGCCTTCAGCTCAGGTCATGATCCCAGGGTCCGCTCAGCAGGGAGCCTGCTTCCTTCTCTCTCTCTGCCTGCCTCTCTGCCTGTTTGTGATCTCTCTCTGTCAAATAAATAAATAAAATCTTTAAAAAAACAAACAAACAAAAAACATCTTAACTCCTGTGCCATCGTTGGTCTCCTCTACACATGGGATTTATGGCTAGCTCAGTTTGGTGTTGAGGCATGCAGGGCAAATGTGCCTTGTCTAAAACCCCAGCTCTTGAGATGGGATAGAATAAAACAAAAGACAAACACTGCTTTTGTTTGTCTCCATGCTTTATCCATGAGATAGAGGTTTGGGTGGCCAAGAAACAATGAGCAATAAAGGACAAAAACCCATTTTCCCAAAGTAGAGAAGCATTTCCACCTGTTCAACCATGGCTCAAGAATGGAAAACTATGGCTTACATCAAAGAAGGTGCCTGCGTGCTCCAGGATCAGCTGGTTGGAATCAGGCTTGTTTTTACAGTAGGTGACGTACATCTGAAATTTGTCTGCCTAAAAAGAACAAAGGCAATCATAGATAAGCATCCATCCCTTGCTCCCTTCTGTTGACTGGGTGCAAAGGGCCCAGCAGGAGTTGTGCGGTGAAAGCCCTCAGATGTTGTGTTGCACAGGATTACCTGTGGCAAATGTTCTGGGCTTAGCAGGCCCATGTTCCCCCTCAGAAGCTTTGGAATGCTTCTATCCTACCTGCAGGTGGAGAAAATTGCTGAAAGTGAGCTTGTTTTAATCCTAGTCTGCACTAGAAAGAATCAGAAAAACCAATTCACGTAACTTATTTTGAAATTGGATGGAATTTATGTAGACTTTATCCTTTTTTTGGATTACCTACAATTGTGCTTCCCCTCTGGAAAAACTGACAACATTTGCTCTAAAAACAAAAACCAAAGAATGCAAACAAAGGGTGCCCTCAGCAGTAGATGTGCTTGTATTCCAAAGTTCTCTATTGGGGGAGGTTGGTAGGTCATGCCAAAACCAATGTCCAGGGAAAGGAAAGCAATGTGACCCTTTGGGGAAGGGCCTGAACAATGAGTTCTAACCAGATTGTTACTGCAAGCCAAGAACCTTGAGCTTGGTAAAAATTCATTTTTTGTTTTTCTTAGGACCCTCCGGGTTAGTGCTACATGTCCTTACTCCCAGGAAAGGTATGTGTATTTTAGCCACCAAGTACCTTTCCCATTTGTGAAATGCTGTCAGTGTTGGTGCCCACAGAACACTTGGGATGTCCTCTTCTGAGAAAGCAGCCCAGCTACGTGTTATCGCAGGTCTCATTCATGCCAGCACTTTGCCAAGTGCTTTTCATATATATTAACTTATCTGGTCCTCCTGAGAACCCTGTGCGGTGAACTCTATTATTATCATCCCCATTTTACAGATGTGAAAACTGGTTAAGTAACTTCAGATTCCCACAGCTAGAAAGTGGCAGAGCCCAGGCCAGCTGATTTCGGGCTTCTTGGTCATAACCATTGGTTTTTAATACACTGAAACAACTTCTACCCTCTTATGTGAAGATTATGAGACTTATGAAAATCACCTTGGGATAATTCTTGGCAAAATATGCATACTTTATGCAATCATCAAAGGTTTTCTGAAACCAATTTTAGGGTTTATATACTACGTGGAGGCATTTATCATCCCTAAAACATGCTGATAAATCATACTTACGGTTGATTGTTAGGCAGATCCAAAATCTGTATGAAATAATTTGTAAACAAACAAACAGACACCCCCAAACCCTTCACTTGTTTTTTCTCTACACTGGCTCTGCAAGGGATCATAAATTATTTGTTTATCATCATTAATATGAACTGTGCATGGGCCCACGTATTTAGAGGTGGAAAAGTGTATTAACACAAATAAGATGGTAGTCTATGGCTCCTTAAGAAATAAGAATATGCCAGGAAGAAAATGTTAATGTTTTATGGTAAAAAAACAAACACACAAACAAACAAACAAGCCAGGTCCCAAGTTGGGGGACTGTTTGTGATATTTACTACATGCCAGTGGACTAGTCAACCTTCTAGGTCAGCTGAATTGTTTTCCCCTGTGGGCATAACCACAGCCCAGCCTACTGCATAGGCTGTTGAGAGCATCAACTCTGTATCATGAAGACATTTTGAAAAGTAGCCCATTTTGAGTGGAAATTTTGATGAGATAATTATTAGCTAGAACTCCTGACCCTGGGAAGGAGTTCTACATTGAGCTGCATTTAGTATCATAGGCAGACCTCCCTGGAGATGCCTGTACTCCTACCATGAATCTGAGATGCTAATGTGGAGATGCTAATGCAGACTAAGATTTCCATTTATATAATCAGAACTTGGTACATTCAGGCCATTTACTTGGTCCACAACAATAGCACCAGGAAAGAAAAGGATCAGATACAAATTTTGTAGGTCAGAACTGGGATGAATACCCATGGAATCTTTTCTTCCCTATTAAGAAAGACTATGTAACCAATTGTTTGGTGGATTCCTAAAGGTCTAATTTCCCAATCCTTACCCTGCAAAAACAAACAGAACAAAACCAGTGCATAGAACGGAAGTAGTGTGTCTATCAAGTGGTGATGTTTTTCCACTCTCCCGATGTCTCAAATTTTAGAAAGTTCTCGAAGAACTTTATGTAGAGCATGGACACAATGTCTAAGGACTTCTCCCAAGGAGGGAAATGGGATGGACTGCTTCTCTCAGATCTACTTCTGCCCTTTCTCCTGAGTCCCTGGTCCCATGTTAGAATGTCAGTGACACCAATCCTCAGCTCAGGCACCAAGCAGTGATGCCATCCGACACCGTCTGCACTCCTGAGAAGAATGGTACAGTGGGAGAAGAAGGATTTCAAGTCAGTTACCCAGGTAACAAAGCAGTGTCCCACATCCTCAGGCAGCTGCTCGTACTTCTCCAGCTCTTTGAGGAAGATGCTGCAAGGGGAGAGAAAGTCTGGATCAGAGACATCTCTGCATTCTGCCTCCCTCCTAGCCAGAGGATGATACTGAGGCCATACACTCTGCATTATCTACACATGGCGTTTCCACTCTCAAAGTGATACATGGTGAGGAGTGGTTTTAAATAGATCAGAACTGATTTCATTATAATTTATATTAACTGATTAATTAGTGCTACTTCAAATTGTATTGTTTCCCTTAGGGATTTCTACTTCTCGAGCTGAAAAGCAATTAAATATTATACTTGTGTTGGGGCTTTCATTTTAACTGCAACTATGAATCTATTTTTATACAAGTAATCTGAACACATTGTAACAGTTAAAATATATATAAAATATATAGAGTATATATATATATATAAAATATACAGATAGACATCAAAAAGAATGAAATAAATATCATCTATGATCCCAGAGATGAAGTGGAAACGTTTTGAATCCTGCAAACTTCTTTCCAATTCTTAATCTTCTTCTCCTGGCAGCTACTCTGTGCTAAAAATTCTGAGTTAGTGTTTCCGAATGCAGACATCATCAGGAAAGAAAATTCAATGGGGAAAAGTCATAATATAGTTGAAAACTGAATTGAATCACTATGGAATCATCTGCCATGGTGGATATCCATGCCCTTGGCTTCTATCTTTGTGAAGAAATAATGAAGGGTTGACTAAACCAACTTCAAATATGTTAAGCAACTGGTTTGAGCTTAGAGAATTCAAGCTCTAAAGAGCCAGCATCACTGGAATGGAATTTGCTTTTTAACAATCGCACAGAAGTTTTAAAATAAAAAGTAATTATGATGCTGGGTGGGGGCGGAATGTACTGATAGAAATGGAAGACATAATCTTTACAAAATGCAATGTGACAATATCTACCAAAATTTAAAAAATGTATCTATCTTGTGTTTCTGTAACTTTAACCCTGGAAAATTTCCTATATATTTTAATTTACATATATACAGGATGACATAAACATGCACATCCATGGTGGTACTGCTCGCAATAGTAACAATAACAGGTGGTCTGTAGGTGACAAAGTAAACCGTACATCCACAGAACTGGATATTACACAGCTATAAAAAAAATGACAAGGCTTTCTATGTTTTCATAAGAAAGATCCCAGGGCAGGCTATTAAGTGAAAAACTGCATGATGTGGAAGAATGTATATAATATGGCCACCTTTTATCTAACTAGGGAATATGTATTCTTATTTCCACCCCAAGAAACTAATGGTTGAACGGTATAATGTCAGTTAGGAAAGATAAGTCGTGAGATCCACTATACAGCATCATAGTACCTACAGCTAACAATACTGTATTGTACACTTAAAGTTTGCTTAGAGGCAAAATGTTACATTAGGTGTTCTTTAATAATAATAAAATTATTATTAATAATAATTATATTGAATTCAATATTGAGTTGAATATTGAATATACTGAATTAGACTGAAAATAATGATAATGATTTAAAAGTTTCCTTTGGGAGGTGATATGTCCATGGCCTTGAAGATGGCAATAATTCCATGGGTGCACGCTCATCCCTAAACTTATCAAGTTGTACATTAAATATGTACAGCTTTTCACATGCCAATCATACTTAGATATGGTGGTTTAAAAAAAAGGTCATTACCATAGGAAACCAAGGAAAGGCACAGGGTAGATAAAGATAGTGGTGGGTTGGACTTCCCAATCTATATTTTTAAATTTAGGTTTGATTTTTGAAATAATTCCAAAAATTAAAAGATACAAAGTAGTTCTAAATCATTGCACTACTTACTTCTATCTTTGGGAAAAACAAATTTTATTGATTTGACTTGCTCTGCATGGCTCCAATCATCTAAGCATTCTGGGAGTATCTTATAATTACAGTTAGTTATGGGTTCTGCTTAAGTGTTACTTATGTTCCCCACCGTCAATGACATAGGAAACTGTTGTTTTTAGTTTTAGTCCTATGTGGAAGGCTACAATGTTAATGATTAGTGGGATCACAGAGATATAATTTTTTTCCACCTGCGATGCAGATTTTTCTGTAATAAATGGGCATTGCTGTTGTAATAAGAAAAAGTCACTTAAAAATTTTGGGGGATTCCTAGCAGTACCCATTTAATGAAATCAACCTTCCCCTCACATGTGAATTTTAGACCATCCTGATTTAAATCATGGAATGGAAGTAATTATAATGCAATTTGGGCTTTCAAAACACAAATACGCAGTGCTCGAAAATCAATGAGGTATGCTATTTCCCACTACTTTTAGAAGAACTGACATACATGTATTTAATAGGTCTTCTACAATAAAAATAGGAGAAAAATTATGTAATGCTGTAATTGAGGATCAAGTTTTTTTTATCAGGCCAAAAAGGAAATATCCCATTTTTGCTGTAAGAGAAGCAGTCTAGGAGCACCTGGGTGGCTCAGTCAGTTAGGGGACTGTCTTTGGCTCAGGTTGTAACCTCAGGGTCCTGGGAGTGAGCCCCACAATGGGCTCCCTGCTGAGCAGGGAGCCACTTCTCCCTTTCCCTCTGCCCCTCCTTCCTGCTTGTGCTTTCTCTCAAATAAATAAATAAATAAAAATCTTTTTTTTCTTTTTTAAGAGAAGCAATCTGGTTCTCCACCATATCACCTCATCACTGAATTCTAAGAGATATTTATTATGTGGTCCTTCTCCATGAGGAACACTAAGTAATATAATATATAACATCTTCAGGAGTAGTTTTCCAGAAGGTGTTTATATGGTCACTCAATTTAAATCTCAGTGAAGACAATACATGCCATGATGGACTGAATAGGGCCTGGGGCGGGGACTGGAATGACTTGGTGATTGGGGAGAAAATCTTTTTTTTTTTTTTTAAAGATTTTATTTATTTATTAGACAAAGAGAGAAAGAGATCACAAGTAGGCAGAGAGACAGGCGAGGCGGGGTGAAGCAGGCCCCCCGCTGAGCAGAGAGCCTGATGCGGGGCTCAATCCCAGGACCCTGAGATCACGACCTGAGCCTAAGGCAGAGGCTTAACCCATTGAGCCACCCAGGCACCCCTAGGGGAGAAAATCTGATGGGCTATTCTAAGACAACGATTGGTGAAAGAAAATGAAAGACTTTAAAGAAGGAAGGACCCAGGAGAGAGGCCCTGGAAGATGAGACAGAAGGGAGAAATGAAAGAACCTAAAGGCCCCTGGTAGTTGGGATGAACCACCTCAGCTTGTGAAAGATCTCTGCTTCCCCATCTCAGGATCTCACTCCAGTCCCCTCAGCTCTGACTCCCATGGTATTTACGCTCTTCTACTTTGGGCTGGTCAAAGAAATGATAAAACAGCCAGATCATGGCATTCCATACAGGAGACAATTCAGGGAGCGTTTTTTTCTTTCCTTAACTTATGACCCAAGGTCAGTGGCCTGGTTGTTTAAGGTTAATTTTAAACAAATGGTGGTAATTATCCCGATAGAACTGATCATTATCTAGCTGCTGGAGACAGTGCTAGGAATTTTCTTTAGAATCTTGGCAGTCTAAATAGAGCAATACCATGACTTCCTTGATAGTAGCTATCAAAACCCTATGAGAGGATGCTCAGTTTGACCATTTTCAAGAAATGAAAGCACTATAAAATGAATTAAATGGATAGAATATTATTTCTGTAATGAATGTCTTTCTGGAAAATGAAGGTTTTTAGCAGCAATGGCCATTAGCCCACCTTCTACTGATCCTGTGTCTCACTGTCCTTTCCTCCCACAGCCAAGCAGAAGTTAAAGAACCAGAGTTCCCTCTTAGAGCTGTGAGGGGCCTCTTCCAAGGCTGCATTTCCCTCATCTTTGAATAACAACCTCCTGGGGTTGTTGTGAGGATTTGATAAATCCATGTGGGTAAAGAGCCCACCCCAGTGCCTAGCATATAGTAGACACTACATAAACAGGGGTTCTTTAGGACCCACGCTTCCCAATATTAACAAACTCATACCCCAATAAACATACATATTGCACTTTTCCCCATTTGTGGAGACTCATGCCTAGGGAGCTCTCCCCTAGGGGAGCCCCTGTTAGAAAATCTTTCCCTGGAACATATCCTGGGAAATCTTGATTGAGTGCTACAAAAATTAGATTCCAAGGTCATATTCATTTACGTTTGGGAAGTGCTGGGCCGAACTGGTCTCTTTACTGCAGGGCTTCTAAAGACCTATAAAATGATGAGGAACATGAGAAGTGTCCACAGTAGATACAGTGTGCAACGCCTCCCAAACTTCTTTGCAAGTGCTGGGGGCAGTATCAGACTCTGTCTCAAGGAACACTCCTGGAAAACCCTAGTGAGTGATCCCTACACCTGGCTGGGCACTACCCTCTCGGGGTTTGGATCTGAGCCTCTGCATTGACCAGAAGAGCTCCCTGGGTAATTCTATTGCATTGGGTCCATAGGTCAGCATTTGAAGGCAACTGCCTCAGATTCCACCATGCTTCTAGTTGGCAGATAATGACTCTGTATGATTTAATTTTTTAATAGAAAAAACTAAAACTTAGAAAACTATCTTGTGCTGGGCAAATCAATTCACAACCTTGAGTAAGATATTCACTACCATCTCAATGTGATTGTTGAAGTCCATGTAGCAATATTAAACTCTGCTTTTTGATGTAAAGCTTATGAAGATGGTAGATTACATAACTCTGATCCATAGCATTTCATCTACTTCAAGTAGGATGAGTTTAAATGAAAGCATGAGAGGTCACGACACCCTTCCCATATTGGCTCTTCCATAGCCACATCTAGGTCCTCACCATCTCAACAATTAAATGTAATGAATCATGAGAGAACAAGCAAAGCAAGTAGTTTCAGTGTTTATGTGAATAGCTGGGGTTCTTTTTGAAGTGCACAAAACTTTTAAAGAAATGTCAGAATCTAAGCAAAGTCATTACTCTATTAAATGACCATGATGCAATTTTTGTGCCATTACTTTCTGAGGAAAATGCCTCCCTCTGGCTTTGTACAGAATCCTGGGAAATGAAACCCATAGCATTTACTGACAGAAAAGCTTTCTGAGGCTTCTGATTAAGTACTACGGAAACAGCACCATTCCAGAAGTACCTTGAGTCATTCTGATTTTGTTCTTTTCTCCAAAGGTAAATTTGGTCTCTGGTCTCACCACTTCTGGAAAAGGCCTCACAGTGTGGTCCAGAAGATGGCCCTTTACATCAAGGGTGCAGTTTGTATTTAAAGGGGAATGTATTTGATGATCTTGTGTTGTGTGTGTACATGTGCGTGTGTGTGCCTCTCATGCGTGTGCACTTGTTAGGACGACAGAGGTGGTGAGAAGGGGAATGATGGTAGGGGCTATGGCAAGGAGGAGGAAGAGCACAGGGAGGAGGATACATCAAGAGATAAAGCTGAAGGTAGGGTGGGGAGAGCGCTGTCCGGCTCACCGCTTTGCAGATAAGTCCAGGGCTTTGCCTCCTTATCAAAGCAGGGTTGGGTTACGGTTCTCATGCAAGTGGAGCTAGACATCATTTCTAAAGAATCACTTGTGACTGACAGATTCAGAGTCTAGCACATAAGAGGGGCTAGAGGGCAAGGGCTGAGACAGCTAATAAGCTCGGGACCACCACAAAACCCAGGAGAGCCATGTGCACTCCAGGGAAGGTGTGGGCGGGTTTGTGGAAGTGTGACTGTCAAGTTTGATCACCTAGGCTGAGCCATGAGAGTCGCCCTTCCCTGTCCCTCCATCCACACCAGGAACTTCAGCCTGGATGAGAGACGAAGGGGAGGGGTGTGCAGGGCTGGAATTCCTCTCCACTTATTTCCCACCCTCAGGCTCCAACCTCAAGGGGTACTTTACTTTGCTGCCCTGCTCCCTGTTGAACATGTTTGTTAATACCTCCTAATTGTGTTTAACTTGTGTGATCAGAGGAAGCAAAAAGTTCCTGTATAGATATGTAACAGGTTTAATGTTTAAAAAGATATTAAAAAGTTAACCTGCCATGGAATGT
The DNA here is from genome assembly GCF_964662115.1 of Mustela nivalis. Lineage (NCBI taxonomy): Eukaryota > Metazoa > Chordata > Mammalia > Carnivora > Mustelidae > Mustela > Mustela nivalis. The sequence goes on from NC_139020.1 coordinate 117,146,322, forward strand.
TATTCATGTCCCTTAATGTGCTATTCAGCAACTAGGCATGGGTACTAAGCAGTCGGTTTGTACAACTAAAACTAACATGACTTTGATACATCCAACTGAATATTTAGAGTATGTCTTGCCTTGGGTATGCCCCAATACCTATGGACAGCACCAGTGTTGGCAGCTGACTGAAAAAACCACGACCAACAACAAAGCCATGGGTAAAGTTTTATAAGGCCCTTCTGATGGGTGGGGTCAGACCTGCAATCACATACAGGCACATCAAGGTATGGGTTTAGGGCCCAAGAAAAACTCCAACAGGTCTTTCCCTTCTTCTTACCCCGACTTTTGAATATTAAGAAAGTGACAATGTGGTGTAATGGGAAGTTATGAAGACCTGGAATCTTTGGCTGTGCTACCAATAAGCTTGGGCAGGTCACAAACCCTTGCAAAGTCCAGTGCCTGTAATACACAAGGGAGATGAACAGAACTAGATTATCTTGAAAGGTTTTTCCCCAGGATTTCATACTTTGTAATTCTGTGACTTCTGGAAATGGGATAAAACTAACATCAAGATCACTTGGATGGGAGAAGAGCATAGAAGCATCGAAGAAGCATATTTTAAGCAAGGGTGTGTGTTGGGAAATGAGAGGAGAAGCAAAGGAGGAAAGCAGTGGCCTGCAGTGTGTTCTGTAGACTGGGCTGTAGGCTGCACATCCCCGCTCTCGCCACTGGGTGGAGCCAGCTCCTCACTTTGTAGCTGCAGCTCCTGTTTCTAGGGCTTGTGTTAATTTATGGGGTAGAAACTAGCACTAAAAAAGGGGAAGGAGAAAGAGAAACAGAGCCTAACCCAAATATCAGAATGTATTGCACACAGTGAGGATGTTATTCTGAAAATTTTAATTTTCCTATTATATATAAGCATGTGCGTCTCAGGACATAACATATCTTTTTCTATGGTTCACGATGAAAAAAAAAAGTTTAATAAACGTCTTGTTGATTTTCCCATCCAGATGTGATGGTGGGGATGCCTGGGTGGCTCAGTTGGTTAAGTGTCTGCCTTTGGTTCATGTGATGATCCCAGGGTCCTGGGATCAAGTCCTATATCAGGCTCTTTGCTCAGTGAGAGCCCTGCTTCTCCCTCTGCCTGCTGCTCTCCAGTTGTGCACCCCTCCAGCAGATAAATTAAATCTTAAAAAACAAAAACAAAAACAAAAAAAAAAAACCTCAAAACCAAAATAGAATGGTAGCCCTAGAGAGGCCTGGGTCTTTATTCATCTCTTTCCCCACACTCCCTTCTGCCTCTAACCTCCCTGCTTCTGCCCTCCCTCCTTTCCCTCTTCCTCTTCTTCCCCTTGTTATCCACCCACTTCACTGTTCTCCCGCGCTTCTCCTCTATCTAGGTATTTGATCCCTCTCACCCCCCTCACTCTTGCTCCCATCCCTTCCTCTGCACCTCGCCCCACCACCATTTCTGACCCCAACTACCTCTACCCTCCATCGCTCTCTTCCTCCACATCAGTCTCACAGGTGACAAGACGTGGCTGAACTGACGGTGGGAGGGCCGGACCTCGCCTTACCCCTGACCCAGGGTTGAGACTGACTCACAAACTCCTCCTGGAGACCTCTGTCAGCCTCCTTGCTAGACTTGGCCACTCTCCTCTCTAGAAAGGCCTTTGTTCAAACTTCCCTCCATCATTAAGGCAGCCATCCCTGGTGGTAGAAATCCTACCAGTTATTTAAATCCCATCTCAAATGTCCTTCTGTGAGGCCTTTCCTATTTTCCAACTGAGGCCATTTTCTTTGCTCCTTTTAACTGCATGTGTGCTTCCCACCCCCTGAACACAGTACCTATAATAATAATTCCCGCGCCTTGGGGGCAAGAGCCTGGGTTTGATTCATCACTTGGTACCAGTTCTAACTCCAAACTAGCACGGGGCTGGCCCGAGAGGGAGCTCTGGGAAGATGATGGAAATGTGGGCCTGGTCCAGTTGTTCCCTGGAGTTTCCCATCCCTTCCCCCAGCTCTCCCCTGCCCTGCTATACATCAGCCTCGCTCCTGGCTGACCCTGGCTACCTGCTGTCCTACTCGGCTGACCTTGGCCTGGCTGGTGCTCCCAACTTAGCCCCCCAATAGCTCTGGCCCTTTTCCCTCAGCCCCGAGCCCAGGAATGCTAGGCTGGGAGTACAATGGGTGGAAGCCTAGCCCAAATCTTAGCTTCTGGCCAAGCCTGAAGAGAAGAAGTATACAGGGTATCTGGCCCTGGTTGTAGGTCCTTCACTTGCCTTTTCAACACTTGCTGAAAAATGACCTGTTTCAGGTAATTATCATAAGGGTGTAGGACCTGGATGACATACCTGCAGAAGTAATGGGCTGAAGTATGCCTCAAACATCCACAGAGAAGTTGGTTAGATATGAATCAAACCAACCAACTTTGGCAGTCCCAGCTGATGGTCTACGTAGTGGGGGGAGGGGTAACAGCAAAGACCCCCAGAATCCACACTGAGTCTTTAAAGGGGGAGAGGGTGTCCCACCACTGGGTAAGTCTGGTTCCTCTCTGGGTCTCAACATTCTTTTTTTTTTTTTTTTTAAGATTTTATTTATTTATTTGACAGAGATCACAAGTAGGCAGAGAGACAGGCAGAGAGAGAGGAGGAATCAAGCTCCCAGCTGAGCAGAGAGCCTGATGCGGGGCTCGATCCCAGGACCCTGGGATCATGACCTGAGCCAAAGGCAGAGGCTTAGCCCACTGAGCCACCCAGGCGCCCCTCAACATTCTTAACTATAAATGAAGACAGTTGTACTTGGTGGTGAGGATGACCCTCAGAGCCCTAACAGCAGAGATTTTATAAAATTTGTCATTGATAGGGTTCCCATGCAAATAACAGAAAAATAACTGAAAACCAAAAAGTAAAGTTCAGATTTAACCGAAAGTGATAAGCATTTTAAACAGCTGTTCTTACTGAAGCTGAAAATCTGATCACCAAGACAAACTGAAAGAGAATAATTTTTTTTTTTTTTGAATCACAAGTTGTAGGTTAATTCTAGTGGGGAGACTGTATTTAAAAAAAAAAATCCACAACTGTTTGGGGGATCTATTTATGGAATATGCTATCTTATCTGGGAGCTCCTAGAATGCTTGGTAAAATACAATAGAAATGGACTTAGGTCTTGTGTGTCTAAGTTTCATTATCTTTTTGATTCTATAAAAAGGAGACAGAGTATGAAAATGGGAAGAGCAGAGGGTAAAAACTGAGTATCATTCCATTCAAACTTCCAACTTCAGTTAAAACCGCCACTTGTAGGTAGTAAATTTTACATGTTGAATTGCTCTTCTTTATAGAAATTTTGGTGCTTGATAATTTCTCCATTTACTATCTGTACAGACAGAGGTCTTTGAGAAAGATCACACACACACACACGCATGCACACACACAGAGAGAAATATTACACAGCTATAAAAAGGATGAGACTGTGCCATTTACAACAGCATGGACAGACCTAGAGGATATTATGCTAAATGAAATAAGTCAGATGAAGAAAGACAAATACCATATGATTTTACTCATTTGTGGAATCTGAAAAAAAGCCAAATGAATAAACAACAAAAACCAAAATCAGAGCTGTAAATACAGAGAACAAACTGATAGTTGCCAGAAGGAGGGGTAAGGGACAAGGGCAAAACGGGTGAAGAGCAGGGGGAGATCCAGGCCCCCAGCTGTGGAATGAGTACATCACAGGCATGAGAGGCACAGCATAGGAAACACAGTTAATGACATTGTAAGTGTGTTGCATGGTGACAGATGGTAGTTATGTCTGTGGTCAGCATAGCGTACTATATAAGCCCATCAAAGCAGCATGTTGTACACCTGCAACTCATGTAACATGATGTGTCAATAACACACATATAACAAGACTGAAACTCATAAGAAAGCCCCAGGAAACTCCTTCATTCAGATATTATTTTGCTATTAAGGTTATAACTGTTAAGGATCTGGCAGTGATGGGGAAAAAAATCATACCTAAGAGTTTTTCCTGTTTTGAGACCTTCACAAACAGAAGACCTAATTATGGCACTAGCCCATAGGTCTGCAAACTCATTCTATTTTTAGTCTATGTCCATTCGTCCATCCATCCATCTATCCACCCAACAAACACTGACTTAAAGTGCACTGTGGGGCAGAGCTAGGCATTAAAAGACATGGGTCTTTCATGGAGTTCACATTTGCTGTATTTTCAAAGCTGCCTTCATTGCCTTTTTGGCTCTTATTTATTAGTGATATTAGAGGTATTATGCTTTTTTCCAGTTAATCCAAAATTTGTATGGTGTAAGGAGAAAGCACATACTATCAGGAAAGTCTTAGCCTTCAGATCCTATAGATTATTAATACACAGCTTTATTTCCTTGGATGTTCCTTTAAGTTGTGAATAATTTAAAACACTATTTTTTTTTTTGCTGGAGGGCTTTCTATATGCTTTGCAGAATTCCTTTCTTTTAATGCAGGATATACTAATTATTCAAGGTTATTGCTAATCTCAGTTATTATGCTATATTATAGCATACAGCATATAACTGGCTGTGTTGGCCTCTATATTGGGATAAAGGATCATTTGCATCGACACCGAGTAGCCTTTGACCACTGGGATTTTGGGTGTTCTTTTGCCTTTTCTCTCTCTCTCTCTCTCTTTTTTTTTTTTTTTTTTTCAGTTTATCTGTCTTCTTTTACTTTATGCTGGTAATATCAAAGTATTTGCTCAAATTCATGACATTAACTTACTAAGTTACTATGGTCTTAGAAATGATCTAACCATCTAACAAGACTGTTAAACAATTTAACTAGAGGTAAGGTAGCTGTTAGGGAGGATAGAAAGGTCCTTCTATGAAAAGATAAGAACTTTATCTTTGTGATATCTCTTTTGGCTGTTCAAAGGCTGGTTTTTATTTTCTTCTTGTTTATAACGTTATAAATAGGTAACTTTGGCTGGGTAGCTGTGTTCTTGATAATTACATTTATTCTTCTACAGAATGTAGGCTTCCATGTGGCTTGACTTTTTTTTTTTTTTTTAAGGGCTTGAGAACTATACTTTGCCATTGGTAGCTCTTTCAGCTCTTTATTTTTTTTATTTTTATTTTTATTTTTTTTTAAAGGTTTTATTTATTTATTTGACAGAGAGAGAGAGAGACAGAGATCACAAGCAGGCAGAGAGGCAGGCAGAGGCAGAGAGAGAAGCAGGCTCCCCGCTGAGCAAGGAGCCCGATGCGGGGCTCGATCCCAGGACCCTGATCATGACCTGAGCTGAAGGCAGCGGCTTAACCCACTGAGCCACCCAGGCGCCCCAATTTTTTTTTTTTTATTTTTAAAGATCTTATTTATTTATTTGACAGACAGAGATCACAAGCAGGCAGAGGCAGGCAGAGAGAGAGGAGGAAGCAGGCTCCCTGCTGAGCAGACAGCCTGATGCAGGGCTCGATCCCAGGACTCGGAGATCATGTCCTGAGCCGAAGGCAGCGGCTTAACCCACTGAGCCACCCAGGCACCCCTCTTTCAGCTCTTTAAAAATTACAAACTGCTTACTGTGGCTTATTAGCGTGGTATCATGAAATAAGAGTAAGCGGTAGATACTTTGTTACAACTGGTCCATTTTGACATGAGTATTCTTTTCCCATCTACGTTGCTTTAGCAAAAGCAGGGCTCCCTGGAAGTGTATGCTGTGATCTCTAGGCTTCCATACTTAGTCATTTTGATAAGAATATGGGGAAAGTGAGACTTGTTGACTAAATCCCAGAGACCGTAAATCAAAAAAGTGAAAGCACCCTGCCCTACTGCTTACCAGTCCAATGTCTTCGCAGATATTCTGGAGGAGATGGGGTAATGCTGAGCGGGACTCAGAGGACAGAACTGGGGGCTTAGTGGTCAAGAATGGCTTTACTGGGATCTTATTAAAGAGCCAAGAGGAAAGAATATTTCTATGTCTGGAGATTTCCAGACAAACCAAATGGAGAATGCTAAAACTTGTGATTTAATAACAAAACAAAACAAAACAAAACAAAACAAAAAGGTAGTAGTACTGGGAACTTTTATTAAGTACTCCAGAAAGTTGGAAGGGTTTTTTCCTCCTAGAAATGACTGGTTTCACAGTCTGACAGGGTAAGATGTCACAGAAGCTGCACATTTGGTGTTCTTTTTAAAACTGATGCCATTTAAGGACATAAGAGGGTCGATGAGAGAAGTGTGGGTCTCCATGTCTTATTTAGACCTTTTCGAGCCCAGCATCATTTTGTACCAAACTTTTGCTTGCTCCCAGTCATTCCCAGCAAAGGTCTACACTAAGGTCTTATTTTCTATAGCTGAGCTGTCTACTCTGATAGCCACTTGCCATCAAAATTTATTAAATTGAATAAAATTAAATATTCAGTTCTCAGAAGCACAGGTCACATGTTAAGTGTTGAAGGGCCATGCACGTCTAGTGGCTATCGGATTGACCAGCCCAAACGTGGGCCATTTCCATTACAGCAGAACACTGTATTAGAGAATGCTGTTCTAGAGGCTTGCCTCACCCCTACACAGGGGGTGAGGGTCTCACCAGGAACTCTTGGGCTGGCAGTTTTCTCTCAGTAAATGCCTCAATGAGTCTGACTACAGGACTTCCTCTGAACTGTGTCCTACAACATTGAAGCTCTACCTCTTGGCCCCTTTCTGAAACAAGGTCCCGAGAGAGATCTAGGACTTTACACTTAATCCTGTGCCTTCAGATTCCTATTTTGAAATCTGAGTTATTTGTGTTAATTGGGTCTGTAATTAACCAACCAATGTTCTGGCTGACTCTGTGAACAATGGAACGTGTGTAGTTTGCTGTAGAAAAGACCCTTAAATTGGGAGCCAGACAAATGAAGTGTGAGGCTTTAGGGCTCTATGGTTCGACTCATCTCAACAACACACAGAGGGCTGATTGATGTTCTCCCCTATAAGCTGTCAAGAAATGTGTTCCATTAGGTATTTTGCTTATCTATCTATATATTTACTTTCTTTCTTTTTTTTTTTTTTTTTTTTGGTTGAGGGTGGGGATGATGAAGTAGCTAAGGAATGGAGGAAGTATTTAGGTTGAAACAAACAAACAAAAAACAATGGAATTTGAAACCCAAGGCCCACAGCGAAGAATGATGAGCCTTAGATGCATGTCAGAATTTCCTATGGTTTTACTGAGGAGTCACTACTTTTATCTCCTCGGATCTTGGTGATCACCCCGACTGGATATGAAGGTGGTGCCAGTTAGGTCCCTAAGTAGACCTGGGACGGACACTGCTAAAGACTCGATGTCACTGTCTACAAGTGACTTTGGACAATTGTGGAGAAAGAGGGTTGAGTGAGAAAAAAGTCTGAGCAACTGACTTAAGACAATTCACCAGATAGGATTTACCAATCAGCTTGGACCCACTCATTGGAAAGCCCTGATGATGGGCAATCAGGGCCCTACGTATGCTCTGGGGAAACCCTCCACCAACCTACTTGTTATGAAAATCGTAGATCTCCTGGATGTTGCCAAAGATGACGTGTTCTTTATTAAGGATCCCGGCAGGGATCTCCTCCACGCCGCTCGTCATTTCCCACAGGTAGGTCTGTAAGACAGCAACAGCTTCATCACAGGCAAGAACTACAAAATGCAGACAAAGTAAACAGGTCTTCACACTGGAGGGGTAAGACTCAGACCAGGCTTGCATGTGGAGTGTGAAAAGTGAGATAGTTAGATACCCAGAACAGGAAGAAAGAACACCCAAATGTTCTATTATTTTCAACCATTGCCGGGAAAACTCACATCCCGAGCTTCACCAAAGCACAAACTCCACATCCCTCTTACTTATTAAATGTGTTTGTTTGAGTGTGTTGGGTGGGGGTCAGCAGGTACAGATTTGTAGACTCAACTGAAGTTCATTGACTTTTTTTATTTAGAAAAAAAATAAAAGTTTTTATTTAGAATTTAAATCTCCTGTAAGTTTTTGCTGGGTCCAGCTCCAGTCTGAGAAGTTTCTTTTCAAAAGCATTTTAAGCTCCCAGGCAATTACTACTGATTCTGGGAGCAAGGTTTCCTCTGTTGGCTTTTATTTGTGAAGCTCTGGGAGAAGACAAAGAGCATTGAGCTTCTCTCAAGGACTTGACACTGGCATGGCTGTCATTTTTCTAATACAGCTGTGCACTGATGACTGCAAGACTTACCTCCAAGCACTCGTGTAAGTCCCTTACATAAGCCTTCTCTGTCTGCAGCAATTCAGCCATAATGAATCTAGAAGAAAACAAATGGGCTTTTTGTTGGTTCCCACCTCCCTCCCTTCACACCTCATTCCCCCAACCCTGGCTTTCATGACATTGCCGAATGACCCACGTTTCGACTTCACCACCGTGTCTCTTCCTTTCTTCCAAACTCCCTCCCTCTGAGTATTCTCCTCAGAGGCCCTGTCACCTTGACCCCTTGTTCTGTATCCCTCCAGCCTGGGTGTGTTCAGCTAGTTCCACATCCTCTCCCTTTTCTGACCCAGTTCCACTGCTGTGCAATGCCGTGCTGACACACGTGTGCTCTGGGTTGCACGGGTGTGCTTGCGTGCATGCAGAAGCATGCGGTTACCACTTATATTCATTTCCCAGCTGCCTGTCTTCCACTCACAGCTCCAGGAATGATGATTTCTGTTCAACAGAACTGCTGACTTTTACTAAAATGCTCTGCAGTCCCATCAGTTAAGCCAGGTTTAAAAGCCAGGTGCCCATGCCCCAGACACTGCCACGGAGGCTGGCGGGTAGCAAACTTTCGTCTGTAAAGAGCTAGACAGTAAATATTAGTGGGCCCTTAAGTCTCTATCACAACCACTCCACTTTGCTTCTGGAATGTGAAAGGAGCCATGGACTCTATGTAAAAATAAATAAATAACTAGGTAAGTGTTGTTGTGTTCCAACAAGAGTTTATTTATGGACACAACAGAGTTTCATCTAATTTTCAAGCTGCGAAATATTTTTCTTCTGGTATTTTTTCAACCATTGAAAAATGTAAAAAATAATGTTGCCCTACGAAACAGGTAGGGGGGTCAGATTTGGCCTGTGGGCCACAGTTTGCTGACCTCTGGCCTAGATTACCCCCTGTGCTTGGACACAATTTCGAAGCGGGCTTGCTTACAACCTGCACCGCAGAGCACAAGTTAAGGATGTTGTGACTGCTCTTCAGTCTCCCCTAAAGGAAAGCTTGAGCTCCGCACCTGCAAGGAGAGGGCTCCCTTCCTCTTGGGCCCCTGAACAACATGATGTTTCCGGGCGGTTATTACACTGATGATGCCTGGCTTCATTGTCGCATACCGACTTCATTTGCTTTCTTTCACAGATTTTTTTCTATAAATGGTGCTTCTTAGCTGACATGTGATGTAGTAATACCTAACTGAGCCAATGTATAGATTTATACATTGATCTTAGGTGATGTCAGCTTTTCATGGTAGCTCATAATGAAAACCGCTACTTGTAGGTGTCTTGGTCTTCACATGAAAATTTTGAGAATGATTAGCCCCAAAGTGTCCCCTGTTGGAAATTTCACAAGAAATGTGAAAATGGGCAGTACCTTTTTCCAGACATTTGTCTTTGTAGGATTTTCCTTAAAGTAATCCATTGTGCTAGTAATGACCTTACCATTAATATTAAAGTAGTTCAAAAAAACTCTCCCTTTTGCAGGAGTTCATTAGCCATTCTCTTACTATTCTATGCTATTGGAAGAGTGGAAAGGGCATGAGCTTTGAAGTCAGACAAATAGAAACTGAATTATTATTTTGTCATTTACTGGAAGTAGGACTGGCTTTCCAAGCCTTAGACTCCTTACTTATAAAACAGCTGACAACACTGGGTTGTCGCAAGGATTAAATAAGATCATATAAGTAAAGTTTTTTACATGTTGCAGGTGTTTGGTAAATAAGGAAAGAAGGAAAATCAGAAGGGACATAATCTGACATGCTTTAAAAAGTTGTCTTTGGTTTCACTGCCTTAGGTTTCTGGTATTCCTCTACCTTGTCCCTTTTTCTCCATCTGCTTCCTGAAGTTTAATCTGTCTTCTTCATAATTCAGCTCCATTGCCCTCCACCTCATTTTGTTTTCTTTTCCAGCTGTCCTTTCCCATCCTCTGGCTATTTGGTGTCCCAGAGAGAGTGCAACAGGAAGATTTGGCCAAGTACAGGCTCTTTATTTCCCTTCCTGTTATAGGCTGAATTGTGCCACCCCATCCCCCAATTCATATGTTAAAGTCCCAAACCCTAGTACCTGAGAAAGTAATCTTATTTAGAAATAGTCCATTACAAATGTAAACAGTTAAGATTGGGTTATACTGGAAAAGGGTAGGCCCCTATTTTAAAGTGAGCATAACAAATATCATGGAGGACAAGGGGTGTTAGAGAGGAGAAGGGAGTTGGGGTAAAATGGAAGGGGAGGTCAATCATGAGAGACTATGGACTCTGAAAAACAATCTGAGGGGTTTGAAGTGGTGGGGGTGTGGGAGGTTGGGGTACCAGGTGGTGGGTATTATAGAGGGCACGGATTGCATGGAACACTGCATGTGGTGAAAAAATAATGAATACTGTTTTTCTGAAAATAAATAAATTGAAAAAAAAAAAGTGACGGTGTCATTAAAAAGGAGAAATCTGGATATAGGTATATATTCAGGAAGAATGCCATGAACACCTGTAGCCAGACATCTAGAGGTAAGGAGAAAGACCTGGAACAAATCCTTCCCTCCCAGCCCTCAGAGGGATCAGACCTGCCAATACTTTGATCTCAGACTTCTAGTCTCCAGAGCTGTGAAGCATTGTATTTCTGTTACTTAAGCCATCCAATTTGTCATACTTTGTTATAGCAGCCCAAACTAATACACTCCCCAGATAAAACACAAGCTCTGGACTTTGCAGAACAGCTTCAGTTTCTCCAGCTCCAAAGGACCTGTGGTCCTACTTTATTTTGATAAGACCAACTACATTGGGCTTCTTAATTTTAGGACATACTTTTTTTTTTTCCCCAGCACTACCCAAAAGGAATCTTTCAAAATATTCTTCATAAAGCTCTTGCAAAGATCGCTGGGTTTGTGTAACTTTCTAACACCAATATAAAGGAAGCAGAGCCATCACGAAATGGTTTTTTAAGGTGGACATGGTTCATTGTTTCCACTAACCAATGCTCTATAATTCTTGATTAGTGTGAAATGCAGGTGGAAGCATCATATCTGTCTATTCCAACCTCTGTGGGTGGTCGTGAGGACACATAAAGCTGTCCAAAGGAACATGTAGCAGTGAAAACCAAGCATAGTCATGAGGAGCTTGCTACGTGGGTAGAAGCTCCCCAAAACATACTCTTTCTTCCGGGCCGACTTCCGCTTCTCTTCATTGACTTCGTGGTTGGCGTCCCGTAGCTTGACCTCACGATCTGAAAGGCTTGCTGGGATGATGTCCAGCTCTAGGTCCTTATTGTCCTATATAGAGAGAGATTGCAGAGGTCACCTTGGAGATGTCTTGGGAGGAACTCATCAGAGTCAGGGGAGGTGGTAGAAGGCAAAAAGAGAGGAAGATATAAGGGAACAGGTTGAAAAGACAGAGAATCCCACAAATGTCCACGTATAAGTCCTCTTTTTCATGAAAAATTTTTTTTTCAATTAAGAAAGGTATAAAATGTTCAGGTCAAATAGTCAGGGCTAATATCCATGGAAAGGAAAAAAAATAAACACATTTGATAATTAGCGTCCTATTTCCCCAATGACTTTAGTTCTGATTAATCTAAATGTACACACACACACACACACACACGTACGTCTAAAATTGGTTATTAACCATTAAAATAGATGTGAAACAGAAATACATACAGATATAAGAAAACTTTCATTTGTCAAAGGAAAATAACAAAAGCCAGTATTTTTATTTAAAAAAGCAACTTCCCTTGAAAAGAGAAAGCTAAATGATAGAACAATTATTAAATTTGCCCATCCCTGCTTATTTCAAACACTGTTTTGTATTTATACAGAATGGAAACCTCCAGGAAAAGAAAACTCACCGTTTAAAGCCTAGGGGAGGTGTTATTATTTCTCCCAATTTAGTGGTTTAACCAGTTCACTCTCTAGTCTGTTCTGCTTCAGAGCATCAGTCTATTTAAAGATTTAAGAATTAGCAATCCTAGGATTAAACTGCCAGCCTATATTTAGCTCTTAATTCATAGGTTAGTGACCTCTATTACAAAGAAGAGATTAAAAGTCAGTCTTCCCTTGATTCTTGGCAAACAGTATCTCTTTTCAGTGAAAATGTCCAATAGCCTTTGCACAATTGCATCCCTTACTCCTGAAAGAACACTATTATACATCCTGGGGACCCCAACATTTGCTGATTAACATAATTGGGTGGAAGATGGCACTGATGAAGCCAAGGTAAGGGGTTTAGTCCTCAAAGTCAACAGTTAACTCTACACATGGAAAAACTCTGTTCTGTGGCCATGGGCCTCAGCGCCGGCCAGCCAGTTTTGTTATTTAGCATTAATCATGAGGGGCTGAAGGCCAATGGTTCATCAAAATCCATCCCCTGACTAGAAAAATCACACAAGGCAAGCGTTCTAGGGGTCAAGAGCTCAGAAAGACTGTTCCGGAAAGCCCACTTTCCTCCATGGTAATGAGAGAAGCGGTGCCCAGAGAGATGAGAAGGAAGGATGTCCCAGCTAGGCAACCCCATACCTACCTCCGTGTTGACGCCTAGCGCTTTCTCCAGAGAGTACCGGTACTTTCCCATCCTCAGGGAGAAGTCTCTGTAATGCTTGTCCACCGTGGTCACCCATTTCCTGATCTCTGTGGCATGAATGTGGCCTTTTTCCACAAAGCTATCAGCCAGTTGAATCAGAAGCTTCACCTTCTCCTTTGTTTGCTGTTCCAAAAGATGGTCTCAAGTTACTAGATTTATGCTCACAGCCCTTCACTCCCACCCCCTTTCCATCACTCCCACCCCCCTTTCCTTCACTGCAGCCACAGATACTCCCTGCCTGCCTGGGTTTATACCCAGCTCTGCCCCTAGCTGGGAGGTCTTGAACAAATTACCTAAGTCCTCTGTGCCTCCGTTCTTTTACCTACAAAACAGGGATCATAATAATCCTCTGTCATACGGTTGTTGTGAGAATTTCATGAGTTGGCCATGCAGAATGTTCAGAACAGTGCCGGGGGCACAGCGCTCTCAATAGGAGCTCAGGAAGCGATACATGTTAGCCATCATGATTACTGTAAGCATCTCGTACATTAATATGGTCCTTTAGCAGGTCGCAGAATAGGTTAATGTCACATCTGAGACTCATTTGAGTCTTAAAGCATCTCTAAAATGTGGGTGGCAGGAGGTGGTGTGGGTCTCCTCAAACCACAGATAAAAAAAGCTGAGGCTTAGAGAGGCTTAGGGCTCGTCCAAGTTCATCCCACCTATAAGTGAATAATAGCACCTATTGGCTTCTGGACTACGGAGCCTAGTTCTCTCCCTTCACTGCACCGGCCTGAAGGAGGCTTTGTCAACAGCTCGGGTGGCACATGCTAGGATCTAAAGAAATCTAATGAGCAGATTTCAGAGTAAGGTCTGCCTCTTTCACCACCAGGATCTTGTCTTTAGTTTCCATTAGAGAGAGAGAGAGAGAGTAAGAGAAGAGTTAATGAAGCTAGTATCTATTATGGGGCTAAGGAAGGTGGAGTTCTGATATATATTGGATTAATTCCATTTCTAGCCAGAGTTTATTCAACACTTACTCTGTCCACACCACTGTGCAGAGGGCTGTGGGAACAGGCTTGGGGGGTAAACAAAAGAAGAGAAAAAGATACTCATTTTCTCCAGTCTATATCTCTAGAGGGGACAAGATTGTCACGCAGAGTGGTTAAATAACTCAGGGCATTATGAAATTGAATGTCAACATGAGAAGTATGTAGAGTTAACACTGCAGGAATTTTAAAACAGGAAAAAATGAAGGTGGGATGGCATGGGCAGGAAAGGTCCTGTGGGGAGGAGGGGCTTATGCTGGGAAAGATACGGAAACAAAGGAGATGTGTGGAGAAGTAAACACTTGCTCATCTTTTATCCTCAGGTTGGGTTTTGAAACTCCAAGATCAGGGAAGCTTGATTAATTTTAAGAAAAAGGGAAGAGCATTTGAATGATATTCAGAGAAATAAAATTATTAACTTTTGGATTGGAGGAGAGGAGATTCAAGTGTTGGTTTGGTATTTTGTTTGTTTGTTTGTTGTTTTTAGATTTTATTTATTTATTTGAAGGAGAGAGAGCACAAGTGCAAGCATAAGAGGTGAGAGGAGGGGCAGAGGGAGAAGCAGAGTCCCTGCTGAGCAGGAGCCTGATGTGGGATTTGATCCCAGGACCCTGGGATCATGACCTGAGTCGAAGGCAGATGCTTGATCAACTGAGCCACCCAGGTTTCCTGGAGATTCAAGTTTTGGATCATCCAAAGATCTAGATAACTGAGGAAAACTGAGGCAGAAAAATCTCTGGAGCAACAGCAGAATGGACAGAAGAGGCTTTCTTTAGTCCATCCTCCTCCCTCACTTTCCAGGCTCATCTACAGACCTCCCACAAGAGACGGATCCCCTCAAGAAATGCCAGAGAAATGTCTGGAAAGGCAAGCAAGGCCAGGGACATGTGGGTGGGCTCCAGCTCTCCAGAAAATCACACACTTGAGCCTCCCCTATCTCAGGACAGCAGGCTCGTCCCTAGGCTGGGAGACAAGGGCCCAGAAGAGCTTTGTCGTGAAGGAAAGAAGATGGGTCTGAGGATAGAAGAAGTATCTCCTTAACCATCATAAGGCAAAGAAAAACATCATGGGAAATTGGTTAAGATCCCTAGTAGCCTAAGGACTTCTAGCTTACTGCAGTTAGAGTTTTTGTTTTGTTTTTACCCTTTCCCCCGAAAAAAAGAAGTTATAAAGTTTGCTATTTATTGAAAGCAGAGATTAAATTTTTTGCAGTCATAATCAAGAAACCTTTATGTAAAACGCTTGAAAATATGTATTCTCTGCTCTCGGTAAAGAGACTTTGGCATGAAATGGGGGTTTTACAACCAGCTGGTGCCAGCAGCCCTCCTGGGAGCTCCACCACCAGAAATCATATCCTGAAACATGGAACTTATAATTTGGATGCAACAAGAAGAATGGTTTGTGGTCAAGAGTATCCCAGGTATGTGTAGAACCTGGGGGAGCAAACAGGCAGTAAATGGGCTGGTGTAGACAAGTCCTCCTTATGTGGCCTCACCTATTGGAGAGCTGCCGTGCTCTTCATGGCCCCTAAACACTAGCCATGCCAATCCTCACATGCTCTTCCCGTTGTCATGGGTGGTTCCTACTCAGCCTTTCTTTCTTTCTTTTTTTTTTTTTTAAGATTTTATTTATTTATTTGACAGACAGAGATCACAAGTAGGCAGAGAGGCAGGCAGAGAGAGAGAGAGAGAGAGAGAGAAAGAGGAGGAAGCAGGCTCCCTGCTAAGCAGAGAGCCTGACTCGGGGCTCAATACCAGGACCCTGGGATCATAACCTGAGCCAAAGGCAGAAGCTTTAAACCACTGGGCCACCCAGACATCCCTCGGCCTCGCTTTCTATGCAATGACCTTCTTTCCTCTCCTCTCCTCTCCACTCCACAAGCTGAGTGGGGAATGCCCTTCCCAGCATCCCCACGGTGCCACACCATGGGCTACTTATGTGTCTCCTTCATCAGACTGTACATGTCTAAAAGGGTTCCATCTTATTTATTTGAGTCTCCAAAGTCTAGAAAATAGTAAGGCATCCCATAAATGTTGACTAAGTGAATTCGTGAGTAAATACTGGGTTTGGAGGTAAGTAAAGTGGGACCAACAAGAATTGAGGGTTTATGCTGGAAAAATTCTGACCCATACACAGGACCCCAACCATGGCCACAGCACCTACTGGGAGTATTCTGAAGTGATTTCCTACAAAGGAGGGACCATGAGGGCACCATGCAATCTGCCACATGCTTGGCCATTGCTGATGAGATCAGAGGTTAAAAACCTGTCTTGCTGGTGCAGCCCATCAAGATGTAGCCACTGACTTCTGTGGCATCCTGGCCTAAAATCTAAACAGGGGCAGGGGCAATGTGCTAGGTTAGTTAAAATAGTTTTTCTGGGGATTTGAACTGCATAGGGAAGTGGGTAGGTGGCAGCAGGGCAGAAATGAAAATATAGGCAGTGGCCACGAGAAGGGAAGGGCAGGCTGCATCACAGTAATGGTGATCACCTATTCCTGATTCCCTGTCAGGAGATGACCAGACAGGGGCGGGGTGGGGAGTTTCTGGAACTGCCTTTGGTGTAGCTTTCACGCCCAGAGGTGAGACTATTTTTGTTCTGCCCATCAGGCTGAGTCATTTGGATTTTCTTGGACTCCTGGGAGGTTCAGCCCTTGCTTCTCTCTTCTTTTCCACATAGAGCCATACAGGATCTTTTCCATTTCATAACTCAAGCCAGTTTGAAACTCAAATCTTGCCACCAAAACAGAGTAACTTATCTAGACTGATAAAATGGGGGTCAAATTGCAGAGGCCTCTGAATGGTAGGGTCAGAAGGAAGGATGTGATCTAGTGGACAAAAGGGAGTCTTTAAGGGACATAATTCATCTGGACCTGGAAATCTAGAAAGGACCTCTCACTTATCTTGGGCTTCATGGGTCCCCTAAAATGTATGTTTTCCTCTTTCCATTTTGAATTCTATATAATCTGCTAGGAAACTCAAAGGTAAGAAAGAAGGGGTCAGTAGTTCTATTTTCCTTCTTTATTTCCCCTTTCTCTTCCTTCCTCCCTTTGATCAGTTAATATCATACCATCTTTCCCTAATCAATGAACCCTATGCTGAATATAGTTTATAAAAAGCCTCTTGGTGTCTTTTGCACATCTCACAGGTCTTTAAGATTTAGCCTTCTTGATGTTATTTTTATAATTTCATTATCGTCTTCCAATTTGCCTTTCATTGCTGATATTCCTTGTATTTACTGACACATTCTTTGTCAATAGTAAGTTATTGAGCTCCCTGATGTGGGTAAACAGTGCTCTTGAGATAGATCTTCATATTCATTCCAAAGGCGGAGACTTTGTTGTTATATATGAGAAACTAAAGCTTTCAAAAACATCTATTGCATGTGAGCTATATTCCCCTTGATTCTCAGAAATGCAATGTCCACCTTTTACGTGAACTGTCCAGATTCTCCTTTTCTCAGTCCAAACCACCTGTCTGACAAGCCCAGTGTCCCCTTTCCTCATGGTCTGAATTCCTGAATTAGCTAACTTAGTTCAGTTCAGGCTCCAGTCACTTTTGTTATCACATAAGTCTCTCTTGTTAAGAAGAATTAAGTCCAATTTATCTCAAAGCTTCTTTCACTTTCAGAGATAAAATGACCGGTTTAGAAAAGTGTTTTTCTGGGATAATCAAAAAACCCTGATGAGATACCACTCGATACCCTTCAGGATGGCATTATGAAAAAGATGAATGATAACTAGTATCAGAGAAATCGTGGAGAAGTTGGAACTCTTCCACGCCACTGGTGGGGATGGAAAATGGCACAACCACTTCAGAAAAAAGGTCAGCAGCTCCTCAAAAAGTTAAAGAAGAGTCACCATATGGCTCTACCATTCCACGCCTGGGTAGATAGCTAAGAGAACTGAAAAAACAGGTTTACACAAAGGCTTGTCTACAAATATTCACAGCAATACATTGCTCATGGTAGCCCCAAAACGATAACAACCCAAATGTCCATCAACTAATAAATGGATAAATAAAATGTGGTCTGTCTTATAATAGAATATTATTCAGTCATACAAAGGAATGAAGTACTGATATATGTTACACCATGGATGAACCTTGACAATATTATAAGTGAAAAGAGTCAGACACAAAAGACCACATATTGTATTATTCCATGATTCTGTTTATATGAAATCTCCAGAATAGACAAAGACAGAAAATAGACTTGTGGTTCCTGAGGAGAGGAAGGAATGGGGAATGGCTGCTAGTGGCTATAGGGCTTGTTTTGGGAGTGATGAATATGTTCTGGAACTAGATAGTGGCAATGGCTGTACAACCTGTGTATATACCAAAACCAACTGATTATAAAATTAAGAAACCAAAGAACCTAAAAAAAAAAAAAGTCTTGTTATGAGAAAGAAATTGATTATCTGTTTTTTGGGTGTTGAGCTTGGTAATCATGTCAAAAATGGGCAGAAGACATGAACAGACATTCTCTAAAGAAGATAAATGGCTAACAGACACAGGAAAAAATGTTCATCAGCCATCAAGGAAATTCAAATCAAAACCACCTTGAGATACCACCTTACACCAGTTAGAATGGTCAAAATTACCAGGACAAGAAACAATAGGTATTGAAGAGGATGTGGAGAAAGGGGAACTCTTTCCCCTTTCACAAGGGGAAAGCTTCTTTCCCCTTGCACAAAGCTGTGCAAGTTGGTGCAGCCACTTTGGAAAACAGTGTGGAGATTCCTCAAAAAATTAAAAGTAGAGCTACTCTGTGACCCTGCAATTGCACGATTGGGTATTTACTCCAAAGATACAGATGTAGTAAAAAGAAGGGCCATGTGTACCCCAATGTTCATAGCAGCAATGGCCACAATCACTAAACTGTGGAAAGAGCCAAGATGCCCTTCAACAGATGAATGGGTAAAGAAGATATGGCCCATATATACAATGGAGTATTACTCAGCCATCAGAAAGTGGGAATCACCCAACTTTTGTATCAACATGGATGGGACTGGAGGAGATCATGCTGAGTGAAATAAGTCAAGCAGAGAGAGTCAATTATCATATGGCTTCACTTACTTGTGGAGCATAAGGAACAACACAGAGGACACTAGGAGAAGGAAAGGAAAAGTGAATTGGGGTAAATTGGAGGGGAGACAAAGTATGAGAGACTATGGACTCTGAGAAACAAACTGAGGGTTTTGGAGGGGAGGGAAGTAAGGGGTTGGGTGAGCCTGGTGGTGGGTACTAAGGAGGGCAGGTATTGCATGGAGCACTGGGTGTGGTGTATAAACAATGAATCTTGGAACACTGAAAGAATAAAATAAAATTAAGGTGTTAAAAAAAAGAAAGAAATAGATTTCTTCCAGCTGTCCAGATGATTAAGCTTTCCTCCCATCATGTGTCTTGACCTCTTATAAAAATTGTGAAACCCTCAACAGGAAAATATCTTATATATTCTTCTAACCAGACTTTCTACAGCCTACCACAGTAAGAAAAATTTTGTTATCCTCTTAACCCCACCTGAATTCTCTTAATCTTATTTTTATTCTCATACTTGTGGATTGCTATGTAGAAAGAACATTTTTATGTTCCATGTTTCTTTGAGTTGATGTGTTTCTTTGGAGCAGAGTATAATAATTCAATATACTCAATACGTTCTATTGGCCTGCTTAGTCCTGAAGGCCACCATATTTACTCTCCTGTGGTTTCAGGTCAATTTGGTTTCCATTTCCAATTCACTTTACTGGTTACAAAGATTACAGTCAAAGTTGGCTGGTTAAAGGAGGCTTGCCTCTGGGAAGTGGGGCTGGAGTGGAACAGGAGGCTGTTGCCTTTCATCAGAAGCTCTTCAAATGGATTTGTTATCCAGTAGATATCCTAGTAATGAATAGCCCCAAGACTTGGAATGTGTCAGAGGGGAAAATAAAACCCCATTACAGAGTTAAGTTAGGTGGGTGAGGGAAGAGAAAGAGCCAAAGTAATAGAATCATATTAAACATAAATTGGGGGAAGGAAGTCATTGAAATCTACTCAAACTTCTTTGTTGCCCATGTTCACAGATACCTGCAGCCTATCTTCAATGCACAATTCGGTCACATAAGTGAATAAAGTGTGGCTCTTATCCTTTGGGATCTTGTTGCCTCACATGGGAGATACCCCATCACACAGATTACTGGAGAACAGGGTGGTTCGTGGCCACAGGATCACAGAGGGGGAGGCACTCCAGTAGAAAGGTGGGCTCTTTTTGGAAAGTATAAACTAGAAGGAAGAAAATGATATTCTAGGCAGAAAAATGGTATAGAGGAGGTAGAGAAGCAAGAAAATATAGGATGTATCTCTCAGAGGGTAGGAAAATACATCCATGCCTCTGGAGCGTAAAATTTGCATGAAAGAATAATGAGGCTAAAGCTGGAGAGGTAAGACGGTGCCATTGTGGAGGCTGTTCACCTGAAGGTGCTGGTGAGCCACTGAAGCTCTCGGACCCGGTGGTAAAATGACCCACCCAGTGTCTTAAAGATGAACAGCAATGATGAGCAGGATGGATAGCAAGGAAGGAAAGGCTGCATGCATGGAACCCAATTACATTGGTTATAACACAAATGGCAAAGAGGGGAAAGATGGAAAGAAAAATTGTAAATGGACTAAATAATACATTTCCACTTAGGTTCCAAAGATTCTGGTCCTAGGGAGTTCTACTACAATATATGGGTAGGAACACCAGTGGATCTGATAACATCCAGCTTCTTAATGACTCATTATTGACGCTAGTTCCAGAGGGGCAGATAGACACAGAATAGGTAATTCAAAAGCTCTTTTCATTTGGATTTGAAAAGAGTTCGTGTATCTGCCACCTTCCTAGTGCTGTTTGCTCTTGCTGGTATTGAAATGAGTCCCTTATCTAAACTGACAGCTTTCCACACTGAATGGAAAAGCCCCCAAGCGCACTGGAATGCAGAGGAAGTTTTCCCACTACCAAACGTTCATAGTGTAGGAGTCAGAAAGTGAGTAACCCCTCCTGAAGGATCCATTCACGGACGAGGCTAAGGTTTGTCACAGCAAACTAGAGGAAATTTGCCTTCGTGTCAAAGTGATCCCTGGGGAGGACGGGCATTAATACATTCCCCGCCCCCGCCATGACCCCCCACAAAAGCAGCTCTAATCCAGGAAGAGCATCTGCCCTGTGAGGAAGTGATGCCAAGACAGGCTCCCCCACGGCAGGGAGCCCAGCGTGAGGACCGCGGATGCTACAAAGAGCTAACGGAGACAGATCAGATTTTCATTTCAACCCAAGGGTCCCCAGATCAAATCCTGGCTGTGAAAACACATGTCCTCCGACTCTAGCATTTCCTGCCTCAGTGTGAACAGGGGTGTGAGGGTGTGCGCTGTGTGTGCCAGTGCACATTTTGCTCCCCAGAGACCCCAGCTTGGCTCGTTTGCAGGTCTGAGGCCAGATGGAAGTAGTCAGTTCAGGAAGTAAGACCCTCGTCTTCTTTGTGAACACGTCCATAGTCATCAGCCTATAAAGCAGACTTCCCAAACCATTCCAACACCAAGAATATGTGGTGCAGAGGTGCACACAGGCAGTGCGCATGTCACATGAATACATCCTTCTGCCTTACTGGGTCCGAAAGAACACAGCCGAGTCTAGACCTGGAGCACGAAGAGGAATATTTGTAAGCACAGTGCACACGAGCTGGCCTCCCTCACATCGATGCTCCATCCAGAGGCTGCGATTCCCCTGGCATTCAGGCATCAAAGGAGACCCCCCTACCCGCCCTGTGGTCAGCGCTTCGCGGTGGAGAGGCTGCTCTCCCTTCTGCAGCATGAACCTGGCCAGACTGGGGAGAGCTGGAGGATGTGGGGAGGGCTCCGGAATGCCTCCTACCTTGGCAGGCACCCTGAATTCCCCATATTCTTTCAGCAGTTCCTGAGTCTCCTCTGTGGTGTCTCCCGTGGAGGTATGTGTTGAGAGGTAATATTCACCTGTTTCTTGGATCCAGTCCAGCGCCTGTGGGAGGAAACAACCCACCCAGTCCCCGAAAAGTCAGCTGTCCATAGGAAAACATGCATTGCTACGCTGTTTGGCACAGTGTGACAGACCCAGGAAAGGCTGGCACATTTTGGTCAGCATGTAGCTTGGAAGCTGATTTTATGATTGAACCCTCTCCCATTGACTCAGAACATCCTACCAACTGGAGAGTGTCTCATCCACTGGCCCTCATCTTCTAGGCCAGGCTCAGCATCGTGCACAAGTTAGGGCCCAGATAACCCCAGCATCTCCTCCTAGCTCCTGGTGCAGTGTGCTTGGTAAAGGCTGAATAACCAGTAAGTGACAGTCCGTTCTCTTTCCTTTCGTCCGCACCACTGCCCGTATCTACTCTGCCTGCTGCCATGACCCTCTTCTGGACTGTCCCTATGGCCATCTTGGTGACTGTTATCACCCCTGGAACAGAGGAGAAGCCGGGAGAACCATGGACGTACCTGCTTTGCGCTGCGCTCAAACACGACATATTGCTGGCACTGGTCTAACCGCCGCTTCTTCAGGGTCCAGAAGTGCAGGACACGGTTCTCCCGCTGTAAGAGCTCGCTCAAGATGGCTGCAGGGCAAAGAAGATGAGCACTGGCTCGGGAAGGCCCCAAACCCGACCAGCCAGCCGCTGGCACCACACACCCCAGCTTCCAGACTCCTGTGACTTTCCAGCCTCCCAAGGGGACTAATCAAGGTCCCAAATGTGAGGACAGGAAAGCATTTCCCAGAGGGGAGCAAGATCAGAGGGACTGAGGTGAGAGCCTGGCCATGAGGCTCCATCAGTGAAGGGACAAAGAGCATGACCCTAGGGGAACTTAAAAGGGATCTTGATTCTCTTCATACCTAAGCCTGTCCTTGATGGTAAGAGACCTTGGGAAGTGTCGGCTCTTAAAGTAACAACTAACTCACTTGGACCTAGAGCCTATGGACAGCAAGGGGACTTGATAAGAATCCCAGCCACTCTTGGGTTCTGTGAGACGGTGGGAGAGGAACAAGAGCGTTAGGACCAGTGTGGCTGCATGGGTATCCCGGCTCACGAGCCAGGTCCTGTCCTGTAGGGGAGGCTGTGTACATGGCACCTGAACAGCACGGCCTTGATTTTACGACCTTTAAGTCACAAGCGTAGGGAGGCCGTATTGGAATCGTGTCTTCCTAGAATTGTGTCTCTAGGTCCAAATTTCTGTGTTGCTGTGAATCGGATCTGATCACAAGCTATTCTCGTGTTACCTCTAATGATGGCAGGTGAGAGGACATGCACAAGGCACATAGCCCCATGGTGGGCCACGGCAGGTGTCCATCCGTGTTCTGTCTCTCCCTCCTCCTGTCACTGCAGCAGCAGCTGGCCATGTGCCCAGATTCCCTGTGTGTTTAATAGTGTGCTCTGTGCTGGAAGCACTCGCCATTAGTCTGTATTATGTCTGCCTCCGGCTTCCTGCTAACTCTGTCATATACTAATTCATAATAATGATGATATGAAAAATTACTACTTATTAAGCACTCACTCTGTGGCAGGCACAATACCCTGTGATGTTCGTACCATTATTACCTCTACTTACAGATGAAGGAAGTGAGGTTCAGATAGGATAGGTCATTGCTCAGGGTCATTCAGGAATGTTTGACTTCAGAGCCTGGTTCCTTAGCTGTCTTGGTCCTCCCAGTTATAGGGGCTGTGAACACAGACTACTGTGCTTTACAAAAAGGGGCACCTGCACCCCAGTGTTTACAGCAGTCATGTCTACAATAGCTGAACTATGGAAAGAGCCCACATGGATAAAGAAGATCTGGTAGATATCTACAATGGGATATTACTCAGCCATCAAAAAGAATGAAATCTTGCCACTTGCAACAATGTGGATGGAGATGGAGGGTATTATGCTAAGTGAAATTAAGTCAGTTCGAGAAAGACCAATACCATATGATTTCACTCATATGCAGAATTTAAGAAACAAAACAGATGAACACAGGGGAAGAGAAGGAAAAATAAAATAAGATAAAAAGAGAGAGAGAGAAACCATAAGAGACTCTTGACTATAAGGGAACAAACTGAGGGTTGCTGGAGGGGAGTGTGGTGAGGGGATGGGGTCACTGGGTGATGGGCATTAAGGGGGGCACGTGATGTAATGAGTCCTGAGTGTTACAAGCAACTGATGAATTACTATAGTCTATCCCTGAAACTAGTAATATATTGTGTGTTAACTAAATTGCATTTCAATAAAAAAATTTTTTTAAGAAAGGGTACAACCAATTTGCAGTGCTTGTACTTAGAACTTTTCGTGCATCCTCTTGGAAGTTTGATTATCTAAGGACAGACTCTGTCTCTCTTCCCTTAGGCTGAGAATTTTACAGGTCTCAATTATTCACCAATCCCTATATCCATGCCTTTATTATGTAACTTTTTAATTCCTCCCCAAAGAGATAAATCCTACTTCCTCTCGCCCCACCCCCAGGGTACAGCTATGTGACTTGCTCTGGCAAAGGGATTGTTAATAGATATTATACAAGTCGGAATTTAGTGTGCTTGTGCACTTGACCTTGCCCTCATCACTATAAGAAGTTTTCCTGGGTAATCGCTTCTTCAGCTGAGGTCCTGGAATTAATACATGTGGAGCAGACAAGACTCCAACCTGTAGTGAGGCACTAAGCCAGCCAGGCTGGCAGAAACGCACTGCTGAGACCGGCCAAGACAGCTAGTCCCCAGCCAACGCACAGTGACTTGAACAAAAAATGCTGACAGTTGTATGGCACTGGGCTTTATGCTGTAATAACTGCGCCTGTGCCAAAAACTTAAAATAAGTGGCACTGGACTTAGGTCTGGGTAGCGGGTAGACAAGAAATGGGTACAGGAGAAATTATAGGTCCCTGCTGGAGGAAGCCTCATCTGGGCAGAGACAAGTGAGAAGCAGTGTTTACTTTAATCTTTCTGTCTCCTAATCAGAGCTTTGCTGACTGCAGAATCTTACAGGGTGGTTAAGAGAATCAATCCTGATCAGGCAAAAATCCTAAAGAGTTTCAGATTTCATTTCTCCCATTCTGGAAAGATTTCCCAAGGACAATAACCTGCCTTCACCCCCATGAAGCTGCAGCATACCCTGCTCTTTCTGTGAGCCCGAGGCTTGAAGCACACTGAGGTACAGGGGGCATGGGTTTGCTCACAAGGCAGTTGGTCTCACCCACACCACCGCCAACCCAACGCTAAGTCAGGTCACGAGCATTGTAGCATGCCAGTGGCCAGCCAGCCACAGGGTTCCTGGACCTCAAACGGGGAGCACCTCTGGAAGAGGAACCCTGCCTGCCTCTTCTCCATAGGGAATTTTATTACTAAATTTAATTCTTCTCAGTGGCCTCTGATCTTGCAGCCTCCTAAGCTCTCTGAGCAGGGGGAGGGAGCCCTTCCTTAGGCAGATCAGCTCTGCAGCCCTCACTCCAGGCCTGCCCCAGCCCTCACTCCAGGCCAGTTTCAGCTCCCTCCCTGGCCTTGGTCTCTATGCTGGGAGCCCTCTGCTGTGTTGGGATGACATTTGTTAAATTCTTCTCCTGCTCAAAGGCTAATTTCTGCATGGCCCAGCATAAGTGATACTACCGATAATAATTTAAGCTTAATGTGGTCATCTAATAAGCAATGATTAAAGGTTACTGATTTTTTCATGTAACTGTAGACTCTATAGAATTCAGAGAGATATTAAAGATGTGCTGGACCAGTACTTATCTAAATTTGATGTGCACACAAATCATCCGGTTGGGACTGGCAGGAGCCCTTGCCAAAATGCAGCTTCTGTTTCAGTAGGTCTAGGCAGAGCCTGAGGTTCTGTTTCTTAACACACTCCCAGGTGATTCCAGGGCTGCTGGACTGGGGACCATGTTTTGATGAGCAAGAAGAGTTCAGATGCTCATCATTTTAAAGTAAGAAACTTAAAGTTTTAAAAGCTCACATAGTAAGTAACAAAGCCAGGATTAGAACTTGGTTTCACAATTCTCAGTGTGCGTCTAGTTTCCAGGCTGTAAGAAAGCCTCATCTGTGCTCCTCAGTATGTTAGCCACAGCTGGCTACTTACACTTAAACTAAGACACAGTCAAGAGAAGGAAACATTTAGTTTTTCAGTTGCCTTAGCTACATCAGTCAAGTGCTCAGCAGCCCACGTGCCTAGTGCCTACTAGATGCACAGGGTAGGTATGGACTATGTCTGGTCCTTCAGAAAATTCTGTGAAGTGCTGCTCTAGATTAAGATAAATGAAAAAGTGCTAGGGAAATTTTATCTTCATCTTTCTATTCCCAGTCCTGATGCCCTTTTAAACACTGCCCATCCCCCCTGCCCCACATCAAATGTCCTCTTATCTAAGGAGAAGCAGCAGGAAACATGAGAGTGCACAGGGACCAGGTTCACAGCCTCTGGTCTGTGCTGCTGATGTAGCCTGTGGCTGGACACTCCCACACTGACCTTTCACTTGCTGCTCAGGTCCCCGGGTGTGGCTGGCAGCACTGGGCATGCTGACGTTGTTCCTATGGATGTACTTGAGGAACACCTCTGCGTTCCGCCGGGCCAGGGTACAGGCCTGAAAGAGACGAAGGTGTGAGGACCCCAGCAGGTGCATGGGGTCTGAGACACTGGGAGAGGGGCACTGGTGGACAGGTTTCTGGAGCTCTGGGTGAGCAGAGCCCTTGAGGCCACTTCTGGTTCCCAGACACTCCCATTACAAAGCAGGAAGCTCCCCTTTTTGTGGTGTAAAGAATTACTCCCTGGGCCTCTCCCCTTTTCATCCCAGAGGAAAATCAGCAATCAGGCATCCCTTGACTACCTCTCTCTGTAGGTACTAACGTCTCAGGCTGGTTTTCCTCTGCCATCAGAATGCCTCTTAAAGGACCACTGGGGTAAGCCACTTCTGCATTCGTTTAATTTTTATTTATTTATTTATTTATTTATTATTATTTATTTATTTGACAGACAGAGATCACAATTAGGCAGAGAAGCAGGCAGAGAGAGAGGAGGAAGCAGGCTCCCTGCGGAGCAGAGAGCCCGATGTGGGACTCAATCCCAGGATCCCAGGATCATGACCCGAGCGGAAGGCAGAGGCTTTAATCCACTGAGCCACCCAGGTGCCCCGCATTTGTTTAATTAAGACTCAAGAAAGCAAATTTGGTAAACAAGCCTATTAACCACACATTCCATATCTAAATGGAAGTCACCCACATTTAAAAAACTTATTTGTCCATAAAATTCGCTCCAGCTCAATAACACTAATATCTTATTGCTGGGAAATATGGATCTATACACAGGAATAAGAGCCACTATGCTACCCTCTTTATGACTCCCATTAGGTGTGGATGGCAGAGAGGACAGGTCACATACTCCTTGTGCCCAGGGAGGAGACCCAGGTCCAGAAAGGGCAGGAACCATGAAGCACATCAGGGCTGGAATCTATGACTATGGGCAGAGTATTTCTAGTTCCTCTCAAGACCACAGAATTTCTGAATTTCTTTACAGAGCAGAATTTTTTCTGTTGTACAAGTCTAGAGGCAGTATAAGCCTCCCCTTATCCCCAGTTCTCTTCTCTGCAGTGTCAGTTACCCACAATCTACTGCAGTCCCAAAGCAGGTCGTCCTCCTGATGCATTGTCTGGTCAGTGGTAGCCTATCCTTACCTCACACTGCCTATGCTATTCCCCTCACTTCGCCTTACCACGCAGGCATTGTATCATCTCATACCATCACAAGAGAGGTGAGTACAGTGCAGTGAGATATTTTGAGGGAGAGACCATATTCACATGACTTTTATTACAGTATATTGTCATAGTTGTTCTACGTATCTATCAGTTATCTATTATCAGCTGTTCCTCTCTTACTGTGCCTTGTTTATAAATTAAACTTTATCATAGGTGTATATGAGTAGGGAAAAGCATGGTATATGTAGGGTTCAACACTATTCACAGGTTCAGGCATCCCCTGGGGGTCTTGGAACATATTCCCCATGGATAAGGGGGACTGCTATTGACCCTAGTCCACTAATTTTTAATCTACAGTTTCTGATATTATCTAGATGAAACTGTCAAATTTTAATACCTTTGACATTTAACAACTGACTCTCTAAATTAGATAGTAAAAAATTATTTTAAATTTTGCATTAACAAAAAAAATTTTTGCATTAACAACATGGTTTTGGGAGCTCTGGTAAAAGATTTTTGGGTGGGTCCATCTATTGTGAGGTCCATGAATTTAACAGCTGGATGGTGGTCCAAAGCTAAGGTATCCAACATAGATCAACTAACACACCTAAATGGAGAACTCAATAGTCCATCCATCAGGCATTTAATTCTCACAGGCACAGGGAATTTCTCACCTAAGATTTTAGGCACATACGGAAAACGTTAGGCCAGAACATTTTCTTCTTTCATTATTCAAAAGAAACATGTCATTTTATGAAGTAATATCTTTATACCTCTTTTAAAAGTCTTTCATATGCTCTCGTTTGGTCATTGTTTTAAATTTTGTTTTATGGTAGAGAAGACTTCTAAAATCTCTTGCACCCTGTAGAGAAGACTTTTTATTTAATCTTATTGGTAAGAGCTCATTGCTAAGGATTCTGAGTGTGGGTGCACACACCTGATAGACAGGAGGACAGTAGGGAGAAGCCATCTCAAAAAGAGAGGGAGCGAGAGAAAAAAGTGAAACTCAAAGGAGTGGTCAAGTAGAAAAAATCCCTAATAAAAGAAAGTCAGTTAATTACAGAGTTATAGAAAAGCAGTGGTAACATGTCAGGGTATAAAAATTCTCTTTGTACTCCCAGAAACCTGAAAGGAAGCAGAACATGAAAGCAAGAAATTTGAGAGTAAACAGAGCCTTTAGGTAAGTTTTAACACAGATGACTCTGTTGGAGAGATGATCAAAGGCTGGAGGAAAGAGGCTTACTAGGACTTTCCACACTAGCTGAAAGCCTGCTCAGAACAGGACTGTGCTTCCTCTCTGGGAAGTTGGGGCTCTAATAAGAACAAAACAAACAAAATGAGGTATTTCTCTCTTCATGCCACAGAATAAATGGTGTTATATCTAATGGTTATTGATAATTGCTAGATTGGCAAATAAATAAGGTGTCTAAATTTATTTAATTCTTGCCCTAAATTTTGCATCATCCATTTATAAAATATTTATTTTAATGCTGTTTTATATATAGACATATATATATATGTATATATGCATGTGCGTGAGAGCATATATATATAATTTTTTTAAATTTATTTCTTTTAAGTTATCTCTATACCCAATATGGGGGCTTGAACTCACAACCCTGAGATCAAGAGTTTGCATGCTTTACTGACTGAGTCAAACAGATGCTTCCAAGGCTTTGTGTTTCAATTAAAAATATTTTCATAAGCCAAACATAACTGGGTGAAACTATGTGTTATCTCTATTACCAACATCAATGAGATATCAAGATATTCAAACAGGCACCTGCAGTAATGGTGTATAACTGTCTAATTATAAAGAAAGTAGGGAGAGAAATAATGTTGGAAGCATAACTTTTCAACCTTCCAAATTAACCAGCCAATATCTTCTCTACAAATGCCTCCCTTTAGATAAGAAGTGAGGAAAAAGAGGGGAATGGAAATCCCATATGATGAAACTGTGTGTGTGTGTGTACATGTGATCTTCAATGACAATGTGCTCTGACCTTAAGAAAGGCCTCCTTTTGTTCCAAATGTTTGCTGATGAGTGGGATGACATGGTCGATCTCTGCAGCTGGTCCCAGTTTATCTCGTCCACCACACCAGTCCTCGTCTCTCCGGTATTCTTGCTCTAAACTCTCCAGGACACTACAGACCTAATGAACCATGGAGGAAAGTTTCAGTAAATTAACAGATCAGGAGAGTGTCTTCTGAGCACCTTCAGCCAACAGAACCCTATGCAGGTGACTAGTTTCATTTGAAGTTCAGTCTGTAGATTTAGAACACGTGGTGCCTCTGGGACATGGAAGGTAAGTCTAGGACACAGCTGAACTCAGGAGACAGGTTAGGACTGAGAGATGGATTCTGGAATCATTGGACAGTTGCTGGCTGAAGGCCAACGTCACTTAGGGAGAGTATACAGGGTAAGAGAAGAAAAAAGACCAGTAATTTGGGGGGGGGGTTCAAAGTGTTCTTTATATACTCTATCACTGAACTTCATGATAACTCTGTCAATGTGGCAGAGCAGGAAAATGAAGTTTAGAGAATACACTAGGCTTAGGCTTGTCCAACCATCCACACTTGCCCTACAGGAAGTAGCCCTAAATAGAAATAAAGGAGCAAAAAGCTGTGTTGTGGGACTTATGGGCCATAAATGAAATGTTTTCTTTCCCCTCCCTTGGCAAAAATATTCCCGCAAAATGTCTAGAGGTATTGTCATAAGGCAGTGACATCTTCAGACCTTCAATTACAAAAGAGACGTTTTGTTCAGATCATAATACGCTTGGGTTAACTTAAAAAAAAAAAAAAAGAGTTGTTCTTCAAGTGCTAAGAGGTCATACTCTAAAAGCAAAAGCATTTTGAATGGCTCTTGGATGGAAGATAGGTTGGGTGTAACAGAAGGGGACCCAGGGCAATCTTGTGTCAAGGCCTGGGGAAGGATGCAGAAAACAGAAACTCCTATCCCTATATTTTCCTTCACTAGGCTTTGAACGCTTGGCTATGGCAGGAGGTGGGGAACAGCTACATATCCCAGGTCCCCTTTGCCTGAGAAAGTCATCCCTTTTGAGGAAGAGTATGGTGTTGGATAGGATGTTTACTGAGTGATGAATTGAGCTAAAAGATGTCCCAGGCAGCACACCCTAGTAGCCAATGTGCTCCCCATGTCATGAGAAGACCTGGCCCTGAATTCTGACTCCTCTAGCACCACACACTTTTCTTCTTATGGAAGGCATGAACATGTGTAGGACGACCCAAGTCTTGAGAGAAAATGAATTATAGAGAAGCAAAAACTTTAAGAAAAGACATAGTTAGGTCCCATGATAATACTGGACTAAAAACAACTTGGGAACTAGAAGAAATGAAAAGATTATCAAACACAAATCTTTCAATTTAGCAGCTAAAGAAACAAAGATCTGAGTCAGTTCTGGGTCAAATTTCCTGACTTTAATGTAGTGCTTTGTCCCCTTCAGCATCTAGATCCATCAAAAACTAAAATTTGTGTGTGATACTAGACAGGGCTTAACCTCATTTTTTAAAAAAATGGATATAGGTATTCCCTGCTTTCTACAAGTTCACATTATGCCATTTCGCTTTTATGAAAGACCTACATTAGTACCTGTTTTTGCTAACTGAAAGAAATATGAGGTAGGTTTTCACTCTTAAGATAAAAGGCAAAAGGTGAAAGTAGTGTTCAGTGTTTGTTCTGCAGTGAGCTGTGGGGCTGTTCTAGAGGCAGTACACATCCTGGGCAATGACAGTGGTACCTCCCACCCAAGATCCTTCCCCAGGTGTAGTTCCTGGAGAAGTAGCATCTTAGCATCCAGCTGCAACAGCTCCGAACTGTGTCTGTGACCACCTGTGATTTATCTCGATTTATTCTGTGTAGCTGTTAGCAAGATATGTCCCTAAGATTTCAGAAAGGCCTAAAAGAGGTTACTTTTTAGGTCTGGGAATATTCAAAAATTTCTTCCATCTAAGTAAATGGTCATTGCTCTTTGCATCGGATTTCAGCTTATAAAAGTTTTCATAGGAACACTACTTTCAGTTAGCAGGGGAAGCCCGATTTCAGTTATCTGGCATCATTTGTTGAAGACTTCACTTCTGAATTGTTTTGTCAAAAATCAGCTGCATATTTGTGGGTCCACTTTTAGAATCTCTATTCTTTTTCCTTGTGTCTATTCTTACAACAACATCATTTCATCTTGATCATTGTACGTGTAGAATAAGTCTTAAAATCAGGTAGTGTAACTCCAACTTTCCTTTTTCTTTTCAAGATTGTTTGGTTATTCTTGGTTCTTTTTATTTCCATATATATCTTACAACCAGTGTATCAATTTTTATCAAAAAGTTTGCTGGGGTTCGATTGGGATACTGTTGAATTGATAAATTGCCTTAGTCTGCTGCTCCCAACTCTGGGGCCATCAAGACACCATCAGTTGAGAACAGAGAGAAGGTGTGGAGGCTGGAACACTGGCCACAGGGCCCTCAGAGAGGCATGTTATATTTACTCCAGGTAGACTTACCCAAGGCCCCTGTAATTCACCCAGAGGAGAAGGTTTCTCTGATCTATTTCTATCAGGGAGCAATTCTAATGAGGAACATGTTTTACATGGAAGACAATTATGTCTGTTTTCAACCTCTATTTCATGAAAGAATTCCCTGAAAGCACCCAAATCAGTTAGAAATCCTCTTAGCCCTTGTACATATTACCGTACAGATGGGAAAGTAAGGGCTCTAAATCCTTGTCATCCCGCTGTGTACATCTCCTGCCTTTTCTCCCACAGCTGCTCCACCCCATCTGCTTGGCTCATAACCTATGGAGGAGAGACGGCTGTGTCTCCTCTGTCAGATGGAGAGCCCCATGAGTGAAAGAGTGTATGTTTTCCAAGCATAGGGCCTGACTGGGCACCCCAGATGATGCTCTGCAGATTCTCACCCTACTCTCCTGACCTTCACTGGAGGCATAGACTTCCCTGCCTCACTGATGTTGGCTTGGCCATGTGACTCATTTTGGCTGAAAGGATGTTAGAGCATGTGGCACACTTGGAGATTTGAGATGCAATTGCACAGCAGATTTTGGGCTCTTGCACTCCTACTCTTCACCATAAATGTGCCTCAAGTAGCTGCTGGTCCAGGAGGCTGAGAGACATGAAAAAAGATCTAGACCAGATGTCCAGCTTAGAGCCTGGTTCTATCAAACTCAGTCAAGATCAGCTGAACTCAAATACTTAAAAACAAAATGCTCATAGTTTTATGTCACTGAGTTGTATGGTAATTCATTACACAGCATTATCGTGGCAGTAGCTGGCTGAGACAGCCATCAACCTAGTATTCAGCATACACCTAATTTCTCCTTCAATACTTAGATCTGACGAGGCTGAGATGTTACAAGAAACAAATCACATGGTTAACTTCTTTAATGGAAAATATTATAAGGAGGCTAACTGTAGTTATTTTCATGTCATTATTCTATTCTAAAAGGCTACTGCTGAGAGGACTAGCTGCTTCTTGAGGGAGATAGTATAGGTTAGCAGTATGAGGGGAAAAAAACAACCTTCCACCAACATTAGTCCCCCATCTCCCAGCCCTTCCCTCACCTGTTCAGAAGTTTTATAAAATGCCACAGAGGCGTTGACTAGTTTTAGCCGGTCTTCCATCTTCAGCATGAGCTGCTGCCAGTGGAGGGCCACTTTCTCGGCACATTCCCGGATGGCGTCAGCGTCATAATGGCCGGCCTGGAGCAGTGCCTCAGCTTTCTGCTGTACCTGCAGGGCGCTCTGGTGCGTCTTCTGCAAGGAAGTGGCATGAAAGAGGGACTGGGCACAAGGGGAGGAGAGAGAGGTCCGTGGGAACGACCCAGGCGTGGTACGGGAGGGGGTGGAGTGAGGCGTGAGTGGAAAGATGCAGAAAAGTTAAAGAGCTTTAAATGGTGGATTCAAACATTTTGTTATGACGATTAATACATCATTGCTTTTAAAGCATATTTCACAACGCAGAGTACTAACCACTATACGATCACGGCCTTAAAGCATATTTCAAAAAAAAGAACATCATGCGTTTTCATTAACCGAATGCTCAGGACCCCAACTCCTGCCCCCACTCTCCTTCTCCCGTCACTGGCTCTAAAGATGTCTCCGTTTCTGTGGTAGAGAAACAGCAGTTGTGTATACATCTGCTCCTGATTGGTTCAGACACTAGTCAAATTTTCTTTTCAAATCTAATCATAAAATTGTTCACTGTAGTTAAGAGTTTTCAAGGAGATTACTGCTATAGCTCCACTTTACGTCAAATGTAAGAAAAAACAACTCCACATAATACAAAGTTTAGTCAATGATGCAATCATTTTAAACATTAGCTGAAAAGGATTCCAGTAGGACTGGGCAGGTTAATAAAGCCTAAGGCAGCATCTCACTATTCCTTAGCACCCCACAAAGGGAACAGAACAGCATAGTACATAATTCAGCTCAATGTGTAATCCCTACATTATTACATTACTTATGTTTGCCTTTAGGGATAATATATAGAGATATACAGCGGAAGGTTTATTTTCTTATTCAAGCCAAATGTGGTTTGCATTCTCAGAGTTCCCATTAACTGCAGGGCGGAGGGGGAGACCAGGCTGGAGGACTGGATGGCAGAGATAGAGAGCTAAAAGGGATTAAAATTTACTAAAATAAAGTATGGATGTGGTTGAAACATAGGACTTCAAAGACCTAATATTATCCCGACCTCAACTGCGAGGATCACTTTAACTCAATGGTACAGGGCTGACTTGGCCTCTGCATGCTTAGGAAAGTATAGCTCAGCTCCTGGTGAAAACGGACAGCTAGTGGCCCAGTAATTTACTCTAGCATTACTTCTGCCCTTCTTCTCTGGCAGCAGTGCTGGGATGGTTCACAAGAGCTGATCCATTTGGCACTCCCTGTGTGAGTGCGACTTCCCTCCCTATCAACCCTACACCATGCAGCCCCCTTCACCCCCATCCTAGACTGCAGTCTGCGCAGTCCTGTTTATAACACCCCCCCTCCCTCTATCACCTATCTCCTGGCTTCCCTTCCCCGTCTCTGGTATCTGTACTCAGTGTTCATTATGTTAGCATGACTGCCTCTAGCAACCTAGACTCCTTTACTCTCTTGTTTCTCCACTAAGTCAGCCTCTCGATAGTGATGATCAGATCAGAATTTGAGTTCCTAAATGTTGAACATGGTTAGAAAAAGTAAACTTTAAAATAAAAAAAAAAGTAAACTAAGGGTCAGAATGATCTTCCACAAATTCCAGATTTCTTTGTCTGTTTTACTTATTGGCACCATTTTCTTCTCCTGTCTCCTAAATAGAGGGGTACCCCAAGGTGCATTCTTGGTTTTTGTTCCCTTCTGTGGAACTCTTATCTATACCCATGGCTGCTATTACTTCCTTTTTGTAGATGTCGCCCAGTATTCAACTCTCACACTTCATGGGACCCTCATCTTTAACTGTCTTTGGGGGTGAGGGTGAGCTGCCCGCCATATTTCTCACTCCAAGCCAGCAGCACTGATTCAATTGCTTTAGCTGCCTGCCCCACCTTAGCTACTTACAAAGATGTGTTCTTAGTAAAAGAAGTGACAGGTCTTCCTGGAGAGAGGAAGAAGGCTCCTCAGTGAATGCAAATGGCTTGACCATTCTATTAGAGCATCCTGCTTCCTCCCAGACATCTTTTCAAATTCCACATTAAAATGAAATCCCTCCCTCTGGAAGTATCTTTCCATGGCAGTCTACCATTGGTGTTGATGGTGCCCTCCTTGTTGTCACCTGGGCTTACAATCTGGACATCATTCTGGACTGCTATTCCTCACCCCAAGTCCCAGTCCAACCCACTGCATGCCTGGACTTCCATGGTGGTCCCAGAGCTAGTCTCCTTGCCTTCCACTTCGAATCCATCAAACCCATCCCTCACATTTCCAACACATCAGTTGGTTCTCTGTAATAGGAAGTGCTTGGGTGAAGTGACCCCTAATGTTCTTCTGGCTCCAAAACTCTAATTTTGTGCTTAAACATCATTCCCTTCTCTCAATTCAAAAGCCTTTAGTCATTCTTCCACTGTTATAAAATTAAGTCCAAACTCTGAAGGATGTTCTTAAAATCTCCTCCCAATGTAGTCTTGAACGACGTCCATAACATTATCATCTACTACTTCCTTAAAAAAACCCTCTGCAAACACAACCTGGCTTTTTTTTTTTTTTAATTTTTTCTTAGAGGAGTACTTTAATATCTATTGTCTAATTAGATTCACATTGACCCTGAGAATTGTTAGAGCAGGTCTTTTTGTTTTGTTTTGTTTTTATTGACATATACTGTATTATTTGTTTCAGGGGTACAGGTCTGTGATTCATCAATCTTACACAATTCACAGTGCTCACCATAGTGAGCTTATTTTTGTTACCTTCATTCTTCCTGTCTTTTAGTGAACACCCCTTCCTCTCTCCCCATCTATGTTCCAGTTGTCCTTTGAGACTCAGCTCAAGTCTGGTCTCCTTTAAGAGAAGATTAAAGAGTACACCTATCATGATGAACACTGAGTAATGCACAGAATTGCCGCCTCACTATATCACACACCTGTGACTAATATGGCACTGTATGTTAACTACAGTGGAATTAACAATTTTTTAAATGTTATATAAAAAAAATCCTTTTGGACAGCTGGAGACTCACTAAAAACTACTCTTTCCTGAACTCCTGTATCATTCATTTAATATATTTGGCTGATTCTCAAGGCAAACATGACTTTAAACATCACTTTAATAACTGTCATTTATCCAAGGGTACCTGGCCCTATGCTTATGCGTATTTTTTTCGAGTTCTCGCAACACCACGACAAGGTGGATGTTATTATTCCCACTTCATAAATTACAAATCTGAGGCTGAGGCTGGCTGAGTGACCTGCCCCCTAACATACCAACCAGGGGGGTGATGACACTAGGGATAAGATTCAGTTTTGACTATTCCTGTGCTCATTCCCACCATATCACACCACATTATTTAATCTCCAGAGTTAGAATGGTATCCGCAGAGCTTCCCGCAGAGGAAGGGTTCACCAAATGAACATTAGTGATTATGATAATTAACTGGCTTCTCCTCAGTATATGAAACCAGCATATAATTGTCATCAAAACCCCATGATTATGTCTTTTTCTCTGGGAGTGAAGGACTAACTCTAATTGTCCTATAATTTAGACTATGTAATAAATCCTCTTCCTTATTCTGAAACTCATTATCATCTGATAGTCCTTGGAACTCCATCCCCTTTAATTTCCAAATGACAAACTTTTATGCATATGACATAGTCTTTGCTTTGATAAGCCTGAGTCATTATTATGCATTTATTTCTACTATTATCTAATCCTATTGAGTGTTATATCTTTAAGACATGGATTACCAAGGAAGTTAATACATGATGTTAATGTAGGAATAGATGGAAGAAAATTAAACCAAATCAATTGAATTTATTATCTAGTTTTAACTACTTATTCTGCCATAATGCTTATATTTAAAATACATAAGAGGATTTCAAATAAAGTTGATTTCAAAACTGAGCTTGTCTCTTTGATAGTCACAGTTCCTGAAGACACATCAGCCAAACCATTTTGCATGCTAACAAAAAATTAACAGGTTTGTTGATAAAGCTATGCTTCTGGGTGCTATGTGCTGTTCTCTGTTCTGAATGGTTCTATCTTCCTAAAACTCAGAATACTTGAGGTAAAAATTCTGACCTTCTTTGGGGAGACTAAAGCCTTTAAATGGGTTGCCTGGGTGGTTCAGTCAATTAAGCAGCTACCTTCAGCTCAGGTCATGATTCCAGCATCCTGGGATCAAGCACTGGGCTCCCTGCTCAGTGGAGAGCCTGCTTCTCCCTCTCCCTCTGCCTGCTGCTCTCCCTACTTGTGCTCTTTATCTCTATGTCAAAAAAATAAATAAAATCTTAAAAAAAATAAATAAATGCAACCTTTAAACCAAAAAGTCCACCCAAGCTAGGGTGAGCAGACATGCTACTCTGCCCACGATAGTTCTACTATGTGCCTATTTTTCTAGCTGAGTTGTTAATAATATCCTTCTTCCCTCTTTGAAGTATCTCAGTTTTAACAATAAATTATCTAGTCATCCTTCCCATAGCTAGTTTTCCCTTATGGAACCAAGGATTTTTTCTTAGGGTCCAAGAAATTAAATTATGTCCTCTATTGGCAATCACTAGGAAGGCCTCCAGTAAGTAATGACCACCAAAATGGGCCACATCAAACTAGACTAGTTAGATCCCTTTCAAATTGTATAAATCTTCCCTGGCATAACTTTCCCTTGATGTAGAACCTGGTTTAAAACAACACTTTTAGAGAGAAGCACAAGGCCACCTGGAGAAGAAGCATATTTGAAGTTCATTCTTTTCACTCTACTGTAGACCTGCCTACCCTCCATTCCCTTGATCTTCTGGAAATCCTATCTGCTCTGCCATCTCCTCTTCAGACCATAGACAAATACTCAACAGGGGCCTCATGGGATCTCAATATCAATTCCAAGAATATTTGATCAAGTTGCACCAATGTGATTAGGGACATACATGCTTAGTAAGCTTCTATTCCATATGGGTAAAACAGCACCATTACAAATTAATACATCCTGCTTATGCAAGCGGTAGAATTTGGTCATCGCACTAAGACTGCTAATGCATACACCCACTATTTTCCACTCACTCATTGAAATGCTCTAGTACATCATGATACTTGGTTTTATTGACCCAACATTTGCTTATGGGACAGGAAAGTTAATTACCTTCACATTTGAGATAAACAAGGGGGTGTGGCCAACAGTGGTCTTCTCTCCGCCTCACACCCTCACAGCTTCATGCCACGCGCCCAGTCTATCTGCCCAAACTCTGTTCATGCTGCCTCTCAATGGGGCTTTGACCACTCTGTGCCTGATTCTCAACTGAGACCCCAATCCAGATTTTTCCTTGGTGGTGAATAGATCTTAATGCTTTTATATTTGTGTATGCCAGTAAACTGAGACAGAGGCAGCTGATGATAATAAAGCCTCTCTCCTCTGCTGAGTTCCTTCTTAGAAAATGATTTGCCAGGGCGCCTGGGTGGCTCAGTGGGTTAAGGCCTCTGCCTTCAGCTCAGGTCATGATCCCAAGGTCCTGGGATCGAGCCCCACGTCGGGCTCTCTGCTCCGTAGGGAGCCTGCTTCCTCCCCCACTCTCTCTCTGCCTGCCTCTCTACCTACTTGTGATTTCTCTCTCTCTGTCAAATAAATAAAATCTTAAAAAAAAAAAAAAAGATGGCATATTAAAAAAAAAAAAGAAAATGATTTGCCCCCCCAAAGAAGAAAATGATTTGCCCACACTATGTGTGCAATATATAGTCTATTTTAAAATCTCAAATCCCAGGCAGTAAACCACTATTAGTAACGCTTCCTAGAAGATAGCAGGCATCTTATAGAAACATGCCATTTATGCTAATGCTATGTTTATACATACAAGATGGTTCCTAGTAATCAATCTATAATAGTTTAAAAATGGCTAGTAATCAGTTGATTACTGTATTAAAGACATAGGCACGAAGAGTTAAAATTTTATCATTGTTATGAAAAATTGTCCTTAACAATCATTCTTTTAGTAGAAGATAATACTTCATATTTCCTACACATTCAAAAGTGGGTTGAGTTTTAAACAGAACTACAAGTAATGAATGACTTTGAAGGTTTCTCTCTGTTCCCATTGGTACTGAACTTACTTTATTTTTAATATGGTTCCCATGTCCCATTTCCTGCTCCTTTCCCCATACCCCTCTAAAGCAATCAGCTCAAGTCTCTTTGGGAAGATAAGTGTTCTAGTAGAAAGGATAATTAAAGGTATTATTTAAAGTAATATGACAAAATTTAGATTATGGGAAGAGATTATTTTATTTTAAAATAGCCTTTAGAACAAGTGTCAGTTGGTGAACTTCTGGTTTCAGTTTATTCCTGAAATGTGGCTTCAATCAGTGGTACTGAACAACTATTTTCAAGGAAGTGAGCTATCTAGTGTAACCTACTCCAAAGCTCATTGTTCTCATTAAAAGGCAGAAACTGACAATGAAATCTATATATTGCATATAAATCAAATGTTTTAAAATGGAATGCTAACGTATTAATGGATTTTGTAGTTGTTTACCCTCAATTTTAAGGGCTCCTGAACTAGAAGTGACTTCTAACCTTCTGGCTTCACATGTCTCACATGGTGCATAGTCTACAATGTCCAAGTACTCAGCATACCAGGGGCCTTATGGGTAAATGTGCCAATAAGTAACCAAGACGCACTTCTGTGCTGTGAACATTCATCTTTCAATAGGAGGCCCGCTTGGGGTTGGTGAACTCCTGCCTTTGCTTCCCCATCAGTTCCTGGGTAACAGGGAGCTACCTGAACCACATAACTAGAAAGAGTAAGGGCTTCACTACCTAAAGGAATGTCCACAGCATGAGGAATCCACCCGCCCAGGGTACAGAGCAGAAAGGGGAAGGGAGGCCAGAGGAGTCAGATTTGGGTGTTACCTCGATTGCTAGTTGGAACTGCTCGTGTTCCCGCTGCAGCTGCTCTGCTTCGGACAAAGAGCTGGCATTGACCAGGCTGGCATTGAGCATTGACTCGCCATTGCGGATCCATCCCAGGACCTGGGGAGTTAGGACAAGAACACAGATGAATGGCTTTTGCAACCTCCCCAGAGCTGTGGCTTTCTCTGATGGGTCCTTAAATCAGACCTTGCTATCTTCTGACTGCACCTGGAGAGAGGACAGGAAGGCTCTGGATAATTAAAATGTTCATCTTTGCCCTCTAACCTGGCATTTTGTGCCATAAGGCACTTACTATAAGTATCAACCTCATTCTTAGCTACATATATTCCTTTCCACCCTTATTAACTCTCTGTTCCAATTTCCTTACCCATTTAATTTAAACATTATCTGATTGTATTGTATATACATTTCTGAAGTTCTTGCTAGAATGTAGAATGGTTTAAGTAAATAAATTCCATATATTGGCATTCTTTTCTCTCTTTAACCCACTGAGCCACCCAGGCGCCCTCTTTTCTCTCTTTAAAAACCCAGTTCAGATGCCAACCACTTGAAATCTTCCAAACCCAGTTACTCCCGTTACAAACAGCTCTCCCTCACCCAGTACCCCCACACCATACCACCTTTGTGACTCACCACAGACCTCCTTATTCAGTGGTTTTGACCTACATTTCAAGATCCCACCATACTTCTTCCCCCCAGATGTAAACTTCTGGAAGACTAGGGCAGTATGAATCATGCTTCGGTCTCACACAGTGCCTAGCACAGTGCCTTATAAATGATAAGTAAGCAGTAATGTTTTTGAAAAAGGGAACAATTATCTATGGACAACACCCAAATTACACCTGAATGGTGGGTCCAACCTTCTGTGCCTTACAAGATAGATACACTTGAGCTCTGACAGATAAACAACCCAAAGGGAGGAGGAAGGAGAAAGAAAAGAAGGAAAACAGCATCAATAATCCATACACCGGATCATTAGAAAAAGGGGGAATAAGTTATAATTGATTTAAATTATCTAGAGGCAATGGCTAGGCTAAGTAAAATTTCTAGGTGACCTTAATTAGTACTGGGGGAAAGAAAGTTCAGCTGGGGAATATTAGAATAGAAGGAGAAACAGCGGAAACCGTCTAGACAGTCCTAGGTGAAATGGGCATGTGGCAACTCTCCAGCTAAGATCTCGAGTCAAGTGCAAATAATCACACTGGAAGAATCAGGCCTTGAAAATACACCTTGTGTCTGGTCACCAGAAAACTGCTAAATATTTTCTTTATTAGGGAGTCTAAGAGTTTGCTTGGAGAGGAGATAAAAATTCTTCTGAAATTTCAAGATCAGTAAATACCATCCATCTGTTATTTCAAGGAAAGGAGAAGATACCACAATCTGTTTCAGATTTTTGCAGATTTTTTTTTCCTCCTCTCAACTTCTTCATGCTAAACAATTAGAAAAATACTAAGCCTGGCCTCTCCTATTC
Organism: Mustela nivalis; assembly: GCF_964662115.1. NCBI lineage: Eukaryota > Metazoa > Chordata > Mammalia > Carnivora > Mustelidae > Mustela > Mustela nivalis. The sequence continues at coordinate 117,187,806 of NC_139020.1, forward strand.
CATAATCTTCACAAACATTTCTCAAATCTCCTCCTTAGGCAGAATATGACTGATGGCATATTGTACATGGGTAACGGTGGGGCGAGTCTGGCCAGTCTGGCAGATTGTGGATGAGATGCCAAATCTGTAAAGCAATTAGTGGCAGATCTAACGGCTCCGAGTGTAAGTGTGAAGTCTCTGATGCCAGTGGTGTGCTGGGGCTGGCTGGCTAGAGGTGCTAATGACTTCCAAAAGCTGCCTGTAAGTTTGGGTACACGCATACATGGACGGTATGCCCAAATGCTTCCGCTCTTTAGAAAATGGAGCTCACAATGTATACTTTGAACTATGCAAGTCCTTCTGCCATGATTCATTGCGTTTTGCTTGGTTCAAGATTCATTTGAGGGTGTCACAGAAACATTTACTTTGTGTGCATCACAAATCAACATTTGAGGGGCAATTTGATTCCCTCTAGGCTTCCTGAGTCTTGCTGGCATCTGTTCTTCTCTAGTTTCAGCCAACTGGAAACATCAGTTACAGCTATGGTGGTGGGGACCTCCATATACTAGCTTTCCATTTAGCTATCATAGGCTTCAGTCTCTATGTCTTTCTTTAAGTCATGCCATATTCTTGATATGCTTGTTCATTTTTATTTCCCAAATGCTGTTTAAAAAGGCATCCCAGGCATCTAAAGCAGGAGTTTTTATTTTAGGAAGATAAAAATGCATGTTTCTATACCATGGCTTGGGTTCAGGGGTGGGACTAATCCCTATAACTGAGTCTGTCCCAGAAGCAGGATGGGCCTTTTTACTACCTGACAAAACCACCTAAGCCTCTGGGCCTCAGTTTTCTCATCTGCAAAGTTCAGATGATAGCAGCTTCCCTTTTTCCAACAGGGTAGATACAGCATGTAGTAAGACAGAAAGGCTGGTGATGGTAAAGATGGTGATTTTTCATTTTGGAGCAAAGCTAGGTAATGCTATGATTCTTTATTTACTCCTCTCACAATGAGAAGGAAAAAAGGCTAGGGCTACTGACTTTTGTTCCAGGATCTGTAGCGCTTACTGCCGTATTCTGATGTGATGTGGAAACCCCAGCTGTTTTGTTAGCACCATTCTCTGTTGTCTGATCAGCTGACAACTCTTGTTGGTATAATTTTCTATTTCTGTCATCCTTTATTTTCCGGTTCATAAAACTGGTTATTTATGCTATGAGCATCCAAATGAGTGCAAGGGAGTAGAGGAAATATTGTAATAAAAATGGTAAAATGTTTTTACTAATCCTGTATGGTCTCAGAAACATCATGTGAAAGTGTTCTGTAAACCATAAAATGTAATGCATATTATGAACATTTTATGTTGATAGTTATCTTAGGCAACAATTTACCTATAGGTAAGATGACCTTTAAGGAACACTTTGAATCCTCACATTCCACACTTCTTCCAAAATTAAGACACACGCCCTACAACCACAGGCTACCAGAGAAAGTCATGTCTATAAAAATGAGGGACCCAAGGAGTATTGCTGATTGCTGGGACTCAGGGACTCAGGAGCCAGTTAAGAATTCAGCTCAGTCTGAACTGAATGCGTGAACTGACAATGGGAACCTACTGTTTCCTCAGGCCAAGGAAGCAGGGACCAACCCCAGTGAGAAGACTGGATGTGGATGTCCACAAATGATGATGCCATCTAAGCAAGGAGGGCTGTCCCCTGTAACCGGCAGGCTGGGAAGCTGCTTGTATATGGCTGTGTTTTCTCTAGGTCATGCTGACAATAGAGCTGAGGAGACCCTCAAGGCCTCTGACTGTAAGACCTGATGTTGCTGATGACTTACCACAAGGCACAGTCTTTTCTGAAACTCTGGCCACAGGAGAAATGGCCTGTCCCTCAGAGGGTATCTTGGAGCCTGGCATATTTCCAGCACTACTTAGCTCTAAAGATTCACAGTGTTTGAGAGTCTATGCGATCGTCCTTCCTGGTTTTATAGACTGTGACCATGGATCTTCTTAATTTTCTCCGTTTTGAAACAAATGCTCATCCCTTTCATCATCTCTCCCTTGGATCGACCCCGATTCCTTTCTGCCTTTATGAACAGCGCAGAGAACTTAACAGAGCAGTATTCTTGACAGGATAATACTCTCTCCTTTGTTTTCACTGTTCATTTTAATCGTGAGCAAATTTCGGCTTTACTTGGCCCACAAGGGTAATTTAAGTCAGTGTCTTTAGTAGACAAATAAGTATGATTTCTTTTCCTATATCTTAGAGCCCCACTTATTTTCTGCTAAAGACCCTGTTCTGCAGGAATACATATGGAAATCCACTTAGTTTCATGCATCTTCTTGGATTATCTAATAAATGTGAGGTCATCTTCGCCAGAGTAGTAATTTTCCAGAAAAACAGTCAGAGCATTCTGTGGGGTTGGGGAGTGATCTGAACTATTTTTCTAGAAGAAAGGGGGCATCTGAGTGGTCTAGGGTCCCAGACCATGGGCTGTAATCAGGGGAGTGAATTCCCTTAAAGAGTCAGCATTTCTCCAGAGGTGTCTGGGCCATCTATTTAAGATAGAGAGCCCTATGTAACCCCAAAAGAACATTAAATAATTAAATAATTTCATTTGTTCTCAACCCTGACAATAATTTTCAGTCTGACATCTGTGGCATCATCTCCCCTCAAAGCCTCAGTTTAACATAATGGTGGTATAACTACACTACAGCCAAATTTTAACCTCTCATCTACGGGCTCTAATGCCCAACTGTGAAGCAGCACATTGTTCTCTCTCTTTCCATCCCCATTAGTGGCGTTTCAATTAAGATGTCCTTTTTCTTTCTTTCTTTTTTTTTTTTTTAGTATATTCAAAAGAGAAACTCTCAAGCTTGTGTCTAAATTTAGCTCTGCTGATCAATACTGACATCTAAATTAACTCCCTCTTTCCAAGTGTCAACAGCTTCCAAATCAATATTTCCTGCTCCACCAACTTCCATCAAAACACAAATGCCTTCTCTGAAACTGGATCAGACAACTCCCGAAAGAAAGAGCCCTACACTGACAAGGAAAACAAGTTCACCTAATGAGGCATGGTGGCTTAACAAAGCAGCAAAATCCATTGGCACCTCCCAAGGCCGCTGTCCTTCACAAATGCCTTCGCGGGTTTCCTGCAGACCGACTCAAGCAACCCGGTATGGGTTTGAACTACAATCCCACATGTGTCATCCTCACCATGGTGGGGAGAAGCAACTTTCTCCTGCAGAGAAATTTTCTGTCCTCCAACTCAAGAAACATTGAATAGGAATGTACTCAGAGATCCGTCAAGCCTGGAGTATTTGTACATAGACAACCTACTTCCCCATTTGACAAACTACCTATCATCACTCCAACTTCCCACCCTATACGGAATGTATACTCAGAGGATAAAAAATCATTTCCATTTTCATGCCAGTCAAGAAGAACATGATTAGGGAGTTGACTTTACTACTAAGGTTGGAACAAAATTAAATACAAAAATTAAAAATCAGGAACAAAAGTATCTATTTCATTTCACAGGCAAATAGGAATGATTTTCCTATTATTTGTTTTGTTCAGATGATCCCCTCCTGCCCCTTTCGGCAGGCAGGATCCTCCTCTCTGCCTCCTCTCTGCCTGTGTCTCTGCCTACTTGTGATCTCTGTCTGTCAAATAAATAAATAAAAAATCTTAAAAAAAAAAAAAAAAGAGTATATGAGCAACGGAGGGCTCCCGTGACCTGTTGGAGCCTGCTGACCCATCAGGTAGGGGCCACCTTTTCTACCAGGCAAAGGGCATGCTGTTTTCTGAGGTGGTGCTATGAAGGCCAGGAATATCCCAGCCTATGCCCTGCTAGAGGGCTTCCTTCTATTTCTCCTAGAGCCCTCGGGCAGGTGTGGGGCCCAGGAGAGGCAAACTGTGTGACTGTTGATAAAGGAAGCATGGGCTCAAATTCCAGCCTACAAGTCAACAGGCCCTGGGAGCACCAGTCCTGTGCTACCTCAGTTTCCCACCTGTAAAATAAACATACACTCCTTTTCCCCATGGGTCTCTTCTCTTAAAATGAGATTATAAGTGAGAAAGAACTTCTCATCTAAAAAGTAAGTACAACCATTATTACCAAGAGCCTCAGAATTTGTATACTCATCACTGCTCTGGGTCTGCTGGGATTTCCACCATGTCTCTCCAGAGATTCAGGTGTGATCCCAGTGTAATTATATAGAGAGCAGTCTAGATGGCAGCTCTGTGATCCAGCCTGCCTCTGTGCTCAGTGATCTCACCTGTGCTGAGGACAGACCTTTAGCACAGTGGGTGTGGGTTCTGGCTGAGCACTGATTGGGAGAAGTGGAGTAGAGAAGACAGTTTTGCCCATTATAATAAATAACAGTATAATAGCGAAGACCGGGGCATTAACAAGAAATACTCGAAATATAAGAGAATAGCAATGATTAAATAAAATATGGTGTTTTTATCCCCTGTTCCAAATTAATAGAGTTAAATAAGACAGGGTAATAGCACAGTGCCTAAGAAAAAAGGCTTAATAGGAAAAAGTTTCTTGGCTTGGATTTTGGGGTGGGGCTCTGTCTTCAGGGAACAGGGGTCTGGATTGCTTGAAAGAGTGTGGAGCAGAAGGAACTATCATGAAAGTGCTATGGAACCCCCTCTGCCCCCCCCCGCCAGGAAGCCCTCCTAGACCAGTACAGAGCGGTGACATGTTCTTTGCTCCCTGTGACCATTGTCTGGTGAACCTCTCTAAGCTTCAGTGGCCTCATCTGTAAATCGGGAATAAGGCCTGCTTTAGAGAATGGTTGTGAGGATTGATGGAGAGATGGGTGTAAAAGGTTCCCAGCACTCAATAAATTAAACTATTATATATTTGTGTTTCTTCAATACCACTGTGTAAATTTAAAAAATCTCCATTCATTATGCTGATAATTAAAATTTAGTCTATTCATAATATAAATATGTATTTTTAAAAAAAGATTTTATTTATTTATTTGACAGAGAGAGTGATCACAAGTAGGCAGAGAGGCAGGCAGAGAGAGAGGAGGAAGCAGGCTCCCTGCTGAGCACAGAGTCCGATGTGGGGCTGGATCCCAGGACCTTGAGATCACGACCTGAGCCAAAGGCAGAGGCCTAATCCACTGAGCCACCCAGATGCCCCAATATGTAATATTTTTAAATGCGTCATTGGTTCCTGTGTTTTCCTAGAGGTTCCTAGAGACCTGGGTAAGTCCTTTGGTAAAACGGCTAGTACAACATCTCATAGAGATAACAAAATCTTCTCTTTCTTAAATTGACTTTAATAGGACAAGACAATTTTCTTATAAGCTGCCCTGCATATTGAAAAGAATGGGGGAAACTGCCCCCACTGACTCTCAACTACGTGTCAGGCCCTGCATGAGGCCCCAAGTTAACCAACGGGGCTCTAAACCCTGACCATGTTTATTGACATGGATTTGACAAGGATTTGCGTTTCACATAAACTGCATGTCAGGCTGGAGGACAGAAAGGAAGCGAAGAGGTTCAGTGACTGAGGACGACTTTGGAAAGTTCTGAATGCTCTCATTAGATTGTTAGGAGAGAAAAAGGACGCATTTGTAGTTTGCACCTTGTACCATTAGATCTGGTTTTAGATGCAACAGATAGCAGCCTCGCTTTCAGAATCCCAACCACCACTCCTTCACTTACCCATTTCCAAGTTCTGGTGACACCGGTGACTCTGCATACCTGCTCCCCACACCAGGAGCAGGCCTGGGGCCCGAGGGGAGCCCAGGTGGAGGGTGGACAGTGGAGGGGCCGGGCTCACCTGTTTGACCTCAGCCTGCAGGTGCCGCAGCTGGAGGCACTGTTCCAGTCGCTTATGGGTCTGCTCTGCGTTGAGCTCCAATTCATGTTGCTTCTCATGAAGGAACTCCAGTAGCTCTTGCACCTGGGCTGCCAAATCGATGTCTTTCTCACAGATTAACTCAATTCCTGATTTAAAAAAAAAAAAAAAAAAGGAAACAAGGAGAAATGAGATAGTAGGACCAAGACCCTATTTCCTGCAAGATGCATAGGAAAGCAGGAATGCGGAAACAGCCAGGAGCAGTGCCCTCCTGCCTTTACACATCCCTCTGGGAAGCTGGACAATGTCAGAACGGACTTTTGTTCAGGGTGTCCAAACCATGTAACCTCTTTTGGATGATCTGATCCTTTGCCTGGGATCAGCTGGGGTTACGGAGAGAGGTTGTTCTCTGGGAGTCCACCCCAGAGAAGAAAGCCCTTGGCAGTCCCTGCTGGGGAATTTGCTAATACCTATAATATTCACAAGCAAGGCTCTGGACCATATTGGGAAATATGAAGCAAAACCGAAAATGACCTGTCTCAGGAGCTTCTGCCAAAGGCACACTCGCTTAGCTGGTCTGATGCAATTTATACTCAGATGGCAAGTCTGTTCCGATGAGAATCTCTGGGCAGGGGGATTTTAGTAGCCGACTACTCAGGCCCCCTAAAAAAAAGCAACTCTTAGAAATACATGCTAGCTCTCATACATTTCTTCAACACAGGCAAACACTGCTGATAAACACACCCCAGCAATACTGCAGGAGTACTGAGTGCTTCTCCATTTACAAAAAACATGTTAAAGGTGCACCCAAACAAGGAGAGTTTGCTCACTGTTCTTCTGCTTTTTCAAAACAATGAATAAACCCAGTCAGCTGCTGGCAGGAGCTCCCAATGTTTATGGATACATCACTCAGCATTAATTAAGTGCCAACTGTCTGACCTGTGATGGGACCTCGAGTCAATATCCGCCAGGTGGAAGCCGTGGCTCCATTCTTTGTCCATCTCCCTCTCTACCTGCCTTTTTCTTTTTTAAAAGACTGATTTATTTATTTGAGAGAGAGAGAGAAAGAGAGAGAGTGAGTGAGCATGTAGGGGGAGGGGAGAGGGAGAGAGAATCTCAAGCAGATTCCATATTGAGCACAAAGCCCAACACGGGGCTCAACCTCACGACCCTGAGATCACGACCTGAGCCGAAACCAAGAATCAGACGCTCAACCGACTGAGCCACCTAGGCGCCCCTTCCTTACTTGTCCTAGATACCTCTCCCAACACACAGGTGTGGACACACACACACTTTCTCTCCAGCGAGCTGATGCTTTTATCTATCCATTGTCACCAGCAGGATTAGAGCAGCCTTTCTCAAACAGATCTGTGTTTTGGAGTGAGGGGACTGCCTTGGTTATCACAGGCCTTCTTGTCTGCTAGTGGCTTGAATTTGACTCTTACCTTAGCTCCTGTAGGCTATGTGAGGAGTATGCTAGCTTTGGAGCCAGCCCTGAGTCAGAATCCTGGACATGGGCAAGTTATCTAAGCCGTCAGAAGTTTTGCTTTCCTCCTGAAATAAACAATTTTACATACCTGCCTACCTCATGAACTCCCTGCTCAGGAGCTCACTGGGAGGATTAAATGAGATAATGCACGTGGAGCCTCCGTCACATAACATTGTACACACAGGCCATGGCTGTCCTGATTCTTGACTCTTCAGCTCTCAACTCTCTGCCTTCTTGCATTCATGCCCTCTTGGTTGCTATCTGCCTCCAACTTGATGAAAATGGTTATTTGCTGTATTGTTTCTTGTTCTGACTGATTCAACCTTGCCCAGACCCATAGCTTTGCAAAAATCCTAAGGTCTGGATTGCTTGCCTCCTTCTGATCCCTGACTCCACCTGGCTCTGCAGCTTCTCAGTTCAGTCCGGATCCTTTCCCTGGCTCCCCATCCTGTCATCTATGACCCAGTGCAGCTGTGCTCCTGATGCTGACAAACAGGGACCCAACCATCAACGGGGATGGGACTAAAATTCCTGAAGGGTAATTTATTTCCATGGGGATCACACCCCAAGGAGCCTGCCAATCTCAGGGTATAGTCACCTAAAAATAAGTACCCTCTGGGAGACTTCCCCAACACTCTGACTCACATCATCAGAAACTCATCACCACCACCAACACACCTGCCGGATACAGTTGGGGGAGTGTAAGGAGGGTGTACGCATGCAAGGGAAATTCATTTCTAGAGGCAAAAATAGTGTTTTATGTAAGGACAATATGGAAGAGTGGAAAAAACTTCTGGTGTTACATGGTAATAATTTCAGTATCTTTTCGTGTTTATTTTTTTCTACCAGTTTCATAATTCCAAATCCCAGCTCCTGAAATATCTGTGGGAGACAGAGGAGAACAGCTTGTTCTTTTGGCAGTCAGCTCCCTCCAGTTCCTATTTTCAATTACCAAGGGGACAAGGTAGAGCATCTCCTTGACTGAAATAAAAAATAAGAAGAAATACAAAAATTTCTATCTCTGCAGTGCCCAGCACAGTGAGAAGACCGTTGACTCCCATAGTTCCTTTCTGGAAATGTAATTCAAGCTCCTTCTGAGGGAGCAGAAGATCTTCCCCACTTTCAGCCACAATGCAGGTTTTCTCCAGCTCCTTTTCATTCCGCAGGCATCTCTGGTGTTTAGTATGCTGAGCTTGGGCAAAGTGTCTTTTTCTGGGAAGCCCACGGCTCACCTCTGCCACCTCGCATGTAAATGGGCTCTCTAAGCCAGTAAGCTTGTCAAAGGGGCCAGCATTTGCAGAGGACACCACCCCCAGCAGACTCTCAGCCTGCCCCGAGACTCCAGGCCTTCGCATGCATCTACCTCCCTTGGTACTGTTTTATGGGGGATGAACACAGGAAATAAAATGGGGGAAGACAACGCCTACTGCACTTCTGCTCTCAACTGCATGTCGTGCTGTGGAGGGAGGGAATGGGAGGAACCCAAAATGGCACCTAGGAAGATGGAAATTCACTCCTCCCTCCCACTGCCCACACATATCGATGCAAGACCCAGACAAATCGCATTAACTAGTAAATACCCATCAATCCACAGCAAATAGTTTGCTTGTATTCACATTTCTCAGTCTATTCCCAGTCCTGTTTTTCTAGGGGCTCTCAGAAATCCAGCAAGATGTGTGTGCTCTTTCCATTAAAGAGGGAGATAGTGTGTCGGTGTCTTTAGGGCAAGTTGTACTGATGTATTCCACAATGTTCTGTATGCTTCATTCCCTCAGAACATTCCTGTTCAGGGTGGTTCCTTATTAACTTGTCCCTATTCTCTCAGGAATGCAGGCTCCCTTGGTGCCAAGGCCATACAATTTCTGTATCTCTGTATCTTCGGCACCAACACAATGCTTGGCTCATAACACCCAACAGGGAAGGTCTTCTGGTGAACACCTGGCCTCTGCAGGGAAGGGCTCAGGTCACATGCTGTGGTGGAAAGCACTTGCGAGCTCTGGGAAAAGACAGACAGGTTTGAATTGATGTTCTGCCCCATTAACAGTGAATCTCTGGGCTCTATATCATCTCTGAGCTTGGGTAAGGACAATTCCAATGATGGTTTCTGGGGTGTCATAGGTCATAGTGAGATTAGGTACATACAGTGCTGGGCATTTAGTAGGCTCAAAATATCCATGTTTCTAGTTTTTACAACATATTTGTTATTGATTATTAATAGAACTGCAAAATGGCTTTAAAAATGTAAACATAAAATTGTACCATGAGGTATTTATGGACTTGCTCAGTGTACATCATTAGCAATTGTGATGGTCTGGGTGGTCTTAGACCAGTGCTCTCAATCTTGGCTCACATTAGATCTGCAGAACTTTAAAAATCACCATGTCCTTGGCCATACCCCAGAGCAGTAATAGGAGACTCTCTGGGGGTGGGACCCAGGCACCAGGAAGTCTTAAAAGTTCCCAGGGTGATTCAACATGCAACCAAGATGGGAAACCACCAGGCAGGTGGTACCATGGCCAGCAACCTGGGGACAGAGATATTCTTTATGCTATACTCAGTCAGCAGAATGGTTGGCACTGTGTTTGTTTATGGCCCAAGGCTACAGCTAGTAATGTCACTGTACTTTCCTCTGCTGCCAGGCTGAGGGTACCACTTTAACTCCCTCAAGGAGAGAGAGGTGGCTATGGTCTAGGGTAAGATCTAGCTATTCTTGCCTATGCTACCTGGAGGTGTTCTTTGTGCCTTGATATCAGTCTGCCTCAGTGAGAGACTAACTAGCCCTCCCCTCCTCACTCCTCATTCTGGGCCACTCCCTCAATGTAACACCCGGTTCAGAAATGACCTAGTCCTCTAATCGGGTTTTTAGATTGGCATTCTCAAGTCTGGATGTACAACAGAATCATCTGGGAAGTTAAAAAAAAAAAAATCTGGGTCCACTCCAGACCAGTTATGCAAGACTGATTCCCTGAGGAGTAGGGCCCAGATCTTGGTCCTTGTAAGTTCTGCAGGCGATTCTGAATCTGCAGCCAGACCAAGAACTCCTGTTGCACATCTACATTCTCTTCCCTTCCACTCAGCTCCCATCAGATCCACATTCCCATGAACCCCAGAGTAGCTTCCATTTTGGAAAAACACAGGCGTTTTCTCTCCTTTTATGATGCAAGTGAAATTATTTGTGGCCCCTTATGTTTTCCTACATCTGTTCCACCCGCATTGATGTTCACTCCATTAACTAAGCAAATACTCTTTCTGAAAACATGCAATGTACCAGACATCAGCATTCTGCCAGATGCTGGGAATGGAAAGAGAAGGAAGAAAGAGTCCTGTCCTCACGCTGCTGGAGAAGCGACAGGGACACATGGCTGCAGGAGAAGGCAGTGTGAGCTAGAATACAATTGTAACAAATCACAGCTACCAAGCTTTCTTGAGCCCTTACCATGCTCATGCATTATTGCCCTGCATCGTCATGATGACCCTGTGATCTGGGTATTCTTACGAATGCTGTCTTCTGGGGGAAGCTGAGGCTTGGAAAGACTGGGTAGGGAGGGTGTGGCCGGGTCCCAAGCCAGGCACTGTTCCTCTCCCAGGCATACTCTGAGCTCTACGCTCAAGAAGAAGAATTCCCACCAAACTTCATTTATTTTTTACTTATTTTCAAATGCTAGGGCTGGGTACTTTCCAACACAGTATAAACTTTAAGTATCATTGCCACAGATCCCAAAGATTTTTCATTTAAAAACCTTGCATAAAGAAAGCTTGGTGCTTTGATGAGACCACAAAAGCAACAAATCCACAAGATGGGCAGCTCTTCTCATTCCTCAGGCCACGTGGAATAGTCACGTGGTCAGACTGCTTTGGAGAGACCTGTGGCCCAGCCACTGGGGGTGGATAGACTGACTCATCACGGCAAGCACGAACTGGAGGGGACTGTAGGAATCAGGCCCACCTCCCACACTAGACAGAAGAAGAAAGGCTAAAGAGAAAAAACGGGAACTTTCCAAAGGCAGGCTGCTAGCTGCTGGTGGAACTGGACCTCGACTTCAGCCAGCGTGTCTTCTCCAACTTGACTCTTTCCAGCAAAATCCGGCCCCTCCCCACACCCACCTCCTGGCCAAAATAGAAAATGCTACAGCTTGGAGAGAGTGATGAGCAAGTGGAGCAAGTGTTCCTGTTTCGCCTTCTGTTCTTAAGGCTAATGCTGACTTGAGCAAAGGCTTTGCTTTGGTTAGAGCTTCTGGCACAGCAGAGGGCTTTAGTGGGACCTGCCTCAATGTCACAAATTGCACATCCGAAAAAAAGTGTGTGGCACTTCCCTACTTCCATTTAGTCCTACCAAATCAAAGCATAAGCCCTTCATTAATTCATCACAGAGGGCTAAACACCAACCAAAAGCTTAATTTTGTTAATTGTGTTTTTCCTAAGACAGCAGCTTATTTTACCTTGAGTTCAAATATAGTTTATCAGACATATCATCAATGACTAAGACATTTGCTGCCTCAGTTAGGGGCCTCTGAAGTCCTACATTTTCAACCCCCCAGGGATAAGACCCTGCCCCGCTGGGGCCACCCTCAACCTCCACCCCATGCCTCAGCTCCAGCAGAAGCCTGCTCTCCCTTCCTCCGAGCCAGAGACAAGGTAGAGGCCTCCTTAGCAGGACCCAATATTCAGCAGCAGACAGAAGTGAGCGTGCCTGAGAGCCCCAGATGCATTCTCTTCGAAGCCTCCTGGACTATGCCAGCTGAACAGCTACCCCCGGCTAGCTGGGGTAGGAGCAGGGGAACAGCCAGTCCCAGCACAGAGGGCTCATGAGGCCCATCAACTCTCTTTTGACAAAGCCCATTTCTAGATCAGGACACTGGGTGTGGGCAGCTCATCTGCTGGAGGTGTTTTCACCCATTCAGCCCGCAAGGTGCAGAAGGCTGCCAAGCACTGCTAACCCACAGTCACAGGCTGTCTTGAGGGACTGCCAGCTCCTGGTTGGCTTTCTGTTACCATGGATACCTGGCTCTTGGGACAGAAAGGGGCTTGCCTGGGTTACACCAGCACCTGGGTACAAAGTGCCACAGTTTCCAGCAGACCAGCTTCCCCTCCTGCCAGATGCATCAATACTGAGGGACGAAGGTTGAGCACCCCTGCAAGGCCTCTCTGTCCCAGCCTCTCTCCCAGGTCCTGCACATTCTCTCTTGATCCCTAGCCTTAGCTGGGTACCAGCTATTGTGAGCCTCAGGAGCATAAGCTCTACCGTGAAACCCTGAGTCCAAGTAAGGTTCTCAGTTGCAGAGAAAGGATCATGGTTCCCCCTCCTTCCCTAATAAAACCTTGAAGAAGTACAAGCCATTGCCAAGCATGTATCTCAAACTTTCACGGGCACATGATTTCCCTGGAGATTTTGTTAACACACAGATTCAGATTTGTAAATCTGGGATGAGGGCTGGGATTCCTCCACCTTTCTAATGGGCTCTTAAGTGATGCTGGCGCTGCTGGTCCGTGGGCCCTCACGGTGTGTAGATCCTAGATTTGTGGTGCGCCAGCACCCCCTGGAGGGCTTGGCAGAAACATAAACTGTTGGGCCCCACCCCAAGAGATTCTGAGCCGGCAGGTTCTGTGGACCCTTAAACTTGCCTGGTGTTCTCAGCCCTGACTGCACGTGGATCACCCGAGGAGGTTTTTCAGCTGATGCCCAACTCCCATTCAGATGTAGTTAAATCAGGATCTCTGGGCTTGGGGCCTGGCACTGCCATTTTTAAAAGAGCTCCCAGTGCCCTTGCAGCCCCAACCCTGAGAGACTCTGTAGTGGCAACCGTCCTTCCTGGACTATACTGCATAAACAAGCCCGGGCAGCTGCAGCTGTTCGCAACACAAAGATTCACGGAAGGACGATGCTGAGCAGGCAAACAGAATTTACTAGACTGTCTTTCCTCCAGTTAGAGTTGAAAGTCTCTTTGAGTGCTGTTATTTATTCTTTCAGGTCCTTAAAACAAATACTGTCCCCTATAGTCCCGTTTGGGGGCTAACATCTGCTGGGAATCTCATGATTCTAAATATCCTTCAGAGTCAACAGGGACATGGCCAACTGTGTTTTTAAGAGCTGATGGCCTGAACCCCCATCTGCCTCTTCCCAGAGGGTGAAGAACCAGAGCCAAGGAGGACCCGGGGCTGGGAGGCAGGCTGACGGCAGGGCAGGTCCCAGCACTCTACTGGCATGTGTCCCTGTGAGTGACTTCTTGTCCTCTGAACTAGCTGGACACGGGACTGCCATGGCTCTCTCTGATTCTAACACCAAAGGCCATTGTGGAGAGCACTAGGTGTCCCAGGAAGGGTTCATGTATTTGCTGGAGAGACAGTGCATAAAGCTGGAACATGAAAAGAAGTGAAATCTGGGTGATTCCGCCGTGGTTTCTTGAGAAGTTATAAAATTCTATGACCCTGCATAAATTTTTATCAGCACTTCTAACACACACAGACCGGTGATTTAAAAAAAATAAGTGGAGGGCTTTCTGAGAGGCCTGAACTGGAGACCAGGAGCCCCTCTGGGGGTGGAAGACAGGAGAAGGGGCTGGGGGGTTAAAGGCAAACATCTACAGGTTTGAATACAATTCACACAGCAGGCTGGCTGCTTCTGGAGCCTGCCTTATTTGTTTCTGGAGGCTGTTTTTCTGAGTCTGTGCAAATTTGTTTTCCCCATTCTCTGCACAGCACCAGGAGACCCTGGCCCTATCCTCCTCTCTACCAGAGCCTAACTGGGCAATCTCAGACAAGTGATTCCAGTTCTCACGCATCAGTTTTCTTTAAAGTGGCAAATACCTCTGTCCCCGTGTCTGGGGGAATAAAGCAGATGAGCAGAGTGGCCGTGCCAGCTGGAGTCAGGCTGGCCTGCTTGTTTTCATCGTCTCCCTGTCTTAAGGAGGAGGACAGGGGAGCTCACCCACCTGAGGCCTGGACCTCCATGATGTACTGGTGCAGATCTTGCCCTTGTTGGATGACCTCAAAGGTCATGTTGTTCATGGCTAGCTTCCGCTCTGTGTGGCGCTGTAGCCGCTGCTCGGCCAGTGTCAGATCCTCCGTGTTAAAGTCATTCATCTGCCGGAGCAGGTCCTCATTCCAGGCATCCAGCTCTGCTGTCACCTGTAAGGGAATGACTGTCAGGACCGGCTCACAGGTCCATGAGAGACTGTGAGACTGAAGCCTCAGTTGCCAAGCCCATCCTTGGATCCATCTCCACTTTGCGGGTGTTGGACTCCTGAACCCAGGTGAAGCCCCAGGGCATGCCTGTCACTTCACTCTCCACGTGTTTCTGTGTCTATAGCCGCAGCCAACAAACTGCAGCAAATGCTGGGTAAGTTACAGTCCATCAAGTTTTTGCATATGCCATCCTGTTCCACCACCCCATCCCCATGACATGGAGAGGCAGGCAGTGGGGAGATCTCCAGGTACCTCTTACCGAGAAGGAAGCTGGCCTTCACTCAGACAGATGCAATCTGCCCAGAGCTCACCCTGCTGGTGAGGCGCACACCTGCGGAGAGAGCTCAGTTCTGACTGCAAAGGCTTCGTATGCCATACCACAAGGGCTACTCTAAAAATCTCATCACTGGAGAAAACTTCAGAAAGCAAATATGGAGCCTCGCTCTTTCCAAGACACAGAAACTGAGGGTTGGAGAGACCTGTGAGTGGCCGGAGGTTACACACTCAGAGCTGGTGTCCCTCAAGCCCAAGGGTCTCCTCATGGTTCCCTTATTTGATCATGCAGGATACTCTCTGCAAAGACTGACACCTGGACATGGTGACTCAAGGTGTCACCAGACTGCAGATGTCTAGAAATCCCAAGCAGATTATACGCTGTCACAAGGCATATGGTTCTACTGAAGATGGAAGCACGTAATGAATGGAAACTGCTCTCTCATGAACTTGCTAACTGGTTCCTGCCCTACACCCTCACTCATGTGACCCCTGGTCCACACTCACAGAGGTGAATGCCCAGAGAGACTGAATTCTACACTTCTTTTATAAAAGCTGCACTCCCCAACAGGACCCAGCACAGCCGAAAGAGCACTGTCACGTAATCTTTGAGTCAGAGAACTCCTCTGATATGTTTACAGGTCCACTGTCGTGTGCTCAAACC
The DNA here is from genome assembly GCF_964662115.1 of Mustela nivalis. Classification (NCBI taxonomy): domain Eukaryota; kingdom Metazoa; phylum Chordata; class Mammalia; order Carnivora; family Mustelidae; genus Mustela; species Mustela nivalis. The sequence continues at coordinate 117,203,220 of NC_139020.1, forward strand.
TGCTCGGTAGCCCTGGGACAACCACGGCACAGGGACTATCACTTCTTGTCTGAGAAGAGGAAATGAAAGCCGCACCCCCCAGCAGTGGCACGATGGCTCAGGCAGTCCAGGCACAAATCCCAGAGCCCCTGCTCAATGATTTGTATTATGGTGTCTCCCCCACTCCACTGACATGGGACATGACCTCCCCGGCTGACCAGCACTGCCATTCTGGGAAACAGGGGACAGGAGTGGGGGAAAAAGAAAACCAGCTTGAGGCAGCTGGGAGATGGCACACTTAACATCCCTCGCTGGGACTGCGCAGACTAGGATGGGAAAGGCAAGCGGTCTGGTGTGAGAGGCTGCCATCTGGGGCACACGACTCCATTTGTGTCTAACAGTAAGACCTTTCTTTATGGAAAGGGTAGTTGCTATCTTGGAAGCAGAGATGGGGGAATTGTAAAAATACCATCTTTATCGTCCTAGGCTCCCATCTCATTGCCCCACATCTTTTCAGGTCAACTAAGGAACCCATGGAGCTCAGTGGGAAAACCTATTATCTACTTATCCTGGGGAGTCCTTGGGGATCTGGGAACCAGCAGGCTGACAGGTAAGACAAGGTTTTGTTGTATCCCATCTTTGAAAAGGACTTCATTCTCTAACTAGAGAAGGAGTTAAACAGAGAAGAGTAAGAGAAATAATAGATTTATAATTTATGGGATGAATAAGCCTATCTAGATGAGGCCTCTAAATATGTTTTTCCTTCCTGTATTTAAAAAAGTTGAAGTACAATTTACATATGATAAGATGCATATATTTAATTAAGCAGTCAGTTCTAGGAGTTTTGACTCATTTTATCCATCCATGTGGCCATTACCAAAAACAAAATAGGAACATTTCCATCAGCCTAGGGAATGTGCTGGTTGTACCCCGTTCCAGTCAATTCCTGCCCATCCCCACCCCCTGGCAGGCCTCAGGTACCACTTTCTGATTTCTATCACTGCGGATATAGTTTTGCCTACTCTTGGATTTCATACTAGTGAAATCATACAGTATGTACTCTTTCAGGTCTGGCTTCTTGTATCCAATGTGCCACATTTAAGATTCATCCATGTTGTCATGTATATGAGCAGTCCATGCCTTGCTGCTGCTGGGTACTGTCCCATCGTGTAGACAGACCACAGTTCACGTATCCCTTCTCTGGCTGATGGCCACTTGGGTTGTTCTCAGTGTTTGGCTATTATGAGTATGGCTGATGTGAAAGTTCTTATTCAAGTCTTTCTGTGGCTACGGGTTTTCATTTCTCTTGAGAGTTTCCTAGGAGTGTGATCATAGGGTCCTATGGGAGGTGCGCGTTTGACATTCCCAACAGCAATTCTACATCCAGTGGGAATATATGAAGGTTCCCTTCACCATCATTAGGTATCATCAGTCTCTTTAGTCATCCTGGTGGGCATGAAGTGATATCTCATTATGGTTTTAGGTTACTAATCATGATGGGCACATTTTTATACACTTACTGGCCATTTGTATTCACTTTTGTAAACTGTCTTTTCACGTCTTTTCTGAAAAGAGGTTAATTATCTTTGGCTCATGGATTTATAAGAGCTCTTAATATATGCTAGGTAAGTCCTTTATCAGATAAATGTACTGACAATGGCCAAATAACAGTGTTTTTTTTTTTTAACCTACTTCTTGGCCTGTAAACTAAGAGAGATGAGAATAAAACTAAGACAACAAGCATGAAAGGAAGAACCTGTCTTTTCCTTCAATTTTAGTTCTTGTTTTGTTTCCCGGAAACTGAGTCTATGCAGGGTCTGTTAGCTGCCGGAAGGACCCTGAAGGGGTCTGAAGGTGGGAGTCTGCAGACTGCAGAGTGTTGAGAGTCCTTATGAGGAAGGAGAAGCAGAGCAAAGCTGAGCTGCTTCATTTGAGAGAGTGAGCCTTAGAGATCTGGCATCTTGAGAATCTGAATCTACCAAATGTGAAATATGTTTAGCATTCTGAATCTGGTGTTTCTGTATTCTTTCTTCTTCCCTCCCCTCCTCTACCCTCACCACCTTGACGTCATTAGGCTGAGGGCCCTTGCCTGTTTTGAAGCCCAAAGATTAAGACTTTCAAGGGGCCATTCAGCAGATCAGCCTGATTCCTAAGCCCATCTTCCCAGGTTCTACTCTCTTTTCTCTCTGTTTGACTCACTCTTCCCATTACCCCCAAGCAGCAATGCCCAGATCTTGAAATAGTCTGATCTGTGTATTTCTAATATTTGCTGGAGTTTATTTTCTTTCCTTTTTTCTGTTCTATCAAAAAATGTTCTTTCATTGCCTTCTTCTTCCTGACCTTCTTTCAGGGTACAAGGCTGGCACACAGCAAGAGCACTTTTTTTTTTTTTTAAATTAAAAACCTTTGTTTTTAAACCTGAAGCTTACCTACTGTTAATAAACAAACCTCACTTTCCAGCCTCATCTCATGTTCTGCTCCAGAAACCAGTCAGCCCGTTATTCACGGACCCTGAGAGTTGGCTCCTGCCCTCTCCAACCTCTTCCCTGGTGTGATAGCCTTGAAACGCTCTTGTTTTTTCTCCCAGTCTGCTCAAATCCTCACTGCCCTTCAAAGTACACCCTCTGACGTGAAGAGCTTCATGACCACCCCCAGACCTAAAAGTTTTTCTCTGGCTTATTTCATAATATCAGACATAGCCTTGTTTGCTCATAGAGAGACCATGAAAAGAAAATCCAGGGAATTCATTCAGCTATTTAACTCCATTTGGAAAAGAAACCTGAAAGAATTTGTTCAGGGCAAAAAGAAGGGCCTGAACCAAATGAATGAAAGATGGAACACGAGTTGCCCACAGGGCATTCAGCTTTCAATCACTCCATTTTGCTTTCTTCTTCCACTCAATTAGGTCCATCTCAGCTCCGGCCCACTCAGTTCCCCTCTTGGCTCCAGTGGCTCCTGTCTCCCTCACTCTCCTGAATTAATTGGAACATTAGGATACAATGACCTCTTTGAGAGATACATTGGCAATATTTCTAATCTAACAACTGTCTACTCTAGAGCCATAGCCATAAGGGAAATCAGAGGAGTGAAAGAGAAAGAAAGGATAAGAGGCAGTGGGAAGTGGGAAGGCTCACTTCAAAATAAAGCCCAAGATTTCCCTGCCAGATGAGATTTACTGAATCCAGCATTCTTCAGGCACAGACTGACCCGAGGGATTTGGCTTAGCAGCTGCCTTGGGCTCTGCTCTGAGGGTGCCCTCTCCACTGGCTCCTCCTACTTTCTGGGTCTCCCCTGCCCCTCCTGACATTTTATTCTGTGCTTGCCTGAATCAAAACTCACCTGTCATCTTTCTTCCCTTTTCCTATGGTCTATTCCCATCTATTTGGTTCTCTATTATCACCTGTGAAGTTGGAAATCCCACTGTGTTGTCCTTCTCTCCAAATCATTTGAAGATGCTGGCAATCAGGATGATGATGACCATGGGTTGAAGAAGGTATTGACCTTGTGCAGACATATTTCATTTATTGCACTTTGCTTTATTGAACTTCCCAGATGTTGTGGTGTTTTTTGTTTTGTTTTGTTTTGTTTTACAGATTGAGAGTCTGTGTCAACCCTGTGTTGAGCAAGTCTACTGGTGCCATTTTTCCCAGAGCATTTGCTCACTCTATGTCTGTGTCACATTTTGGAAATTCTCACAACATCACAAACTTTTTCATGATTATTGTATTTGTTGTAGTGATCTGTGGTCCGCGATCTCTGGTGTTACTACTATCGTTGTTTTGGAGCACCACGGACCACACCCAAGTAAGATGGAGAACTTCATACCTGTGTTATGACTGCTCCACCAACCAGCCATTGTCCTGTCTCTCTCCCTCTCCTCAGGCCTCCCTATTCCCTGAGACACAACATGGAAATTAGGCTAATTAATAACCCTGTAATGACCTCTAGTGTTCAAGTGAAAGAGTCCAAATGTCTTTCACTTTGAATCAAAAGCTAGAAATGATTAAGCTTCATGAGGAAGGTATGTTGAAAGCTGAGACAGGCCAAAAGCTAGGTCTCTTGCACCAAACAGTTAGCCAAGTTGCAAAAGCAAAGGAAGAGTTCTTGAAGGAAATTAAAAATGCTATTCCAGTGAACACATGAGGGATAAGAAAGCAAAACAACCTTATTGCTGATATGGAGAAAGTCTGAGTGGTCTGAACAGAAGGTCAAACCAGCAACAACACTCCCTCAAGCCAAAGCCTAATCCAGAGCAAGGCCCTAACTCTCTTCAATTCTAGGAAGCCCAAGAGAAGTAAGGAAGCTGCAGAAGAAAAGTTGGAAGTTAGCAGAGGTTTGTTCATGAGGTTTAAGGAAAGAAACCATTTCCATAACAAAAAAGTATAAGGTGAAGCAGCAGGTACTGATGGAGAAGCTGCAGCAAATTATCCAGAAGACTGAGCCCACATAACTCATGAAGGTGGCCATACTAAACAACAGATTTTCAATAGAGACAAAACAGCCTTCTCTTGCAAGAAGATGACATCTAGGATTCTCAAAGCTAAAGAGAAGTCAATGCCTGGCTTCAAATTCTCAAGGATAGGCTGGCTCACATTAGGGGCTAATGTGGCTGGTGACTTGAAGTTGAAGCCAGTGCTCATGGACCATTCTGAAAATCCTATGGTCTTTAAGAACTATGCTAAACCTAGTCTGCCTATGCTCCATAAATGGAACAACAAAGCCTGGATGACAGCACATCCATTTACAACATAGTTTTTCAAAATATTCTAAGCCTCCTGTTGAGACCCACTGCTCAGAAAAAAGTATTTCCTTCAAAATATCACTGCCCACTGACAGTCTGCCTACTCATCCAAAAGCTCTGATGGAGACATATGATGAGATCAATGTTGTTTTCATGCCTACCAACACAGCATCTACTGTGAGCCCATGGATCAAGAAGTACTTTCAACATTCAAGTCTTATTATTTAACAAATACATTTTATAGGGCTACAGCTGCCACAGACAGTGATTCCACTGATGGATCTGGACAAAATACATTGGAACTTTCTGGAAAGGATTCACCATTCTAGGTGCCATTAATAACATTCATGACTCATGGGAAGAGGTCAAAAGAACAGCATTAACAGGAGTTTGGATGAAAGTTGATTCTAACCCTTGTGGATGACTTTGAGGGTCCAAGGCTCCAGGGGAGGAGTAAGCACACATGTGGGGGAAACAGCAAGAGAACTAGAATTAGAATTGGAGCCTCAAGATATGGCTGAATGGCTGCGATCGTGATAAGACTTGAATGGATGAGGAATTACTCCTTACGGAGGAGCAAAGTGGTTTCTTGAGATGCAAACTACTCTTGGGGAAGATGCTATGAAGACTGTTGAAATGACAACAAGAGATTTAGAGCATGACATAAATGGACAAGATGAAGTAGCAGCAGAGTTTGAGAGGACTGACTCCAACTGCAAAGGAACTTCTACTGTGAGTAAAATGCTATTAACAGCATCACATACTGCGGAGAAATTATTTGCACCACACTATGTACATTAAGGGCCAAGTGGGAAGAAAGGATCCAAGGCATTTCATTGTGCTGAGATGCTCTGAAATACCTGGGTTGTTAATTGCAAGATAAGCATCTTTCTGTTTTATGATGTCATTATTTTTATTAAGATGAGAAAAGTGAAAGCTAAATATTCTCCGCTGACCTACAAGTGTTCGATGATAGGGAAACACATACGGCTGCTAAAGAGATAGTCTTATTGCATGGGAGGAGTTATCTGAGCTATAATGGGTTTGTATACTGATACAGGTTACCACTGTGAAACTAAAATTCACCCAAATATCAGAGCCATTTATTCTTCTTGTCTAGTCTAGTATTTTCTTTTCTGAGTTCTTTTTGTTTATAAAATCAATTTATAAAATGTCAAGATAGTGAATTCTAATATAGGTTATTTTAAAGGTGTATCTGCATCATGACATTTCTTTCTGTTCTAGAAATATATATAAAATTTGTCTAAAGAGTTAAACTATTTATTTATGTAGCTATATATAGATCTTTGGGAATATCACAAGAACTTCTGGGAAAACAGAAGGATTTGGCAATAAAGAAATCTACTCAATTGTCTCTCATTTTTGGCAAAATAATGTAAGAGCATATTGCAACGTGCCAAAATTGATGAGTTCCAATGTTTAGTTACCTAATTTCTATTCTGGTAGATTATCTGTGTAATTGAATAATTTTTATAAACAATTTCATATTCTTTTCTTCACTAACATCATGATAAAACAGGGACCTTAGGTGTATAATCATGACTGACCTTGAAGGAGTCTCGATCGGATCCTCAGTGGTTATTTTGTCCGTATCTTTGGCTCTTAATGAGTTTGAGACCTGTGGGAATCTAATCTGTTTTGAAAAGATCTCCCCTTTGTTGAAGAGCTCCTACAACATATATTGTCCACTCATTCTAGTACTTATCAGAGCTCGAATGTCAGTGTTTTTCCTCCCGGGTAAGCTAAATACCTCATCCTGGAGATTACATCTGCTTCCCTCTCCTGAATCCCCAGCATCCTCACCAGAAATAAGAAGCATACGCCATTTGTATCTTGATAATGTAACCTGACTTCAGGCTCACAGTCATTACAGAGGGATTTGAAAGTTCCCTCCTTTGATAATTTACTCCAAACAGGTGACTTGCCAGAATAAGAGAGCTGTGTGATTAATTATTGTTGTTTTGTATTTAAGAAGGAAGTTGGTAGTAGAACCCCCCCCCCACACACACACACAATGATGCTGAAATCAATTTGGCAAAATTCTGGAAAAGACTATCAAATTAATATTTTGTGTTGGCTTTGGTTTACTTTATAGAACTTGTTCTGCATTTTCTCCTCAAAGGAACTGGAGCACGTTTAAAGAATGTTACAGTGATCCCTAGGAGCAACCCACAAAAAGGGATCTCAAATAGATCTCAACTTTCTTGTTATAGTTTCTATGTTGGTGAACTTGAGGTATCTTATGAACATGGAGCACAGCATGGATTTTGCAGAGCCTGACATGGTATCTATAGAAGAACACGTTATGAAAGTGGACTAGAGGATGTGGTCCTTAGATGATCCCCAGGCAATACAGTAACCATGCAGTCCGATGGCTCTGCATCATCAGAGGAGAACTTTCATGAAGCACCACAGGGCCTGCCTGACTGGGCCAATATTTCAAATAGCTACAACGTTGAACCAATAATAAATTTACCTTGATAGGATGACGAACTGGGCCAAGAAGAAAAAACAGTACAATTTGAGAGGGAACATACATAAAAGTTTCTTTTTAAGTTTTTTTTTTTTTTTGAAAGTCAGTGTATCAGAAACACTTTGAAAAAACAACCCGGTGCTTTTAAGGGAGTACAAGCTTACAGAATACAGAAGAGGCTCCCATCTCCTGGGCCACTCCGACAGAGTGCCAGCACCCTGAGCACACTACACCCAGGTGTATGTAGGAAAGCGTGGCTAACTTGCCCTCAGTAGAGGGCAACCAGGAGAGTTGGGTGTCTGGAAATCACGTCACATCCAGAAAGACAAGAATAAATTGGGATCTGTGCCACAGATGATGAAGAGGATGAAGACAAACAGTCACCAAATTTTTAAAGTCAAGAGGATTGTAGAAATAACTACATAATCTCAACATTTTTCAGGTAAAGGAGAAGGAGCCTATGATGACCATTTTCAATTGTTTTTAAGGCTGCCAAATAAAAGAGGGAGCAGATTTATTCTGTTTTCCCAGAGAGCAGACTCAGATCAAAGGTCAGAAGGGTGGAGGTTCTAGTTCAATACACTGATAAAATCCTGAGCTCCCCTTTCTGCCCCTGTCCCCCCAAACCTCACTTCCAGAATTTGGAGATATCCCAGTAGAGGCTAAGTAGCATCTCCTGGGGATGCCAAATCCTGGCCACCAACTTCTACCTGTGTTCCAGGTATAATCTCCTCAAGAAACTTTCCACGGGCAGCCTGACTAAATAAATATTCCTGCCTCAGCGTTCTCTTCCAACTGTCAGTCTCTCTCTCTGCCACAGATTTAACACATTGTGTGACGATCCTGTTTCTCTGTTTCTCCTCAGCTAGGCCCTGAATGGCAAGGACTGTTTGTATCCTCAACGCCCAACATCCTTTTTGATTCATATTAGGTGCTCACTAAATGTTGACTGAGTTGGATTTCTATCAGGCAAAAGGCCAGTCTTGGGCAATCTCTTTCAAATATGAAATGCTAAAGGCGTCTTGAAGAGTTGAGACCACCAGTAAATTGTAATCAGCTGTCTGTCCTCAAGGCGGAACATTCCTCCTCAAAGACTATCTTTTCCCCAGCCTCAGCCTAGCCACAACTTGTCCCAATACAAACTCCGTAGATTTAGAGCTGGCCGTTCCATTCCTTACTCAGGCTAATTACACAGATTAATTTGCAGGTACACCGAACAAACTTTGTGATTATAGAGTCAAAGATTTCAAAGAAAGACCATAACTGTGGCCCATTTTTCATAAAGTCCCCTATGTACAGTATCTTCCTTGGTGTCATTTCTAGTATTCTATAATGTGAGTATGCCTGCCCCAGGGGGGGCCCCAGATTATCCACTGAAAACACAAAAATTCTCCCTGTATACATATGCATCTGTATGTGCATGTATATCATAGGCACACATATTTGATTAAATCGGTAAAAAAAAATGCAATGTTTCCCTAGACTTTCACTGACAGACTGAAACTGGAATCTTGCTACAAGTACCAGCAGCCGGAGGGGTGGGAGAGGGCGCCATCAGGAGAGCAGGAGGGTGGCTCATTCATCCTGTTGCTTTCAGGGGAGTTCAAATTATCGCTCTTTACAAGCACCCAGTTAAACAGATTTATCTATTATCTACTTTTAACTAAGCTTCACAGAAAGACGCATGGCTTATCAAGTTTCCTGCAAAGAAACTGCAGTTTGAGGACAATAATATGCATGAAAGCACATGAGAACTTTTAACTCTCTGTTGGCCACCTTGTGGGGTAAAGAAATAATGATGATCTAATCAGAACTGCCACGAAACCAGGCCAAAAAAATAATTAGAGATGATCAAGGAGGCAATCTGAAATATGGAACCAAAACTTCTAATGAAAAATCTGAATTTCACCCTAAGGGTATCCTGAGTTCTGAGATTATGAGCCAGTGATAGAACATGTGTACCGTTTATAAACTAATATATGCAAAGATAGGGAGTTGCAAGTTCAAAAAAATTTCTTAAGAGAGTACACGATCAAAGGAGTTTGGAGACTCCTGGCCTGTTCTTGCTTCTAAAAACTTTTTTTTTTAAACTTCTTTTTGATCATTCTGGTCAATTGTAGAAAACTTTGAAATGCATGGGAGCTTCAATAGCAAGGAAATATCACCCATATTTCTACTACCACAGTGTAATTATTCACCTTTGGTAAAATGTCTCTGCCATCACAACCATTTCATATAAAACTTTTTTCATGGGGTTAAGCTGAAAGTATAGGAAACACTTTACAGAACATTGTGTTCCCCCATGGGTCACTGTATCTAGTCTCCATGGAGGTTAAGATGGTCTGTCAGGAATGCAGCTGCAGTCCTGGCTTTAGAGCAGTTGCCCACTACATCTGGGTAAGCTTAATTCTTGGTGGGGACGCCCTGTGACCTCAGCCCAGGTTATCCTGTGGGCGCCACACACACCTTACTGAGGAAAGGAGCCTGGCACAGCAATTCCCATACTATCTTAATTGTTAAATTAATTAGCCCATCTCAGCCATCGGTGACATGGTTAAGGCGTCATGCTCAGATTCCCAGATGTCAGGCGTGCAGGCCTGCTCTGGTTTTCAGTAATCCCCAGGAATTCTGAGTATGTCCATCAAATGCCTTCCTGCAGAGAAGGACCCCATAGCTGAAGGTTCTGCAGAGACGGCCCCTGTCCTGGCTAATGTCAGTTTCAACATGCCCCTTACTGCCGAAGCCACCCTTGGTTTCCCACTCTGGCTCTTCTCTAGATGTTTGCTTGTCACCCGCCCCCCCCACCCCCCCGTGAGTGAAACACTGGCTGGTATTTGAAATAATCTCATCACCCTCAAAAATAACTTCTGACAATCTGAGTTGAAGCAGAAATTTTTCGTAGGGTTGAAAGGATTTCCATTTTGATCTGGGATGAAATGCAGCACTTCCCAAGCTTTGGGCCACACCCCAGATGGGGCACAAAACCCCTTCTAAAACCTGCATGTCATTTCCTAAACCAGAAGGTGGTGAACCAAGTCACTGTTTTTATCTCCCTCATTTTATGAGACCCTCATACGATGTCCCCACTTTTGCTCTCTACTACAGATCAACTATTCACATTATTGCGTGGTATGGGAGCTGCGGGGGTGGGGGAGAGCATTTGTATACAACACCAAGGTTGAAGAATTCAAATCCTGTAACTGAAACAGCAAGCTCCTCTGGTGCAACAGTTAAATAGGAGCCAGTTTTAAAGTATTGGATTTGCAGTTTGCTTTTTTGTTTTAATGGATAATTTTGATGTATCCTCTGGATTGTTTTTCAGGAGTGAGAGTGAATTTTCCCAGAACCGCTATAGGCAAACACACCCTAGTGATGCCCGCCACCCCCTCCGGCTAATGTCAGGGGTGCAATTCATGGCAAAGTGAAGCTATCAACCCCATTCTGCAACTAAGCCAGCAACTGTGACCTCAAAACCATGTCATCTAACAAAATAAAACCCAAACATCCAAACCCTCAGATGGTTTCCTTCCACTTAAGCAGTTTTTTTTTTTTTTTAAGATTTTGTTTATTTATTTGACAGAGAGAAAGATCACAAGTAGGCAGAGAGGCAGGCAGAGAGATAGGGGGTAGAAAACTCCCTGCTGAGCAGAGAGCCAGATGCGGGGCTCGATCTCAGGACCCTGAGATCATGACCGGAGCCAAAGGCAGAGGCCCAACCCACTGAGCCACCCAGGTGCCCCCACTTAAGCAGTTTTTGATGCGGACTGGGAATGACAGGAGAGTAAACAGAGACTGCAAGAGCAGAATCACCACACCTGCTCTCATGATTTCCCAAGGGATACATTCACCTTCGGCAGGCACAGCAGAGCTGGGGAGAGATGATGGGAGTGCCTGGGGCTGGGCCTGGCAATCAAATGGAACTCTGTTTATTTTGGGGGGCCTCACTCCCGAGTACCAGAGATTAACAATTCATACACCCCTTTTCCTGTCTTTGTTACCTTGGTCACCCCAGCTCTATGAAATTCACCACATTCTCTCTCCTGCCTGCCAAAATCTCTAATTTTCCACTAGTACTTTTATCGTTCTTTCAATATATATTTGTAAGTATACATTTCTTTTCCTTAAAGTTTGTGTAAGTAATCTCTACACTCAGTGTGGGGCCTGAACTCGTGACCCTGAGATCAAGCAAGAGTTACACACACCTCCAGCAGAGGTGGCCAGGTGTCCCACAACTTATGCTTTAATAGTACTTTCCCCCTGACATCCTTTTGAGTGTAGATTCAAAGTAAATTAAGTAAAAAGTACATATAAATTCACCTAAAGTTATAGAATAAGTTGGAAGGATAATCAAGATATAGATTTAAAGACTTATCTTTTCTTCTTTTCCTTTGTGTCACAAACTATCCAGACCGCCCCTTTTTTTGAACAGGTAGTCTTAAGCAAGAAATTGCAGTGGCTTCCAGGGAAGGAAAGGTAGAGGTGTGGTTATAAGAAGAGACAGATCATTAAGAAAATAATGGATAGGAAGGATTACTTTAGGACTGCTTTCTTCTTATATTTCTGATTGTCAATATAAACCCTGTTGGTCACAGAATTGAAGAAAAGAGCATCTTTTGTCAGGACAGTTCTCTGGTCCTGCCTGGGACTGGGACTGGGATATGGGAACTGCAACATTAGAGGGGGAAAAAAAGTCCTTTCCTTCCAAACCAGTTTCATGAAGTTTCCACAGATATTGTTAGGAAGATAATTCCCAGACACCCAGAAGCCCAAACTGTTAGGAGCCCATTGGAATGCACAACAAATTTTTAAAAAAATGATGGGTGGAGAGCAGCTTTCCCTCATACCACACCAGCAGAGAGCAAAGATAGAGCCTCTTTAATTTAACCCTTCCCATCCCTGAAAAGGACAAAGTGCCTTGGGTGTTGGACACTATTCACAACCCAGGGACCCTACTGGCCTGGCTTTAGTTAGTGTTTCAAAGTAGAAAATAATAATAGGTGGATATTATGTGGAACAGACATTATTAATAGGCATCACAAAGGGGATATAAATATATCAGAACATCCAATTCTGACCTTTGCAGAGGAACTGAGGAGTCCATGAGATGAACCAAGATGGCCTTAGCACAGACTTACTTTCTTGGTGAGCACAAAGCAAATTAAAGAAAAGGTCTTCCTCCCTGTGGCTCCTGATTTCCTGACTGCTCTGTGATTTCATCTAGCTCCTGACCTCTAGTCATCAGCTGAGGAGGCCTCTGAATTTTAACACCTACCTGTTCCTGAAGCTAAAGGACCCAATGGCTAACTCAAATAGCAAACGCCATGGTCTTTTAGGAACCAATGTACCAAGGGTCCAAATAACCCCAACAAAAACTTTCTCGATAAAGTCATTCCTAGACAGAAAGTGAAACCGAGAAGCTCTCTGCCTGGCAGAGCAGATGAGGACAGAGGAACGGAACCAGGTAGAACGTGAACTGGGAATCTGCTGACTCTGCAAATGGATCCTCAGGCACCATCCCCTAGAATTCCCTTAGGGTCCTGCCCAATGCCCCCTTGCCAGCCCCAGGCCATGCCCCTGAGCAAGAAGCAGGCCCCTAGGTGGCGCCCCAGGACTTTCCCTGACTCCCCGCCCTCTCCGTCCGCGTGCCCCGCCCCCGCCTCTACCTCGATGGTATACTGCTCGAAGATGCGCAGTTGCAGGAAGATATCCAGCTTGATCCTGCGCTCATGGAACAGCTCCTCCATCTGCACCTGGGCGTCGTCCAGCTGCTGCAGGACTGACTCGACGTGGCTGATGGAGCTGCCGTGGGGCGTCTTGTTGTTGGACACAGCCGAGTCCCTGCGGCACAGGAGGGGGGAAAGACCTGGCCATGTTAAAGGGATATGAGGGCAGGAGGTCTTCCTCCTCTGAGCAAGGGGGGTGTGAATGAGCTGGGTCACTCAGGACATTTCTCACACTCCCCCTGTGACCCTGGGACTATCTCTGGAGCAGGCGAACCGATGACTCATGTATCCTCTCTGAGGTTCCCCGCAATGCAGCGCTAAGACTAGCCGCTCTGCTCCCGGCGGAGAAAGGGATCAGACAAGGGAACGCAGGCAAAGGGCTCTCAGAGGCAGAATGTGTTAAGGAAACGGAGCGGTGCCACACATACATGCAACCTAGGACACATGGGTTTAACATACACACGTGCACACGCATGACAGTAAACACAATGGTCACAACACATAAGAGTAGACAAACTAAAGGCAAATAAAAAAATCACTTTCTGGTTTAAATAAAATGAGATCACAGCTACCAAAATTTCTCCTCCACTTCACAGTACCGTGCAGAGCCTGTGCTTCCCACAGGTTCCAAGCTGCTGTGAGGAAAGCATGGGATCTAGACGTCACAAGCACAGATTGAGCCCCCAGTCTGACACACAGGGGCCTGGGGCCTGGGGACATCACCTCCTGGAGTCCCAGCAGCCTCCTGACAAGGGCACTTAGTAATGCCCTGCCCTGCTCACTTCATGCTTTGCTGTCAAGTGAGACAGTGCCTGTGAATGTGCTCAGTGACCAGAACATGCTGCGTGAGTGGCTATAATCCTGAAAGGACATGTGAGAAGTGCCACGTGCTGATGGGGGCCCAGGCCCAGCTGTGGAGAGTAGAGGGTAGGGGCACGTTAGGCTGGGGCAGCAGCAAGGCTGCCAAGAGGATGTGTTCTGATTTGGGCGTGAAAAGGAGGAACCCAGCCAAGCAGGTGGGAGGCCTGTGCTCTCTGAGCAGAAGAGTCTATGCTAAAGTGGCAGGGGAGCTGACAGGTTATAGAGGGGAACCAAAAGAAAACATACTGAGCTTCTCAGAGAAGTGAGGGGGTGGTGAGACCTCCAAAGAGATCATTATAATAGGTCAGTTACAGGTGTCGAGACGTTCAGATTCTAGAGGGCCCTAAAGCTTGCAATAAAGGGGCACGTTCATTATCTTGTGGCTTCCTGGTTTCTTATACACTGTAAGAAGTCAGAAGAAAAGGGCAAAATCATCAGCAGGCTGTCAGCCTGTGTCTGTCTCAGAAGCAGCTGTGTCGGAGTTCATAATGTTTCTGAAGTGGTGTAAGGCCCATGGTCAGGAACCCTTCCTTCTGCCATTCTGAGAGCTCCCAACACCGGCCTCTCTGGGCACCACACCCAACCAGGAATGGAGCATAAGGCAGGTACTCAATGCTCTGCTTTATGCATTTGTTGAGGACTTTGCTGTTGGAAGGATATGCTTGTTCTGACTGCTCCTCTCAGGCTGTTTTCTATCACACAGCTTCCAGAAGGAAGAGAAGGATTTCTGAACATTTTGCACAGCACCAATGTCAGCGTCACACTCACTAGGAGGCCCAGAGATGATGCCAAACTGTCTGAGATGCTTCGATGATGAGTGCCAGTGAAGTCACAGAGACCAAGAGAAGATGTGTGCTCTGCTGGGCAGGAGGCATCTGCCCCTCTCTGCCAGGCATGGTTCACGTCTTTTCCTCTTTGGCGGGTCTTGAAATCAAGGACGCGTGCTGGGGCTAGAGTCAGGCTACTAGGGGTGCACACAGTCCCCAGTGGTTCTTGGTCACACAGCTAGCTAGGGTCCTCTTGGAAATCCATGGCATCTAAGCTATAGAACAGGCCTTCGCCATCACAGAGTAGCCCTTGGCCCTTAGGCATCATGTAAGGTTGGCAGGTGAAAGCAGAGGTCTCCCCCACAGACCCAGCCCACACAGAACGAAACCCACTAAGCTTACAAAGAGCATTTGGAGAGGAAACACAAAACCATCACAAAATTCTAGACCTGACAGAGCTCCTACAGCAACCCCCTTAATTACATAGATGAAGCAGCTGAGGGCCAGAGAGCTTAAGTGACAGCCTGCTATTTGGAATTTTTTTCAGAAGCCAGTAACAGTAGGGTTTCTTAGATAGCCAGACAAAACTCATATATTATATATTAGTAAAGATGAACTGGGGAAAGAAGGGAGAGGCTGTCTTATTAGTATGCACCAGGAGGACTCAGAAACATCCCACGTGCATGTTTGGAATAGACACAATTTCCAACAGAAAAAATGTGTTGAGGCTATCTCAAGGTAAGTTTGTTTAATTGGACAACCAGTAACAGGGTTGTGGGGGAACCCTCTCCAATTGAAGTAATTCCCTCAGGCCCCAGGGCTGGCCTGGGACTTGCTGATGAGATTATTTCTGTGTAGGGCTGGCAGAGGTCCCAACACTCAGTGATTCTAGGACAGAGCAAGTCCCTGGGGGCGGAAGACATCGTTAGCACTATCAAGTCCTACTTATACAGCACCTGTGCCCAGAGGTGGTGCTGAGGGCTGGCTCACCGCCTGTGACACCTTATCTGAGGAGTCTGTGCCCTTGACAGGAGGAAACTAGATATTGATGACCACAGAAAGGAGGCAATGTTGTGGGTGATTCTAAATGAATGTAAGGTTTTCGATAGGATTTTCCTTCTTGGTTATGTTTGTTTAGGTTGGTAGAGAGGGAGTTGTATTTTCTGGGCAGCAAGGAATGGTGGAAAGGTTGTATGTGAGCAATGGAGAGCAGACTGGGATAGGGACACACACTCTCTAGATCCCCACGGAGCCAAAGCCAACTGTTTTTGCCACCTGGAGTACTAGCATTCAGGGTTCAGCCCAAGATCAGAAGCCAAATAACATGGGACTCCATAAAGGCTATTTCCCCACATAACCAACTATGCCGTAATTCTTCATGAAGATGCTATTTATTTCCTATTGAATGTGGTTAATTTTTGTGTCTGTGTTACTTATTGATTGCTGAATAACATTATGAATAATACATAATTCTCTGAAACATCAGAGCTTCTTCATTTCCTACTTCATCCTTAACTCAAGTTGGGTATGGCACAGGCATTTTTATATCTGACAGATGGAGAGACTGAAGCTCACAAGAGACCACAAAGCTGGCTGTGGCTGAGCCAAGACCGGGACATGACTTATCTCACATCTAGTCGAGGGCATTTCCCACTGGAGAGCACTGCCCATGCTGACCTGGCCTCGCTGGGCTCCCCTAGGGAGGGAGGCGCTGACCTGAGCTGCTGGATAAGGTCTTCGCCTTCCTTGATGACGTTGAGTGTGGCATCTAGAGTGGCGGTCTGCTGCTGCTGGAACTGTTTGATCAGTTCCTGGACCGCATCCACTGAGTCCGCACAAACGTCCTCCAGCATCTCCTTCTGAAGGTCTTCCATCCATGTCCACAACTGTGGGGGAAAGAGCAGAGACCCCATGCAGGGCAGACAGGAGAGGTCAGGGCTGGGGCCAGGGCCAGAAAGTCAGACATGAGACATGCAACCTAACCTCCACCAGTCAGTGTGATGTCAGACTGTCCTTCTCACTGGCATACCTACATTTAAATTCATTATACATCTCTGTTAAGTTCACTCCATTAAATTCACTCTGTTAAGTTCACTGTTTCTGTTCCCTAAGGATGAGAACCACCCCAGGCTTCACTTCCCTGTGGATCAGTGAAACCTGCCTTCGTAGAGCAGGGCGATCACTCATCTTGGAGACACTAGGAAGAACAGGGGATTGCTGAGGGACATATATTATTTCATCTTTCAGAAAGGAGGGCTGCACATACTCCAGACCACTAGAGGTTGATTTCTAGAAATGTACCATGACTTTGGAAACATGCAAAAAGGAATGGGCTGCTCAATAAGAACCAAATGAAGAAGGGGTGCTGGGGTGGCTCAGTTGGTTAAGCCACTACCTTCAGCTCAGGTCATGATCATGGAGTCGAGGGATCGAGTCCCACATTGGGTTCCCTGCTTGGTGGGGAGTCTACTTCTCCCTCTGACCTCTCCCCTCTCATGATCTCCCTCTCTCATTCTCTCTCTCTCAAATAAAAAAATAAAATCTTAAAAAAAAGAGAACCAAGTGAAGATTAATTTTTAAAATATGAAAAAAAATTTTAAAAATATGTGTCATGCTAAACTATTTTGGTCTTTTCAGGGGTGCTAGGTTGGTTAGAAGGTTGAATGCTAAAAATGTAGCTTATCTTAATTTTAGGGTAAGGATGCAACATTTCCCCCATTACATTCAAAGCACTGAAATGCAGCCAGGGTGATATTACTGGTCAGGCAACTTTAAAAGAGCTAAGTATAATGTTGTGAACAGAATAAGTACTGGAAATGATGAGGAGCTGGACTGAATTACTGAAAACTCATGTAATGATAACTCTTCTTCATACTGAAACTAGGTCTCCATGGCCTGCCACAGGGCTCCATTTCTAATACTCCTACCAAGCATGCTCACAAAATGAGGAAGGGAAAGATGAGTCTGGTGCTTGCTTAGAAATAGGGAACCTTCACCTGGCTAGCTAGAAAGATAAGCTCAGGCCTCTACCAGGGAGAAAACAAAACAAAACAAAAAATAGTATGGAGAGAAAATGGGGAGACAGAATCAGATGTAGATTTTGGCCTAATCTTTTAACTCGTGGTGCCTTTGAATAAATCATTCCATCCTTTGCTCTCTATGACTTCATGTGTAAAACACGTAACGTGATGTAGGACTTGATCCCAGCACCCCAGGATCATGACCTGAGCCGAAGGCAGACACTTAACGACTGAGCCACCAGGTGCCCCTGAACACATAAAACTATTAATAAGCCCTTGGCATTGTGATGATTGCCCTAAGGGATACAAATTACTATTATTCAGTGTTCCTGTCATTTAGCAGCTTACAATCTAGTTGTAATTCAGTTTATTTCCTTTACCAAAAAACAAAAACAACAACAACAACAAAAAAACCCCACCCTTTTTTGTTGTAAAAACAGACAGCAAGTTTTCCAGACCATGGAAGCTGGGATACATATTCCTAAATGTATGAATGTACTTATTTAAAATTGGTTTGAAACCAGGAAACCAGGAAGTTCAGGGTATTGGTCGCTGTTGGTTCATGTTATTTCATGTTGCCATTTGGCCTAGAGAACAAAAGCTTTTTCTACAGGTGCTGAAGTCCCTGGGTAAAAGATAATGGGTTTTCTGAAAACTTACTGTACAGACAGGCAGTAGAGCATAATGGTTAAGAGTTTCAAGCCCCAATTCTACCATGTATCAGTTAGACAACCTTGAGCAAATAAGCTACCCTCTTTGCACCCCAGTTTTCCTTATCAGTAGAGTGATAATAATAGTATGTACTTTTATCAGTAGAGCGATAATAATAGTATGTAGTTTTATTAATATTACTAATAAGTTGGTACCATGTGTGTGTATGTGTGTATGTACATATACACAAATAAGTGAGTTATATCCATATCTATCTATATAGATACCTGTATCTATATATACCATTTAGAAACAGTGCCTAGCATAGAGGAAGTGCTAGGTATTATATTTAAAAGATACTTTTGATGCAAGCCACCTCCAGTTCCCACTAGAAGGCAGCAGGAAAGTTTAAAGTACTCCTTCATTTTGGAATTAGTAAAAGATCAACACCAGATTTGGTCTTTCAGTAGGCTAGGTTGAGCTGGGCCTCTCTTTGCTGTTTTTGCTGCTTTGTCCTGGGATGTCTAAGGAAAGCCTAGAGACTGGAAAGTCTAGATATTTCTAAAGGAAAGAAAGAAAGAAGGAAAAGAAAATAAAAGGGAAAGGAAAGGAAATAAAAGGAAAGGAAAAGAGGATGTAAAGAGAGAGATAAAAACTGTAGATACCAAACAAGTCATATAAGACTTGATTAGAAAGTTGAAAGAAAGAAGAAACAAGAAGACTTGAAAAGAAACTTGATGTGTTGAGGGAGGACAGGCATCGAGACAGAAGACCGATCAGGGTAAGGTTGGTACTTGCTATTACAGGAATAAGAGACAGAAAAGAGGCTTATAGGGATCTTGAGAATTTTAATTGATTTAAGATAATTCTGTTCTCAGTACCATCCTTAAGCTATTTTAATGGCTTCATAGCTTAGAGGTCTTTTCTTCTTCTTCTTCTTCTTCTTTTTTTTTCTCCACACCCAGCTCCCAGTGGAGCCCAATGTGAGGCTTGAACTCATGACACTGAGGTCAAGATCTGAGCTGAGATCAAGAGTCAGACACTTAACGGAATGAGCCACCCAGGCACCCCATTCTCTTATTTTTAATAAAACTTGAACACCTCTGGTTGTAGGTCTAGGGAAGAAAGCATCATTTTTTTTCTGAGGAAATCCACCATGCTTCATGGCTCTCCCTCCTCCTGATGGTGATGCAGCTAAACAGCAGGGGTAAAGAAACCGACCATAGAAACTGCCAGATAAAAATGAGACATCAGTGTTACACACAAAGGGACTAGGGAAAGACTAGGGACGTCTGAGGTCACTGTCATTAGAAAAATGTGTCCTCCCCCCCAAACAGTCTTTGACTAGTGAATTGAAACTGATTTCTCACATTTCTAGTCACATATTCTATTACATTATAAACAAATTTGTCTAAGGCAGAATCAAACCTACTTGCTGCTAAGGAAAATCAGCTAAGAGATAAATGATGAAGGACAGTACTCGGTGCAGCTCAGCCCAGTGGTTAGCGGGCTGATAAGAAAAGAAGCACTGGTCTACCTTCAGGAGGATAAAATATCAAACAAAATTGCTTGTGATTAAAGAGAATTTGTCTTGGAGCGAGGGAAGGGGACTACAGCACCAAAGGCAAAACATTAGTGACCTCTTTCTCTATCTGTCCTTCTGTTATGAAAACAAACAGAAGAAAAGGAGCTCTTGAATGATATTTACTGGTGATAATTCTTGATTCTGCCTCTCTTGGCTACTCCTTGAGCAGGGAAAACGACTTTACTTCAACTACTTTATATTGAAACTGGTGAGTGTGTGCACGTGTAGGCATGTGTATGTATGGGCTCTGCAGCTTATCCCTAAAATCCCTTCCAGCTCGAATTTGCTATGGTTTCTCTTCAAAGGCTGATGTCAAGAAGAGGATAGCAAAGAAATGGCTTTCTAAACTAAAACACAGTAGTCTCAGCTTGGACACAGAGACATCCAAAGTCCAGAAACTTTAGCAACAGCTTAAGGATAGCTATGATATCAAGTTAAGACACTATTAGCAACCTAGAAAGCTTGAGTTGTGAGCCACTTGCAATCCCACAAGGTCACACCCACAGAGGTGACCATAGGAGCAGCACAGGTAAATCGTAAGCTCATAATACGATTTTTTGAATAAGGACCTCTGAGGTGTACATAAAGTAGACAAAAAGGAACATTAGTGTCCCTAAACTATGAGTAAGGCCCAATATTCAATTTCCTAGGCTACAATTTTCCCATCTGAATGTCCTGTTGGTTTTCTTCTGTGTATGTGTCCATCTGACTTAGCCCTGAAGAGTGTGCCTAGATTGCTTTGAAAAGAATCCACATCAGAGTGCCACTTCTATTAGTAATTTACTAGTTATCAGGCAGTCAGTGAAACCCAGTTGGAATGGTCTCTCCCTTCAAGCTACCACAAGCAATGACTGCCAAAACTAGGTAAACTCATGGAGTTTGTGAGGTAATCCTGTTGTTCTCCATTTGGTTTCTCTCCCCTAGGATGATCCTTTTTACCCTCTGTGTAAAGAGAGTCCCACACTTTAGCACTGCGTCTTTTCCTTCAATCCACTGCTTCCAGAATGACTCTCATGATTCAGACATTTCCAGATGCTCTTCTTGGTCAAACACACCTGTAGTGAAGGGACCCATTCCTTCAGGGCTCTGCTCTTTGGTTGGCAAGGATTACTCGGTCCATGTGGACAGACGCACTTAGGTGGTTTTATGTGTTCTTCCTCTCAGAGAAAACATGTGGTTGTGGCCCCAAATACGTGTATTCAAACAATGGACCTAATTTGAGAAGTTCTAGAACCTTAGCAAAGGTGCAGTGGATGGAGCCTTTGAACGTACTACATGAAGTTAGTCCTAAAAGTATACCGGGGAGTTCAGGAGCCCATACTGCCTGCAGAGAAAGAGGCAATGGAAAAAGGCAGGGAGGGAAGGGCAAGGAAGGGAGACACTAGGAGGTCTGTAGAACTAATGAGGCTTATGGATGAGTGGTTACGGAAGAAGGTAGTCTGTACCGCTTTCCTCTGCTGATTGGCGGTTCACAGCTGTGGAGCACTGTGCTGGGACAATCCACAGCCCTAAGATGTCTCACAGATCTAGCTCCACAGGGTGAACCACCCTCCCCTCACTTTGAAGAGATCGTTTTTTTCTTTGGCATTGATGACCGGCTTTTATTTCTTTCTTTCTTTTCTTTTCTTTTTTTTTTTTTTTTAAAGATTTTATTTATTTATTTGACAGAGAGAGATCACAAGCAGGCAGAGAGAGAGGAGGAAGCAGGCTCCCCGCTGAGCAGAGAGCCTGATGCGGGGCTCGATCCCAAGACTCTGAGATCATGACCTGAGCCGAAGGCAGTGGCTTAACCCAGGAGCCACCCAGGTGCCCCCACCCCTGGCTTTTATTTCTTAAACAAACATCGTGACAGTTGGCAATTGAGATGGAGGCCAAAACTGTCTTGTTCTTGCAAGCATCATTGCTTTGGAAGACTGATTTCGTTTTGGTTCTGTGGTGGGTGGGGAGAGGACCATGTGTTCATATGAGTGTCTGAGGTGTTTGTGGGATGTGTGTGTGTGTGTGTGTGTGTGTGTATGTGTGAGTGCATGCGTGCCTGTTTGAGCAGAAAATAGCACGGAAGAATGATTTCACAAGTTTAGAAACAAATAGAAATGGGCATTTAATTAAGCTGTGTAATAAAGAGTCGAGGTTGATTATCTTGGCCACATTCTTTAGTTAATTTGACTCTCATATTATTACTAGAAAAGTATGTAAAAATGGATATTTTGAAAGCCCAGAAATTGCAGCATTTCCATGGAAACCCCAAGGAAAGAGAATTCTGTCTGGACAATCTCTGTGGAGCAGATGACACTTGCTACAAATGCCTTCTCCCTGGACAAAGAAAGTGAGGACTTGGGTAAATTCTTCTCCCTATATTCTCCCTAGCTCTCAAGACCAGCAAAATGCCAGCTTCCCTCCTGTCCCTAGGCAAAAAGAAGCTATTGGAAAGTTCAGCACTATAGATACGAATAGTTGAGGCTCTGTGAACATAAGAAGGTCCCAACACATGTTTGTCGGCTCTCTTTATAGTGTCGCTCTTCTCTCCAAAGGGGATGACAAATTTTATTTTTGTAAAATAACATTAATTGGGATTGTTATAGATTTCCAATCAAACATGTCACTGAAGGAAAGTTATAAAATAAAAGAATGCAAAAGAAAATTAAATCACTCATACATTTAACTTCTTTGTATACTGCTTTCTGGTCTCTATCCTATGTGTGTATCAAAATTGTGATTGTGCTGGATATACAGTGTTCTTATATATTACACTACAAGCCCTTTCTCATGCTATTCATGATCTTTGACAATGTGATATATAATAACTATATAATATTTCGCTGGCTAGATGTACTGTGAATAGTTTAAAGGATCACTCAACATGGACTATTTAGATAGTTTTTAATTATTCAAATTATGAAGAACACTGAAAATTATGAAGAACACTGCAATAAAATGGTTAGAAGGTTTTTAACTTTCCAGACTCCCGTGGTCACCAAGAATTCATGATAGAGGGCCAAAAGGATTAAACACACTATTCAGTCTGTAGAAGAAATGGGCTTGAAGGGTATCTTCCTCCTGTTTCCTCTCTGATCCTAATTGGAATAAATCTTTTGATGTAGGAAGTGGGAAAAAGTAAAATTATGAACTTCAGCCTCGGGAGTCATGGGAAACCTAGGTTAAATCATTTATGAAGGCCGATGCTCAGTTCCTGCCCAGAAATCTTTTGTACAGGGAGCTCTACCTAATTTCTTCGAAATCATATCCCACAATAACATTCTATTACACAGTGGCATTAATGCAAAAATTCAGGAGATGGCTGATGCAGATAGAAAGGAAAAAAGAAAAGGAAAGAGGAGGGGGTGCCTCGGTGCCTCAGTTGGTTAAGTATCTGACTCTTGATCTCAGCTCAGGTCTTGATTTCAGGGTCATGAGTTCAAATCCCACAATGAGCTCCACACTGGGCATGGAGCCTACTTAAAAAAAAAAAAAAAAAAAAAAGGGAAGGAAGAGGAAATTAGCCATAACTAGGCAGAAAGGATCTGTGACAGTATTTATCAGCCTCTGCCTCCCACACCCACAACCTAGCAACATTTTGCATTTCTCAGCTAAGATCTACCCTCCCTATCAAGGCCTGGTTTCAAGGGTTGAAAATGTAAAGAGGAAAAAGAAGGGTAAGGAGAAGGAAGAAGAGCAGAGGAGGGGAGGAGATAGCAGAGGAACATGAGAGGAGAGAGTGTGGAACAGCAGAGGCAAGCATGAGCAGTCTTCAGGAAGACACGTAAGGTCTCCACAGGTGAGAAGCTCCATCACGACACAGACAGACTCTTGTGAGCCTGAGTTTCCCCATTTGAAACTGTGTTTAAGAAAATCTAAACCATAAGATGATCATGACGATTCCATGTGTCTGGCAAGGAGTAGGTGCCCAATTAAAAAAAAAAATACTACCTATTATGCATTGAGTGCTTACAATGAACCACATCTTAGGTCAGGGAAATTATTTGTATTATTTCAGACTTACTCTTATTTATTATTGTTATTATCACCATCAAATAAAGAAGATGAAAAGAAGAAAAAGAAAGGAGTCTTGAACACTAGAACTATAAGGGGTCTCAGGGCCACTGAATCCAACTGCACGATTTTATAGATAGGGCAACCCAGGGCCAGTGGCATAGTGATCTGCATAAGCTCACATGGGTTTTTTTTGTTTTTTGTTTTAATTATGTTATGTTAGTCACCATATAGTATATCATTAGTTTTTGGCTCACATGGTTCTATAGCAGCGGACTCTGGACTAGAATCCCAGTCTTTAGGTCCATGCACAGAACATGGAGATACGGCTAAACTAACCTCACCCATCACCTCCCTGGGCAGCGAATACCCCCACCGCCCTCATGGGGAACATGACTCCTGTTCATTCATGCTCCATTCCATCACCCACAGGCTCATAATTAGAAGAGAATACACAAGACTTTGCTTTCTGAAACCGTTATTAAGAATTAGGTGAGCCCCAAGCAAGCAGACAGCCCGGCAGGAAAACCTGGATTAAAGCTAATCCCCTTGCTTTATAGACACTCATCAGAGAGTGGCTGTGGGTCCCACAGAGAGGAACCAGAGCCATCTTCAGGGAGCTCGCCAGCCCTCCATCTGCCTGGGGAATCTCAGTTTAGAAAACATTATCTTTTCATGCTTTTCTCTGATAGGCACTGCAATGATTTGCATTCATTCCCACCAAGTGTCAGAAAAGCCTGTGAAGTAGTAACAACCAGGCTTCTTAATGCATTTCAAATATCAAAAATCAACTTAATTAAGCAGGGTTAATTTTTTTTTTCCTGAGAAGCAATCAAACTCTAATTAATACTCTATTAAAATGAATTCCTGGAGGAACACAAGCACGCACACACCTAATGAGTTCATCTGCCAAGGGTGTTATTATAGAGGATGCTCAGTGTGCCTCCTCGCTGGCCACTTACTCCATTTCAGAGTGCGCCATGTTAATCAGAAATGAAAAGCAATTGCTGGTTTGCAGCCCTCCTCCTCTCTATGAGGCCCTCCGCCCTGCCAATAGTGTAACCTAATCCATCCTCCCCTCTCTCCTCTCTACTCTGAATGATTCAGGCCAGACTTAAGCCCAGCTGGCTTCCTCCGGCATGAGGGTAATTTCCCCTTTCCTTCACCGGCGGCCCTCCACCATCAGGCAAGTTGAGAACCAACTCGCTTTAACATCAACCCTCTGGCAGATCTCATTAAGAAGATTTAATCCTCTGTTTTAAAAAGATAAAAGAAAAACACAGAACACATTTGCAAACTCTGTATGCTTCTTGCTGGTGGCAAAGATGATCAAAGTTCTGTTGGACTGATTTCTGACAGGAAACAGCAACCAAGAGAAAGTGGGTCTGGGGTGGGAAAGGAGTCCGCGATTATACATTTCCTTTTGTCATGGTTATTTCTACACCAGGGATCCCCAAATTTCTCCAGCTGCAGACTGAATGCTCTAGCAGACTTGGTCAATGACCTGCTTCTGTGGCCCTCCCCCCACTTGAGATGAGAAGGAAAAAATTTTGTTCCATTCTGGTTGAGACCTAAATACAGGTTATCAGGGGCAAATTGCGAGTGTCATCACTGTCAGGAGGCTAGTAACCCTAAAACCACCCAGGCCCCCGGGGCATACCAGCCAATGCTCCCTTTCCACCAGCCCACCTTACCTCTTTGGTGTGTGTGTGGAAGGAGACAGACATGTCCAGGAGAAGCTTCCGCTGTTCCACCCGGCGCACAAAGTCCTGGATGCGTACCTCCAGGTGTCGAGCTGCCTTGTAGATCTCCTCCGGGTCACATTCCCCTGTCTGTGCCAGCTGCTCGGCGGCTTCTAGGAGCTTGTCCGCATTGGTGTAGGTATTCTGCCAGCAGCAACAGTGAGCGAAAGTCAACTTGCAGTCACTAACCGAGCTTCGCGCCTTCCCCCAGACCACCCGGGGCTGCCCAGAGCTGCAGCGCAGGGCGTAGGCGGGGAGCCCACAGTTCCCTGATCCAGCACGGAGGAGCTGAGTGCCAGGCTCGCCTGCCGCCTCTCAGCGAGCTAGCAGCTTGGCAGCTTGGCACAAGTGGGCACTAGCTAGGTGCCTCCTCCGTCCCTGAGATTTCTCAGAGGTGGGATGTCCCTGGGAAGAAGAGAGGAGGCATGCGAGAACTCCCGTCCCCCTGTGCGCTGCGACTCCCCACCCTTGCGAAGATCCATCACTGCCTTTGCATCTCAGGCTGTAACTGCCAGAGTCAGAAATACCTCATCCACAAAGATCGTCTGTGTTTCTATGCGAGAACACCCAGGAAACAATAACTGGGGACTTGTTCGACTTTTGCCCCCAAGTTCCCTGTGACTACTGGTGTTTATCTTCTGGAACAGAGCTATCTCTTTGCAGGGGAAGGGGTCAGCAATTCCAGGGAGCTGACAGAAGGAAGCAGCCACGGTCAGAGAGAGGAGATGCAGGCTGTTCCCTGTGCACCCAGTGAAGGCTTAATGTTTGCAGGAAGGCTGGGGAGGAGCCTGGCGATCTTAAGGGACTGCCTGCACTCGCATATTGCCACACGCACACACACACACTCCTCCAACTCCTGTCTGTATACACCACAGTATTCTCTAGAGCATTTAAAAAGGCAACCAGATTGTAATTATTATTCATCAGGACGGGAGTCACTGCCTTTATAAGAGTTATGCCATGGATTCAACTTTTCCTCAGCAGGCTTCCCTTAAAAAAGATCCTGATATTCCCTGCTTGAGAACTGGTGACTCAAGTGTCTATCATATTTCTTAATATCCCTACAGTCATTCAATGCCCTATGGAGTGGTGAATAAGTGGTAACTGGTGAGGGTGCAAATCTGGCAAAAGGAAAGTATCAAATGCACAGTGAATGAGAACTGAAATGGGTTTATGAGTAATGACTTGGCCTATGGAAAAGTGGTCTTTAGTGTCCGTGGAGTTTTCATTTTTTATTTTGTTTTTTTTTTTTTTTTTTAAGGGGTGGGTTCTGTTTTGTTTTGCTTATTTATTTATTTATTTTTTGATTCACCTGAAGATCTGGGCATTAAAGATTGATTTGTACTCCTTGCCTGCAACCTGAAAATTCCCATGTTGAAGTCCTAACACCCAGAACCTCAGAATGTGACCTTATTTGGAAACCGAGTCATTGCAGATATAATTAGTTCGGACGAAGTCCTACTGGAGTAGAGCAGGTTCCTAATCTAACACGACCAGTATCCTTACAGAAAGGATGCCATGTGAAGATGAAGCAGAGATTGGGGCATGCATCTATGGGGCAAGGAATGATAAACATTGCCAGCAAACCACTAGAGTTAAGAGAGGCAGGGAACAGATTCTCCCACATAGCCCTCTGAAAGAACCAATCCTGTTGACACTTCGATCTTGGACTTCTGGCCTCCAGAACTGACAGACAATACATTTCTGTTGTTTAAGCTCCCTTGTTTGTGCTGCTTTGTTATGAAAGCCCTGGAAAGCTAATGCGCTGGGGTCGAAACTTTCAGAGGCTGTTGACACAGACTCTCGGTTTTACTGAGGAAGATGGGCAAGCCTTCAGTAAACACTTGTCATGGTTTTAAGAAATACTTAGAGAGGTCCCAGTGGCTACTTAAGGAATGTTGTCTGAAAAACAATGGCCTAGGCAAATGTTGTCCCAATACAGGTGAGTAGAGTGGTGGTGGGACTTGAAAAGGAGGAAGAATCCCTCAGTGCCACTTAGGGAATTCATGGAATTGTGGTTGTCCACAATTTCTAGTAAATATACCCAGAGCAGATGGGAGGGAGTTTTGTTTTTGTTTGTATGTTTGTTTGTTTGTTTTTTCAGGAATCCCTCATATTTTCTATCTTAAACCCTATAGAATTTCAGGAAACCCCAAAGAAACCCACAGGTTGTGACCTTATATTTTCTAGGCAAAAAATTAATATCTGTGGCAAAGCCAAAGCAAGCTTATTTGAAAGTTAAGTTTGAGACCAATAAGAGATAAATAAAAAGCAAAACCGAAGGACCCACTGCACATAAAGTGGACAACTTGTCCCCTTTTGTCTGGGATTTTCCTGATTTTAACACTAGACGTCCCATCACTTCTGAGCAAGTTGGAATGGCTGATCACCCTAAGACATACCTAAAACACCTTAAGACATGCTCTGAGTCTCTCAGGAGTACAGATGCATATGCAATGTATGCTGCCTCCAAAGATTATTATATAATCATTCTTGAAAGAAATACTATGGTAACACATAACACTGGGCAAGTAACACAATAATAATTAAAGGTTAAAGTTTCTTGACATGATAGCAAAACTGAGAATAAAAACAGTTAATCAGAGGTGCCTGTGTGGCTCAGTGGATTAAGGCCCTTCTGCCTTCAGCTCAGATCATGATCCCAGGGTCCTGGGATCGAGCTCTGCATCGGGCTCTCTGCTCAATGGGGAGACTGCTTCCTCCTCTCTCTCTCTGTCTGCTTCTCTGCCTACTTGTGATCTCTGTCTGTCAAATAAATAACTAAAATATTTTAAAAAAACAGTCAATAATTATTGAATAATTTTCACATGCCAAGAACAATCTAAAGATTTATATATATATTAACTTCTTAATCTGCAAAATAACCCTATGAAGTCAATACAACCATTAGCTCCATTCTACAGATGAAGAAACTGAGGCACAAATAATTTCTGCCAAGGTCACATGTCTCATAAGTGACAGAACCAAGATTAAAATCTTTTCTGGTTTCAGAGACCAAGCTCCAAACTATTACACTATGCAGTCAGATGAAGAAGGGCCTTGGTGTGCCATGCTGAGGAGTTTCACCCCAAACACAGTGGGAAGCCACAACAGTTCTAAATAGAGGACAGATGTGATAGATATCTAGTATATAAAGACCCTGCCCTGCCTCTATACAAAGTGAAGGCAGGATTTAGCAGAGAAGAAAGAGGGCTTCTCATTGACATGATTCCCTTTTCTTTATGCTCACAGTACTCTATGTTTATTCATTTCATGGCCATTATCATCCCCATAGTAACAATGTGCTCCCATGGGTATCTCTCTACTGGTCTGTGAGCTTAAATGTAGATTCCATGTTTCATTCATCTTTGGTTCTTCATACCAGGAACCATGACTGGTTTACTACAGGTACTTGTTAAATGGTTACTGAATGAAAAGGCACAGAGATGGGAATGAGCGTGGTATGTTTGGATAAGCTGAGTCAACCTGAATAAATTAGACAGTGGTTAGAAATGATACTGGATAATGCAGAAAAGAGAAAAAAAATTTTATAAAGAGAAAGGGATAATAAAGGCAGGAGGAAGGGCAAGGGAGTCAATGCTAAAAGCTGGGCTCCCTGCTTTACCTGCTGCCTGGCCCTCCTCCCTATCACTACCAGAAAGAGATTTTAAAAAGCAGATCCAGTCACACCTCTCTTCTACTCAAAACTGTTCAGTGGTTTTCCACTGCCTTTGGGGTAAAATTCCTTAGCATGGCATGCCAGGCCCTTCTTCATCTGACACTTGCTTTTTCTCAACAGCCTCAGCTCACATTTATCCCCTAGAGCCAATGAAACAACCTGCTTACACTACCGGAAACTCATTGCACTGAATCCTGCCTCTATTCTGCCCGAGATGCCCTTCCTCCACTTTTTGTACATGACCAATTCTTACCCTTTAAGGCCCAGCCTAGGCATCACTTTCTCCAGAAAGTCCATCCTCATAGCCACTTCTTACACAAGGTTGGCTTAGATGTGCTCCTCTGAGGTCTCGGAGTGATCTGTGCCAAGCCCCTCCTTGATACCTGCCATATTCCAATGCAAATATTTGCCTTTCTCATCTGCTAAGAGGCACACAATGTCTTTTATCTCTTTCTGTTAGTGCCTGGCACCAAGTAAATGCTCCATAAATATTTAGTGAATGAATTAATAAATTAAAGAATACATCACTCCCCCATCAATCCTAATATTTAATCCTTGGCTCTCTTCAACTACTTGGTACAAGACCTTACATGCTAGAATTCATATGCAGTGTTCAGTCCCACTTGATTTATTCTACTTCCTGGTACAGTCCTGAAATAGAAATGTGCTTAGAGACTATCGGCTAGAGTATAACCAACTTCTGACCAAATAAACAGCAGTTTCTGCCCCAGGTCCAGGGTTGGACTTCACTCTGAATACAGTTCCTAGGCATTCTTTGGTTTCCAAGCTTCCTAGCCTCTGCCTTATACTTGACTCCTTAACAGAATTACCCAACTGATATGTCAAAAGTGGGTAGAAGAGCTGAGTTATTGATCCTTCAGCTACTGAGGCTTTCAAGCAGGGCCTGTGGTCATCCTGAGTCAGACAACTGGGACACACAGATAGCTGTAATTTCTGTTCTTCTCTCCCAATCCCTATGTCAACCAGGTAAAATGCCCTAGATAATTCAGGCCTTCAGTCTACCTTCCATTCACCCTGCTGCACCCCTAGTCCATTATTTATTTACTTACTTATTTTTGCTTTTTCCTCATGGAAGAAAGAGAACTAGGATAACTTGTCTCTACTTATCTCTGGATTTTGACATTAGTGAATGGCAGACAAATCAGGGTGATACCCCAAACTTTACATCAGAATAGTACTTTACAGTTGACAAACAAATTTCTTTCACCTTCTTTCCTTACCCAACCTTGAGCAGATATGCAGAGAATGCATCTGTATGTGAGGACATGAGCCAAGGCTGGGGAAAAAAAAAACCTGAAGGAATTAAAGGTAATGGCACCCACTATTCACACAAGGCTGGGAATGATACCTGTTTCCACCAGGGACACTGGAAAACCTCATGAATCATAGGATATTAGGTAGAGTACTCAGAAGAGTCTTGCCTCCGCAGGGGTAAATAATTAGCCTTAACCTAGAACTGCTGTGGTCCTGCTTAACAAATTTTATAAGACCTGAACAGATCAAACTTTTTTCAAGTAACTTAACTAAATCCCAGAACAAAGCTTAAGAATATTTATAGGAATACAGAAATATTCAGCAACCAACAAGGTACCTAGTAACCAACAGATACCATGTCTGGTGTCTAATAAAAAACTACTAGACAGGGGCACCTGGGTGGCTCAGTGGGTTAAAGCCTCTGCCTTCAGCTCAGGTCATGATCCCACAGTCCTGGGATTGAGTCCTCATCAGACTCTCTGCTCAGTGGGGAGCCTGCTTCCTCCTCTCTCTCTGCCTGCCTCTCTGCCTACTTGTGATCTCTATCTGTCAAATTAAAAAAAAAAAAAACTAGTACACATACAAAAGAGCAAGAAAATATAACCTATGATGAGGAGAAAAATCAATTAAAACTGACCTACAACTGACACAGATATTAAATTGGTAGATAAAGCTTTTTAAAATGGCTATTACAATTGTATTTCATACATTCAAAAGTTAAATAGAAAAACAGAAGATACAAAAAAAAAAAAAAAAAAAGACCTTGCACTCGCACTTGAAGAGATGAAAAATATACTGGATGGTAGTAGGTTAAACAAAGGAGAGGAAAGATTACTGAACTCAAAAACATAGCCAGAAATTATTCAAAGTGAAATGCTGAGAGAAAAATAATTTTTTTAAAATGAAGTATCAGTGAGCTGTGGGGCAACTTCAATAAAGCTAATACCCATGTAATTGAAATCCCAAAAAGAGAGTGTGGGAGGAAGAAAAGATGTTTAAAAAAATAATGACCCCCAAATTCCAAACTTACTAAAAACTATAAATCCACAGATATAATAAACAAAAACTTAACCTAAGAAACCCAAGGAAAATTATACCAAGGCACAGAAAAATTGAGTCAAACCAAGTGGAAAAAAAGGAAAGGAAATCTTAAAAGTGGCCAGAGGGAAAGAAAGACATGTTACACACACACACACACACACACACACACACACACGGTTGGGGGTGGGGAGATGTAAAGATTGACAGCAGACTCCCTACAAGAAACAATGCAAGAAGAAAATTGTGGAACAACTTCTTCACTGAAAGAAGGAAAAATCCTGTCAACCTAGAATTCTATGTCCATCCCAAGTATTTTTCAAAAACAAAGGTGAAATAAAGACATATTGAGGCATACAAATCTGAAAGAATTCTTCACTAGCAGACTTGCATGACAAGAAACATTTAAGGAAGTCCTTCAGGAAGAAGGAAATGGTACTGGATGGAAATACAGATTCACACATAGGAATGAAAAAGAACTCTAGAAATTAATTACATGGTGGGAAAAATGTAAGATTTCATTCTTATTATTTAAATCTCTTTAAAATATAATATAAAAATAGCAATGTAGCATGGAGTTTATAGCACATGTATAATAAAACACATGACAACAATAGCACAAATGTCAGAAAGGAAGAAATGGAAATATACTATTATAAGGTTCTTATATGTAAAATGGAATAACTTCATTTGAAGGTGAACTGTAATAAATTAAAGTCACATACCATAACCAACCCTAAAGCAACCATTAAAGTAATGAAATAGTTATAGCTAATAAACCAGCAAAGGAGATAAAATGTAATCATAAAAAATACTCTGTTTTCATGATAAGTACATTCTTTAATCCCCATCATTTAATTCCCCCCTCCACCCTCCTCTTTGGAAACCATCAGTTTGTTCTCTATGGTTAAGAGACTGTTTCTTGGTTTCTCTCTCTTTCTCTCTTTTTTCCTTTGCTTGTTTGCTTTTTCTTAAATACCACATATGTGTAAAGTCATATAGTATTTGTCTTTCTCTGACTGGCTTATTTTGCTTAGTATTATACTCTCTAGCTCTAGACTAAAAGTACATTAGTGCTTTCCAAGGGATACTGGGGCTGAAGTGATTGCTAATGGTTTCAGAATTTCTTGTGATATAATTGTTCCAAAATTAACTGTGATGATATTTGCACAATTCTGTGAATATACTTGCAACCATGGAGTTGTATACTTTAAAGGGGTGAATTGTATGTTATGTGAATATATCTCAATAAAGTTGTTTTTTAGGGAAAAGGAATATTCAATTAACCCAAAACAGAAAGAAAAAGGAAGATAAGAATAGATGAAAGAAATAGAAAAAAATAATAAGATGATAGATAAAACATATCAATAATCACATTAAATATAAGTTGTCTATATACCATAATCAAAGGGCAGAGATTGTCAGGTTGGATTAAAAGGCAAGCCCCAACTATGTGCTGTCTACAAGGAATACAGTTTAAATGTAAAGACACAAATAAGTTAAAAGTAAAAGGGCAGAAAAATTGCAGCATGATAACACTAATCAAAAGAAACCTGGTATGGCTTTATTAATATCAGACATAGTAGATTTCAAAGCAAATCATATTCCTGGGGAAAAAGAAGGTCATTTCATAATGATAAAGGGGTCAATTCATCAAGAAGACATCATACTGCCAAACATTTATGTACCTACAAACAAAGCTTTAAAACATGTGAAGCAAAATCTGACAAACTTTCAAGGAGAAACAGATAAATCCACAATCACAATCAGAGATTTAATACCCCTCTCACAATAATTAAATAGAAAAAGTAGACAGGAAATTAGTAAGGATATAGGAGATGTTAAAACTTGATCTAGCTGATCTGACTGACATTTATTAATACTCCATCCACAAATAGCAAAATACACATTCTTTCTAAGTCTTTACAGAACATTTACCATCAAAGAACACAGTATAAGTTTATGAGGTGTCTACAGGTGTGCCAAGCATTGTATTAGGCTCTTTATATACATTACCTCTAGACTTTAGAATCAATATTAAGATGGGCATTATTAATTTCATATTTCAAATGAGAAAACTGAGGCTCAGAGAGACAAAGTAAGATGTTTGAAGAATGCTCTGTAGCTAGAAAATGGCAAGCAGGGTTTCTGCAGCTGTCACCTTCAGGTACTTTTCACTAAATCAGGTAACATGATGCCCCCAGTTTTATTTTTGTTTTTCATCATTTCCTTAGTGATTCGGGGTCTCTTCTGATTCCGTACAAATTTTAGGATTATTTGCTCCAGCTCTTTGAAAAATACCAGTGGAATTTTGATTGGAATGGCATGTTCTTATGACTTTGATTTCTAAATTATGATATTGCAATTATTCTCTTGCAATTGCTATTTTTTGTTTTGTTTTGTTTTGTTTTGTGATACACTTCAAAGTGAATATGGTGACTTCCAGAGAAAACTGCATTCTCTTTGAAGGAAAGAGTCCTATCTTACTCATCTTTTCTATCTGAACTACTCATCAATGTATCTAGTAGGTGCAGTGCTCTCCTTTCAATCGGCACTGAATCCCAAAGCCGTGCAGGCCAGGATCTTGTCAGCAGTAAGGCTTGGAAATGGATATTTACCTTGCCTTCGAATGTAGGTAGTACCCAATTTAAGAATAAGTATTGACCTAAAAGTTCCTTTGTAAACCTTTTTTTTTTTTTTTTTAAGATTTTTTACTTATTCATTTGAGTGAAAGGAGAGAGAGGGCATGGGCAGGGAGGTGGGTCTCACTGAGCCTGATGTTAGACTCAATCCCAGGACCCTGGGATCATGAACTGAGCTGAAGGCAGATGCTTAACTGACTGAGGCAGCCAGGTGCCCCCCTTTGTAAGTCTCTTATTTAACACTGAGAATGTAAATGGGAGTTAAATTCCCAGGATAAAATAAAGAAATTCAGTTGAGCACATAATATGTTTAAAATTTGGTACTAACATAGTACATCATGTACAATCAACCAACATTTATAACTAGGCTGATGAAGGAAAACGTTTTTCAGTTTTCATTCCCAAACACCAGGCACACATTTCTTCTCCATTTGCTGGCTCTCACAGGGAAGCAGGGGATAGACTCTGGCAATGGCCAAGTGGTCTTTGGTGGGAAGCAGTAGGAAAAAAGTAGGAAACTGCTCCTAGTACTAGTGATGGTTAACCCACCATATTACATCTGCTAAAAGGACATCTTCTTACGGTGTTCTGAATAAAGAAACAAATGATAGTTGCCTTCATTATGGCAATTTGTATGTCCAAACAAGGAGTGTCTAATGAGTAGTCCTAACTAGAGGATCCTTAAATTGGAGACTCTCTGTACAAATATTCAGCCTATTAATTGGGACTAATACCAGAAATAACTACTATAGATGTCAAAAGCTCCCAACATAAATGGCTTGGGTGTTGAGATTATCTCTGGAAACCTCACTGCTGGCTATATCACAAACACATACACAATCACCACCCTGTCCCATTCTCATATGCATTGCTACTTGCTAGGAGCATTTTCTTCTCTCTATCTGAAATGCTGTAGCCCCTTTTCCTATTACTGATAAACAGTGTATTTCCAGAACACGTATTTTAAGTAAAGCTTTTTTTTTTAAAGTAAAGTTTTATTTTCCTACAGTCTAATTTTTATGCATTTAAGAATGTACCAAGGTCTAGGAATTCTGAGAAAAGAATAGCAGTTATTTTTCACTAGGGTGTTCCCTCTTTTACTGACCCTTTTCTTTCCTTCGAATCGCATCAGCCGTCTTCATTTACATGCTATACTTTGAAGGAACTTCAGTGTGTTTCCTCTCAGCTACAGGCTAGAGGTTGAATATCTAGTTACTAGCAGGCAAGAGAGCAAAAGAATAATGAAAACTGTTAGCATGTGGCCTATTATCATCTATCTATTTAATATAACAACAACATAGAAACAATTTGTTTTCTGGACCAAAAGACAGGGTGGATCCTAGAGGTTGCCAACACAGGTTATAAGGTATGATTTGACAGGAAACATCAGGTCTAGCTTGTAAGAAAGACTGGTCAGTTTCCAGAAAATGTGGCCATGCCTAGGGGGCTGAGACAGAAAGCAAGAAAGAACTTTGTCCCTGACCTTCCCCCTTCTTGTGCATCCAGGACCTGGAGAGCAGTAGAAGGTAGACACCGGGCTATAGGCTGGGCCTGGGAGAGCAATACTGGTGCTCGATGGAAGATGGTGCAAACAGGAGGGAGGATTAGAGGCCAGAGGCTGGCCTAGAGCCTCAGGCTGGGACAAAGGAAAGGGTCCTAGGGAGCTGAACAATCAGGAGGTCAAAACCAGGAGAATGCCATGCAGATACAAAGCTCTGAAGACTGAGGAAGGAAGCGTTTCATCTTCTTTCTGCTGAACAGGCCCCATATGTAGCCAGCTGGATTCAGTATTGCTAGTAAGCAACCTACCACTCCCAGAAATTGATAACGTGGTTTCCACCCTTCCCTCTCCTTCCTTCGCCAACTCTCCTTGAATTGGCAAAATAACAAAGGGGAACATGTAAGCATAACAGAAAAATGTGGGCAAACATTCAAAAAGTGAACAAGGTAGACCTAAGTGTTCAGACATGGATATATTAGATTGCCCAGTTATCATGGCCCTGTAGAAGTTCATTCTCACGTGGAATGTCTGCAAGCCACGGAAACAAGCAGGTGGAGAGACTGCATCTCTACAGAACAAAGATGAATAGGGCCACCTGCTGTAGGGTTTGGCAACTCAAGACATACTTTGGAGGGGGGTGTACCCAAAGCAATGTTCTCTTTCAAAAGATATAACTTTGCAGTGTTGCTGTTTTTCCTGGTTTCCATGTTCTATGTCTGGCTGCCAGTGGGAGGCAGTGGGTGTGAGAGGGGGAAGGCAGGGCTCTGGGGAGACAAGACAGTTAGCTTGAAAATACTGAGGAAAACCTGCAGGCTAGGGCACTTTTCTTTTCTCTCCCAGTCCTAAAGGGGACAGACAGGGAAAGGCTGGGCCTGACCCAGGGAAATGGGGGGTCAGAGGCTCTGCCCTACCCACACTTCTGCTTTGGCCCAGTTAGCACAGTGTCCCTTCAAATCCCTCCTCCTCCTTGGTCAGATGTGGCCCTGGGATCGAGGGCACAGACCCTCTGGACTGGAGGTATTCCTGCTCACTTTCCACCTTTGCAGACCCTGGACTTCTTCTACTGCCCCATTCTGGCCTTGGCTAACCTCCCTGGGTTCGAATCACAGATTATATGGAAAGCGTTTCTCAACAGTAGCACTACTAATATTTTGGGCCAGAAAATTCTTTGTTTGGGAAGCTGTTACAGGTTGAATTCTGTTCCTCTGAAATTATGTTGAAACCTTCATCTCAAGCACCTGAGAAGGTGACCATTTTTTAAAATAGTGTCATTTTTAAAATAGACATAATTTGTTAAAATGAGGTCATATTGGAACTGGGTGGGCTTTAATCCAATATGACTAGTAGCCTTATAAAAAGATGATCATGGGGCCTCAAAACACTTTTTCTGAAGATGGCACCAAAGATGAAGAAGGAAGTTCTGCCTCTCCCAAAGCAGGGGCTAAAGCAAAGGTGCTGATGGCCAAGAAAGTGGTACTAAGAGGTGTCCACAGTCACATACAAAATAGAGATTCACATGCTGCCTACTTCTGATGGTCTGAGACACCACATCTCTGAAGGCAGCCGAAATATCCTCAAAGGGGCACCCCCAAGAGAAGCAGTCTTGACCTCTATGCCATCCATCATCAAGTTCTAGTCAGCCATGAAGGAAATAGAAGACAACAGCACACTTGTGTTCATTGTGGTCAATAAGAAGCAGATTAAACAGGCTCTGAGGAAGCTCTATGACATTGAGGTGGCCAAGGTCAACACCCCAATCAGGCCTGATAGAGACAAGAATGCATATGCTTCCACGGACTTCTGATGATGATGCTTCAGATGTTGCCAACAAAATCAGGATCATCTAAATGGAGTCCAGCTGGCTAATTCTAAATATACATTTTTTCACCATAAAAAAATGGGCATGTGAAGATACAGACACAGGGAGAGCACCATGTGACATGAAGGCCAAGAATGGAATGATACAGCTACAAGCCAAGGAACACCAAAGATTGCCAACAAACTATCAAACTCTAGGAGGGAGGCCTGGAGCAGATTCTCCCCCCTAGCCCTCAGAAGGGATCAACCCTGTGGATGGACACCTAAATCTCGGACTTCCAGCTTCCAGAACCAAGATAATTCATTTCTGTTGTTTTAAGCCTCCCCCTCACACCCCCACCTTGTGCTACTTTGTTATAATAGCCCTAGGAAATTAATACAGGAGATGTTCTTTGTACTGTCCAATGTTTAGCAGAATTCCTGGCCTATACCCACAGGATGCCAATAGCAGTCTCCAGATATAACACCCCAAAGTG
The DNA here is from genome assembly GCF_964662115.1 of Mustela nivalis. Classification (NCBI taxonomy): domain Eukaryota; kingdom Metazoa; phylum Chordata; class Mammalia; order Carnivora; family Mustelidae; genus Mustela; species Mustela nivalis. The sequence goes on from NC_139020.1 coordinate 117,241,202, forward strand.
TCCCTAGACATTGCAAAGAGGGGGGGGGATAGCCTTCTCTTTGAGAACTACTGTCTTAGATCACAAGACTATAGAGGAAGCCCTAGAGAGGGAGACCATACTACTTCCTCAGCTTACAGTGCTTTTCTGATAATCTTTAGATGGAAGAAGCCTTGGGCAATCATCTAGTACTGTGGTTCTTATAGGACAGGATGAGGGGGTAGATAAAGGAGCTTGGGGGAGAAAAGCAGTATCCAGGCCCTAAGTCAAATAACTCCAATTATAATGGCCAGGGGTGGGGGTGGGTATATGGTAGCATATTTTTAAAAAGATCACTGCAGCCATTATCTAGAGTTAAAATCACTCATCTAAGCGCAGGACTCAAAGTCTGGGCTGAAATTCGGAGGTGACAGAAATCTAGTCTTTTGCCTTAAAATAAAATGGCTCTAGTCTTTGAATGAATAGTTATGCTTCTGAAGACCAAAAAATTTAGAACAAAAGATTATAATGGATTTAATATTGTGCTTAGAAGTTGAAATATAGTAACTGTGGTTTATAAAAGCAAAAACTGGAAATAACCAAAATGTTCAACAATAGGGGGCTGGTTCACTACATGGAGGTATTGTTACATGATGCTATCATTGCAATAATGTTCCGAAGACTATTTAGTGATCTGAGGAAGTGTTCTTGATGTAAGATTAAATGAAAAAGGCAGGTAAACCAAAGTATCATTTTACCTATCTACTTACCTATGTACCAGCAATAAAACTACTACTCTAGGATTTTGATAGATTCCTGCCTCTCATTCAGGTCTTTTATCTATTTCAAGTTTATCTTTGTGTACAGTATAAGATAGGGAGTAACCTCTTTGACATCGACCACAGCAACTTCTTTCAAGACATGTCTCCAAAGGCAAAGGAAACAAAAGTGAAAATGAACTTTTGGGACTTCATCAAGATCAAAAGCTTCTGCGCAACAAAGGAAACAGTCAACAAAACAAAGAGGCAACCCACAGAATGGGAGAAGATATTTGCAAATGACACTACAGACAAAGGGCTGATACCCAAGATCTATAAAGAACTCAAACTCAACACTCAAAAAACAGATAATCACGTCAAAAAAAATGGGCAGAATACATGAACTGACACTTCTCTAAAGAAGACATACAAATGGCTCACAGACGCATGAAAAAATGTTCACCATCATTAGCCATCAGAGAGATTCAATCAAAACCACATTAAGATACCACCCTACACCAGTTAGAATGGCCAAAATTAACACAACAGTAAATAGCAAGTGTTGGAGAGGATGTGGAGAAAGGGGAACTCTCTTATGCTGTTGGTGGAAGGCAAGTTGGTGCAGCCACGTGGAAAAACAGTATGGCGATTCCTTAAGAAATTAAAAATAGAGCTACCTTGTGACCCTGCAATTGCACTGCTGGGTATTTACCCCAAAGATACAGATGTAGTGAAAAGAAGGGTCATCTGTACTCCAATGTTCATAGCAGCAATGGCCACAATCACCAAACTGTGGAAAGAGCCAAGATGCCCTTCAACAGATGAATGGATAAGGAAGATATGGTCCATATATACAATGGAGTATTATGCCTCCATCAGAAAGGATGAATACCTAACTTTTGTATCAACATGGACAGGATAGGAGGAGATCATGCTGAGTGAAATAAGTCAAGCAGAGAGAGTCAGTTATCATATGATTTCACTTACTTGTGGAGCATAAGGAATAACACAGAGGACATTAGGAGAAGGAAAGGAAAAATGAATTGGGGTAAATCGGAGGGGGAGATGAAGTATGAAAGACTGTGGACTCTGAGAAACAAGCTGAGGGTTTTGGGGGGTGGGGGGTTAGGTGAGCCTGGTTGTGGGTACTAAGGAGGGCACGTATTGCATGGAGCACTGGGTGTGGTACATAAACAATGAATCTTGGAACACTGAAAAAAAATTTTTAAAAAATTACTACTGTTCATGACAGCTGCCATTTTGGGATCTACTTACAAACATTATTACATGTGGTAGATTATGTCATTGTCTCCAATTACAGATAAGAAAAGTGAGGTTTGGAAAGACTAAAGAACTTGAGTAACCTCACAGAGTTGGTGAAAGGTGGATGCTAGTCTGGAATTCACCTTTGTTTCACCCTATGCAAAATATTCTTTGCATTCTGCTGTGCTAAATAAAAATTTGCTGATAAATATTATGAGTTTTTACAGGATTATCTCTGAGTGATATTAGCAATGATTTTTCTTTTCCACTATTTTCTTGTTTTCCACATGTCCTATGGTGAATATGTATTAATGTTATAAGCAGAAGACATGGAAAAGTCACATAAAGTATAAAACTCATATACACATTCTTTAGAAATTATTCCAAAAAATAAACAGAAATTTTTATATCTACACACGTTTGCTTATTTTTGTATGTGTAAGAAGAATGATGTGAAAGATAACTGATTACCTGGGGAGGGAGGGAAGGAGGAGTAGAGGGATAATTAGCATTTCTATTTATATATCTTTGCAACATTTCACTTGTTATAACAACAGACAGGAATCTCTTTCAAAATATGAAAAATACCAAATAAAAGACATTTTAAAGGAAAAGATAAGATTCCAATATATTTTTGTAAACAAAGTACATTTGGAAGTACAAATAGATTTCATTACAAATGTATTTAGCTTAGGCATGGGTGCATTTCCTAGCTCTGGGATCCTGAAGACACAAATGTCTGACCAGCCACAGTGACACATAATTACCAAAAAATGTAAAAACTCTCTGCAGCCCTTATCAAAGATGTCATCTTTCTCAGTTTGGACTTCATAACATTGCTCATCAAAGCTTAAAAGAAACATGATGTTGGTATGACATGTATATGCAAAAAAAATTCAGTTCCAAATACTCCCCTATGACGTCCTTAGCGATCATTCTCGCTGGGCACAGTGCCAGCCATCAACTACCCACAACCCTGAATTGTTTTCCTCCATAGTCAGAGGTAAGAGACATGTCAAATTTGAAAAGACTTAATAGTGAGACAAGCTCTTGGACAATAGCCCAAAGAGCTTCTGTGTGGAATGGGGCTGTATGGTCTGGTTGCAAGCCTGCCTTATCACTGCGGTGTAACTATGAAAGCCCTGTGCCAGAGGCGTGGAGCCCACAGCAGCACACGGGCAGGCCAGGGCCAGGCCTTCAGAGGCCTCCATGTAGGATACTGACAAGCTGGCGTGGACTGAAATGCTTGAGGCTCTTTAACTGAAAACCATCAAAACAAAGATAGTCTGACCCAAACACGAAAGGAATTAACAGGAGAGATCCTGTTATTCTCTTCCTGTCTGATAGGTCCATTCTAGGACTGGGATTTCAGTGGGTTAGAAAGGCTAGGTTGCTTGGATCTCAGCTTCCCCAGGTGTGCTGTTAGGCTCATCACCATCATCATCATCCAGGAGAAATAAGGCTGTTAGCCACAGGGATGCTTCTGGGCCCACAGGGAGTAACACAAACTGCTTGAGGGGCTGTATTCCCCGGTCAGGTTCCCCTGAATGCAAGCCTGCCCTAGAAGGCCACTGCAGTGATGCAAGAAATTCTCGGTGAGGGAAAAAGAAAACCTTAGCCTCTGCAGGGGTCCTGGGCATGTCTCTTCTACTCACAACTGGGATCAGTGAACATTGCCATGTGCCCTGAAGCATCCAAAAAAAGGGTGAGTTATATTCAGAATGCTCTGTACAAAGCATGGGGAGTTTAAGCTGTACTTCAGAGAGTTTACCATCAATAAATGTGAAATTTGAAGTTGCAGCAAGAAGCAATTAATGTTAAGCCTTGGTTCTCGAGGAAATTAAATTATGTAGAAGAGTTCATTCTCCAAGGATGCAAAAGAAATGAGGTCTGACAGTAGTACAAGGTGGTGATATAATGCTGAGAGCACCCTAGGTAGCAGAGTCATTGGGTAAGATGGAGAAGCCAGAAGAAGTTTTCAGAAGGAGGTGCATTTTTGAGCCAACTCTGAAGTCTAAAATGTGAAGGTAAAGGAGGGGGGATCTGCCAGGCAGTGCAACAGGTTGGGCAGAGGTCCAGATCAGGAGGTCAGGATGATGTGAGGGCTTTGCCGAGGGGCTGAGAAAGATACAATCCTGAGGGTTTCTCCTTTGAGCCAGGGTTGGAGAGGAAAAGCTTGTTGGAGGTATACAGCAGGAGTGGCTAAGGGCTCTCCAGGAGGAAAGGCCACCTGTCCTTAGAGAAGCATGGTTCAGGTGTCTTGGTGGGACAAACACCAGACGGTTGTTTCATAATGTGGGAGGGTGGTGGGAAGGGGGGTAAGGGAGGCGGGAGGGCCAGAGGAAGGAGACCTACATGAAGAATGGGGCCACCTGCTTCCCCTTCTCAAACAGGGCTGGATTCAGAGATCAGCTTGAAGTCAGAAGAGACACCATCTACCCACCGAGGACTAGCCAACACAATCTGTGGGTCCTCTGACACCTCGGGATCCCCAGTTTCCAAGAGAAAACATGTTCTTCCCATTTCCTAGCCTTAGGAGTTTGCATGAAGAGGCTCAGCCATGGGAGCATTTCCTCAGTTGGATGAGAGAGGCTGCAGGGGATCAAGTTCTCCCCATACACGGCGTTCCAGGGAAAAGAAAGAATCTGAAGAGCTGCTGATGGGACTGTGAGATAGGGAAGGATCACGAGGGTCAGGCTCACATCCCATCGTTCGCCCCATTATCTGGAGCTCTTGAGTGTTCCTGACTTTCATGGGCCCATAGCTATCTTCTATGACCACAAACCATGCCCATAGCCCTCATAGTCATGAAAGCCTCAGCAAGAAATTCTATGCAAAGTCACCCTCAGCGCTGTAAAAGGGCAAGTTAAGCAATGGGGTTATGGAATGGTCACACAATGAATAGCAGCAAGTTCGCTAGGAGACAGGGTCTAGCGGGGCATCAATCATCTCACTGAATCCTGTGAAAGTCGATGCGAGAGCCCCAGTAGAGCAGCAGGGCTACCTGGAAGAGCCGGGCAGGGCTGGGGGCAGGACCACTTTGGGGCTGGGCAGATCCCCAGGAGCAGGGCTTTCCCTCTTCTTTCTGGTTAAAAGGGCATGTGAGATCAGTGGCCAAAGCGCACTACATACAAAGCATCATGTTTCCCTTTTCATTTCCAAATTCACTTTTGACCCCAAAGTCTCCCTGATCTACACTTACACAAACAACAGAACAAGGCTCATTAAATCAACAGCTCTAGCTTTAGAATGTGGGACGTCTCCCCAGCTAAACCGGCTCCACATGGGAACCTGGCCCTCAAATCATGTGCAAAGCCTGGGGCCCAAAGAGTTCAGTTAAACTCCAAGACTGGTCAGCACATTGTCTCTCTTGGGAGACACCCAGAATGGGGCTGTATCATCAATCTTTTCTGTATCTGTAGTTCCTCTTTCCTGAGCGAGTTCCAGACGTGATCTCATCCACTATATCCCCTGAATAATAATGATAATTCACATCTGCTCTGTGCTCTAGTCTTGAAGTGCTTGCATTCAAGTATATGTTTTCTCATTTAATGTCCACTTCAACTACAATGGGATAAGTATTCTTCCCATTCTATGGATGTAGAAATGAGGTCTAGTGAGTTAAATGATCTGCAAATGCTGCTGGAGAAGCTCTGGGCCTTCTAGCTCAGGCATTCCCATCCCCAGATCCCTCTCACTGGATCTTTTGCCTCCCATAAGGAAGATAGGAGCAAGAACCTGTAACTCCCATTTTACTGATGGGGATATGTTAAGAAAGCTTCATGGAAAGCACTGAGTAAGGAAAGAGAATCTAGGGAATTACCCTGTGTCAGGGTCATCCAGTACCAACTTATCTGGCCACCTGAAGCCATGATGGGATGTAATTTCCTGGAATAAATCTCAAACCCTATCCTTTCTAACTTTATAAAAACTGTCATCAGAGTGATAGCTACGGTGCGTGGGTCAGACCCAAAGTTTACATCTAAATAACGCTCTCTTCTCTAGCTTTATGTTTTTTAAATTTTTAAAGAAGATTTTACTTATTTATTTTAGAGAGAGAGAGAGAAGAGAGAGTACAAGCACGGGGAAGGGCAGAGGGAGAGAATCTCAAGCAGATTCTGTGCACAGCCCAAGGGATCAATCTCCCAACCCTGAGACCATGACCCTGAGACCACGACCTGAGCTAAAAATCAAGAATTGGACACTCAAATGACTGAGCTACTCAGGTGCCCCAGCCGTATGTTTTAAAGCAAATGAGACTGACCTTGTGAATTCCCAAGACACTGAAGAGTCCATAATCTTAGGCAGAGTTCAAACCACATGAAGAAGAAAAACTGAAACATGTCTGTCACACGGATTTGGACTTCCCTTTTTAGCCTCACTTACTGCCCCCTTCCCTCGATGTTATTTTCAAATTCTAAGCATATGATGGACTAAAGTCCACCAGAGTTATTTCAAGCCTTACTTGGCATTGCTGAAGCTCAGATACATTATACAAAAGAGCCCACAGTGTGAAATACCATGGAGATATGTAATTACAGTGGAGGTTGCCAGTACTCAGCACGGTTGGCTCCTAGAATGTAGCAGGTCTCTGAAACTCAAAGGGCAGTGCCTAGGGTTGGCTGGCATTTGCCCATGTATGCCAAGACAAATAAAGGCACGAGTCCCAATGAGGCTTGGATGTCCCCTCATGTTATAGGATGCCTCGAGAGCTCAGCTCCCTCTGTCCCAAACCTGGCTTCCTTTCCAGGTGGAATAACTCAGACGCAATGCTTTGTTCCTGCCAGTACTTGGCAGCAGGCTTTTCTCCTGTTAAAAATGTATTCTAAACAAAATTAGTTCATGAAAATGCCTCCGGTTGCTCACTGGCAGAGAAAAAAAAGACATATCTGCTTGGTGGGTTGTTCTTGTTGGTGATAATGTGTTTTATTTTCTGGTTTGTGTCATATAAAGCCTGAAGCCCTTCGGGGGCTCTTAGGGGCTGGTTCCTGGCACTTGTCATCTGTCCCAGCTGTCTCATCTGCCAGCAAGTTCTCCGAAGCCCCTACCCTTCAGCCTAGACACTGCTGATCTGCTCCAACAATCCAAATGCCACAGCCAGGGAGCATTCACCCCATGGGGCTCTCCGGGGTTCGGGAAAATACTGCTCACCTGAAATACACCTGGGCCAGAGCTGAGCACTGTATGCTGGACCCTGACTGAGTCCCTTTTTCAGAAAAGATGGGACAGCCATGAAGGGAGAAAGGTAGAGGAGGAGGAGAAGGGGAGGAAGAAGGAGAAAGGAAGAGGAGGAGGAGGAAGAAAGAGGCTACAAAGGCCACTGTTTTGAAGCACTCCCCACTACCACCACTCCTGCCACCACTAGTCACTTGGCTCCACTCCAGCTGGGACCCAGAGAGTCCTCCCAGCATTGCCCTTCATGTGCATCTACGGCAGGGAGCAGGAAAGCCTTGGAGGGCACTTATAAACTGCCATTTTCCAAAGCTTTCTCTTGGTAGAGGATTCTGAATCCTTGGGTTAAACCCAGCTCTCCATTTTCAATGCTTATTTTGCCTCTCTTTACATACTTATAATTGTACCTGGTTTTAATAACCTATAATTATAAATTACCAGACTCTGGGAAAGAGTAAGAAGTCTTCATATTAGAGACTTCACCAAAAAAATAAATAACATTATAGATTACCATGGTAATCTGCAATGCCATAGCAATCAATAACAGTGTATCCATTACTATGGATATATCCTTAAGTAAGAAAAGCCAGTGACCATACATAAGAATATGTATTCCTCCCTACGTATAGGGAAGAAAATCTGGGAGAATAAATACCAATGTATTAGCCACTGTTAGACAACTGAGTGGGTGGATTATTTTTGGTCCTATTTGCTTGTCTGCTTTTCTATATTGAATATGTGCAATTTTATAATTAAAAATATAAATATAAATATAAATAAAAAGGGAAACATTGTTTGGGAAAAAAAAACTCTCTAAAGGATTGTTGAAAAGCTCTGTTTTTCCTACTATGAATGCATATGTGCTAGAAGGGCTTTGGGGTCAGCCCACCTGGGTTCAAATCTTGCCTCCTAACCTTGAAGGATCCTCCTCTCTGGGCCTGATTCTTTTTTTTTTTTTTTTTTTTTTTTTTTTTTTAAAGATTTTATTTATTTATTTGAAAGACGGAGATCACAAGTAGGCAGAGAGGCAGGCAGAGAGAGAGAGAGAGGGAAGCAGGCTTCCTGCGGAGCAGGGAGCCCGATGCGGGGCTCGATCCCAGGACCCTGAGATCATGACCCGAGCCAAAGGCAGCAGCCCAAACCACTGAGCCACCCAGGCGCCCCTCTGGGCCTGATTCTTCATCTGGAAAATGAGGATAAATTAACACTTACTCTAAAGGGTGGTTTCAAAGATTCTATGAGCTATTCTTTATAAAGTATGTATTGAATAAATGGCATTTCTTATCATTACTTGTTCTGATAAGCTTCACTTTATAGCACAGATTTAGAACCTTGCAAATTCTTTTCAAAGTATTTTTATCCCCCTGTATGCAAATCTATTGGCCCTCCCTCTAGTGTTCAGTCCAGCCAGCGCTAGCTTCTAGGGCAGCAAGCTCATTGCTAAGGCCCATGGTACTCAGTGTGTCACAGAAATGGAAAGAAGAGGGAAGAGAAAGGAAATCGATTTGATTTCTCTTCACCTGGGCAGGTTGACCTGTGCTGAAATTAATTATTGGAAGACACAGTAATAAATGTTTTGCTTTCAGAATCAATACTGGGCAGACAGGAGAGCTTTCCTCTGGAACAGCCTTTCCTGTTTCCTTTCTAAATCGTGTCAATGCTTTCTAAGAGACAGTATTCTCATTGTGCATGGTAAATATGTTGTCATGCTACGGAACTCAAGTAGTTACACTCTTGGTACCTTCTTTATTTCTTTTTAAAGATTTTTATTTATTTGACACATAGAGACAGAGATCACAAGTGGGCAGAGAGGCAGGCAGAGAGAGAGGAGGAAGCAGGCTCCCCGCTGAGTAGAGAGCCCGATGCAGGTCTCGATCCTGAGATGGTGAGATCATCCAGAGGCAGCAGCTTAACCCACTGAGTCAAAGGCAGAGGCTTAACCCACTGAGCCACCCAGGCACCCCCTTCATACCCTTCTATGGAGGACACTGAGTCTGAAAATTCTCTAGAGTGGAGAGTGCTCTTACTTGGTGCCCAGACTCTCTTTTCTTCCTTCTCCCTTTCCTGGGGCCCTGTGGCAGGCTTGGCTCCAGCCCAGTTTCAGAAATCAAATGGAAACACACATCTCACCAACAGACCTCCACATCAGGTCCCCTTGGCAACCATCCAGCCCTGCCCAATGCCCAGTTTTGATCCTGTCCCTAAGAATCAGTCCTTCCTTACCTGATGTCCCAGGAACCCTGCCTCCAACTTGCAGCCTAGTAGCTGGAGCCTTGCTATCTTTTGAGAGCCTTCCCACAGACAAACTGCCCATTCTCTTCCTTGCATTTCTGAACATATTCACTCCTGGATGCCCAGTGCTCGGTACCCAGTACCTACCGTCCCCAGGCAGAATGCACCACTATTCCATTTGTTTCCTTGGTTCTGATTGTTCAAATTAGATGGCCATTTCTTCCATAATGTTTAACCTGAAGATCAGGCTTCTCAGTACCCATAGCTGATCTGTCCCCTTAGCACTTGTATGGCATACCGTATGGCGCAGCATGACATTGGCATAAAATCAAATACATGGATGCAGGGGACAGAATAGAGAGTCCAGAAATAAAGCTATATATATACAGTCAACTAGTCTATGATAAAGGAGGCAAGAGTATAGAAAAGGGAAGAAACCTACTCTTCCCAACATGGTTAAGCAGCCCACACCAAGCTGAATGTTGAGAGATGATAGCAGGGTACTTGATAACCCAGCCTAGAAGAGACTGAGGCTTAGAGGTATTCTATCATCACCACCCCATGGCCACCACTGCTGCCACAGAGGCCACTGCTCATCAAGCATCTCCTATAAACCAAACTCTCTATTAGGTACTTGCCATATGTTATTTCCAACAGTCACATCACTCCCCAGAGTTGCTATCCCTAGATCCTGTTTAGAGAAGGGCATTGAGGCTCAGGGAAATAAAGTGACTGGCCTAAGACCACTACATAGCAAAGAAAACCATTAGTAAACAAAAAAGCAACCTACTGTATGGCAGAAGACATTTACAAATTGCATATCCAATGAGGAGTTGATACCAAAATATATAAAGAACTTATACAACTCAACACCAATAAACCAGATAATCCAATTTTAAAAACCAGCAGAGGACCTAAAAAGACATTTTCCCAAAGAAGATATATAAATGACCAACAGACATAAGAAAAGAGACCCAACATCGCTAGGCATCAGGGAAATGCAAATTAAAACCACAATGGGATATCACTTTATCTCAGAAGGGTTAAAATAAAGAACATGAGAAATGTTGGCAAGGATATGAAGAAAAAGGAACCCTCACGCACTACTGGTAGGAATGAGACCATGTAGCCACTGTGGAAAAACATTGTGGAGACTCCTCAAAAAATTAAAAGTAGAACTACCATATGATCTAGTAATTCCACTACTGGGTATTTACCCAAAGAATATGAAAACAAGAATTCAAAAAGATATTTGTACCCCTATGTTTATTGGAGCGTTTTTTCTAATAGCCAAGATATGGAAACAACCCAAACCCATGTGGCCATTGATAGATGAGTGTAAAAAGATGATGTGGTGTGTGTATATGTGTGTATAAAGGAATATTAATATATATTTTAAAAATATGTACTAAAGGTTCTTAATGGAATATTAATATATAATATAATAATATTCATATGATGGAATATTACTCAACCGTAAAAAAGAATGAAATCTTGCCATTTGCAACAACAACAACTTAGAAGTTATAGTGCTTAAGTGAGAGAAGTCATTCAGGGATACGCAAATATGACTCATATGCAGAATTTAAGAAACAAAATAAATGAATAAAGAAAAAAGAGACAAAAAAATGAACTCAAATATGGAGAATAAACTGGTGGTTTCTAGAGGGGAGGTTAATGGGGGGGATGGGTGAAATAGATAAAGGGATTAATAGAACATTTATATTGATGAGCACTGAGAAACATATAGAATGGCTGAATTATGATATTGTATACCTGAAACTGATAGAAGACTGTATCTTAATCATACTTGAATAAAAAAAAATGAAAAAAAGAGAAATACCTAACTCATTAATGTTATAAGGATTAAGTGAGTTAGTATAGGAAAGAAGGAACAGTGTCCAGTACACAGAAAGTACTCTGTGTTATGCTACTATCATTATTGTTGTTGGTGTTAGGGTCTCTTCAATAGAGAGAAGCAAAAAGTATCTATCAATGAACATGATACACTGAATCAAAAGAAGTATGACCAAATGAGTTATCTTGGACTTAGAATGAATATACTGAACATAAAATCAGTATACTGTATACTTCTTTTATCTAATTTACTTTTTGGGTATTTTCTTTTTTTCCCTTTAAAATTCTTCTGGAAAAGGCCAATATTATTCATCTCTCAAAAAAGAATTTTTGCAAGAGATAAAGAACTTCACTACATATAAGCTAAGGAGGAAGAGGGTTAACAATACAGTATGAAGATAGCTATCTCAGCTGGAAAAATCAAGGAAACTTAGTGGAGCTGGAAATGCACATAGTAAGGATTACCATTTCCTCTTGTCAAGATTGGTTTCTTAGGACTTCAACTGAAATTATTTTTTAGGGTTTTTTTTTTTTTCAATTAAAAAAAAACAGCAGAGTCCAAAAATCTCACTCAAAATATGACTAAAAAAATACTTCTTTCCAAGTGTCAGATCCTGGGCAGGGCCATCCAGGTTGATCCCAGCTCAGTGCAGTCTCACTAATTCTAACAGGGTGCCTCTCAGGCCCCAGGCTATATGGTTCTGGGGCTTGCATTCTTATGAATATTCATCCAATCTACTTCTCTTCCATTTATCATGAATTGGAATTGGAAGGGATCTCAGAGATAATCGGACCTGATATCCATCCCACAAAGAAATCCTCTCTGTACCATTAATTTACTTTTTCAAGTGCCAATTGCCTGTTAGGCTCCCTGTGCTAGGCATTGAGATAAAAAGACTAATGAGACAAAATTCATGCTCTAAGGAAGTCACAGTCCAGCTGGGGAGTGAGGCTGGCCTAAAATTAATGATGACACTGCATGATAACTGCCATCACAGGAATATGGCTAAAATAAGTGGATGCCTAGAAAAGAGGCATTCAACCAAACTGCAGAGACCACTTCTGAGAAGAGAAGATACTTGATATGATTGTTTCAAGATGAACAGAAGCTGCCAGGGGTGGTCAGACTTAAATAAATAGGAGTGATAAAAGAGCAGACAGCACTGACACTTGAGAGCATGGGATGTTCAGATACAAACGGGGACATCAGGAGTATGGGGAGGGGGGGCGGTAAAGGGAGCACATGAGGGATAAAAGATAAAGCCAGAGAGGCAGTAGCCAGGTCATAAGAAGGTTTATGATATCAATAGTTTGAACTTATGGCAGTGTGTGGAAGGATTTAAGGAGACTATGACAAGTTAGGGAAAACAGGAGGATAGTGTGACAAACCAAAGATGAGATAATGAGACTCTGATCTCAGGCAGTGGCAATAGAGATGAAAGGAAAGGGACACATAAAGAGGTAGCATCAGTAGGACTTCGCAAAGGATTCAAAAGGTGTGAGAGCCAAGTAGAAGTCAAGAATGACTCCCAAGTTTCTGGCTTGAGCAAATGGGTTGTTGGTGTCCTTCCCTGGCATGGGGAATACAGGAAGAAGAACACATCTAGAAGGGGTGGAAAATGATAAAATAAATTTTGGATACACTGGATTTGAGAACCCACCAAGAAATCAAAGTAGATGTGTCCAGAGAGTTAACGGGTTTATGAACAGGTTGCTCTGGGATCAGATCAGAGATAAGACATGGATTTCAGAGCCATCAGACTAAGGGTGGCAGTTGAGGCTACGACAGAGTATAAAATCATGCCTGGGGTGTACTGTAAGAAGAGATGGTCTGAGGAAATCCTTGGGAAAAGGGAGAAGAGCCCAAGAAGGACCAGCTAGAAAGATGTAAGGAAACTAAGAGAGCATGGTGTCATGGAAGGCTGGGGGGAGAGAATTTAAAATGGAGGAAATGGTCGACAGGGTCAAATGCCTTCCGAAGACCATTTAATTTCTGAAAACTGTCCTTTGGATTTAGCAACAAAAAAGCCCAGTTGAAGACTTGGATAAGATTATCCTCATTTGCCCAGAGGGAACAGAAGTCCAATGCAGGGGTCAAAGCGCATCTAGGAGATGAGGAAATAGAGGTGGCAAATACTCTTCTCTCATACACCTGGGCTATGAAGGAAAGGAGAAGCACAGAGAAAGCAGTCTATACTACCAGAAAAGATAGCTCAAGTTTCTTTTTATTCACTTTTTTGTTTGTTCATTTTTAAAATAGGAAGACTTGAGGATTTTTATATCCTAAGGGAATAAAGGGTCACCTCTAACAGAAAAGCTCGAGTGGTAAGAAGCACACGACATCACAAAGTATTTCACTCTGATTTTGGACAGCTCATAAAAAAATCAAGTATGGGTTAGAAGTTATATCTGAATGAAGCTAAAATTGGCTTCACTATCCCTTCCACCCTTATCTCTTCTACAGGAAGCCTTCAACTATTAAGCCTATTGCCCTGCGTTCCATAAAACACTATTTACTCAAAAAGGAATATATCCAGTTACTTGAATTTCACTATCCTAGCAGTCTTCTTACAATCAAGTACAGTTTGTCAATCTCCTTTTGAATATACGTTTTCTCAAATTAGGCACAATACTACATATGTGATTTAAATAGCCAGTGGACAGAGAAATCCTTACTTCTCTGGTTTAGAGATTATACAGTTGACCATTGATCAACAAAGAGCTTGAACCAAGTGGGTCCATTTATTTGTGGGTTTTTTTTTTTATAAATACAGTAGAGTCCTGTACATGTATTTTCTCTTCCTTATGGTTTTCTTAACATTTTTCTTTTCTCTAGTTTATTGTAAGAATATAGCACATAATACATATAAAACATGAAAATATGTGTTAATTGACTATGTTATCAGTGAGTCTTCTTGTCAACAGCAGGCTATTAGCAGTGCAGTTTTTGAGGAATCAAAAATTATATGCAGATTTTTGACTACGCAAGGGGTGGTGCCTGACTCCTGTATTATTCACGGGTGAACTGTGTTTTAATTTATATCATTGTTCAAAACCCTTTACTACTTCTCTCTGCTTTAAGAGCCAAGTCTAAGCCCTTTCATCTAAAGGTCAATGCTCTTGAGAGTTTAGACACAACCTATACTCCTTTGAGCTTTTCTACAATGATTCGTTCTCTTTCACACAGAATCTTCGACTCTCAACAACATAAAGATGGTTTATTTACAGTGTCACAAAATTTACAGGAGATTCTGGGAAATTTGAAGACTGTCATCACCCCCATTGTTTTCCCTTGAACCAGAAGTGAAATAATAACAGAATAGCATTTCCCACACCCTCATTGTGATAGAGCAGACCATGGTCCTCTCCAGTAGCAGTCAGTTTTTTTTCTCTCTTCTTATATCTCTATTACTTCTCCATATTGTTTACTACCCTCAGGTTTGTAGATCTCATACCCATGTGATCCCTTCTGATTATGTTCATCCTTCCTGTGAGAATGAGTCCTTTAAACAAAAAATCCTTTTCTCTCACAGTTTTCTAGTTATAAGCTCAATACCCTAAAGTCTCAGGAATGTTTATTATATTTGTATCCTGGTATTAAAATTTAAGTACATATGTAAGTATATATACATATTGTAATATGTTTTTTACATATATATATATATATATATATATATATATATATATATATAGGCAATTTTAATTGTACTTTCCTACCTAAGATGACCTAAGGGCATCTCCTTCACTAGGTGCTTCTTTCCATGTCATTTCTATGGTGCCCCATATTACTAGGATAATTTTCTCCTTCCACTTACTTCAAAGTTCACTTCCATCTTTCTAGATAGAGCAGCAAAGCTTTCTGCCAGACCTTCCCCAATCTTTACAAGATGCACTCTTCCCTTACCAGAAGTCCATCATCCTGGCTCTGTAGGGTATACTCCAGAACACTTCTGAAAACACCATCTACATAGGCAGCCATTTGTTTTTCAATGTCTCCCCTCTTTTCCACAGTCCCTGCCATCACATGGAACAAGAGATAAGAATGTCACCAGTGCTTTTAAGTCCTTCAGTTCACTACCCATAACTTAAAATCATTAGGAATGCAGTATCAATTTCTTCTGAATGTGCCATTTGTTCCATAGAGGAAGCACCAGAAGTTGGGAGGGGGGGTCAATTCATGGTCTTGATAAGAGATTTTGGTAGACTATAATATCTTAGATATTGGCTCTGATTCCCTCTCAATTTCCACATCAAGTGTATATAAAGTGACCTTCAAAACCCATAGCTGGGAGTTCTCCAGAATATATCTTATCTTTCTTCTTCCTGAGAGTGGTCCCATCAGCTCATGCAACTTTTCACTGGTGTTTGTGGAGGGAATATCCTGAATCCCCTCAAGTGGGATGAATGCCATGCAAGATCCAAAGGGTAACAAGATTGTTCTTCATTTTTTCCACTTGCCCACTTCATGATATTAATTTCTCTGTATTTTCCTGGCTTTCTTCCTCACTATTTTTTTTTCATCCCGCTGAAGAAACTTTTGTCCTCTCCAAGAAGCTGGGGTGTGAAACAGCATCTGTTGAAGATTTCCCACCTTTTCCTTCTGCTTGCATCTGCAGTTGCTATAATTGGTCACCATCTCAGGCATGAAAAGAAAGAAGGAACTTACTCCAAAGATCACCACGCCATCCCCTAGGCAGGCGTATTTATTGGATCACCAAATGAACTAATGGTTTATCTTGGTTTCACTGGAAAGTGCTCCTTGAAAACCCTGAAAGGATAAAGATTATGCTTCCTTTCAAACCATGGGACTTTTTATAGGGTTAGAATATGTTTAATGCATGTTTCTCTTTGGATCATGATTTCCTCAAGACGGAAACTGCTATACCTCTTTCGCTTCTCAAGGTGCCCGACAAAGACTTGATGGGCTTGGGAACTGATGAGTACTGCTGTCTGTCTGAGAACAGGGGCTTTCTACTCCTATGGATTCCCTGTTCTACCTACCCTTGGAGCTCTAGTAAGTTAGCTGATTATACCTTGAAGATCTTTAACAGGTAAGGTCACTGATAGGTCTACTAAATTGCTTCCCTTCCATTTTGTCTATTGTGACCCCAAGACTCAGAATGATTTTTTAAGTGTTTTCTATCCAAGTCTGAGAAAAAAGCAAGAGTCAGACAAACAACTAACCAGAGATTGTTGAATTAAGTGCTTAACTGTGCACTATTTATATATATATAAATTTATATTTCTTTATATATATATTTATATTTCTTTAAATCTTCCTTTAAATGGTCTGTTCTTTCAAAAATGTTAAACAAAAGCTGTTTAATAAACTTAGCTTTAAATGTGATTTGGTGCTTTGAGATTTTAGATAATATAGATTTGAGTGCAAATGATCACTAATTTTTTACTAAGCTAGCTTACAGAAAGTATGGCATTCCAGATAATGAGGTCATAAAGCAGACCACTCACAGAGCCCGCACAGCTGCTATCTAAACCACAGGCACTTGAGTACTTTCCTTCTGAGTAACAGCAAATATCTCAGGACAAAATAACAGTACCATAGCCCATACTCCCTCTGGGCACATGTGGACACATGTATCCCCTTACAGTCACACTATGATGGGCAGCAACTCTAGCTTATGCTTGTTTATACTCCTGATAATGACTACCATGCAACATAAATATATATAAAAATATAATAAGTGTCTTTTCAGGCATCTGGGTGGCTCAATTGGATGGGCGGCTGCCTTCAGCTCAGGTCATGATCCCGGACTCTCGGGATCCTGTCCCTCATTGGGTTCCCAGCTCCACGGGGAGTCTGCTTCTCCCTCTGACCTTCAGCCCTCTCATGCTCTCTCTCAGTGTCTCGCTCCCAACTAAATAAATAAAAATCTTTTTAAAAAAATATAAGTGTCTTTGGAAATCTGATGAACTCTATAGCCTGAGTCATGTGATGAGTTTATAGGCAACTTAAGTAAAGTGTCTACCAGGACCAGAAGGGTTCCTGCTGGGCCCAGGCCTTCTATCTGACCACAGAGAATCTCAGTAGCTTGGACTAGAAATATTTATAGAGACAGACCCCCTTGTGCACATGTGGCCCCAGACTCTCCCACCTGCCTGTCAGGAGCCTCCCCTGGCAGCAGTAAGTACCTGAGGGGGTGGGGAGGGGGAGGATCTCCCTTCCCTTTCAGCTCTGTTTCCAGGGAGACTATTCAAAGGGTGCCATCTGCAGGATGGAGTGAGGACCATAAATACTTCATTTCCTCCAAATGATGGGTACATTTGTTTAAAATGTGTTCAAGAGCTATTAAACACAAAATGTAAGGTCATGGTTTACTACATTAATTCTTCCCAGATATAATTGATATTTCTACTATTGTCTTAAATGTCTTTACGTGATCTCATGTAGGGAGAGGCAGAGGCGTATTTGTTCCAGGAGTTCACACTGCCCTTCGGTATCTCCCTGTGCATTGGAGGACTTGCTCTTCCCTGTAGAAGGGCAGCATCCCAGGGGTACAACAGGTGCTACAACTCTCTTCCTGCTTTGATTCTAGACAATTTTTTAACTTGAATATAGAGAATGGGTGCTCAGAATTTTCTTCTCATATCAATCAGCCTCAGGTTACGGAACCATAAAATCATGACATTAAAAGAGATTCCTTCACTGAATCATGACCCTCTGTAGGACTGGCTATGAGTGAACCCCCAGCCTCGTACTCCTCACCATTTGTGATGTCCTTCCTGACTAGATCTCTTTTTTTTTTTTTTTTTTTTTTTTTTTTTTTTTTTTTTTTTATTTATTTATTTGAGAGACAGTGAGAGAGAGCATGAGAGGCGAGAAGGTCAGAGGGAGAAGCAGACTCCGCATGGAGCTGGGAGCCTGATGCGGGACTCGATCCCGGGACCCCGGGACCGTGACCTGAGCCAAAGGCGGTTGCTTAACCAACTGAGCCACCCAGGTGCCCCCTGACTAGATCTCTTAACCAGCAACCCCAACCAACAAGCAACAAGAGAATCCCTGCTTGGGTTCTATAGCATTGATCTCTGACTCAAGAATTGTCTAATCCTGATTAAATCTACTCCTCCCCTCCCAGTGGCCCTCACTTGATCGAGAACAGAAGTAAGAGAGATAGAGCATGCCCTTTCCTGCCTGGATCATCTTCTTTCTCACCACTTGAGCGTGATGATCACTTTGCACAGAACAAAGCAGATCTGAGGCTGCTTCAAGTCCATCTGCCTTTGCCGCAATTACATTGGTTTTCCAATGTGGACTACCAATTTCAGGATGCTAGGCAGCTCCACTCCCTTCTCCAGAGTAGGGATGAGAAAACAAAACAGGACTTAGTACTAGACTATGAGATTCATCTCTAAAGACCAACTTACAGGGCAATATGGCAACTTCATCGCCCCTTACTTATGTGAGCCCTCTGTTGTCCATATCTGTCCCCTTTCCAGAGGGAAAACTTCGAAAAGCATGAGCCCTTTAGAAAGTAGAACTCTCTCTCCTAAGAAAGACACCATCTTCCCTGAAAGCAGGGACAGGGAGAAGTGGATTATAGCAAGACATTACTCACTGGCAGAGCCTGGGAAAAGTTGTATGTCAAATGGAATGGCCACAGCAGCGTCTCCTCTCCACCCCCCCCCCCCACTCTTGCTCTTTTTTCTGTACTCTTCATGAGCCAACTGGCACTTTGAAATGAATTTTACACTCAGGTCCCATACTACACTAAGGAAGGGCAGCATGAAGTTAGGGTAAAAACACAACTCTGTGGTCAGACAGACCTGAGCTTGAACCTAGCAGAGCTACTGACAAGCCAGATGGTATGGGCATACTGAAGAATTTTCTGAGCTTTAGTGTTCATCTTCTATAAAACAAGGCTAATACTATCCATCACTCAGGACTGGTAGATAAAATATATAATGGAAACATAAGCTCTCAAAAAATTTGTCCATTCTTTCTTTAATGTGAATTTAAGTGAGTATGTCTCTGCTACTGATTGGAAGGCACTGTCCCAAGTGAAAGGCGTATGAGGCACCAGTAAGAAGGTAGGGGAGCAGTTTGGAGAAGGCAGGTTAGAGTCCGGGTGGCAGCCAGGCTTCCTGGGTTGTAACAACACACAAAACAACAGTGCCCTCAAGGGCCGATAACCAAGGTTGGCAATGCCTCTGAGGCTGTAGCAGGAAGAGGGCAAGGGGGCGCTGGCTGGCTCAGGGCTGTGGGATATCCTTTCTGAGTGAGGAAGGGCTGGGTCACAGGAAAGCCAAGGGGCAAGAACATCACAGCTGTGGGATGGCTCCATCTCAAAAGACTGCCCCAGACACCGCAACCCCACTCTCAGCAGAAAGGGAGTCCATGTGGTCCTGTCCCACCCTTTGTCCCCTGACAGATAGCAGAAGTACCCAGAATGTCTGGACACTCAAATATTTTGGGTCTGTGCTATATCCAGAGGCCTATATGGCCCATGTCTATATGACATGGGTGTGATCCAGCCCATTCTGCTGAAGGTCTTTGTAGGGATGAGGCTTGGTTTTTTTGTTCTTGTGGTGGTAGCAGAATATACATAATGTAAAACGTTTTAAGCTCAGTGGCATTAAATAAATTCACACTGTTGTGCCACCACGACCAGCATCCATCTCCAGAACTCTTTATCTTATAAAGTTGAAACTCTGGATCCATTAAATAATAACTCTCTATTCCCTCCCTTGCCCCAGCCCCTAGCAACCATCATTCTACTTTCTGTCTCTGTGAATATGACTACTCTGGGTTCTTCATATAAATGGACTCCTATTAGTCCTTTCAAGACTGACTTATTTCACATAGCATAATTTCATCTGGTCACTTGGGTTACTCCCACCTTTTCGCTATTGTGAATAATGCTGCTCTGAACTTGGATATACAAGAATCTTTTCACATCCCAGCCTTTAATTTTTCTGAGGATATATGTAGAATCAGGATTGCTGAATCATATGGTAAGTCTATGTTTAATTTTTTGAGGAATTGCCATACAGTGACTCCATCACTTTACATTCCCACCAACTGTGCACAAAGATTCTATATGAGGCTTTCTTTATTGCATGGGTTGGGTCTAATCCATCTGTATTCCCAGCTTGAGGTCACTAGTGACTCAGTCTTTCTGGCACCTGCCAGGCCTCTCACATTCCAGAACACACTTGGAGCATCCTTAGAGATGTGGTTTGCTCCCACCACTCTCCTGTCCTCCAGCAGATCCCTTTGGTTCTTGGCAGGGGCTCACCTTTGGCATCCATGGCTCACCCACAGTTTTGTCTGGGGCTGGTAGCCTCCCGGCATGGGGGCTGGCACTCTGCATGACCCCCAGGATGACACCCACCTTGAGGACTGCCCACATGGTGGGATGGGAGCTGGGCCTGGTTGCAGCTGTGGCAAATGCTAGCTCTGTCATCCTCCCTTTTGTCCCATACTGATTCCCCAACAGATGCCCCTTCCCGGCTTCATTTTTAGGTCTTAGTTCCTACTGCAACTGATCATGTCTGACAAGATAAATGGACAGAGTAGTCTTTCATCTTGAAGATGAAGATGCTCAGGACCCATGGAAGAACTCCCCAAAAGAAACAAATATAAGAGATATATATTAATATATATAGAGAGAAATATAAAAGAGTTAGGATAAAATTGAGGGACTTCAGGCTCAGAACCAAAAACCCTCTTCTATCCCTCCACCATGAAGCCAAATAGTCAAAGCCTCTCACGGCATCTTTGTGTAATTAGATAAAAATGCCCTTTTGGGATCAGGTGTACAGCTCAGCTAAAAGAAAAAATATTATGCCATATTCTCTGGGCACAGTCAGCCTTGCAGAAGCAGGTGCCATTTCTTCCTCTGGATCCTGGAGGACACACAGTTCTGCAAGCAGACCTAAGGCTGATTTCCAGCTCCCACCTGCCAGTGATGATAACCATAAGCAGTAGTTCTGGGCTATCGATGTTCCCAATGTCAGTTCCTTCTACCATCACCACCTTGGGGACAAGCCATTTATAGATCCTGCTGGCAGGAAGATTTTCTCTGAAGACCCAAAACTAAGGGTCTATCACTCACCTAGTGATCCAAGAGCAGACAAATGTCTCCTTGCATCAGGCAGGAAGGCAGCCCTGACTGGGCCCTAAACCTAACGTGCCTCAGCAAATACCAAAACCGCAGCCCTGGCCTCCCTCACCCAGCTACACACACACACACACACACACACACACACACACACACACAGCTTCTCACCTGAGCCACCTCTTCGAAGTCATCATGCCTCTTCTGCAGGGCCCGGGCTCGATGCAGCGACTTCCCCACCCCAGTGTGTTTGCTGAGAAAGGCCTCACCGTGGTTTTCAATCCAGTCCAACACCTGTTCAGAGAAGGAGGACAGAAACAATGACTCCCCGGCAGAGGGAAAGCCATGTGACAGTAGGAGAGACTGCCAGCATCCTGGAGTTGCCATCCCCATCAGAAAGCAGCAGTCCAGCTGGACATGTTCGGCCCACCGTGGACCCAGGGATTTCATTACTGTCATTGGTGATGTAACGCTCCCACCCTTAACTAGAGGCATCTCATCTTCGATTGCCAGGATAGTCCCTCGTTACTCTCTCAGTTTTCCCAGCCTTGATTAGTCCATTATTTTAAACAAGCTACACAGACTGTCAGTCACAGTTTAAGCCCCTCACTAACCTGCTTGGAGTAAGTGACCCAAATAAAGTCAGGCACACGGGCAGAAAACGAGGCAGTGTCAGTTCAGGGAAATTCCTAGGCCCTGACAGCTTACTCATCCCTTACTTCCCCATAAAAATGCTCACAGCAATGCTCACAGGGACCCTGCCTCCTTGCACTCCTGGGACTCTCCTAATCTTGAGAGGAAAGTTGGCACTAGTTAGGCCCTACCTGGCTGCTCCAGAGAGTGGTCACCAGGACAACTCTTATTTCTGGCTTCCTTCCACCCTTCTCCTCCAATCAGCCCCAGGCACCCAACCAAATAAATTAAGGTCTTACATCCTAAGGCCTTTAGTACCTATGGTTTCTCCTGGAAAAAAAGGGGAGACCCCATGTTTTTCTAGGTTTCAGATGGAGTGATTTGGCCTTGGGACATTTCCCTTGGTATTTAGAGAAGCTGGAATAGACGTGGCTGGAGCAGTAGAGGGATGAAGGAAGGGATGCTGAGAAGGTGAGAAAATATGTTGTCCTCAGGGGCACTGGACACGGGGAGTAGAAACCCCTTAGCAGAAGCCTTGAAATGGAGGGAGGATGAAAGCCTCTAATGTCTGTTTTGCATTCACGCCGATGGCCCAGCAAACATGTGCCTCCCAGAGTTGGCACTCAGTAAAGCAGGTGGCCACAATTAAACCAGTTAGAGTGTACAGCCACACACCTGCTAGAGATCCTGCCAAGACCACTGAGCCCACTCTATTCTGGCTATTCTGGACGTAACCTGAACATTTGGTTAATGATATGCTAGCCTTCTCAGGTTCTAGAAGGACTTTCTGGAAAAAAATGATGTAGATGAAACAGGCCTGTTTCATGCTTAAGGGGGGCCCCGGGTGCTCCATCGGTTGGGCACCTGCTTTCAGCTTAGGTCATGATCTCAGTGTCCTGAGAGTCTGCTTCTCGTCTCCCTCTGCCCCACCGCCCCACTCTTGCATGGTGCACATTCTCTCTCTCTCAAATAAATAAATAAATTCTTAAAATAAATAAAAGGATGCTTTAGTCCATTCCTCTGTTTCTTCTACAGACTGCCCAATGGCAAGCAGATATACCAAATAATCCCATGAAGTACAGGCATGGGAGTTCTGTCTCCAGAGAATCTAGTCTTTGGCTTCACTTTCTTTAACATTTGAAATAAATTACACCTGCAATTGCACAAGGTATGGAAGCCTTCACTCTTAGTGACACTACCACAAGGCCTACAACAAGATGGATATTAGGTCAGAGAAATGTACGCAAGAATATAAAAATGAGATTTAACAAACATCCGTTTAACGAAACTGGAATGTCAGACAATTGCCCATTAAAAAGGAGAAAAGAAAGGCTTTTTAGAAAATGACTATATAAACACTGGGTGTAGAGATTTAAATATTTTTTATAACAAATTCTGGCAATATATATTTTTAATATTCTGGAGGCATGTCTAAGAAAAGAAATTGCAGGAGTAAATGAACTGGGTTTTTACCTTTTGCAAACACTGAAAGGCAGCACTGAAAGGAAATCTAAATATCCCTTTCTTCAAAGAAAGGAGAGCCCACATCTTTCTAGAATTATGTATGGGGGAATTTCAGCAATAACAACAAAAATCAGGAGAGTGCATTTTTACTTGACTTGACACAACGTGAACCCACAATTTTCTATTGTAAAACAGGCCTGTTTCATCTTCACAACAGCACGCAAGGTCAAAAGAAATATTTCTAGTCACAAAGTTTTCCATGTCTTACATACCATCGAAAGTGCAGTTTTACAATCTTTATGCATATTTAAACTTTTGTTAATCCCATGAAGTGAAGCTTATGGATAATTTTGATAATTTTTATATATTAAACTTATGTTAATCCCATGAAGTGAAGTTTATGGATAATTTTGATAATTTTTTTTAGGATTTTATTTATTTGACAGAGAGAGAGAGATCATAAGTAGTCAGAGAGGCAGGCAGAGGGGGAGGGGAAACAGGCTCCCCTCTGAGAAAAGAGCCCGATTCAGGGCTCCATCCTGACCTGAGCTGAAGGCAGAGGCTCAACCCACTGAGCCACCCAGGCACCCCAATTTTGATAATTTTTATATATAAAAGAGCTGTCTTGTGGCTTTTGATGATTTCTTTAGAATTTTTGACAGATTTTCAAATTACAATTGTTTTTTTAGGTGTGAGCAGTTGAGTGTGACCTGCTTGTCTGGCAATGTTTTAATGAGTTTATTTTATTTCATTTCATTTTGTATCTCTAGTTTTAATAAAATTTGTTATGCTAAAACAAATGAGTTTAAGAGGAAAGCTTTCCATCTACTGGTTCACAAACGGTTAGCTTTTATACTCCCCAGGGGTAATTTCACAACTTGTAAACTTCTCTCAAAAAGCAATTTGTGTTCTATTTAAGTTCTTTTGCTTTCTTTAAAATGTCAATTCATTGTCAGTTAATGACACTTAAGTTGACTTAATTAACTCTACCTTAACCTCTTAAAAATCTATTATTCATATTTGATAGACTTTTATTAGCTTAAACATAAATTTGATTGCTCTGTGATTTTACATTGTCCCCATCTAGTCTAGCTTCTGTCATCAGAACCGAAGCTGTGGGGAACCCATGAGCAACCTCAGTGAAGATGCAGAGACAGCATGGAAATCAATTTAATAAATAAAACGGCAAATAATTTAGCATGTGAACAAAATTACTTTAATAATCCATAGAGACTAAAAAAGTACCCGAGGATAGAGAAACATAATCACTATAGGAGGTATTATTTAAAATGCTGATTTCTGACCATTTTTTAAAAAAGATCTTACTTATTTATTTGACAGAGAGAGAGAGAGAGAAATCACAAGTAGGCAGAGAGGCAGGCAGAGAGAGAGAGGGGGAAGCAGGCTACCTGCTGAGCAGAGAGCCCAATGCAGGGCTCAATCCCAGGACCCTGAGATCATGACCTGAGCCTAAGGCAGAGGCTTAACCCACTGAGCCACCCAGTCGCCCCATGATTTCTGGCCGTTTTGTGTCGGACAGTTCAGTTGGAGCCAGCCTTATCTGACACACATTTAGACCCCATGCTCTCTTGACCATGATTCGATGTCCCCCAGTTCTGGGAGTACAATCTAGCTTTGCCCCAGAGAAATGTGCTTTCTGAGATGACACTAACAGTGTCTGATAATTACATCACACCCTGCAAATTAACATGCAGCACTGGAAAGCAGGCTATCCCACAGTTTCTGGTGCATCCCAGACTTGGGACATCACTGGTTGAAGACTAAATTGCATTTCTAGCCAAATCCCTGGAACCCTACTGAACTGTATGCACCCACCAAGGCACCCCACACTAGCTACCCCTGTTTAATTCTCTCATTTATAAAATTTTATTTAAAATAATCAATTATCAATTTTAGTCAAGATAGGACAGGAGGATAGTTAGTAATACCCATGAATGGCTTTGAATTGGTTTTCAAGTGTTTCCAACACAGAAGGTTTTACTTTTTAGTTTGTGCCTGCGGGTTCTTCATGGAGCAAAGAAGCACATGGGGGATGAGAATGTCACCTGATTCAGATAGATACTTATTAGTCTTATTGTGCCCCAGTGCTGGGCCCCAGAACAGCCCAGGATGCAGTATTAAACAAGGCAGGCAGGGCCTTGACTCTGGGAACCTAGTCTATGGTGGGAACAGGCACTGCACAGGAGATCATACAATTGGTCATCAGTTGCAGTGGGGAAAGGGCCAACAATCAGGGAAGGCCTCTCTGAAGAAGTGAGGATGTAGCTGAGCACTGAGTAGGACTTAAACAAGAGGAGGACTTAACCAAGCTAGGAAGGAAAAACATCAGCATGGCCTGAGTAGTGGTAAGTGGGTAAAGAGCCCAGAGAGGGCAGGAACCAGACGTGCTGAGCCCTGGTGTGCCCAGTCAGATTCCAGGGCTTGTCCTAAGGGCCACTGAAGGGCTGGTGCAAGAAGAAAGACCTGAATTTAAAAGTTACTACTTTTGCTTTGTGGAGAATCAGAGGGAGGCAAGAGTAGAGGTGGGGAAATGGGACGTTTTTGCAGAAATCCTGACAGGAGGCGATGGTGGCTCAGATGAGCCCAAAGGCAGTGTCTGTGGGTAATATTTGGGGGAGAGAACACCCCAGGTTAGGTATGGGGGCCATAGTGGGGCAGGTGGAAGGCTGACCCCCCGGGGCACAGCTTGAATAACTGTGCAGAAGGAGGATCTGGTCACTGGTGCAGAAGCAAATGAGTTATGAGGGACAGCACAGAGATAACAGATTCTTCTGTTTTCTTTCCATTTTCATACTTGTGCTCTCGTTCTGATAAATGACAGTTATGCCTGTGAACTTGAGTGGGAAGTAGCACCCAGTGATAGTTGTCAATCTGATTCTGGCAAGATGTGTCTTTAGTTTCAAAAAAGCGATTTTATACACTCGGGTTTAAAAATAAGTTATAAGGTGTTAATATATTGGATCCTAAAATTAACAAAATAGGGACACCAAATCCATTTGAAAAACACAAACTTAGACTTAAATGGAATTAATCTGTGCATTCTTGAAGGGGCATTTCACTGGGATGTAGTTTTTTTGGTTGGGGGGAGGTTCCTTAACCTGACATGCAAAGTCTTCTGTGGCCACCTCACCCCTTCTCAACCTCACCTCCAGTGAGTCCCCGCCTCACTCGTGAACAACCCCAAAACTGATTCTTGCTTCCTGAGTTCTGCTCTCACTACTTTCAACTTCACTTGAAATGTCCACCTTCTTCCTCCTCCCTATCTCTGCCTCCTGGTCTCCTTCCTACTCATCCTTTAAGCATCATCTCAAAATCACTAGTTCTGGAAAGACTCCTCTTTAATAACCCACCCAGGGTGGGGTGGTGTCACTCTCCTCTGATTCTGTTCCAACCACAATTACTGCCTCCAGGCTTGTCTCTCCCACTAGACTCTGACCTCCTTGTGATTCCCAGACTCACAGCACAGCATGGTTTGTTACAACGTGTTGAATGGCACTCAACTCCTGCTCATCCCCACGGCTTTGGGGTGAATGTGTCAGCTACATGCTCCCCTTCTTCCCTCTGGCATAAAGCCTCTCTCAGTCTGCACCTGGAGTTCTCCCCTTGTGTGTCTCCACTGCCCCACTTGGCAGGTGGTTAGTCCTCAGGCTTAAGAAGGAGTGTGGGGTTTTCCCCACTGTATGCTCCCCTTCCACCAGTCCTTTTGCACCCCCACATCCCTGCCAGCATTGTTCATGCAAGAGATAGCCAACGAATGCTTACAGCCTTATACCCATGGGCGGTCAAGTACAAATGTGGTTGAGGCACTGGCCCCGCTATCTTGAGAGAAGCTGTCCCACTTCGTTCGGGAGGGGACCTCTGGCCACTACAGTGGGCAAGCAGTCTTAAAAAACAACTTATAAAGCTCTTTCTCCTTTCCCATGCCCCAACTGCTCAATCAGAAATGAGTCCTTTTCAAGAACAGTCTTTTCCAAGAGAGAAGCTCACATCCTGAGCGGATGTGGGAACAGCCATTATACATAATTCCCTAATCACCCCCTGTCTTCCTCATCTAATTGTGTTTATTCCAAGGAGCACACAGTCAAGGCAGGGTACTTTTCAGGGTAGGAGACAGTCTCTTCTAGTTGCTAAGGGGAAGAGAAAAAGTCCTTTTGAAGAGAACCATTGATATTTTTTTTTCTGAACAGTGGCCATGAATGCAACTGAGTTAATGGGAGAAAATCGGGGGCCTAGCTGCCTGCTGTCCTGGGACTCTTGATTTTTTTGGCTCTGCTAATGGGGTAGAATCTTATTGTTATAGGAAACCCACAGGGTCATTCAGACCAATGCAGGAGGCCCCTGCACTTAGAGATATCCACCTTCGAAGTTTTAAGTTCAGATCTAAGCTCTACCTACATATACAATTACTTTGGGCTCCTAAAGCATCAATAAATTGTGGCCCCATCACGATCAGCATAACTTACAGACACCATCCCTGGGACCAAGAGGAACCTGGGCTCTGGTCCCAGCTCTGCCCCTAACCAGCTGTGACCTGGCTCCTCTCTGGACCTCACTACCTCAAATGAAAATGCTAGATCAGACCATCTCCCTGTCTTCTTCAACTCAAATATTTCATTTAAAAAAAATTTTTCATTTTCTTAATTTTTAAATCTATCTTTTTTTATTTTATTATGTTGTGCTAGTCCCCATACAGTACATGATTAGTTTTTGATGTAGAGTTCATTATTTTTTTATATGGAAGGAATAGCAGCTCCCTTCCTCAGAGGAAGAGATGATTATCCCAGAAGGGTTTGCTCTTTGCTCCACTCTGGGCTAGGGCTGTTGGCTCATCACCTCTGTGTTACCTCACCCTACCGCTTGGCTGCAAGTCTGAGACGCTTTTTTATTAACCCTTTCTTGTACACTGTTTCCACCACAACCACAACCAGTCTAAGCCACCATCTTTCCTCCCTCACTCTCTAATGAGTGGATGGTAACGCCACGGTCTTCTTCTTAGACTCGTGGCATTACCATCCACTCATTAGCTGAACCTAATTCTTTTCAAAAAAATTTTTTAAAGATTTATTTATTTGAAAGAGAGACAGCCCACGAGAGAGAGCATGAGCAGGGGGAGGGGCAGAAGGAGGAAAAGGAGAAGCAGACTTCCCACTGAGTACAGAGCCAAAGCAGGGCTGGATCCTAGGACCCCAAGATCATGACCTGAGCCAACAGCAGACGCTTAACTGACTGAGCCACCCAGGCGCCCTAGCCAGACCTATTTCTTTAAACATAAATCAATTCACAACATTCCCTTTACTAAAAACTGTACCATTTTTTCCTACCACACTTAGAAAATCCAAATGCTCTTCACAGCTTATACGGTCTGCTTTGATATGGACCCTTTTCTTCACACTTCTTACCCTTTTGTCCTGCTCTCTATTCAACAGCAGCTTTGGCCATTCACCCATTTTTGGGAATGCCCCCAGCTCTTTCTGGTGTCAAGGACTTCCTAGATCCCATTTCACATGCCTGGAACCTCTTCTTAAACACATCCCCCAGCTTATTCCTTCAGCTTTCTGCTCAGACATTACTGGCTATCACTATATGACTTATTCTATATCCACGTGTTTGTGGTGGCATTTTCTTTCTACCTCCTGAATGTAATCTCCACATGGACAAGGCTTTGTCTGGTTCACAGCTGGGCTCTTAGAGAGCATTTGTTGAATGAATGAGTGAATGAACTCATCCCATCTGATCCGAGAACTTCCTGTGTGATTAAGGGAAATGGAGACAATTTACGAACACATGCGGAATCAGAATCCCAACTCTCTGATTCCCTCATCTGGCTCCCTCCAATCAATCCTCTTTTTTGAGACAGGTTACTAAGCCTGTGTCATAGTTTGATCCACAAACTAGCTACAAGTTTTTGTGAACTGAAGAACTCCTCGCTCGCTCACAGGAACTTCCCCCAGCCCGCAGCCTCCTAGCTCCTCAGAAAGCCATTATCCTGAGACCAGTGAAAAAGAGCGCACACACAATCAGCTGTCTACAACACGTTTTGTTCTGTGAAAGGCTCCAGTACACACAGTGTGTAAGCGTACTCAAGACACTTCAGCACAGCATGATTTCTCTCTCCTGCAATAGCACAGTGAATGCTAGTCCTGAAGAGGAGTGGCTTACACAATGCCAGCACCACCCGCTCCCGTTGCCTGAGCCTGGAGAGCTTGTAGGTGCTACCTGAAATGCCCAATTACCAGCAAGTCATTTTCTGCCCCTTCTTTGGTACAATCATGATCAAAATAAATGTCTTGCTACAGCAGGAGACGCCATCATTTTTCCAAGAAGCATCAGCTGAAACTCAATAGCAGGTGTCAGTTCTCCTTCTCCTGAGAATTGTGGTCCCTTCACCTGACAGATCAATGCTGGGGAGAAGCTGCCCTGGACACCCGAAGCCCCAAAGTTTCAGCTGCCTCCACTCTGCCACTTTAAAGTTCTTATGCATCACCTGGGATTCTTTTTAAAACATAGATGACGAGGTTCAGGACAAACCACCCCCACTGCCCCATGGAATGTGCCACTTTGGCACGTGGATTATTTTGTGCTGAAGACACTTGAGCCCCTGTGGCCTCAAGAGAAAATTTGTATCCTCCCTTAACTACTCAGAAGAATCTAAATTGCAGGTCTTTCCCAGAATAAGGGTTATTAGCAAAGATAAATTTTATCTGAGTAACCCATCTGTATGGCAGGGCAAACATCTAATTACCAAACATCTGCTCTTCTGGCCCTATGAGGCGCATTCCCTTCCTCTGGAATCCCAGACCTCTAACCCCTTCTTCTTCTTCTTCGTCTTTTTTTTTTTTGAAATATTTTATTTATTTATTTGACAGACAGACAGAGATCACAAGTAGGCAGAGAGGCAGGCAGAGAGAGAGGAGAAAGCAGGCTCCCTGCTGAGCAGAGAGCCGGATGCAGGGCTTGATTCCAGGGACCCTGGAATCATGACCTGAGGGGAAGGCAGAGGCTTTAAAACACTGAGCCACCCAGGTGCCCCTAACCCCTTCTTAATTCAGAATGACATATATACTTCATTTTGCCTGTCTTCAGAATTTCCATGTCTTTATGGATTCCCCATATGCATGCCTACTAAATTTTATTTTGCCCTGTTAATCTGTCTTGTATCAATTGGATCCTTAGTTCAGCTAGAAGAGGAGACAGCAGTTCTTGCCCCCGTAAGAAGGGGACAGGACATTCTTGCTCCCCGATGATACACACCACCTTACTCACAGATTCTGGATCAAAAAGTGCTAGATAATCTGTGCTTATAACAAGTTTCCCATCCTGAGCAGATGATTAGCAGGGGCTCAAGGACCACACTTTGAAAAATGTAGTTCCACATTTGCACCTGATGCCTCCCTTGTTTTCTCAAATTTACCCTTGCCTCATTCCCTAGTTCCCGCTCTCTGGCCACAGGAATACTGTGGCTCCCAGGAGCTTCCTGCTCCAACTTGACTTTCTACCTGCACCAAATCACCTCAGACCTTCACTCTGAGTGTGTTTCCTCAGCTCACATCTTTGATTAGTTCCCCACTGGTGACGCAATGTGAGTCTTTTCTTCTTTAGCCTGGTATCCAAGGCTTCTGAAATAGTGTATTGAGGTCAGGGACAGGTTGAGAAGAGGGGTTATCAGAAAGAAGTGACCCTGGATGGGAGTAGTCTTCTCAATCTTTAACATAATTAGAGAATACCCAACTTTTGTAGCAACATGGACGGGACTGGAAGAGATTATTTTGAGTGAAATAAGTCAAGCAGAAAGAGTCAATTATCATATGGTTTCACTTATTTGTGGAGCATAACAAATAGCATGGAGGATATGGGGAGTTGGAGAGGAGAAGGGAGTTGAGGGAAATTGGAAGGGGAGGTGAATCATGAGAGACTATGGACTCTGAAAAACAACCTGGGGGGTTTGAAGTAGTGGGGGGGGGTGGGAGGTTGGGGGTACCAGGTGGTGGGTATTATAGAGGGCATGGATTGCATGGAGCACTGGGTGTGGTGAAAAAATAATGAATACTGTTATGCTGAAAATAAATAAATTTAATTAAAAAAAACAAAAAACATAATAAGAGAAAAAGTATTGAGGACATTAAAAGTACTTAAAATGTTTGTGGATCAAGAAAGCCCTGAGGCTTAGTGACCCCTGGGAGGGAACTTCCTCTCACTTCCTCCCAGGCCCCAGTAGCCTCATGGAGGCACCGAGGTCCTTCCTTAGAAGGTGCTCACCATGGAATGACTACTCTTCAATCAGAGAAGAGTTTGCTCTCAGAAAATCAAAGTAAGCACCAAGGGACAGACTGTGGTAGGGAAGGGTGGAAAGGAAGGCAGAAAGTAGGGCAAAGAGGAATGCGGGGTTAGAGGTTTGGGGCAAAGAGTATAGAGTGCAAAGGGTACTAGAAACCCAAGAAGTTCATAGGCAGGAGGGTCTGAGCATGTCTGAGGCAGGCCTCTAGCGCTCACTTCCCAAACTTGCCAATTCTAGGTAGGGATTACTTGGAGAAGGCAGAAACAGACCCTACAGTGCCAGCCTCCTATAGCGGAGTGATAGAAGGCTCCCTACAAGACCAGCAGTATCAGAGATGCTAACGTTAAGGAAGTTTCCTTACCTTCACTGCAATCAGAAAGCAACTGATGCACAGAACGCTTTCTCCCCTCTCTCCCCTCCCTATCACCCCCAGTTCAGCTGAGCCTCAACCCTGCTTTCTTTCTGGGTGTTCACGCAGCCCAAAGAATCACCTATCATCTACTTGAATGTATTTCGATGGATTATGACCATGAAATAACTTACCTGAAAACTGTACTACTCCTAAACACTAGCATGGGCAAATGGATATGATTCAAGACACATTCTACAAAGAAAAATATCAACAACTCTGAGTTAAGATTGTGAAAAACAAATGAGGAAGGTAATGTCTTTTCTGGGGAAATCTGTATCAGAGATAGACGACTACAGAAGGCAATTTTATTATGATGCAACTAATGGGGAAGAGTGGGTATGAGTATCACTTGTTTTGTCACCTGTGGGTCTTATTGGACAAGCAGTTTGAGGATGAATCTCAGCTATGGGCTACATGACCTTGGGCAAGTCTCATACTCTGGGACCAAGGAATCTACCAGGGCCCTTTGAGCAATGACATCCCATCACTAACTTACAAACCCCTCAAGGGCAGAGCAATATTGTTCTATATTTCTGCATTCCCGTCACCTAGCGTGATGTCCATGGCATAGCAGAAAGGCTAAAAGCAGGACCCAGACGTAAGATGGACTTGCATTTGAATTCTCACTCTGCTACGTGACCTTAGGCAAGTTTCTTTAACCTTTCTATACCTCAATTTTCTCACCAGTAAGATAGGAACCAAACTATCACCTGCCTCCCAGGGAAGATTAAATAAGAAAAAGCAAGTGAAGAGATTAGATGTTCAATCATAGGTACTCAGAAAGATGATGAATTCTGAGCTTTGAACCACAGAAACTTTTATAGGCACGTTTAATTCCAGTAACAAAATCTCAGAGTTGGAATCCAACCCTCTCTCTAATATTTGGATCCTCTCTGCCACATACCCAATAAGCAAGCTGTTGGCATTTCAAATTTTGCAGGTGGTTCTCCCTTGTATGTGTTTCCTGATCTCTCTGGGACTACACCCAGAGCACTCTCCTTCTTTGCTTTAATCCTTTCTTATAAAAAGGGTTCATCTCTAGACCCATCATCATTCTGGTCACTTTTCTTTAACTAATCATTCCATGTGCAACCCAAAGCGCTCATCTTTTATTATGCAAAGCTGTCAGTTGGATCATACAATGTCCAGACTGGTTTAGTATGATTAAGGGGGCACAGTCACTGGAGCTAGTAAAAGACTGAATCTCTGCAGTTTGAAAAAATTACTCTCAAACGCTTTTTACATATTCTTTGGCAGGCAGGAGCTGACATAGTAAAACCTGTAATTCTCCATGTGAGGCTTTAGAAAAACTGATAGAAACAGGTGAGATTCATTTGTAGGACAGGAACTATAGACTTTAATATTAATACAGTCATTCAGAAGGGAAAGTCATTGAGCCTGAGAAATTCTGCCATCACTGCCCCTTCCTAGCTCACCTGACCAGACTGCTTATAAGGCATTGTTTTTAAGGAAGGGCCTTGGAGCCTTAAACATCACTGTCCTATCCATACCACCAAGACCACTCCTCACCCTTCCTGCCTTACCTCCCCCCACTGCTCTGCCCAGAGTGGGCATCCAGTTAGACTCCTCCTTCCCTGTCCCCTGGCTGTCGCTTAGTCCTCTGCTTCCCGGCCTTCCCTGGGAACACCAACTCTATTTCCTCTGCCTGAGCTCCAAGAACCACTGCCATCCCACTCCAACCAAAAGGAACATTCCCTGCTTTGACTCTACTGGCCCATTGTTATTTTGCTTCTTTGGCTCTGAACCCGGACAGCTGTATGCCATTCATTCATCCTTTGGTGCATATGTCTTCTCTCAAGTGAGGGACCTAACTCCCAGCACAGGGCCTTGCATCCAGGAGGTGTACTAAAACATTTCATCAGTTTGTTCTTGTAAAAAACAGGGGGAGAAGATAAAAAGAGAGGAAGAAGGCAAAACAAGATGGCCTGCAGAGAGTATTCAAAAAACCATTACTCTAGCTAGGGAAAAAATGGAATGGAAACCATATCTGTAAGAAAGATCAAGAGTCTACCTACTCCTTCTTCTTCTCAGTACGAAGTCAGGTTATCTGGGCTAGGAAGCGGTCCCTCACATTCTAGGAACACACAGGAGTTAGGGGAAGATAAGAGACAGAAGTGGAGATAGGCTGATGTTGTCATGGGGTGCGCTGTTTGGCTCTTGCTTGGTGCTAACCCATTCTAAATAGGAAAAACAATAGCACTGAAAATTATTCCGCTAGTGATACAAAAGCAGGTGTGCCCCATCCACACTTTCTGCTGCTCCATGAGCCCCTGTTCCAGTTTGATCCTTAGAGACTGATTTCCATTGCCTTTAAGCCCAGCAGGGAAGAGAAACTTGAGCACATTTGTTGGGATTGAATCAAGGGAGAACAGCCACAAGGGTGATGTGCCAGGCCAATTCTGACCGCAGAGGTTTCAATGGTATCTCTTTGTCACTCGTGTCTATCCTTGGTTTTCATCTTCTTGCTTTACTCTGCTTTGGGCCCTTAATGGGCAAAATATTCCTCCTTGGGCAAAAACCATGCGCGGAATTGACTACGCAGCAAGCCGGCAGGCAGGCAGGCAGAGGCCTGTCCTGCCCTCTCCCTCAACCAGCTGGCATTCCTGTCTCTTTGCCTTCTGTCCCTCCCTCTCCTACCTCTTTCTCTTTCTCCTCCCATCCCAAGATGTCAGTTTCTCTGCTCTCCATCTTCAAATCTCTCTCCCTTCCTTCCTCTGTCCCAGTTGGCTATCTGTCTCCCTCCTTTCCCTGATTTGGGCTATGTGCACGTGCCAGTCTGTCTTTCCCCTCTCTATGGAAGCATGCGTGTATGCTTCCTATCTCTCTCCCTGCTCTCCTTCTCTGTCTACCTGGCTCCTCTCTTGTGTGTCTTTTCTCTAGGCTACCTGGACTGGGAGCCAGAAGGCTCCATTTCCAGTCCAGGCACTACATTAACGAGCTGCATGGTCGTGGCCACGTTATTTCACATCTCTAGACCTCAAGTTCTTCCAGCATAGTGTAGGTTAGATTAGATGGTCTTTCAGGTCTCTGACAGCTCTGAGGTTTGATCACTGAATGAAACAGAACTTGGCAGACCCCCAAAGCAGTCACTATTTTCCAAACAGGAGAATCATGCTGGGGTCCCAACAGCACGAGCACCAGGGGGCGCCCAAGTCCCACTCAGAGGATGGGGCTGCTGAACCAAACCACACTAATGGAGGCCTCCCTTTCTGCTAGGCCGCCAAGGTGCTGAGCCTTGTCCTGGTCTCTCATTCAGTCCACTGGGATAGGTACTATGATCATTCCAGAAGCACCAGAGATGGAATCCCTTGCCCAGTCCTGCAGCCAAGACTTGGTAACAGGATTTATGCACAGGTGTCTTTTTTTTTTTTTAATTTTTTATTTTTTATAAACATATATTTTTATCCCCAGGGGTACAGGTCTGTGAATCACCAGGTTCACACACTTCACATATGCACAGGTGTCTTACCGCAGAGCCAGTGTTCCTAGGCAGAATCCTGTATTCCAGCCACGGACGGTTGCTCACTAGCTCTCCACTGAGGCTGCTGAGTCAACACCTCTGGACCCTGAATGTGCTCAAGAATCTTGGGCCCAGACCATACATATCAGTTGATTCTCTCCTCCCTCCAGACCCCAACTCTGACTTCTTGTGCTTCGGCCTACAACTGTTCCATCACTACTCTACCGCCCTGCATACTGATGGCACATTCTGCTTGAACTGTTCTTTATAGTTTCACATGTGGATGTCTTGTTCTAATGAACCAGGCATCTTGCCAGAGCATCACATAGTGCGGTTCCAGGCCCACGGCAGAAGACAGAGCTTTCCGAAGAACTGATGAGCGCCAGCAGACTTCATGAGCCCCGAGGCCGTGTCCCTGTATCCTCCACCTTGTCTGTAAATACCTGGGAGCCACGAGACGTTCCCATCAGCATCCCTGAAGGCAGACTACAACTACACATGAGCCATTACCACACAAGCCATGGGGGTAGGGTGTCAACGGTGTCCACCCCACAGATACAGGAACTGGAGGTCTTCTGATCATAATTCCAGCTCAAGTCAGCAAATATAATGAGAATTCCAGCTTCATGGAAGATGGAGCCAAGAGTTGGGAAGTGCACGGAGAAGCAGCAGCCATGGTTTCTACTCTTTAGGAGATAGAGAATCGATGAGATGAAACATGCAAAATAAAGATGATAAGTATATAATGTTTCCGGGAGTCGGGAGAGCCAAGTCCAAGTCTTTCACCCTAACTGTAGAGTGCCTCATGTCCAGAAGACCTCTGACGCACCAGCTCAGACACCTGCTGGGCATCAATGACTGACTAGGAATAAGCCAAGCACTGGAGACCCACCAGTGGATTTGGCAGCCCTTGCTTCTCCACACTCGCCTGTGCTCCTCTGGGCCAGTGTCACTGACACTGGGAGTGGGAGCCTGTCTGGGACAACGGGGGAATGAAGTTATGTTCCAGAAGTGAGAGTCACACATCCAGAACAGAACAATGGAATTACCATCCTAGGGATGAACCCATCACATCAACCTCATAACCTTCTACTTGCTTTTTACTCAGTGCCAACAATATCATTGGTATGGTGGAGATGAATTGATAGCATCTCAATTCCAGAAATACTCTCATTTTTTAATTAACATACAATGTGTTATTTGCCCCAGGGATACAGGTCTGTGATTCATCAGGCTTAAACACTTCACAGCACTCACCATAGCACATACCCTCCTCAATGTTCACCACCCAGGAAATATTCTCATTTATAAGAGCATGACACAGAATGGCCCCAGCTGTAGCTTTTACTATTTTTTCTTCCTAGCTTCTGCTTCTGTGTGGATGTCGTGGTGGCCACAGAAAAGTCTGGATGTCACAGAGGCCTTTTGCCCACCCCTCTCGCAGCCCCTCTGCCCTCTCTCCAGTGCCCACCTGGGGCAACAGCCACAGAACAATTGGGAGGGCAAGGAGCATACCAAGGACACGGTACAACCTGCAGCCGGGTTCCCTCCATGAGTCATTCCATATTCCCTGAAATAGTCACAGGCCCGTGTGTGCCTCTGGAGGCTGGCACCTCACTCCGTCTCAATCACAGATGGACTCCGTGCTCCCTTCTGCCCTGGGATGATGTATTTATCTGGAGAGTTCCAGATGGCACGAGTAGGCAACTGATTCATTTCCTTGTCCATTCCTGGCAGGCCCCACAAGAGTTTGGGAGCCGGGACCAGCACATAAATGCCTTAATGTGCCCTGAGCCCCTCTCCTGAGGCTCAGGTGTTGCCTCTGATGTCTCAGTCACTTGCCCCAGCCTGGGGCAGCAGGGGTGCCTGCAACAAAGCTGGGCAGCCCAAGACTTGGAAATGCTCCTAAAGGTCTGTGTACTCCCAGGACTGGTTGCCCAGTGAAAGGGTTCCAGAGGGTGTCACAGCCAGTGACAGGATACCCTGCTCTCCCTTCCCCCTCCCTCTGTCTCAGGGCACCCCACACTGGGGCCCCTCCCAACAGCAGCTGCGAAGGGGACCACACTCCAAAGACATGTCCCTCTGGCTCTTATATTCCCTGTGTATTTCAATACACTTTTTGATTACAACTGGCCGAGTCCACAGAGGGTAGAGGAGTGTGAAATGTTACTTTATATGTACAAACTTGAAATTATGTGCTGGCCACAATAAGGTCTGACAGCTTGAGTGCCTCCACCCTTGCCTGTCACCCTTGCCTTCGGTCTCTGGCTCCCAACCAGCTCTCCATGCCCCAGAATACCCATACCAGAGTAAAGCTCCCAGGGGTCCCCAAAGAGACAGAGAAAGTATGAGGGGAAAAGTATGGGCTATTTCATTCAAAAGAGTATTCATGGCAAGGCTTTCCTTTCATGGTTAAAACATAACCATTTCTTTATCATTCACAGTAAAGGGAAAAGCTATGACTGGTGTAATAATGCAAAAAGACAGATTAAGCCAGAAATAACCTCTAATCATTAAGAGCCCATGTTTTCAATCTCGTTTGCCAAGTAAGACCTGGCCAAAGAATCCCCTGAAGGTCCTGTACCCCAACCACACCCCAGCTTCAGCAGACCACAAGCATCCTTGATGGAGAAGTGAGCTCATTGTGCGTGGTCCAACTCTTGACGGTGCTCAAATACCACCCCCCCGTACCCCTACCCTGGACTCATCTAGAAAGCTCCTGCCCGAGTGAGGGTCATACTCTCCCACAAAGAAAACCAGCCATGCAACTAGAAGGAAGTGCTCTGTCTCCCCTTTCCCACCCCAGAGAGGTCGCCGGCCCATAGGAGGAGGGCTACTTAGGCAAGAAGTCCAGAGGGTACGTGTAGGGTGGGGTGGGGGGCAGCTGGGGCTAAATGACCCCCTTCCCCCAGGCAGCAGGGGTTCCCAGACCTGATCCCCCCAGGTCAGGGCCTTAGGGTCAGGGCCTCAGGCTGTCTGCATGTCTGGGATGCATGCCATGTGTGGGGGGGGGCGGGGGAGGCATTACCTGCTGCACATCCTGCTGGAAGACGCAGAGCTGCAGCCGCTGGTGGAGCCGCACCTTGCGGTGCTGCCAGATGCTCTCGAGCCGCCGCTGGTGGTGCAGCACCTCATGTACCACGTCCAGCACCTGGTGCACTGCCTTGGAGTAGTTGGCTGTGGCCGTGAGGGACTCAGAGTTCCCAGGGCTCAGGGGCCGCTGCAGCACATCCAGCAGGGCTTTGCCATCCTGGCTGACCTGCAAGAGGGAGAAGTCAAATCGAGGGAAGCTAGGAGCCGGCAGGGGCCCAGGGCGTTGGGGAGGGTTGGCTGGCTCGGGGACTCCCTTGCGGGGACCCAGAATCCCAGGACACTGGAGGCATGCACCAGCCAGAGAGGCCCAGTGCTCAGCCTGCAGCCTGGGGAAGGGCAGAGCACCCGAATCCTGGGACAGGGGCTGCTCAGTCAGTCTTTCCCCACCCTTGCACTGGGTAGGGACTCCCTCTGCCTTGATCCTCAGTCCCCAGCACTCAGAACAGAGCCTGGGGCATCGCATGTGGTACATCTTTTGACTGATTCACTGGGTAGGTCAAGTGGCAGAACTTCAGTTCAGAAATGAAGCAAAATGTAAGTTAATGCCATAAACCTCTCTCCCTCTTTCTTCTTCATCTCCTCGACCTAGCTCTGAACATCTTAATGTGTGACTGGAGGCAAGTTACTTAACTTCTCTGGGCCTCAGTTTCCTTGTCTGTAAAATAGGGATAGAAAGGGGACAACCTCACGGAGTTGTGGTGAGGACTGAGTGAGTTAACACGGGGAGTGTTCAGAATAGGGCCCGGCAGGAGGGCTGGCTCCGAATTCTGCTTTCACCATCAGCATCTTTAGCAGCACCATTTCTCTCTCCTGTCTTCCTGATTTCCTCCTCATTTTCTTTTATATTTACCCTTCTTTTGCACTCCTTCTATACAACTTCTTTGATTTCTCCTGAGAGTGGTAATATCCCTGTATTTCCAGAATATGCAGGGTTAAGGGAGGGACCCTAAGACTACAGACCCAATAGGCATGCTCATATGCTCCCCAACATCCACCCTCAGTGTTGAGACCTGTGGGGCTGACAGCCCCTGTCATTCCTTATTGGAATCTGGGTACAATAACAGGCACCCATATTTCTGGAAAGAGACATCATTTCATCAATACCTGTGGCTCTCCAGTGCTGTCTGAGGACCCAGTAGACCATGCATCTTTTCAGTTTAAACCAGGGGTGACCAGGGATTTTAAGGCCCTAAATTGAATTGGTTGATGATTAAATCAAAGTTGGTTTGGAGTTGAAAAGGTCTTTCCCTTCTAGCAAGGTGGGGAAGTAAGCGTGCTCCTACCTCCTGCCTTATAATGATGAATGAGGAGCTGTTTGCTGGGCTCCAGCCTCCCTCCACCCCACCCTCACGTCTGATGATAGCTTGCTGAGGGTTCGGCAACACACTGGCATCTGTTACCACCTGTTCATGGGGCAACCGAAACGGTGTGGGGCTAGGAGGGCAGGTGACTAAGAGGAATACTAGGCAGAGAGTACTGTAGCTGAGACAGGAGAGGAAGCCTGGCTGGAAGCATACAGCTGGCTAGATGACCACCTCTACCCACATGCCAGCCTCCAGAAATGCACTGCCAGGGGAGGCGAAGAGCAGTGATACAAAGGTAACACCCTCCAGAGATATGAGTAAGACAAATAGCCTGTGGCCAAACCCAGGAGAGCTCTACTCAGGGAACTCTGAGCAGATGGGCTCTTTGGCACCGTGCTATGTCCAGGTCCAGGGTGGTTAAAGATGAAGGCCAAGTCCTAAAATCCAAGTCAACAGAGCTCTAGCTCTCTGCCTCAGTCTGCAAGTGCAGGGACAGGGAGGCAGGGGACAGCCCACTGACCTCTGACGTGGGCTTGGAGGGAGTGTCTGTGTCCTCCAGTGCTGGGGCCTGAGAAAACTCAGGGAGATATATCGTGTCACTCTCTGACACAAACACCCCCCTGCCAAGTGTGAAACATGTAAGCCTGATATGAATCTCACTTGTACGCTCTATGTTCATATCCTACGAGGAGTAAATTTAGAAATTCTTGACCCATGGGCATTCTTGACCCACAGTTCTTTTCTAAGAGAAAGCCTTGGGCCATTTGGATCAAAGCTGATGAGATCAGATCTGGCCCACAAGTCCTCCCCAGTGCCTCGTCTAATACCAAAACACGATACCATTTTTTTTTTCAGCCCTAATTACTGTCAGGCATGGGGCCATGGACATTACATGGGCACTATCTTTGTAACTCTTCCAACTATAGGCAAGTGTTATCACCCTTATTTCACATAAGAATGTGAGGCTTAGAGTACCTAGGTAACTTGCCTGAAGTCACGCCAATAAGCAGGGGGTTAAAAGTCAAACTTCCGCTTTGACTGTGGCAAAAACCTTTACTCTAACCCAGAAGCCCTTGGTTCTTTGACTTCAGCATGTGTGCGTCAGATTTCCCCAGGGTAACATTAACTAAAATATAGGTTTCAGGTCCTACTTCTTCACATTCTGACGCAGTCTGAGGCAGAGCACAGGAACAAGTCTGAGGCAGGTAGTCCCAGAAACAACTTGGAGAAACACAGCTCCAACTCTCTTTGCCGTATGGGCCAGATGTGAATTCACTTTCCCCTCCTCATTCAGCTTCCTTAATTAGCTCATCTCTTTATGGCCCTCAGCCTCTCCCCCAGAATTCACACCAGTTAGTCAACTCACTCACTTGTGTATGTCCACAAAGATGCACCCATAAGCCCCCTTCCTTTTCCTTGGAAAGCAAAAGACCCCCCACACCCCGCACTTGAACCATGCACCCAGACTTAGTCTTTTAACTTGTCCTTCACTTCCCTGGAAGCTTCTCACTCCTGCAAACACTTCTCTCCACCCCATGGTGAGTTCTCCTCTGTACTTTCTGGTAAGAAAATGGGTATTTGTTGACAAGCCTCTTCATTAAAGAGGTGGCAGGCCTGGTGTGTATACACCTGCCCACCAGCCAGAAAGCACCCTGAGGAGCACAGCCTTGCTTCCTCATATTTGTGTCCCAGGGTAGAGAGTCTGATCTTCACGCATAGGGTGAGAGAGGTGTATGTGCATGCACATGCACACACAGGCCCGTGTGCTGCAGGTGGAGCCCACTGAAGGCTGCATTGTCTCTGCTTCCTGGCTGGAGATCTCATTATTCATAGCTCAAGGATCTTAAAGATGTCTCAAAGGGGAAAGAGATGACGTCTTTCTTCTTTGTCCTACCCAGGCTATTACACAAGGTACAGGTCAGTGCTCTTGTTGCTAACCCACATCCACACATCCCACGACCCCCGCGTGTCCTGCAAGGTCCTCACCTCTGTGTAGGCCTGGGTCACCTGCTCATACAAGGACTGGTGGTGGTGGATGGCCAGCTCCAGGTCCTGCATCTCGGAGGGCAGGCCTCCCTCACTGCACATCTTGCACCAGGCGTCCACTCCCGACAGGAACTGGAAGGACATAGCAGCTGTGTCAGTGCGGGAGCACTGGGGGCAGGCGATGGACCTTGGGAAGAAGCATCAGGACCTCTGGGAGCCTCAGAGGCCAATGCAGAGGGTGGAGTCTTTCTCTTTAATTCTACAAACATCAACCCCATGAAAGAAGCCAGACACAGCACCTTTGTAGAAAGTGTGGTTTCCACAAACAAGAATGACTTTTGTGAAACCGTTGGGGTGCCAGCCACCTGTGTGTTCAACAGGCTGTACCCACACACTGACTACAATGTGTGCGGACAGCTCGCTATCTTACATGTACACCTCAGAGTTTCTCATCCTGTGCACACTCACAGGCACACGGGAGAGGTTGCATGCCAGGTAAAATGGGATGCTTCTCCATGTGGACAATGGGTTGTGAGGAGGAACAGAGAACATCCTACAAAGCCATCAGGTACCCCAAGAAACTTGCAGAGGCCACTCCCACAGGGGATGGAAATGAATGCTCTCCGAGCTTCCCACTGTTGGGTCAGTATGCTTCAGGCTGTGGGAGGGGAGGGACAGCTGAGGGGGACAAACAGCGCCATGACAATGGTGGCACTGGTTCTTGGGATGTGATAGAGAGATAAAGATCTCGACAGAAAGCAAATTATTTAAAAATTAAAATTAACAACTGTGGAACACCCTGGGTCTCCATGCACAAAAGGTGAGCTAACTGAAATCACTCAGATTTATTGGGTGGAAAAACATACCTCCAAAATGCAGATAATTCTTCACCTAACAGTCTGGAATGGTTCTGTCTGTGATTCCTCTTGCCTGGGTGCACAGCTCCATTTAAATTAATTGCCTAAATACCTTTTTATCTCGTTGCCCAGAACAGCCCATATGAGGACAATAAAGAGCTGCCTAAATGAACGGATAATAGCCTTGAAAAAATAGCCTCAAATCTGTTGTTTGGTGTGTGTTTGTTTTTTCTCCCCAAGCTAAAAGGAAGCATGGTTTATGATTTTCCCTGGAGGACTGGTACTACCTGAGGAAATTGCATTAAAAAATAGATACAAATAAAATTGCTTCTGATCCAAAGCAGTCTAAGCCAAGCAACATCAGCTAGACACTGACTCCGCCCATCACTCCCGGGTCGGGCATCGAGCTTTCCGCACCCCTGGAGTTCCAGTCCGGTGTCTGTCAGCTCACAGGCCTTGGCCTGGTGGCTGTCCTGGGGAGTTTTTCATTCTAGATGTTCTTATGCCATGAGGCCAGCTCTTAACAATTCTGGAAGCGTGCTGGGTGCCATCCAGCCTCAGACTGCATATGCTTGCTAACA
The DNA here is from genome assembly GCF_964662115.1 of Mustela nivalis. Lineage (NCBI taxonomy): Eukaryota > Metazoa > Chordata > Mammalia > Carnivora > Mustelidae > Mustela > Mustela nivalis. The sequence goes on from NC_139020.1 coordinate 117,284,625, forward strand.
TCTCAGCCATCTCAGCAGCTTCTTTGCTCCTCCAACAACCATTTCATGGAGGAACCTGAAAGCAACTTGACGTTCGTCTGTCGACCATGCCAGAAGCACCTCTCCAAGGCCCTTTGGATTTCTCTGTAATACTCTAAAAGAGTATTCTAAGAATCCTACAGCAGACCACACAAAATGGTCAGCTCAAGGAGAGAAAGGCAGGGATACAGGAAGGGAAGCACTGAGTCTCCCTTGCCAATCTGGACAAACTTTGAACAAAATGTGCAAGTGGTAGGGTTGAAGAGAGAGCTGGAGATTTGACATGAATGCTCTCCTGGGCCTGGGCATGAACTAGTCATTATCAGTCATTACCACCATGATCGTTAAAAAAAAGAGAAAAAAAGGTCTAGATCCCTTTCAATGTGTGGGGCTGCCCCTGAATTATGACACAAGTATTTCAGTCCTTGGGAAGGTCTCAGGATTTCTCCCTCACCTCACACAGGTGAGGGAAATATAAACATACCAGGATAATATGTTGCATAAATACAGTAGTAATGTCTAGCATTTAAAAAGCACAATAAGCGCCTTACATGTTCCATCTCTAATTCTTATATTAGCTCTGTGAGATTTAGGATTATCTTGCATTAGAGATGAGAAAACAAGCCAAAAATGGTGAGGTGATTTGCCCGAGTTAATGCTTGGAAGCTACATGTGCCTGGCCACAGAGCTTAGACTCTTTCAATTACCCCATGCCGCCTTCTGTGTTAGGTGGGCCCAATGCAGGGAGAGATTTAAGGTATTACCTCATCTAGGCCTCTCCACCATCTGTACCCTACCCAAATGTCATACAAAGAAAGGAATTTAGAGGTTAAAACTACAAGCTTTAATGTTAGACACATCTCAGGTGAAATCCCAGCTATTCATGGATTGTGTGATTCTTCACAGTGGTGTATTAGTAAATGCTTAAACACCAGCATATGTGTGTGTGTGTGTGTGTGTACACACACAGAACATAAGTAATACTAAAATGTAGTAAAGTAACCAAGAGTGACGAGTTTTGAGTCTCTATTACCTTTGTTTTTAATATATTTACTGTAAATTTATACAATTTAGTTTTAAGTAATGGCTATGTTTAATAACCGGTTCACAAATTTCCAGAACATTTGACATTTGGCTCTCCGTAGGCTGCTTAGAGCCAGCTCCAACACACTGCCGGTTCCTGGGCAGGTCATTAATCTCTCTGAGCTGCCATTCTCTTCTCTGTGAAATGGGAGAGTAATGTCACTGACCAATGCAAGTAAGTAAATAGAAACAAATACTTATTATTTTTATCCACTGTGTAATTATTACATTATCACTATCCATAGCAATGCTTCATGTAAGATTAATTTCCCCCTGCTCTCAGCACTCAATGATCAGTATCTAGATTCACCCCTTCTGTGTACGCTCTGGGAATGTGGTCAGCACACATGCACACATTCACACACACAACCATAAACTACCAAACAGAATGTAAACAGCTCTAAGTCCCTTCTTGTTGGGATGTTAAGCAAAGCCACCTGGAGTGACCAATGTGTCCTTGTGAGGAAGGTGGTAGAACACAGGTTACCGCTGCAATGACTCAGCAGGGTCTTGATTGTTTCCGGGAGAGAGGAGGGGCTCTCTACACAAACAGCGCTTGTGTTCCCACCCTTCCAACCAACAGCCCCCACAGCCTCTCCCTTGGCCTCACCTGCTCAGCCTTCTGGTGGAACACTGCAGACATGGCGAGGATGGTGCTGCGTTCATCCAAGGCAGCCGCAAAGCTCTTCCACTCCTGGTCCAGCTGGGTGGAAATCTGCTTGATTTGCTGCGATGCATAATGACCAGCCTCAGAGAGGCGGGAAGCCACGGACATGATGCGGTTGATGTTGACATAGGCGTTCTGGGAAGCAGAGGAGGGGGAGCACTTAGTGGGGCGAGCTAGAATGACACCCACTGAGCACTTTTGGGGGTGAGTGAGTATTTGGGGAAGGAAGCTACTCAGAACAGAAAGTTCAGCCATCAGTCAAGATTTAAATGAAGACAGCAAATGAAGAGAGCATATTGGAAGAACATTCTTCCAATAATAATTATTATTGGGTAGGTATGCTATGTTATGTGCTCTGTATGTACTAGATCCTTTTAAATTTTACATCCTGGGCACCTGGGGTGGCCCAATTGGTTAAGCATCCAACTCTTGATTTTGGCTCAGGTCATGATCTCAGAGGGTCCCAGGATCAAGCCCTACAATGGGCTCCACGCTCCACGGGGAGTCTGCTTCAGATTCTCTCTCCCTCTCCCTCTGCTCTTCCCCTGCCTCTATCTCTCTTTCTAAAATATATAAATAAATCTTTTAAGAAAAAACAAACAAAAAAGAATATTCTTCCATGCTAAAAGTCCACATCTGAAAATAATGATGTACTGTATGTTGGCTAATGGAATTCAAATTAAATTTAAAAACAAACCAAAATGGTGGAACCCTTTCTTATCCTTACTAGACTTTGAGATATTTCCCTACCTAACTCCAACAAGGCATCTGTGGGTTATCCCCAAAAAGCATCTTGTAAGGCTCTCCTGGCCCTGCTGACTTCTCTCATCATGTGTTTTGTTTACAATCATTCCCATCTTTGATTGCCAATTAAAAATTCATGACCATGTGTGCTGTTTCCTACCAGGCCAACAGAAAACCCTCCAGGAAGGAACAAGGCAAAAGAAAAACCCCACAAACATAAGACAGTAGCGAGCATGATCATTTTTAACTGCTACCTCCTATTAATTGTCTGAGGTGTCAAAACAATCAAGTAATATTGTGGCATCCACAGGGAGATTTTCTGAATCACACAATGTCTGCCTGAAGAAGGACTAGGGCGGTGAGTTGCTTGTGCACCTTTGTTCTTTGTTGCAAATCTTCTCCACTGACAAGAAATATTTTTCAGCAATGGTTTTTTCTCCTGTTTCTATTATGAGATCAGGAGTAGTTCATTAATATCAGGTAAATGAAGGTTCTTTATTTTCCTTCCCCTCCTCCTTCATGTTCCCTATTCATCTTAACTGTCCCTGTCCTCAAGCCCTCCATCCCAAACCTGAGCTAAGTTGATAAGGTCTCTGTTCATTTAAAAGGTCTCTGTAGAAGTTTAAAAGGTTAAGTGTAGTGCTCAAACACAAATTCATTCTGATGTCTAATGATCCCCGTGTGTAATCTCTTTCTTTAGTCTGGCCTAAGACCTTTCTGATGCAGTACATTTCCTTAACAGAACTAGAATACTACTCTTGTTATTTGAAATAACTATCCTTCAAAGATTGAGGAATCATTATCAGCCTTGTTTTCTGAGTTAGGACACAGATTCTACTTAAAATTAAGCTCTATTTATAGAACTGACAGAAAAACCAACTCTGTACTTGGAAAAAAAAGAGAGAGAGAGGAAAAAAAAAGTACCGATTTTAGTAGTTTTGTCTTCTAAGGGAATGACATTTGGATTCCCCCAAATTTCCTGCTTGTGTACTTGTCTTAGTTTGGGTCGCCTCCAAAGCAGACCTTGAGACAAGAATTTGGGTTGGATGACTTATTTGGAAGTGACTGCAGAAAGCAAGGTGAGGGAGAGGGCAAGTCAAAGAAAAAAAAAGGAAAGAAAATGAATAAAGGATGTATTTATTAATGGGTTAGTTCTACAAGCAATTAGAGTTATCCCTCCTGAAATCTTTTTAAGCAACTGTGTAGAACAAGTTCAGGCTGTCTCACTGGGAGGTGAGGTATATCTGGGGAATTTATGCACCAAGTCTGATTGCTCATGGTTGAGGGTTCTTTGGAGTAACTCCATTTCCAGCCTGACCTACACATAGGCCAAGCACATCTCCCAGGTCAGAGTGACCATGGGCAGAAAAATACAGGAAGCTATCAGTTTCTATGGGAGCCACCTGCCTTTGACCTTCAGGGCTGGCTGAGGAGATGCAGGTATGACATTGACAGTGTGTCATAGAGCTGTCCTTCCAAACTGGATTCAAATCCTGAAAGCCTTCTTCCCCACCCCAATGTATCCAGATTTATCTAGTGTTATTGGGTTTTCCTGTCCTGGGAAAGTCTTTGTGTGCTTTGGCCAGATGGAAAGCAAGGAAACTAATAAGAGCTGGGCACTAGCTTCTCCCAGGGTCTGTCCTGGACATCCTATGGATGCCCGGCCCATTGTCATCACTGCCTCTTTACATTCGCTCCCCACAGAGAACAGAGGGAGGCACACTTCTGCTTTTAGGAAGAACCTTCTAGCTCATAGAGATGTCTAACTGTGGCTGCCTCTGGAGGCTGTTAACACTTTGTCACTCATTCAAATATTTATGGAGAGTTGGCCAGGCTCTGTGATGGGGGCTGTAGGAGATCAAAGAGGAATGAGGCAGGATTTCTGCCCTCAGGGGCTCACAGCTGAGACAAGAGAAGTCCTCAAATAACTGCAATTTAGAGCAAAATGAAGTAAGTGTTTCTACAGAGGCGGAGGCAGCTCGCTGCGGGGGTGCAGAGGAAAGGGCTCAGAACCACCAGCGGTGATGTTGGGAAGGGGCTTCCTGCACAGAAGGGGGTGGTGAGGCTGGCCCTCCTCCAAGGCCCTCTTCAACCCTGAAGCCTGTGATCACAAATGAAAGCGAAAAACAAACAAACAAACAAAAGACCACAGCTTACATTTCACATTCTAGAGACTAGCACAGTAAATGCCTTTTTGTTTCCTTATCAGTGGGCAGAGAAATGTCTTACTAAAACTAACAAATGATTATGCTTCACAAAAGAAGTAGAGGGAGTAGTCCTCACAATAGAGGGATAAATAGAATGTTGACTCATGAATTTGCTCATTCTTCTTCCCTATAGCCTCCTTTCAAAATACCAAAATACTGCAGGCAAGTCATGTGGCCCAGGTTCATCATCATCACCTTCTTCTTCTTCCTTGGGCCTAGAATCTTAGACAAATGCATAGCTAGATTCTAAACAGCAGCCAAAAACCAAAAGAAAGGAGAGGAATGGTAGAGAAGGTCTCCAATGACTTAAAAGAAAAGAATAAGGTTAAAGAGCTGAGTTAAGAGCGAATAAACAGGGGTGCTTAGTCATTATGCATAAATGACATGTCATGGCCTTTGGTCAACCCATCCCTGTGGTTCTTCTGTGTCACTGTTTAGGCATCCATTAAGGAGCATTTGGAGTCATGTTTGTCCTGGAGATGTGGCCAACAGGAATAGATATTTTCATTCTTTACGACCTCTCCATTCCCTACCAGGTGCCTCCTCCACGCCCTTCAATCTGGCCCTGCTATGCTTCCTTGTCAGCCTAAAATGCCTTTCCATCTGCAGAGCTGTCCATCAGTCAGAGGCACCAAAGTCACTTCGCCAGGAGCTGGGACACAAGAGTTATTCTGGTCCAGCTTTAACACTCACCTAAGATGTCACCTGCCTCCCCTGTGCCTCAGATTCTTTATCCTTAAAAGGACAATCTTGAACTAAGTAATCTTAGACATTCTATTTGAATAAGCAAGGTCAGTTTCAGAAGGAATGTAGAAAAAACTTAGGAAGTCACAGTTTTCTTCTATCTTTATTATTTATTTATTTAAGAGAAAGAGAGGAAGTGGCAGAGCGGCAGAGTCAGGGAGAAAGAATCCTAAGCAGGTTCCATGCCTATCACAGAACCAGACATGGGGCTCTATCCTACAACCCCGAGATCACAACTTGACCCTAAACCTAGAGCAGGAGGCCCAACCGACTGAGCCACCCTGCTGCCCCTCTTCTGTCTTATCTTCAGTGCTGAATAAGGGAATACTGACTAAATCTTTTCTCCTCCCCAAGCCCTCTTCTATGGAGAAGGAAAGGCATAAACTGAAGAAACAAGGGTAACTCAAAGATTTCAAGTGTCCATGTGCAACAGGGAAGTTTTAAACCAAAGAGCAACATGATCTGATTTATGCTTTTATTTAATTAATATATATATTTATTTATTTAATGCTTTTAAAAGACTGCTCTGGGGGTTCCCAGGTGGCTCATTCGGTTAAGTGTCTGCCTTCAGCTCAGGTCATGATCCTGGGGTCCTGGGATTGAGTCCTGCATCCGGCTCCCTGCTCAGTGAGGAGTCTGCTTATCCCTCTCCCTGCTGCTATATTTGTGTTCTCTCTCTCTCTGTCAAATAAATAAATATAATCTTTAAAAATAAAAAAATAAAAGATTGTTCTGTGCGCTCAAGGTTCAGCAAGGAGAGGTCTGCAAAGGGTGAGACAGAGACTAGCACTGCCTACAGCCTTGGCTGTCCACATGTCTCAGCCCTTCTTCCTGGCTTTGCTCTCTGGCCTGTCATGTGTGGGCCACAGCAGCAGCTGGGCTCCTTGCCGAGTTCTTCAGCCTCTAGGGGACCAAGGACTTGCTGCTCCCATCCCTGTCTCCTAATGAGCCCCTTTCCCTGAGCCAAGCTTCCTAGACTAACCAGTATCTTATTTAACTGGTCAGAAGTGAGTAATGTTACTAATAATTCTGGCTTCATGAGTATTTTCTTAATCCCTTACCTCAAAACTGCTTAATTAATTTAAATCCTGCACATATATGCAGTGCAATTAATGTTACCAGTATTCACGTTATCGTGTAGCCCAAGATGTAAACAGGATCTACTCAGCGAAATGCAATGCACGTGGAGCACCAAGTAGGGCATGACCCACCCCATCCTACCTGCTGCCCTGCCAAGGCCTCTCCCTCCCACTGTCACTTTGGTCACAAATGGAAAATATAACTAAATTGCGGCAAAAATCTCGCTAACTCAAAAGCCCTCTATACTTACATCCTGCCTCCTTTTGTGGCCTAAATCCTGTTTCCCTGTTTCATTCCTGCAGTCATTAATTGGATGTCACAGGATGGATGGCCCTTCTCCCAAGGCCTTGCCCCTGCCGTGAATAACTGAAATCAGCGAAGTAAGCGGTCACCCTCCTGGAATAACCAGTTGGCAGAATCCTGACAAAAGTTTTCAGTCCTGCCAAAATGTTCTTACTTTGAACCTGGTTCCTGGCTGCCCTCACTGGCTACAAAACAGGCAAAGTTGCCTGTAAGATAATCATAACTCTCCATTTAAAAACCCAGCTCAACTTTCTCCCTAAATGAAGTTTCTTTCGCAGTACACTCTGAAAGAGATATTGGTTCTTCTAGAAATAATAATTTGATAAAAGCTATCATTTTGGTCATCTTAAACCCTGGGCCAGGGGTTGATGGCAAGAGCAGATTGTTGTGTATTACTGGAATCCCACTGACTTCACTCTTAAAAGGAGGGGTGAATTTTACACTTTGGTCATAAGTCCCCATGTTGAAACAGAAACTCTCTCCCATGGGTTACATGAGATGACATAAAGCATTGAGTCTGTTGTCTGACATAGAACTGGTAACTCGAAGAATCACATCTCTTTTCTCTCATCCGGTTCTAGAAGGCTGGTATGAACTCACCAAATCAAGTGTGAACCAAATCCAAGTATTAGTAAAAAGCATAACAAATAGGAAAAATCTATCAACTATTCCAACAAGAGGCAGATACTTCAACGACCCTAAGTCCCATTATATTTCACAAAGAACATGCCACAGTGTCCCCTCCTGTCCCTGAGGAGGAGTCTCTTTCCACATGAGCCTGCCGTGTGTGTCCAGCGCTATAGCAGGCAAAGCTGCTCTCATTGCTTGCTGGGACACTGCCCTGCACACCCTACCACCTCTGCTGTCAGGGACCCTTTCCCTAGGGTTCAAGGGTCCAGGCCCTGAATTGTCCACAGGTCTTTCTTTCACCTAGAGAGATCAGAGATTCAGAACCAGCAAGCAACTCACTCTGTGAGCCATGCCCTTGCGACACACACAGTGTCCTTTCATACCTTAAGGTGGAAAAGCAGTGTCTTTGTCTCTTGGGATAGCCTTCTTAGGGCATCTCCCCTACTTTGGCATACCCAGAGTACAGAAGCAGGCATTCCTTGTCCTCACAGAAGGCAACAGATGCTTTACCTCATCACTGACCCTGTTGTCAAAGGTGACAGAAGCTTCCTCCCCAGGCTAGGCCTGCGGCCCTTCACTTTGTCATCCAGGGGCAATGCTTCTCGTGTTCAGAGGCAGAGGGGAACAACTGAAGAACAGTCTCATCTCTGGGAGGAGTGAGTTCTGCCCATAGGGTTCTTAATTGCATTCCAGTGAATAGGCTGCAGCTTTTAAATTATTATTAGGAAAATAGAAGTTGTGATCCCTTAAGATCAACACAGGAGGTACAACGGCCACATAGGGGCCACCTTCCTGAAAGGGGCTCAGTCCAGACACGTCCTGGAGGTCTTGACTCTCCAAATCCAAAAGTCAAGGGAGGGAAGCCAGGCAAACACCCGGCCAAGGGTGGAGGTACTCAGCAAAATCACTTGGGTCAAATGCAAAACGAATGTTAAATCAAAATGCTAAACACAAAATATATAAATAGTAGGGCCTCAGCTGAGAATGTATACATTACTAACATTATGTACACTAGGGAAGAACACCCAAATGTTACTAGTTACTGAATGCTTACTTTGCACAGATAGGCATGGTGGTAGGAACTTCTCTAGGCTTTTTTTGTCATCTCAGTTCTTTTATGTATAGAGAAATGTTTAAAAAAATTGGGGGATGTACACATTTTTTGTAATTGGGGGAAAATGTTCTAAAACTATACAGAGGAAATATACAGTATCTCATCGCCCAGCTCTTCTTTTACCATTGATGTTATTACATCAAAGCATCAGCTATCTATGGGTGTTGGAACAAAGAGGAATTTATATCCAACCTTTTATCTTTATCAAACTCATTCTTTCTATTGAGACACAAAGGTTGTTTCTAGTTTTGGGCTTTTTTCCTCTACAAATAATAGTAGGGATTGTAGAATATTTTTAATTTTAATAGATTTGGTATTTTAAATATTTTTTAGTTTCACGAATTATTTTAATGTATCTTTAATGAGTCTGGTCAGGTTGCTTTCCATGAAAGCTGTATTTACTAGTTGTATTTACTCCTCCATCTCTTTTTACCTTAATAAAGCTTGTTTTTTTTTTTTTTTTAAAGTACGGCACAATTTATAACCAGTGAAATAGGTAAGTTTTAATGAACAAATACTGCTTTAATAAGAAAAAGAATATAAACATACTTCATTTAAAGTTTTTAGAAGCCAAAATCATAGAACAGTCTGATTTTGGAGTTAGAGAAAAACAACAACAACAACAATAAACCCAGACATTTCTTGAATCTACCCAGGAGGCGTCTGAAACTTTGTAAAGTCAATTAGGGGGTATGTTCCAAGTCACTGAAAAAGAGGCTGATGGGGAGAGGACCCTGGGCTCCTGATTCTTAGTCTGCATGACCCCTCTGTTTATAGCTATCTTTTTCTCATGCCCTGCAGCTTATATTAATTTAAGTTTTTGTTTTGTCACACTCAAAGAGAGCCATAAGAAAAAAACTTGGAGATCTGCCCACACAGCTTTCAGAGGCTTCGTGAGTAGCGTTCAGTATCAGTAAGAAGACAGATCATGCCAGAGCAATGGAAAAAGCTGAGCCTCACCTCCTCTTTCCAGCTTAATGACACCATATGTATTGCTTCCATCTTTGCTCGTATTAGACCCACTTTGGGTCCTGATGCTGTTAAAGCATCAGTTTATGATTAATTAGTTTAACATTACCATGTAAACCTGCTGATCCCACCTCGAAACATATGGCCACTGGGATAGTAACATCTGGAATAAGAACTGTCCATGCTTGAAACTCTACTACAATGGCTCGAAGATGTGACGGGCTCTAAATGAAACCTCCAACTTCTGCCTCCCACAAGCCACAGGGTGCCCTCAAGGGGGCAAAATAGGGCAGTTGATGAATGACTATCTGGTCAGGTCTAGCCAGACAGTAGGTCAAACCATGTGGAAGCCATCTGTCACTGTCAGGTGGAGAGAGGAAAGAAGTTGGAGCAGCCCTGGAGCTCAGCAAAGATAACATTGGCCTGTGAATCCCTCTGTCCCTCTCCCCTGGCTTGCTGTAGCAATGTTTCCTCCAGCAATTACTTTACAAACCATTAAGCAGCCATGAAAACAAGTGCCTGGCCATATGTCCAAGGGCCAAGGAGACCCAGGAGCAGATTTCAGTCAAAGAGAAACCAGTCTCCCTCTCCTTTCTCAGCCCCAAGTGAAACTTCCTCAGAGGGGTGAGTGTTTTTGTAGGAGGCAGCATTCTGGGACTCACATGCTAGGGAGGAATGGGTATGGCTGGAATCAGATCTGGGATACCACTGGGTAAAAGTAGCTGGGATCAATGTAGCTCTTCTGGATTAGAATATAGTAATTTCAGGCTGCCTTTAAGATTGAAATCAGAGAGGGGTGTCTGGTGGCTCAGTGGGTTAAAGCCTCTGCCTTCGGCTCAGGTCATGATCCTGGGGTCCTGGGATCGAGCCTCACATCAGGCTCTCTGCTCTGCAGGGAGCCTGCTTCTCCCTCTCTCTCTGCCTGCCTCTCTGCCTACTTGTGATCTCTGTCTGCCAAATAAATAAATAAAATCTTAAAAAAAAAAAAAAACAAACATTGAAATCAGAGGCTATAACACTTCATGGAAATATACTTACCAGTATTTTCTCCCCCAGATCTTTCTTGAGTATGCCTGGCTATTCAGAGCTCAATTTGTGCATTGGCACAACCTGGGAGCTGGTTAAAAATGCAGAATCTCAAGCTCCTTCCCAACTTTCTGATGAGAATCTGCATTTTAATGAGACTGTCCCAAGTGATATGTATGCACATAAAAGTTTGAGAAGCTCTGTAGACAAGAACTCTGAGAACAAGGAGAACTGTTTCTTCTAGCACTCCTGACCCTGATGATAGTACTTGAACATTTGCCAAGCACAACATTCTGCCAAATGTTTTGCTTAAAATGCAAGATCATATCTCATCCTTATAACACCCCTGGAAAAAGGTACTATCATTATCTCCCCCATTTACAAACACAGTGGCAAGGCTCTAAGAAATTGAAACAACTTGCCCACGGTCATATAACCAGGCAGGAAACCAAGAGCAACAGTTAGCACCTCGTGCTCATGCTCTTTCCACCATGCTGTTTTACTTTGCCATAGGTGTGAAAGCAGCTGGGCTGACCAAGGCTGTCCCTAAAGGGAGAGAGGAGATGATGAAGAGAGTTTCTCCCAAAGATTCAAAGACTTGCATCTCAGAGAAGCAGGGCTCCTGGAGAGAGAACTCAATAAAAATGTTCACATCTCTGAAGTCTCCCCTGTGGGGCCCTTGACTTGTCCATGACTTCCAAGAGTAGCTCAACTTTAAAATGGGCAGGAGTCTCTTGTCCTCTCCCTCCCTGGAGCAATAATCTGCACTTGAAAACCCAAGGCCAGTCACCCTGAAGAACAGGTCCTGGTCTCTGCAGAATCTCTGGAAAGCTCAGGATTAAGGCCACTCTTTGTTCCTTTAATTGATGTCTTGCTTTATTGCTGGAGTTTTTATCTACTGTGCTATTCAACTATTCATTCAACAGTGCAAGACACTGTGCAAACAGGAAATAAAACAAAATTCCTATGCACATGAAGCTTACATTTCAGAAGAGTCAGAGCTTACATTTCATTAATAACTATTTCTTAATAGTTATTGATAAATTAATAACTATTTACTATATCTTTCTTATTCCAATTCTGTATAAATTATAGCTGAGAAAAGTGTAGTATGTGATGGGTCTGGGAAGTCAAGGCAGGCTGACCCAAGTCAGGGGTGAGACCTGAGCTCATCCCTGAATAATGTGAGAGAGTGAACACGTGGCTGTGGGTAGGAAGAAGCTCCAAGGCAGAGGGGACAGTGGGGGCAAAGGCCACAAGGCAAGAATGCCCTTGGCAGGTTCAAGACATGGCAAGAAGCCCAGGGTGACTGGAGCATATGAGCAGTGGGTAGAGGCCAGGATTTGAGAGGTAACTGGGGACCAGACCATGTAGAGCCTTGTAAGCCATGGTGGAGGACATCAGCTTGTATCCTAAGAAGGATGGGAAGACATTTAAGCACTTTTGAGTAGAGGAGTGACACAATATTATGTATCTTACTCTTGGCAGGAACATCAGGTAGTTGTATCAAGAATGGATGGTAAGAGATCAAAGGTAGAAGCATGGAGACTAGGTAGGAGCAACAGCAATAACCCAGACAGGACTGATGGCAGCCTGGGCCAGGGTGGTGGCCATGGAGGTGGTGACAAGTGACCAGATTCTGGATAAATGTTGAGGGTAGAGCCAAAAGAACTTACTGATGGAAAGCTTTTCACTCTTGCTCATTTGTGGGCCTCCAGCTGTGTCAGGCACTCCAACCTCTGCTTTTTTTAATGTTCCCTTCCCATATGCCTACCTGGTTCTGACCTCTCAGTTCTCAAACTCGCCTGCATGTCCTTGATCAATCTCTGTCCCTTTTCTGGTACTCCTGACTGGCTACCACCCATGCCCGAGAATGGCATATGCAATGTTACTGCTGCACATTATTATCAGTATTTTATATTTGTGCCATGGTTTACAGTTTAAGCCTGCTGCTGCCCCTCGGAATAATTTGTTACTTAAACTGTAACCCCTGGAGGATTTTACTAGTTGCCAAGCACATTTAGATATGGCCTTAAAAAATACATATACTAACAACAGGTCTTTGGGGAGAAGGACGATGTATGACCGTGAAGCTGGGCAGCTGGGGATGCCCGGCTCACTCAGGGCGGAACGCTGCCCCTTCACCGAAGCTGGGCAGCCGGGAACACCTGCTTCCCTTTTTTGTTGTCACTCCTTTCTCTTCCCAGAAGTGCCCATTGTTAGTTAGATGAGTCCTTTGAATGTGCTTGGTTAACTATAAACCTTACCCTCCTCCTTGCTTGTCTGCAAGACGGGATTAACGTTTGACCTTCATCAATCCTTCTATTGGCTATTGATTTCTATCTAATAAAAGTGAGACTGTGGAGTTGCTCGTGGCAGCAGTCCTTTTCGACTGTTGTCCACTGCTCCCAATCTCTCGCAGCTGACTTGTTTGTGCCTAATTCTTCTCTCGTCGCGACTGGAAGCGGCATAAGCCCTTCTGTGTACATTATCTCATCTGACGTGCTAGGTTTCATAGACCATTTGATGCTTTTCATTTGGCTCCAGGAGACCTCAAAGAAGAGGCATGAGTCAGCTTTGGCTGAATTTCAGACAAATTAACTCCTTGGCAGCTGCAGACCCATCAGAGAGCGGGCAGTGGCTGCATGTGAAAATTTATATTTATAAGAGTGTGTGGGTAAACTGAGTCACAAGGCTCAAGGCATGCACACCACAAGGGCCCAGCAAATAACCCAAGGGCAAGGAACATGCTGACAGAAGGCCCCAGAGAGCAGTGGACTGAAGCCATTAAAGAGGTGCCAGGGCTGTGGACAGAGAATCAGGAGTGAGGAGGAACAGGGAAGCCTGGGGCCTGGAGGGGGTATATGATTAAGAGAGAAGGTTGAACCAGGCCTGTGCCAGCCACAAGTCAGAAACTGGAGCAGTCAATCAGGCCCTACGGATGAGCTCAGAGCAGGCTTTCAGAAGGGACCCAGTTGGTGGGCATCGCGTGGGAAGAGCCAGCATTGTGTATCAAGAAAGGCCAAGAAAGCCTCAGCTGCAGGCAGCCAAGGAGCTTCCCTAGGTTTTTCGTTGAACTGAAGCCAACCCCCAAATGTAGCTGATTTGAGACCGGTGGGCAAAGGCAAATGGGGCACCTAGAAAGGTTGGGGTTGGGAGCTAGGAGCAGCGAGTAAGGACAGCTACTCCTTTTCTCGAGATTCTCCTGACTTTGAAAGGAAATCCTCACCTCCAGTTCCAGAAACTCATCATCCAGTAGTTTTCGAGTTTGACCCCTACCTATTGTCAGTTGCTTTTTCTCTTCACCCAGAGCCAGTGATTCTCAATCTGGGTCCCAACCTTGTACCTATTTCCTGGGCTCCACCCTAGCACAGTTAAATCTAAATCTAGGATGGTGGGGCCCAGATGGGGCAGCTAGGATGAGGACTGCCACCTTAGCCACATGTATCGGTTGCCCCAGGGCCCCCCTCCAGACCATCTTCCTCTCGCCTTAGGACAAGTTTAATGCCAACAATGGTGCCAAGAGCAAGGATTCATAAATGGATACTGAGCAGATCAGAAACTAAAATCTGATCCTCTTACTGAGTTGGAAAAAAAGCAAAATTCCACCCACATGGCTGTTTGTGGAGATATAAACACTGCATCCTGTTCAACTTGATTTGTAAGACTAGATCTGGCTAGTGATATGTGCAATATTTTACAAGTAGATGTTTCCTCAGAAGGCCTGCCTTAGGAATCCCAGTGTTGACAGCAAACACAGGATCATATTCACTCTCATCAGGGAGGGACACATTTTAGTTGCCTTACTTCCATCTTAAGGATTAGAACCTCAGAAAAAAAAAGATGCTCAAGGGGCTCCTGGGTGGCTCAGTTGGTTAAGCGGCTGCCTTTGGCTCGGGTCATGATTCCAAGGTCCTGGGATCAAGCCCCGTATCGGGCTCCCTGCTCAGCAGAGAGCCTGCTTCTCTCTCTCCCCCTCTCCCTGCCACTCTGCTTATTTGTGCTCTCTCTCTAGCTCTCTGTCAAATAAACAAATTTAAAAAAAAAAAAAAAAGATGCTCGAGGTCAGGTGGAATGTGAAAGATCATCCAGTCCATTATTTTCTGGAATTTAATGTATATCACCTGGGGACTTTGAAAGCAGCCTGGCTCCCAGGCCCACTTGTGATGGAACCCATTGCTGTCAGCCCCTGCCTTCCAAGGGTTGTTTAGCTTCTGCTAGAGTCACATCCCATAGGGCTTCTCCAGAAGTGAAGGTCCTGCCTTACCAGTTCTGCATCCTTGCTGTGTGAACTCTGTTCCAGGTTGGCAACAGATGCTGTGGCATGCCTAATATCCTTAATTTATCAAACAAGTATGTATCAGCACTTCATTCCTTTTTATGGGCAAATAATATTCCATTATATGCATATACCATATTTTCTTTATCCATTCATCAGTTGATGGACAATATGGGTTATTTACACCTTTTGGTTATTATGAATAATGTTTCTATAAACACTTGTGTACAATGTATGGACATTTTGTGTAACCATATGCTTTTGTTTCTCATATATATGTATATATATATGAATATATATATGAATATATATATATGTATATATATATATTGTATACATATATATGAATTGAATCATTGGGACATATGGTGACTCTATGTTTAACTGTTTGAGTAACTGCCAGACTAAATTCCGAAGTGGCCACACCATGTTACACTCCTCCAGTGTATGAAGGAAAGTAAGAGGATATGGATTGCTCAATGTCCTTGCTAACATTTGTTATTATCTGACTTTTTGATTATAATCATTCTAATGGGTGTAAAATGATACCTCATTGTGGTTTTGATTTGCATTTCCCTGATGACTATCAATGTCAAGCATCTTTTCATGTACTTATTGACCATCTTTGAAGACATGTCTATACTGATCCTTTGCCCATTTTTAAAAAATTTATTTTTTCAGTGTTCCAAAATTCACTGTTTATGTACCACACTCAGTGCTCCATGCAATACGTGCCCTCCTTAATACCACTACCAGGCTCATCTATCCCCCCACCCTTCCCTTCCAAAACCCTCAGTTTGCTTCTCATAGTCCACAATCTCTCATGGTTTGTCTCTCCCTCCAATTTCCCCCAATTTACTTCTCCTTTCCTTCTCCTAATATCCTCCATGTTATTCCTTATGCTCCACAAGTAAATGAAACCATATAATTATAATTGACTTTCTCTGCTTGACTTATTTCACTCAGCATAATCTCCTCCAGTCCCATCCATGTTGATACAAAAGTTGGGTATTCATCCTTTCTTATGGAGGTATAATACTCCACTGTATATATTGCCCATTTTTTTTTTAAGAAAGCTCTACACCCAACATGAGGCTTGAACTCATGACCCCAAGATCAAGCGTTGTATGCTCTACTGAGTCAGCCAAGTGCCCATCCTTTGTTCATTTTTAATTAGGTTGTCCTTTCTTACTGGGTTGTAAGAATTCCTTATATATTCTATACACAAGTCCCTTATCAGGTAAATGATTTGCAAACCTTTTCTCCATTCTATGGGTTATCTTTTCACTTTCTTTTTTTTTTTTTTAAGATTTTATTTATTTATTTGACAGAGAGAGATCACAAGTAGATGGAGAGGCAGGCAGAGAGAGAGAGAGAGAGAGGGAAGCAGACTCCCTGCTGAGCAGAGAGCCCGATGCGGGACTCGATTCCAGGACCCTGAGATCATGACCCAAGCCGAAGGCAGCGGCTTAACCCACTGAGCCACCCAGGTGTCCCATCTTTTCACTTTCTTGATTATATCTTTTGGAGCACAAAGTTTTTAATTTTGATGAAGTCCAATTTATTTGTTTTTAATTTAATGTGAAGAAAGGGTCCAACTTCATTCTGTTGCACGGTTGTCCCAGACCATTTGTTGAAAAAAATATTCTTTCCAGATTGAATGGTCTTGGTACCTTTGTCAAAACTCAGCTGACCGCAGACACACAGGTTTATTTATAGACTCTCAATTCTGTTCCATTGATCTATATGTCTATCCCATGCTGGTGCCATACTGTCTTGATTACTATCGCTTTGTGAAAAGTTCTGAAGTCAAGAAATAGGAAGTCCTCCCACTTTTTCAAGACTGTTTTGGCTGTTCTGGGCCCCATGTAATTCCATGTGATTTGGGAATCAGCTTCTACAAGCCAGCTGGGATTCTGATAGAAATGTGCTGAATCTGAAGACTGATTGCCATTTAACAATAAAGCCTTTGAATCCATGAATATGAGATATTTTCCCCTTTATTTAGCTCTTTCTTTCAATAATGTTTTTGTAGTTTTCAGAGTACAAGTAGTACACCTCTATTATTAAAAGTTTCCCAAGTATTTTATTCATCTTGATGGTATTATAAATGGAATGGTTTTCTTAATTTCATTTTCCCATTGTTCATTTTAAGCACATAGAAATACAATTGATCTTTGTATATTGTGTATCCTGCAACCTTACTGAACTCGTTTATTACTTCTAATAATTTTTTAGTGAATGGCTTAGGATTTTCCATATGCAAGTTCATGTTATCTAAGAATAGAGATAGTTTTACTGCTTCCTTTCTTATTTGGATGCTTTTTCTTTTTCCTGAATAATTGCCCTGGATAGAACTTCCAATATTGAATAGAAAGTGACAAAAGCAAACATCTTTGTCTTGTTCCCAGTCTTAGGTGGAATATATCCAGTTTTTAAGCATTAAGTATGATATCAGATGTTAGTTTTTCATAGATAGATGCCCTCTAACAGGTTCAGAAAGTTCTCTTTTATTCCTATTTAGTTGCTTTTATTATGAAAAGGTGTTGGATTTTGTTAAATCCTTTTTCTCAGCCTACTGAGATTATCATGTGGTTTTTGTTTTTCACTCTAGTGATGTTAAACCAACCTCACAATCCTGGAATAATTCTCACTGGTCATGGTATATAATTCTTTCTATATGTTGCTATATTTAGTTTGCTGGTATTTTACTGGAAATTTTTGCATCCATACTTGTTAGCAATGTGGATCTGTATCTTTCTTTTTTTGAGTGATGTTTTTGTCTGGTTTTGGTATCTGGGGATATTATTGGACTAATTGAAAGAGGTGGAAAATATTCTCTTCTATTTTGGAGCAAAGCTTCTGAAAAATTAGAATTAATTTTTCTTTAAATGTTTCTTAGAATTCAGTGGTAAAGTCATCTGGGACTTCATCTTTGCCCATTTTACCTAAGTTTCTGATTTATTGGCATACAATTATTTGTAGTACTCCTTTATAACCCTTTTTATTTCTGTAAGGTTGGTAGTAATGTCTCTTTTTCCACTTCAGATTCTAGTAATTTTGTTTATCTTGGTCATTCTAGCTAAAGGTTTGTTAATTTTGTCGCTCTTTTCAAAGAACCAGCTTTTGATTTCACTGATTTTTCTGTTGTTTTGCTATTCTCTAATTCATTAATTTCAAATCCAATCTTCACTATTTCCTTATTTCTCCTTACTTTAGGTTTAGTATGTTCTTTTTCCAGTACCTTAAGGTGGAATGCTAGTTTATTAATTTCAAAATTTTTAATACAGTATTTATAACTATAAAATTTTTTCTAAGCACTGTGTTACCTGTATCCTATAAGTTTTAGTATGTTGTGCCTCATTTTCATTCATCTCAAAGTATTTTCCAATTTCTTCTCTTTTTTTAGAGGGAGAGGGAGTGTGTGTGAGTGGGGAGGGGCAGAAGGAGAGAGAGAATCCCAAACAGGCCCCACACCCAGTGGGAAGCCCAACATAGGGCTCAATCTCACAAACCCAAGATCATGACTTGAGCCAAAATCAAGAGTTGGTCACTTAACTGACTGAGCCACCCACTTGCCACTCCAATTTCTTTTTTTATTTCTTCTTT
The DNA here is from genome assembly GCF_964662115.1 of Mustela nivalis. NCBI lineage: Eukaryota > Metazoa > Chordata > Mammalia > Carnivora > Mustelidae > Mustela > Mustela nivalis. The sequence goes on from NC_139020.1 coordinate 117,303,098, forward strand.
GACTCATTTTATATTTAGGAGTGTGTTATTTAATTTCCACATATTTGAAAATTTCCCAAATTTCTTTCTGTTGCTGATTTCTAATTTTATTCCGTTATGGTCAGAATAATATTATTTTTATCCTTTCTATTTATTGAGGTTTGTTTTATGACCTCACATATGATCTATTCTGGACAATTTTCATGTACTCTTGAGAAACATGTATGGTCTCCTGTTGTTGAATGAAGTATTCTAGGATGTCTCTTAGGTCAGTTTGGCTTATAGCCTCTATTTCCTTGCTTCAGTTTTCCTATTTTCTCACTGATCTTCTGTCCATTACTGAAAGTGAGAGTGTCAAAGTCTCTATTATTGTAGGATTGTATTCTTACTTTCTCTCAGTTTCATTTCAAGTATTTTGGTGCTCTGTTGTTAGGTACTTAGATAACTTTATATATAAAATGTCCCACTGTATCTCTAGTAACATTTTTCTGTTTTGTTTTACAGTCTATTTAAAAATCTGTTATTAATGCAGCCACTCTGGCTTTCTTGTGGTTGCTGTTTGCATAATACATCTTTTTCCAACCTTTTATTTCTAATGTATTATAATCTTTGAATCTGAAGAGTGTCTCCTATAGACAATCTATAGTTTGATCTTGTTGTTTCTTTTTTTAAAAATTCAGGCTGACAGTCTCTACTTTTGAGTAGAGTGTTTAACCCTTTCACTTTTAATGTCATTATTGATATAGTTGGATTTATGTCTGCCATATTACTTTTAATCTACATCGCAATTTTTATACCTTTATTCTTCCTCTACTGCTTTCTTTTCCATTAGGTGAATATTTCATAATGTAGCTTTTTAACATCTTTACTGATTTTTTTCACTATATTTTCTGAGTTATTTCCTTAACTACTGCTCTAGAGCTTACTATACGCACTTCCCTTGTCAGAATCGGCTTCAGATGTAATTAATTCCAGTGAGTAAAAATGTTATTTCTATATTGCTTTCTTCCCTTTCTCCCTTTTTGTGATATTATTACTATATATATTATGATATAAATGCTACAAACTTAAAGTTAGATTGTTATATTATCTATTTTATACATGTCTTTTAAAGAAGTAGAAATGAGAAAAAAAGAACAAGTGTATATTTACAGCTTTTGTCATATTAACCTCCTCATTTATCATTTCTGGGTCTTTTCATTAGCTCTTGTGGATTCAAATTACCATAGGAAGTAATTTCCATATTTCAATACAGCTTTGTTCCAACCCAACACTTGTGCTTTACTGGCACATATATTTCTGTATGTTATAGGCCCAATAGCACATTATACACATTTTGTACAATTAATTTTAAAATCAACTAAAAGAAAAAGAAGAAATATGCATTTATGTTGTCTTTTATAGTTACATAATTATCTTTACTAGTACTCTGTCTTTTTGTGTGGATTCAAATTACTGTTTAGAGTCTTCTTTTGTAATTTCTCATAAAGTGTGTCTGCTGGAAACAACTTTTCTCAGTATTTGTTTAGCTGAGGATATCTTTATTTCACCTTCATTGAGAAGGCTAGCTTTGCTGGATATAGGATTCTAGGTTGACAGTGTTTTCCTTTGAGCACTTTGAATATATTATCTTACTTCTGAACTCCATTGTTCCTGATAAGAAATCAGCTTTAAACTTATTGGAATACCCTTGTGACAAGTCAGTTTTCTTATGCTGCTTTTAAGATTTTCTCTTTGTCTTTGCTTTCAGTATTTTTAGAGGGGGGAGGGGCAAGGGAAGAAGGGGAAAGAGAGAATTTTTAAGCTCCACTCCCACATGGGGCTTGATCTCAGGACACTGAGACCATGACCTGAGCTGAAATCAAGATTGAATGCTTAACCAACTGAGCCACCCAGGTGTCCCTGCTTTCACTATTTTTAGTGTGATGTGTCTGTTTGTAGGTCATTTTGCAGTTATCCTCCTTAGAGCTTCCGATGCTTCCTAGCTCTGTAATTTTTTTTAATGAATCTGGGAAGATTTCAGCCATTATTTTTTCTGATATTTTTTCTATTCTATTCTCTCCTCTCCTTCTAGTACTCCCATACCATATTTTTCTGAGGTCCTGGTTTTTTTCATTCTTTTTCTCTCTATTCTTCAGATTGTATAATTTATATTGATCTATTCTCAAGGTTGCTAATTCTTTCTTCTGCCAGTTCAAATCTACTATTGAGCTTTCTAGTGAATTTTTCATTTCAGCAACTGTATTTTTCAACTCCAGAATTTCCTTTTGGTTCATTTTTATAATTTCTCTTTACTGATATTCTCTGTTTAAGGAGACATTATCATCAAACTTTCTTTTACTTCTTCAATCATTGTTTCCTTTAGTTTCATTTTTTTAAAATTTAAGATCAATTAGCCAACTTATAGTACATCATTAGTTTCAGATGTAGTGTTCAATAATTTATCAATGTCATTTAAAAAACCACTTATAATGGCTACTTTGAAATTTTTGCTAAATCTGACATCTGGTCACTTTCAAAGACAATTTCTGTTCCTTGGTCTTTCCAGTGTATGCTTTTTATCTGTTTTTTCTTCTTCTTCTTCTTCTTTTTTTCCTGGTCCTATTTTTCTGTTCCTTTGCGTGTCTTCTTTTTCTTCTTCTTCTTTTTTAAACTGAACATTTTAGATAGTATATTATAACACTCTGGGTCCTCATCCCCCACTTCTGGGGCTTGTTAATATTATTTGCTTATTTGTTTTGTGATTGGCTGGACTATTTTAGTGAAGACTATTTCCACCTCAGCTCCCACAGTGGGTGACCTCTGATGTTCCCCAGGTGGTACTGCTTTGGGTATTCCTATGGTCACCCTGGGATGAGAATGATCTTGGTAGTGCTCTCTTTAATTTTCTCTTTCTTTTACCACTTGTAGCTATTAAATTCTACTAATGGCCAGGTGATTATTCAAAATGTCCTGGGGCATAAAAATGCTCCTAGACCTATCCAACCAAATTTAGTCTCCTTTGAAGGGAGAGTCTATGAGGTCTGTGTTTGAGATTTGCTCTGTCCCCAGAAGGTCTCTATCCTCAGTTCTCTCTACCACATTAGCCTGCCTACTATCACCAGAATTTCCTTAAGGGTATGTTTGACATTGCTGTTGGCTTAAACTTCTCTACTCTCTGTTGCAAATGAGGTCATTTCCCTTAGGAAAAGACTTGGAGCTCTATGTTTTAGTTTATTTCCATCCCCCAGGCAAAATCTCTGAGCCATGGTTCTGGGGGTAGAGTAGGGACAATAGTGTACTTCCTGAATGACACTCTCCCCCCACACACCACCTTAGCAACTAAAAATTCAGTGAATTTTCAGCATGAGTAGCCTCAGGCCTCAGTTTGCCTCTCCCAGCATGGAACCTCTGCCTCACAAGCTGGGGCAAGGGAGATTGGAACCTAGGATGCTCAGCAGTGTTGCAGCTATGGGAGAACCTCTGTTCCATGAGTAGGAGCTAGGCAGAAGAAGGAAATCCCCCTGCTTGGCCACACTCACCCAGAACTTAGCTTCAGCAACAGGTTATTTGGGACAGGATAAGAAATGTCCCCCTTCAACTGGGAGCTGGGGGCCCTGTGTTCTTGGTTTCGCCAATTTGGAAGGCAAATTCATCTTACTGAACTGGGAAGGGAGAGGGAGAGAGGGCATCTTGGTTCAAATACTGCAGACTCAATGTTCTTGTTGAGTTTTTGTAGATTTTCTTGAATAAACATTACTTCACTTGCTGAACACACTTAGGACCATTTACAGAGACTTAAAAGTTGTTGTAAAATAATTATCACCAAAAAATAATTAAATTAAATTAAATTATTTTTACCAGTTCCCTTGGAGAGTGGGTCTGTGGAGCTCCTCATGCTATCATAGTGGAAGTGGACTTTCAGAACTTTGATGTTTTATTTTTAGGGAGTGAATGTTTCATACTTAAATATTCCACAGAACAATAGTTCTCTAACTTCAATGTGCATATAAACCACCTGCAGGCAACCTGTTAAAAATTCAGGTTCCTAGGGCCCCATTCTCCAGAGATTGTGATTGCCTATAACTAGGGTGGGAGCCAAAAGAAATATGCATTTTTAGCAAGCTCACTACATTATTCTTTATTATTTAAGATCAATTTATTTATTTGAGAGAGAGCTTGTGTGAGTTGGGGGAGGGGAGAAAGAGAGAAAGAGAGAGAATCCTCAAGCAGACTCCCCACTGAGCACAAAGCTCCATGTAGGGCTCAATCACAGGACCTTGAAATCATGACCTGAGCCAAAATCAAGAGTTGGATGCTCAGCCAACTGAGCCACCAAGGCATCTCTCACTATGTGATTCTTTGAAAAAAAATTGTACTATAAAGACAAATGCACACCAGACAAGATAGATCTCTTTTTCTTCCTTCTCCTCCTCCTTTTCTTCTTCTTCATCTTTTACTTCTTTAAACAGGTTCTATGTCTACTAAGGAGCTTTGCAGCTATGGCAGGATCAAATACAGGCTATTTAAACATCACAATTGTGTGTGTGTGTGTTTACACTGGAATCTAGAAACATTATCATTATGAAAAGTGCTCCCTGTTTGAGGTTGGGGAAGTGCTAAAGAATCATGGTTTGGAGATCCCAAGCATCAAAGATCACAGATGACCCCAAAGCAAGGCTTCTCAAATTGGGGTCAGGAGACCTGCCTCAGCATCTTTATTTCTCTTGCACCAGATCTGACTTTCCCTTGTTGCTACCAATTTTGCAATTTTCCCTCAAAACAAAAAGAAAGAACACCATGGGTTTTGCTCCAATTGGCCCAATTTACACACAAATGGCAATACATGCCTCTGTTGAACAAATTAATAGGATTAAAGCAGCTATCAAACATGCTATAGCAGAAAGGATTCCTACTACCCAGCTGCACACGGTTATCACTAATGTGAATCCTCACAGTCATAATAATAGAAAATGAACATCATTTCATATTTTAAAACTCTAGACAGAAGCCATTAGCAATTTATTTTTTTCCCAAAGAACCAGCTAATTAAAACTGTAAATAAGCTGCATTACGTTTGGATTTACTCCTGCGAGTGTCTTTTTCACGAAGAAATAGAACATGGATGGCTACATGACTGTTTGATTGCATAGTAAAGATCAACCATACTTCCATCTGTCCACACTCTCATCAGAGAAGGCCACACTCAGAGGAAAGAGAATTTGTAAGAAAGGATTCCACAGTGACAGGCAGAGTTAAGCAAGAGGAAGGCCTCAGAGAGCTCAAGAAACCTGGCTTTCTGAGGCACTGTAAGAAGCCTGAGAATATTTTCCTACTAGGTTTAGTAGGTAGGATGACATTATTGTTATTGTTATTATCATTGTCATTGCTGTTGTTATTTTGAAGATCAAAAAATCTAGAATTTCCCAGTGGGAATTGTAAAAAAACAAAAACAAAAACTTGTTATGGCAAAAATCCAAAGACCAACCAATTTTAACCTTTTTCTTTCAGAGTTGCTCATGTACCTTACTCAGTAGGGTAACACTCCCCCACTATGTTATGTTAATATTTGTATGTTAATACATACATGTTATATGTTATATGTTAATATATGTATGTTAATAATTGATGGCCTTTATTGGTACCAATCCATTGATAGAACTTAGGAAACTTCTGGCTTTTCTTCCATGATTTAATGATATGCAATTATTTCTCAGCAGTGGTCACCTCAGCTGGAGTGGGGTCTTTAACGAGTATATAAAATTAGACACATGAAAACAAAAACCTGATACATTATAAGTTGGTTGGTTTTATTTATAAAACAATATACCTAGAAATTCTTTAATTATGAGTTCTTTGATCCATCACAGGCCATTAATTACTATCAATAAAAAAAAATGAGCTTTATGCCAGGGTTGACTGTCAATTAAAAAATGTACCTGACTCCTCATTTAAATTGAGTTTCTTTTATTATCCCCTATTATAGCATACCTTACTCTTCAAACATAACACTTACTTGTTTGTAATTATATATTTATTTGTGAGATGATTTATTAAACATCTGTCTCTCCACTGGACCCTCCATGGGGCAGACCATCTCTCTTTTGTTCGCCATCATATGCCCACTATCTAGTACAACAGCTGATCCTTAATTATCTGGGGAATGAATGCATGAAGAAATCATGAAGTTCTTAAGATCTTAAACTGGAGAGGTGGACTGAAAGGCTTTAGGGTACTCTTCAATCCCCTGAGATTATCTAAAAAAAAAAAAAATGCTCATATACACCTTAATCTGGGGAGAGGACCCACAAGCTTCCTTAGATTTCTAGGGGTCTGTGACCTCCCCAAAAGATATGGAGTCACTAGCCTATTTCAGCAATGAATACCGAAAGAACTTACCTATAACCTGAAACAAAGCACACTACATGTGCATTTACATGGACAGATTTGTGGGTATATGTATAGGTGGGTATATAATTTCCAAGAACAGAAAGAGAAATGCCTCAGTGAATTTACAGAACAATCCACAATCCCACTTCCCCTGAGTAGTGGATCTTTCTATAGTCACCGGGCTCCAGCAATAGCTGCTTGCATTCATCCGTTTCTTGGCAGCAACATCCATCACTCAGGCCAGAGAAAATGAGTCTGTAATTCCCTCCTTTTACCTGTTTGGGATGCTGACATACTTCTTTATGGAAGTTGCTTTTACTAACAAACCTGTAAACCTACGGGTTAACAAAGGCACAGTGGGAGGCATGTTTATAAAGCACTAGTGCCCAGACAATTTGATCAAACAACCCTGGGATGTCCCTTGCCTTGCCCTCCAGCCAGAGAGGAGAGCCAGCCTAATCAGTCCAAGGAGGCCTTTGCGAGTGGCCTGCCTTCACAGTCGGCTGTGGGAGACCATGAGATGCACTGAACATGCTAATTGGCTGTTGTATATTAAATCTCCTCTTCTCTCTCTCCCAGCTCCACAGGTATTTCCCTTCAGTAAATCTCCTCCCTTGTTTTTTGTCCTGAAAATGGAGACTTCAGAAGTCAATTTGTCGGGAGAAAGGTTTCTGTTGTGCCATTAACTCCCAGTGATCCATAAGAACAGAGAGGGGCTGCAGAGCAGATCATTCAAAACCAACTGCTCTACTTAGCTTTGTAGTTTCTTGCTTTGAGGGGCTTGGTAGCAGACTTGCCTCCCTAACTACGTTTCTCTTCGCTTCTTATCAAAATGAGTCTGTCTGCCTTAGGGCCAAGCAGTTGGGTGACATGAAGATTCTGACACAGAATTTGTCAAACTCACCAGGGGAAGCCCACAAGGTACCCAGATAATCAAACGACTAGATTTGAGTTCACATTCTTAATCACCTATAATCAATTGCTTTGCTCCTCTGTGACTAAATCGAGCAAGGGATGGGACATAATTATAGGAGACTGGTTAGACAGAAATGAGTCCTTACATGCAGATGAAGACCTAAGTCTGTTGTAGGTACAAACTGATAACCAGATCACTGTTGATGTTTTCCCTGCCTGGTCCCACAACCTGTTATTCTGCGGCCACAGTTGTCTTACTCTGCTAATTTCATGATGATTGTCTCCACAACCTCTCCACCTGGCTATGGTTTCCAGGGCTAGTCATCATGGCTGTCGGCAGATACCTCACATTTTCCTCCCTAGCACGTGGTAGGACCACATATCCCCACCCAGCAAGTTCAACGTGGCCGTATGCCTGGTGGTGGCTAACGAGGTGGGATGTGTCACTTCTAAGCAGAAGCTTCAAAGCCAGCACGCATGGGACAGGCAGCAACATCTGAGGCAGCAGCCTCTCCATCCGCCTGAGTCCCAGGGGACTGTGATGAGTAGCACGCCTCCTAGCCAATGGTGGGCATGTGATAGGCGCAAGAAATAAATCCCTGTTGCTTTATACGAGTGAGGTATTCGGGTTCTCAGTTAACTCAGCACATCTCTATCCTGCACATTTCAAGCTGCAGGTTATTTCCCCAACTAGATTGGGTTATTTCCCCAACTAGACACCATATAACTTAAAGCCAGTTTGTTTCTTCTTCAGTACATGAAGTCTGGTACACAGCATATTTAAAACAACCTGGTAGAAAATGAAATTCTCTTGCTTTTTGGCCTCCATGATCCTCCATGTTTACATTTTTCTAATACTTGCTCCCTTCTCAGCATCGCTGGCTGAAATAAGGTGTCTTTGTGTTCAGATGGATGGGGGGTGGTGGAGCTATTCTTTCGGACAAGGAGCACAAATAGGAATAGTGGGCAGAAGATAGAATGAGGTAAGTTGAGGCATAATTAGGCTACAGGGGGTTCAAAGGGCAGACAAGATCTTGAAGAAAAGTCTTGGGGCAACCACGTGGAAAAAACAGAATCCCAGAGTATTAGGTTTACAAGTAATCATGGGTTTTATCTGGACTAGGCTCCTATATCACCATCACCACCATCATTATTATCATACCAATATTAACTGACAACCTGCAATGTACCAGGCACAACTACAACTGATTTTACAATCGCCTCATCAGCACCTCACAACAACCTTACAAGGTAGCTATTATTTCCATTTTATGAATGAATGAAGAACCTGAAGGCCAGAGAAGGAAATTCCCTATGGCCACACAGCTAGCAAATATTCCTCTGTGAATTCAGCATCACAGAGGAATATTGAACACTCTGCTTAAACACTCTGCAGCCTCGGGACTTCACTAACCCCCAGTGCATCCCGTCTCCCTGAGCCATGTCTTGCCTCCCCCTCCAACTAGACTCCCCTAGATGGTCCTGCCTCCTAGACCAACAAAGAGCAATTCTAGAATTATCTCTCCAAAGGCAGCCCTGTCAATATCTAAAGACATCACCTGCATGTCCCTTAAGGCTCCCCTTCTCCAGTATAAACAGCCCCAATTCACTCAACTACTTCCAGGGAAATGTTTCCAGTGAGCCTGAGGTCCGTCACCATCCCAGCTCAGTGACTTACATATGCCAGGGACCAAAAGATGTGGTTAAACCAGCAGAATGGAACCCACAACTTTCCCTTATCATCCTGTGCTGAGCAAATGCCTTCTACAACCCCAGCACCTTCCTTCCACCAAGCAAAGCAGAGTCCAGAGGCAGAAATGGGCCATAATCTGCTATAGGCATGGCTGGCTGGCCACATGTCCTGCACACAACCCCATGGAATGCTAAAGTTGGCATGTTCAGAGTCCCTCCCGCTTACTCGGGTCTCAAGTCTGTTTCTATCCTGCCCCTCCTCCCATTCCTCCCCTCACTGTCCTGCCTCCAGAGGTGGTGCTGAGAACGCCCTCCACTCACCACGGAGTTCATGGCCCCCCACTCACCATGGAGTTCATGGCCCCCCACTCACCATGGAGTTCATGGCGAAGTGATTGTGCTGCGTCTGGAGGTCTAGGGCATGTTGGTAGCTCACGCCGATCTCTGTGTGGCTCTGGAGGAATAACTCCTTGTTGTGGCTTATCCAGTCAAACATCTAGAGGGGACAAGAAGGTACGCAGTAGTCAGAAGGGCCATGGGCCCAACAGTGCAAAACTCCCAGAGCTACTGGAAGGAAAAAAGAGTCCTCCCGCTGGTGCCCAGTGAGAACCAGTCATTATTCTCAGAGTGGGGGTGGCCCACAGCCCAGTTTCCCAGGAAAGCCCTCACTTTTAGCATAAGGATGCATCATCAGCATAATGGCATCTGCATTACCATATAGAGCCTATGGGAAAAAGAGAAAATGAGTAAGAATCAGGGAGATGGCAGAAGCAGCTGTTTTATTGTCCCTATCAACTCCTTTTTGTAAAAACTAGAAAGCCTCAAAAGGGCCCCAGGCTTTCTTTGGGGATGGGGCTGAAGGGCACGTGGTGGCTGAATCCATTCCCTATTGCAGTAGAAGAGAGAAACCCTTATTGGAAGCAACAGGGCATCCTAACATGTCCTGTCCCATATCACATCACCCAATAACACACATTGTTGCATTGACTCTAGACTATGCCATCTTTTCTTGTAACTCAGTAGTCTCCCAGTTCCAGTTCCTGATGGGTTTCTACTATAATCCATCAGGAACCAGAAGAGGAGGATTTTAAGGATAGGCTGAGTTCTGGCTGGCACGGTGAGCACTGAGCTATTTTTCTCCTCCTTAGCTCTGTGCCCTGGTTTTGTTTGTTTGTTTGTCTGTTTGTTTGTTTAGGTTTTTACCTTTCTCCCAGGCAGCCCACACACATTAAGGGGATGTGACCAGAACCCCAATTCCAAGGGAGGGATCACTCTAAGGGTTATCCATTCTCGGGACATCAGATCTAAACCAATCAATGTAGGACATTTCCCAGCCAATGGGACTGTCTAAGGAACAGGAATGCTACCTGACTCAGTACAATAAAATATGGGGGGACATCTGCCTAGAAGCATCTGGGAAAACAGACCCTACTTCTTAGATATAATTTCTCTCCCTCTGATACTGTCATGGTGATTCTGAGCCTCAAATTGTTGCAGTCATTCTGCGGCAGCTTAAGGGTGAAGCCCATGAGAGAGAAAGGGTATAGATCCCTGATTGAGCTTTGCCCGATCTCTGCCTTGTCTCTGGACTTCCTAATACCTGAGTCAAGAAATCCTCTTTATCATTCAGGTATAGTCAAGTGACATAGCCAGGAAAGGTGTGAAGCCTTTGGAAAAAAGGACTCCTCTACTTGAACTGAGGCTCCGTACTTGGGATGGGCTCAGCTGCAGGGTATAGCATGGAGGGAGGAGCTGAGCACAGGTGCAGGCGGGGCAGTGGCAAAGATGGCACCTGCCTTCCTGGAGGTAGGAGCCCAGACTCATTTATTATTTCCCTTCGGATAGTAAAGTGACTTTACTTTTTCAGTTATAGTCAACCAATATTTGCAGGACACCTGCTATGTGCCAGGCACTGTCCAAGGCAATGGAAAAGCAGAATTGACTAACATGTACGTGGTCCTTGAGCTTCAGTGGGTTAAAGCCCAGCATGGAAAGCAAACAAGGACTCAGATATAGTATTAGTACAATGTGGCATAGGACTTGAATAAAATCACAACTTGAAAAAATCTCTATCTAGATAAAGTTCCATATGTTCTACCAAGCTAGCAGCTACCCTTAATGGAATGAGAACAAGGAAGCGCAGAGAAGGCTTCCCAGAGGAGGTACCAACCTGAGCTGAGCCCTCAGGTAGGTATTAGCCATATGGAGATGGGAGGGATGTGAGCTCCAGGCAATGGGGAGACCAAAGAAGCAGAACTCAGGGCAGCCCAGTGTGTGGAGGGCTCTGAAAGCATTCCTGTTGTGCTTCTGAAGTCTGAAGTGAGAAGATGGGGCTGGAGAGGTAGCCGGGACAGCCGACCATGGACAGCCCTGGAAATAGGCTTTAGGAAACCTGGACTATATTCTGTGGGCAGCAAGTGGTATGGAAGGTTTTAAGCCAAGCAGTGAAATGTGATGTGAGCTTTGATTGCAGTGTGGGATGTGGGCAGGAGGGACAGGGAGAAGGGTTAGAGGCTGTTGCAGTAATCCTGGTGAGGGGTGCAGTGAAAACCTGGAAGCCAGGCTCAAGGGTGTGACAGGGGAGTCTGCAAAGCGGGCAGGCTTGAGAGCTCCTAGGAAAGGAATGAAGACTCCTAATTGTTTGGGGAGGGAGGGCGAGGAAGAGCTAAGGAACAGCCAGGAGTCAGGCATGGCACCCTGGGTCCTCGTAGGAAAGTTGCCACCACAATTGCTACCTAAAGAGGAGGTAAGAAGCTGGGATGGGAGACAGGAGATAGTGAGTTCTGTGTTAGATGTGCCAAGTTTGACAGGCTTACGAGAGTTTCAAGCAGAGGTGTGCTGCGGGCAGTGAGGCTTCTGTGTTTGGGGGTCAGGAGAGAGACATCAAGGCTGTGACAACTTACACGTAAGTATAACACCTTCTGAAGGCGAACATGTGTGATCTGGAGGCGATTCTCTTTTTTGAATTCCCCACATCACTCCCAGCTGCCTATCTGGATAATAAAGAAAGGATGAAAGTGTCTCTCTTCATTTCCGGGTGTCAGAGGACATTTCCGGCTGCCAGACGACGTTTCCGGCTGGGGGCTCCTGCAGAAGCTGGGCCAACATTGCTGTGTGCACTAGCCTGGGTCAGCCAGCCTCAGTCAGTCTCACGGGGACTTTGATTTTTTTTCCCCTCAATTATTATTAAGGACAAAGGGAAAAAGAAGACAAATGTCCCAGGAGTGTAAAAGAATCTTATTCTGTAATTTTTGGTCTTTAAAATTCTGCCTCTCAACCCCATTTTAAAATAATTTCTCATCTCTTTTCTTCATTGACAAAAGAATCAATAAAGTTAATGAAACTCTGAAATGCCTGAAGTCTGTGGAATTTGTGATGAAAAGCACTCACTCCACATACTTTCTTGAGTATCCCAGTGGCTGAGAAGTGACCTTCCCTGTACTTTCTGTTCGACAAATACCTAGACAAGCAAACCAGCAGTGGAGTTTCTTGCTAGCACCAGAACAATGAGATTGCCTGGTGCCAGGTGGGGATGGACTACAGAGCAGGGATTGCTGGATGGGGGCCAGTTAGGGTGGAAAGGAAGAGAAGGGAACTAAAGGACAGGCAAGAGGAGGGAGCACTGGAGGAACCGTGCACCTCTCTGAATGGGCTTCTTGTGTGATGTCAGCACCCAGGCCATTCAGCTGGATTCTGCCTCCCACTTGGAACCTCCTGGCAGCTCTCCAGGGGCCAGGGATTCTGGCAAGATCAGCTGTGCAGGAGGCAGTGCTCCAAAGAGGTGACATATCTCTGTAGCTGGGAAGAAAGAAAAAGAGCTACTCTGGGGACCAGACAGTTCCATGTGATATCAGAAACCAGAGTCTCTCCAAGGCGCCTATTGCTTAAGAGACAGTCTTAAGTCTTCTCTGGGCCTGAGTCTACCGCCCCATGGTATATGGCTTGCACCCTTATAGGCCTGGTTGTCTGCAAGCATCACGGTCATTTCTGCTGCATTCAGTGCCTCTGACTATGGAAAGAATGCATGTACATGTATGTACACGTGCACATGTGTGCACTCACGGGCAAGTGTGCAGCAAGCAGGATGAGGTCTCAGCTGGCTCGGCTTGGTTCTGCCACTAACTCCCTATGAGACTGTGGGCAAGTCTCATTTTGGGGTTCCTCCTCATTTGCAAGGGATACATGGTTCCCAGAAAGGAGGTAAGCTCCGATTTGGAAACTTACAAAATATCTTTTTTTCATTCAGAATAAAATAGTTTTAATGAGTCTCCTGGATCAGAAGGTATGTATATTCATTGCTGCAACTTACATTTCTAACTTTTGAGGTAAAGAATGACAGTGAGAAAACTGGCATTATTTGATAGCCAGAGAAAGGCAATTTGTTAGTCTCAGCCCTGATATTTGTCTGAGGTGTTAGAGTTCAGAATATCAGTGCAAAAAGCATTGTGTCTGTGCTCTTGGCACTGATGAAATAAAGAGTTAGAGATCAGTGTCCAAAGTGAAAGCAGAAAACTGTTTTTATTCAAGCAACTGTACCCTCTCTAGGGGAGAGCAGGCAAGGTTCTGTGAGGTGGAGCTGGCCCCTATGTTGTTTTGGGACTGCATACTTAGTGGGTCTTTCTGGGCGGGGAGGAGTGGTGATGTACAGTGAGGTGATCTCTGATACAGGCTGTTTCCAATCATTTTGGGGCTACTCTCACAGATTGGGAGGGGGAGTTTTTGACCTTATAAGGTTGGTACCAGAACCACCCTGGCAGCCTTTCTCCATGGTGCAGGGCTATAACAGCAAGGCAAATACATTATAGTAAGTCTAGGGGTGACTGTGGGGCAGAGGTGGAAGAGGAAAGCCTTCTCTACATCTGTGGGTCTCCATCTGTCAGTCCTAAGGTCTTGGAAGGCATAGGCTTCTAAAGTGTAATCTAATGTGTAATCTTGGAAGCCTCCAGGCTTCTAATGTGTAACCTATTTATCATCCTCCTTGCCTCCAGCTCAGGAATTGTCTACTCTACTACTCCCCACCCCCCTTTAGGACCTGGAAATCTTTCAGGTCAAGGGATGATGGTTCCTCCCGCCATTCTTTCCACTGCTTGTATGTAGCTTCTACGTAACATGTCTATTCAACACTTTCATTGCATCCATCATGACTATTTTATTGATGGGAAACAGGCACAGAGAAGCGAAGCCCAGGGTCTAGAATTCATCGACTCCACACAGCACACATTCACTGAGTGCCTGCTGAACCAGGCACACGGCTGTAGGATGTCTTGTGTCTGGTCTCCCCAGGGCAGTTACCCCCCAAAAGGCAGCCACCAGGGCCTGTGAGACTCCAGAGAAGGTAACATGCTATCCTTCACATAGGGCCATTCCTTCTCCAATAACCAGCCTGCTCCTCTCCCCTCACCCCTGCCCCACCAAGGCCTGGGACAGCTGATTCAAACAGCTCCACGAAACAATAAATATGTCTCAAGAGAAATGAATGCATGAGTGAGCTGGCCACAGACTAATCCCGAGACAAGCTGGCCTGCCTACGCTCCCTTCCAGCGAGGTCATTTTATGATTTGGGTTCTCTGGAAGACACTTGAACTAGACTGACACAAAGAGCTAAAGAAAACAGACAAATAAACAAACAAACAAAACTAAAGAAAATATCTCCACAGTAGTTTCAAACACTTTCATCTTTTTTTTTTTTTTGAGAAGCTACAAATGGCAGGTTCAACAGAATGTAATATAATAACAAAATTCCTCCAAGAGGAAAGAAAGTTCATGTCTAGATAATGAAATTTTACCTCTTTGTTTAGAAACTAACATAGTTTTGTCTCATTAAGAAGACAGATGTTACATGTAAGCTACTTGCGTTTTTATGTTTTTTTTTTCTTTCTCATGTTTTGCTTTTAACTAAACTAAATGATTTTTTTTTAATGCTGGCTAAAATTCAGTGAAAATATAAAAATCTGGTTCTTAATATATAAAAATGATATAAAGAATCTATTTATATGCAAAATAGGAAAATAAACAGAAACCTTTTTCCCCTGTTCTTACAAAGATAGGGATGGCTAAAAGGTTATTATTGTTCAGTTCTGTTTTTAATGAAGCATAAACTATTTCATAGAGCAAAGAAATTAAATAAGAATCTTGGGCTTATTTGCCTTCATTTGCCAAATTTAGCAATGGCATCTGATTTAGAGTTTTAACTTTCAAAGCACCTTACCACCTAGTGTTAGTATTTTGTACTGTCTACAATTATAGATTATATTGGTTTTAAAGTTGCTCATACTCAGCTTTGATAAGTTGATTAAGAGGATAGAAGGCAACCAAAGAATTTTCTTTGCCTAAATATGTACATTCCGATGTCACCTGTGTCTCCTTGACTCTGCTTATATACAGGAGTGACCCAGCCATAGAAGTTTATGCCATAACTGTGTTAACAAATCCTTTTTGGTGAACATTGCTATGCCTGGGACATGTGGTGTGTGGTCAATTCAACAACAAGCTTTTATGTGTATTATGGTACAAAGAATAAAGCCTCCAAATACCGGGCTCTAGTACAGATTGGTCTGAGCCTCCATTTCCTTATCTGCAAAATGGGATAACAACTGACACTCTTTGGACCTTAGGGTAATAGTGAGATTCAAATACAATAACAGTTTCATGCTTTAAGTGCTACTCACCTGATAGATTTCAAAATCCATATAATGAGCATATTCTAATATATATATTTCCCTAATGTTTTCATTTAAAGCACAAAATGGATGAAAGGTATGGATTTAAAACTGCAGTAAGGGGGCGCCTGGGTGGCTCAGTGGGTTAAGCCGCTGCCTTCGGCTCGGGTCATGATCTCAGGGTCCTGGGATCGAGCCCCACATCGGGCTGTCTGCTCAGCAGGGAGCCTGCTTCCCTCTCTCTCTCTCTGCCTGCCTCTCCATCTACTTGTGATTTCTCTCTGTCAAATAAATAAATAAAATCTTTAAAAAAAAAAAATAAAAAATAAAACTGCAGTAAGTTCACCTTACTGCAAAATCCCTGCAGGCTAATAGAAATCACACCTGCAGCTCAGATACAAACCCATCCTTGCCCTACCCTCCCCAAGAGGCATCCCCACAGTGACCACAGGGTGCTGTGAACACAGAGACACCTGTACACCCTCCACCTCCTCCACCTTCACATACACAGAGGAGTGCTGGGGGTGCCCTTGCCCACACAGGACTCAGAGACACGTCCATCCTCTCAGAGTTACGCTTGAGGGCACTGGTGCCCTCCTGCCCTACCAGTGTGTACCAACCAGGACCTCACTCTCTCCTGCCTTGCTTCCAGACCCTCCCTTTCGCACCCTTTCTCCCATCCCCAACTTTCTCACTCTTAGACTCAGTCCCTTTTGCTCCTCATGGTTTTTCACTCAGGAGAGACTACTATTAAAATGCAGCATTCTTGCAGCTCCCCCTGGAATTAGTTGATTGTGGATACAGAAAGAGCTCAGGGAGAAGGCAAGGCCCTTTGTGATCCTGACCCAGGGGCAAGATCCAACCTGAGGTGGGACAAGAGAGGTAGAAAGGGAGAGGGAATGAGAAGTGCGAGGGAACTGAAGACTAATGTCTTCACTTTACAGTTCTGCAATCACTTGAACTCTAACTGATGCTGGGGCATAAATTCTCATGCAAGCAGGACAACACACAAACGCCAGGACCCTTAAGACCCTTCAAGCCTGGTTTGCAATGATCTGTTCTCCAAGGATTGCAAGCTCTCCTGCTAAGGGAAAAAGAGAGCAGAGAGAGAAACGATAAAGGACCCCACATGTGGACCTAGTTTCTATGTTCCTAGAATTCCTCCTTGGAGAATTTGACACCTTGCCCCATCTGTATCTGCAAGGCTCGCAGGTCACAGGCATTCAGGGTTCTGAGGGACCATCTCGACACTGGTAAAGCATAGGCAGTTAGGACTTGTGCCCGATATATGTAGGTGTCAACAAATATCTACTGAGGGAGAGGAGGGGCTCTGGGTTCTGCCCGTTTTCCTGTAGGTTTCTGACATGTCAACTGGTGGACTTCCATATGTTATATAGAAGACAAGCAATTTTTATCTTTCACCATAAATCCAGCTGCTCTAGGGAAAATGGCTCAGCCTGGTTACCTGGGAGACCCTATCACCAAATCAGCTAGGATGCCAAATAATTTCACTGACCTGGCTCTCTCTCTAACCCATAGACATGCTATCAATCCCCTAGCATGTTTCTTAAACTTTTCATACTCTAAATTCCCTAATTCCTAGATCTCAGATCTAGCCTTCTAACATGTTGCTCCCATCCAGAAGAGCCCCAGTTTCTCTATAAAATAGACATATATCCCATCGTGAGTAAGGAGTGAACAAAAACTCTTTCCCCTTCTGCATGCTAATATCCCCATTCTGTTTCCCTGGAGACAGGGGAAGACAGTGTGTGACAACATGTTACAAAATCATGTTGCCTATGGTAAGAACACCCACCGTGACCGGTAAACTCTCTCTGGCCTGGAGAGATGATGGATGAACTATGAATACCTGAGGGGGACACCATCCACTGGGCTTCCCAGAGTTTAATAACTCCTGTAACTGGCATGTCCGTTGCAGGAGTCCTGGCAACTGTGCCAATGAACCTCTTACAAGAGATACTGGTTCCCGTCGGGCATGGAGTTCATAAGCCAGGTCAGCCTCTGCAGCTGCCCACTGCGCCTCCTGTCTCCTTGCAGCTGAGCTGGATTAGTGCAAAGACTGTCCTGTTGGTAAACCATGGCTCTCATATTCTATCGCCCTGAGTAGATGAGTGCGAAATGTCACTCACAGTGGTGGTCCTGCAATCAGAGTGTGTGGTCGAGTCTAAGGAAGCTCCCTGCAGGCGTTGCCTCCATATTTCAAAGCCAGACTATACAAACAGCAGCACCGTGCCTCTTCTTGTCTTGCCTTTCTCCATCTGCCTCTCTCATTCTCACCTTCTTTTAGTGATGGAGCAATGACAGTGTTAACAACATTAACAGCCACTTACATTTGCTGAACGCTCACTATGTGCTAGGCACGATGCCAACTCATTTAATCCTCTTAAAATCATACTCATCGCCCAGATATTAATCCCCAATATTTTTATAAACATATATTTTTTATCCCCAGGGGTACAGGTCTGTGAATCACCAGGTTTACACACTATTAATCCCCAATATTATCCCTTCCATTTTTACAGGTAGGGCACAGAGAGGTTAATTAGTTTTGCCAAAGCCACACTGCTAATGAGCGGCAGAGCTGAGATTCAAACCCGGGAGGCCGAGTTCCAGGGCTGAGGCTCTTAACCCTGCTGCTCCACCTTCCACTGTGCTCAGAGCTTCACTCCAGCCCCCTTTTCTATCACCACCAGCCTTCCAGAAGTACATTCTGCCCCCTGCTGCCTTTGTTTTCCCTCCACCCACTTCCTCCCTAACTCCTTGTAATAGGCTCTACCTTTACTACTGCCTTAAGTCTGCACCCACAGGAAAACCAACCATCTCTGCCTTTCTGAGTTCTTCCTTCTCTCACTCCTTCTCTTTGGTCTCTCATCACGATCTGACATGGACCTTTGTGAAAGGGAGTTATGAAACTGCCTCTCTTTGGCCCCTGCACCAGGTCATTTTCAGGGGCAGGCCATGGGCTGCAGACATGCCTCGCTTCCCCCTCCTGCATTCCCATGCCTCCACCCCCTGCCTCCCACACACCCATGGAATTCTCCCCCAAGCGCCAATGTGTCCACACTCACGCTCCTCCCAGACACCTCATGTCTCCGCCCAGCAAAAGCAATAGAAACACTCTCAGTTTGAAAGCTGACCAGTCGTCCAGTCCTACACTGATCTATCCAAACGTGCCTCCTCTCCTCTCGCTGGCCCTTTGAGACCTCCTTCCGTGTGTCTCACACCCTCACTGTGACAGTCTCCCAACTTGACCCTAAGCCCTCTGCCTTTTATTCACCAGGCTTTGCCCACCTGAAAATCCATCCAGGCTCACAGCCTCAACAACACGAGTAGTGTTCCCCATTTCATGCACCAAGCTGTACGTGAGGTACTATACCAAGTACTTGAGTGGATGACCTCATGTAGTCCTTATAATAAGGCTGCAAAGAAAGTATTATTCAATCCATCTTAAACATGCTGAAAAGTCAGTACGAAGAGTTGCAGCAGACGGCCAATGATCCCACAGCTTGGAAGTGATGGGGATGAATTTAGAATCCCAGTGTCCATCTGAACCTAAATCCCATGCAATTTCTTCTGTTCCAGGATTCTCTCTAAGCGTGACTTCCCTCATAAAAGACAATACCAAGTGTGTGCTGGGCTCTGTACAGTGAGCTTCATAGCATCATCTTAGTCCTCAGCCCTTGGAGCTAGTGGATGCCATCATCACTACCTTTTCGTAGTTATGGAAATAGATAAACAACTTGGCCCGCATCACATAATGAAGACTCAAATGAGGTATACTGAAGGCTCAAATCTAGATCTGCATGACTCCAAAGCCTATGCTTTTAAACCCACTATCAAACTGTCTCCCAAATATACACTTAAATTTTGGACTACTCCTCGTGGCTTGACTCAATATGAATATCCCCTTGATGTTCTGCAGCATCTCCCACTACTGTGCCTTTTCCATGAACTCTTACCTTCCTCTGACATCCCACATCTTCACCCGATTCCCCAGATCCCATTCATTCTTTCTTTCCTCAAATAACTCTGAAATATGCCTTTTATTTTCCATTCCTGCTGCTACTCACCCCCCAACCCCTCCTGCCTATATTACTGCCATTGCTTCCATACTGGTCTCCCCAGACTCTAGTTTCTCCCTTATACCAAGCTATCTGCCCCCACTGGGTTCACTGCTCTCATATACTGCTCTACCATGTCATTCCTCCAGTCAAAACACACACGCGTGTACAAACACACCCAGTTATTGTCATCTACAATGCAAACAAAATCCAGTCTTCTTGTTCTGGCATTTAAGGCACTCCCTCCCTCCTTGTCTGGTCCAAATCTGCCTTTCCCTATTATTTCATACCATTGTCCTACACCAGGCATGCTTTCCAGCCATGTGCTATTCACTACCATGCAAATACATCATTCTGTGCTCATTGCCACCCCCATATTTGTGTTCACATCTTTCCCCCCATGAAATGCTCCACACCCTAATATTCAAATCATTCCCATCTTTCGAAATGCAATTAAAGTGTCATCTCCTCATAATGCCTTTTTTGACCAGCTGAGCCCACACTGATTTCTTTTTCTTCCAAACTCACTGTTCCAGTGTCTCCTGCAGAAGTTCACAAACCTAATTCAAAACTATCTGAAGTGTTTTTGTTAAAAAAAAAAAAAAAAAAAAAAATATATATATATATATATATATATATATATATATATATATATATATATGGCTTCCTATGCTTTACTCTGAAGATTCTGATTTAGCAGGAGCTCTCTAGGTGATGTAAGCAATGGTTTGTGAGGAGACTTATGGCCTATCCACAATAGGGTAGCTGGTATCAGACTTAACCCTACCATCTATAAACTATTTGAAAGCATAGGTCAATAACCAACACAGACCAAACACCCATGAAGGAAGAGAAGTACACAATGGAAGCCCTTTCTGGAGCAGGAAAACAGGAACTCAGTGGAGAGCAGCAGTCTTGGTGGATATAAAACAAACAAACAAACAAATAAAAACAAAACGAAGGGGGCGCCTGGGTGGCTCAGTGGGTTAAGCCGCTGCCTTCGGTTCAGGTCATGATCTCAGGGTCCTGGGATCGAGCCCCGCATCGGGCTCTCTGCTCAGTGGGGAGCCTGCTTCCTCCTCTCTCTCTGCCTGCTTGTGATCTCTCTCTGTCAAATAAATAAATAAAATCTTTAAAAAAATTAAAAAAATAAAAACAACAACAAAAAAAACAAAATGAAGTTTAGAGTTCAGGGCTGCTAAGGTGGTTGGAATTTCAGTGATAGGGTATTAGGGAAGAGGGAGCTAAAAGAGGGAGCTAAATAAAAAAATCTTCATTAAAATTTCCTTAAGGTCTTTGGTGAAATCCCAAGTTATGACATGTAAGGAGAAACTCCAGAAAGTCTGCAGAGAATGGCTGTGGGAAGTGAAGAATACTGAGAGCTGAACAGAAATTTTAGATTATACAGTGCTGGGGAAATGTTGGGAGCTCTAATACAAACAGTATGAGAAACACTGGTGAATTCTCTGGGCACTGAGTTGGGTCCGCAGAAAGACCAGGATATAAGGATAAGAACCACATCCTAAGAGCAAGAAGGACTGTACATTAGGATTAATGAAAAGATGGAAGTGGATCTGTCATAGCAAAGCCTAAATCAGGGCTCAGTGGGATCAAGATCTGCTAGTAAGTTAACTGCATTCCAGAACAAAACTCAAAGTTTGGAGGAAGGTAACCTAATCTGGAGTCTCTACAGCACATCATCTGCAATTTCCAGTACACAAATTACCAGACATATGAAGATGCAGGGAAGAGTGACTGACAACCAAAAAAATAAAAGCCAACATAAATAGACCCAGAGATGACCAGGCTATGAATTAGAAAGTAGCAATTTCAAGACAATCATAATTCACATCTTAAAGAGAATAGGAGGGAAAGGGACAAAATGAATTAAAAGATGGAACACTGAAACAGAGTCCAGATTTCTGTTTCTTGTAGCCAAAAGCATCCAGATATAGTCACATGTTTATGATGCTTAGTACAATTATTTTGTTCAATTAGTGAGTACCTACTGTATTCCAGACATTGGATGAGAGACTAATGATAAAAGATCAAGTCAGAATCTATGAGGAAGATAAATATGATCAGTAGTCTGTCAATTTTAAGTGTGAGAAGCACTATGAAAAGTGTCTACTTGGGGTGCTTGCGTGGCTCAGTGGGTTAAAGCCTCTGCCTTCGGCTCAGGTCATGATCCTGAAGTCCTGGGATGGAGCCCTACATGGGGCTCTCTGCTCAGCAGGGAGCCTGCTTCCTCCTCTCTCTCTGCCTGCTTCTCTGCCTAGTTGTGATATCTGTCTGTCAAATAAATAAATAAAATCTTAAAAAAAAAAAAAAAAGTGTCTACTGTGGGCTGACTCCAGAGGAGCTCCTGATCCCACTTGGCAGAGGTAGAGGTATGGAAAAGCCTGAATGGCTTCCAGAAGGTGGCAACAGCTGAACAACAGCTGAAAGACACCAGGATTTGGTCAGGTGAAGATGTAGGTGGGAAGGGCATCTTAACGAGAGGACATAATTTGAGCAAAGGCCTGGAGGCTTCAAACATGAATTAGAGAGGAGGTACCCAGAGCTGCAGGGCAGGGAGTAAGGAGTGAGAGGTACTGAGAAAGGATGCTAAAGGAGAAGGGAGGGGCCGGGACACAAAGGACAAAGGTTGGAAGGCCCAGGAACTGTTCTTTGTTTGGTCTGCAGTGGAGAACCACTAAAGGTCAATAATATGGTCAGATTTGCTTTTAACCCTGACTGGGGGTCTACCCTGAGGTCCCCAGATAAGACAGTGCTTTACCTCATTGCGAAGAGAAGTCTGAGCCAGCCCTGATCTCAAAGAACAAAATCAACTAGCACATTACAGCCTTCTCACCAACAACCGTGGCTTCTCTGCACCCACCCATCCCCCTACACTCCTTGTTCTTATAAACGCTTCAGTGTCTGGGTCAAAGAAGATAAATATAAAAGAGGAAATAAAGAACATATGAAAAGTGCAAACACATAATAGAGGCTGAATGCATGCTACTCCCTTTCCACTTCCCCTGTGTTCAGCCAGGACAAGCTGGCAGTCTCAAAAGTAGTTGCTTTCTGATTAGAGAAACCCAGGCTGCAAAACTTTATGCTCATACCACACACTGCCCTTGAGAATGAGCCATAGCTCAGCTCTGCCTGGAGAAGCACAGACTCCTGTTAGGCCTTAAAAGGCCACTGTCCTCACTCTTGCCTTCATCATACTAAGTGAAGGGATGAAATGTCTCACCCAAGTCCACTAGTAACATAAATGTTTCGGACTTTAAACTAGCAGCTTTTTGTATGTTTCATTTCCAGTCTGTTTGCCAGAATGAACCAAATTCCCTATAGCACGGCAATATGCATAGTACCCTCCCTGTGGGGAAGAAATGGTCATCCAGGAGCCAGCAAGTCAAGAAGATGAGAAACAGGACGAACCGAGCCGGAGTCAGCCTAGGCAGCCCTGGGATATTGACTCTGAGTGGCCAAATTCCTTCCATCTGAACCACAGATGCTGATAAAACATTCTCAGCACTGGAGTGAGAAAATGTGCTTCACTTACTTCCCAAAATGCAGAATTGAAGAGGTCAAACTCTATTTAATCCAAGCTGAGAAAATAGTGCCCAACTTTATCCCAAAGCTAAATTTAGGCATAAACTGAGATCTGGCCCTTGGCAAGTTAATTTAGATGAGCTAATGCTTGTTCCTGGCATACAGGATGCACTCGGTAAATGGTAACTATTATTGTTACTGCAAAAATGGAGCGTCTGCTGGATGTTCTCATCCAGTCCTCCCACGCATCCTAAAATCGGCTGTGCCAATCACTTGCACATCTGGGAGAAAAAATTCCACATGGGCTAAGGAGGAGGTGGCCCTCCCTCTAGAGGTCCCTATCCGGGGGAAGGGGGCGGCTGCCGTGCTGAAGCCACGTGTGCTAGGTGGGCTTGAGCTCCAGCTGAGGACGAAAGCTAGCACCCCCACCTTTTCCCTTCTACCCTCTTCCAGCAGCGTCAGCTGTGGGGCCCCAGGGAGGCTAGAGGTGGCATGGGAGACAAGTTCAGGAACGTTCAGGAAGAGGGACTTGGTCATGTGTTCTGCTCCCTGAGCCCACCTGTTAGAGCATACCCTGCAGGTGCTCAGGAAGAACTCGGAGAAGGAAGCCCAGTCACTCCTCCAAACCCTCCATTTCTTTAACAGTCTTATTTAGAGGACTGTGGCGAATTCCTATGTTCAGATAGTGCCAGCTGTCCCTACGATCAGGGCAGAAATGCAATAAAGAGACCAATCATGGTCTAATGCTTTGATCACCACGCCTCATGTTCCTGTGCCTTCAAAGAAATTTACACTTATATTTAATTTAGTCACCCTTCCTTCTCCCAAAATATTTTGGGATTTCTTTCCACGCCGCCACCCCCCCCCCCCCCCACCGAATCCTACTGTCTTGATGTGAAGGCCTTATGGTTCCCTTAGCTCCCTATCCCCCTCAACATCTAATCAGGCACCTGGAAGCCCACTTTCTCCAGAGTTTTCCCTTCTCCTTTACACTCCCAGGGGCGCCTCATCTGCTCACACTTGGATTAGTCTAAAACGACCAGAACTGGGGGTCAGGCCTCCCAATCTCTGCCCATTGCTAGATGAAGGTTGCTAGAACCCATTTATAAGGGAGAGCCCGGGAGCAGCCTCCCTTGAAACCACTCAGCAGTAGGTGGCGCTCTTGTGTCAGCTCAGAGTACAGCACAGTCACTCAGGCAGCCTGGGGAGGAGTGTGGACTCCCACAGTCCACTCTTTATTTGGCACTGACTGTTTGCCTCTGGGGAACACTGAGGTATCCAAAACACCAAGCCTGACCTCCAGAAAGCTGCAATATATCTGGGGGGAAGAGACCTCTGAGTGTAAAGCTACAATACAAGATGAGTTGGAACAATCCAGTTTGAGAGGGATGGATAAAGGACTATGGGAAGATGCCCAGAGAAGGAAAGACCACTTCCGAGAGGGAAGAGTGAGCGAAGTAGCACTGGAGTGGACCTTCTGCTAGGGGAGGGTTTCAGTAGGCAGAGTGGGAGGGAGGTTGGTCTAAATGAAGGCGTGAGAACTGTGCAAAGCATTCAGGAGGATGTCCTGAAGATGGGGCCTGAATGCCCAACTGCAGTCTCCCTCCCCATTCTAGGTCCAGGCCTTTCTAGTTTGCACCTTCTCCTGACCCCTCATGATAAGGGTGAGCTTCCTGAGGAAACCTCCTAGGGCACGACAAGTACCACTCCAGGGTGGGACTAGTCAGTCTGCTTGATCTGCATGGAAGAAACCAAGCATCCCTTTTTTTTCTCTGTTACCAAGAAAGGGCTTTATCTTCATTCACATCAGTAACCATCCCCATAACAGGGCCTTTCTTGTCCTGGAAAAGGCTTTTTGAGAAGGGCTGGAGGTGAGCCGAAGAGTAAGAGTGGGGTTTCTTAGTGAACATGGGGTGGGGAGAGCTTTTTTGGGATTCTGATAAAGAAGGGTTTCCTCCAAGGGAATTAATGTTCCTTTGCATGTTTTACCATGAGTTTTCTGACTTGCTTCTAACAAAGCTTTGGCTCTGCTTGGGAATGATCCCAGGGAAAGTCATGGGACACAAGGATGGGGCTTTGCCCATGAATATCCCTGACCTAGGCATACCTAACTCTGGATACCAGTAACCTGTCAACTCAGCACTTCATACTAGAAAAGTCTCTCTGTGCATACATGTGAAAAGACATTCTCTTCTACTCACATATGAGACAGAGACCCATTTGAATAAGAACACATAATTCTCTGGATACCAATCCTAAGGCATTTATTAAAATCTACATTTTGCTGATAATGAAACTGCTCACAGAGGATAAACTGGACACTGAGAGCCATTCAGTTCACAAGGGGCTAGGCTGAGATTCAAATCCTGGTCGCAAAGCCAAGTGAAAAGCCAAAGCTTTTTCTAGAAGCAGTTGCTGGGTCTTCTGGCCTTTTCTCTTTCTGCTCTCCCGAGGAGGCCTGAAACACATGGAGCCCTCCCTTAGTTCCACACAAAGAAGGAAGCAGTACCACTAAAGGAAAGAGAAACAATAGTTTCAGAGAAAATGGAAGCAAAAAGAGTGGGGTGAGTGTGGGCTGAAAAGGGTACAAGCACAAGGAGGAGAAAGGTCCCAAATAGGAAAGGAAGGAGAGGGGTCCAGGGGAGTAAGATAGAAGATGAAGGGAAGGAAGGAAGCTGCGTTCTGCAAAGTAAAATGCCTTGATAAAGGTCCCTACTGTAGAGACTTAACTTGTTTTTCCACTTAATAACGTGTACCTGAATGTCTTTTTGTTCTTCCAAAAATGGTACTTAAGACATTCCCTCCAGTTCCCCTACTGGGACAGAGCTGACAGTTTACCTTTCTTCTTGGGCCACCCCCACAGTCTCCCCACTACATACTAGCCACCCCCCAAACCCTAACTCCTGACCAGTAAGCAAGAGAGACTTAGATATCTACCTGGACTCTAACCACTGGAGTGGGCACTATTTCTGTGCCATCCTTTTCTTACAAGTATCAGGAACCCCATCAGTGCTAAGCCTGATTTTCCCTAAGCTTCCCTACATGATTCCCCCTGCCAGGGCTTGGGTGGGAGACAGGGTTCCCAGCACCTAGCAGAGGACCTGGCACATGGGAGACACTCAACGTCCGCTTACAAATGAGTAAATCAATGATTCTCAGTTACTTCCTGGGGCTTCACATAACGCCTGCCTCTGATCAGAGCCTTCTCCTTCAAGCTCACCTAAATTGGTACAGGCAGAATCAGTGTGACAACCTGGATTTTGGAAACATTATTAACATAGTATCCCCATTCTCAGTTCTAAGGAATCACTGTGGGGTCCACACGTTCTGTAGGGTCCATTCCTAAGTAGAGGCTGCATATGCAGTCTATTCACACATGGCTGTCTGGTCTTGCCCCTTGCAGCCCACGTGGACGATCTGGGAGGGACTGAAGTCCTCCTAATTCCTATACCCCCACTCTGAGTTCCTTCCAGGCCTGCCTTTTCTTATCTGCTCTCCACACCCACAGGTCAACAAGCCTTCTGCAGGCCTGTGACCGCCACATACAGCAGGGCTGAAAGCACAGGAGAGGGAGAAAGGATGCGAGGAGGAGAAAAACAGCTTTGGGAGAGCACACTCACACATGCAGCCTTCAGAACACTGTGACTTGGATTATTTTTGGAATCTAATGTTTCTAATGTTCAAGGGGAGGAAATGAGAAAAAGTAAGTAGAGATTCCCAGGACCAGCAGGCTGGAAATAATACAGGACACTGTGTCCTGTGTAGGGGCGGGATGCAGACACACTTCCTCACCCTGAGCCCAGTAAGTCGGGTGTGCGGGGGCCATGGTTTAGGCCCCAGGAGGAGGGAGGGCAGGAACAAGAGGGCACCAAAGCCTTTCTCTAAAAACAGCAGGAAATTACAAACTGCCAAGTAAAGACCTTGCCCTCTGGCTGCCCCAAGGTTGCAGCTCTTTGAAGCCACCCTCCCAACAAGAAGGGTCAGGGGACTGAACCACAGAGACTGGTGGGCACGCATCCTGGAGTCCTGTCTGGGGCTTGCTCTTTGACTACAGCAGTGGTGAGAACCCCTACCCTCCATTCCCCCCCAGCCCCTCAGGCCATCTCCTAGGTTGCTGGCTGGTCTGTGGGCCTTTTCTCCTGCAGGGCAAGGTAGGGTGTGTGTGTGTGTGTGTGTGTGTGTGTGTGTGTGTGTGTGTGTACACGCGTGCACGTGCGCATGTGTGTTGGAGGAGGGGGTGGAGCTTCCTACCTGCCCCCTGAGCTCTCTCCCAGGCACACTGCCCAACCTCACTGAGTCTCAGCTCTCCCTCTATGAAATGATGCCCTATTCACCCCTGCCTGGCCTGCCCACATAGTAGTAGCAGACCAAATGATGTACCACCAACTGTAGGACTCTGGGTGGGTCTCTACTCTGGGTCAAAGTTTTCTGTATAAAAGGAAGGGCTGGACCACAAAACCTCTAAGGTCAGGGGTGTGAGAACACTTGAAAAACCGACATTCAAAAAAAATATTCTGTATTATAATTGCTACAATGGTACTTCAGTTTGACAAATGAGTGTGGAGTCACGCTCACTGCTGGCTTGGGGGCATGGGGGTTGCAAGTGTGGCGAGGAGAAGCAGCAGTGGGCCAGTGTCTGGTGGGAAGAAGAGGCAGGGGAATCTCTCCACAAGTGGCCCTACTGGTTCTCATCACTCCAGGCGGAATGCAACTTATGGGTCTTGCTTTGGGCCCTGGGGTATGATCAAAACTGTTTATACCTTGCAGGAAACAGCAGTGGATACTTTGCCCAGGGACAGGGCATCCTGGGGATGTCCTGAATTGCTAATGTGGTTAACAGGACATACAAAGAGGGAAACACAATAAGCACGTAACCCTTAGCACAGAGCCCTGCTACCTGCCACAATGCCTTTCGCCCAGTGGGCCCCATAAATATTTTCTCATGGTAACATGAAAGTCACATGATTTTGTTTGCACAGACCTCCAAGAAAATAAAAATGCATAGATGTGTTTCTTGGATGGACTGTAGGGAGTGTTTCTGGCCCCATGCATGCAGGAGAATAAGACAAACACACTGAGTTATAATGCAAAGCAGAAGGTGACAAAAGTCTCAGATATAGAAGGTGTATGGGGAGGGGCAATCCCACCTCCTGGGGGAATCACTCTCCTCTGTGATTGTTTTCCCAGAGACCTTTCCTGTGGCAGTTCCCCCAACCTGAACCCATCAGCTATGACCCCCATTTGACCTAGGCGCTCTTCTTTGTACCTCAGCCAAGGGCATCACATAACCTAGTGATCTTTGGCCCCTGCAAACGTACATTCTAACTGCCGACTTCTTGCAAAACTCAATTCTTGATTTTGTTTGATTTAGGGATCACTGAAAATTATCTAGAGCAAGTCCAGTTGGAAGACAGCGTCAGTGACACTCTGCATGGTCTTGGCAGGCCCCCAATGACTGAAGAGGAAGGCATGACTGAACCAGCACGGCGGGAGGGAAGGGAAGCCCAGAGCCGGCATCTCCACACACCACCCCTTTTGATTCTCTTAACAAGCCTGGGCAGCTTGGAAGTCTTTTTTTTTTTTTTTAAAGCAAGACAAGGGCTCAACAGATGATGGTTCTATTTGCTGAGAAAAACTTATATTCCATCACTAAACAAGGTGACAACCTTGAAGACAGAAAAGCCTACTGTAGATTTTTAGGGAGAATGAATAACAAAAAGGCAAAAATTGTTACAGGATTGCTGAGCTATGAAGAGGCTTAGATATCATTAGTATGGCAAGCCTGTAAGAAGAAGTGGCAGGCATGTTTGGCCAGGGTGGGTGGGCTCTTTATCAAACTTAATCAATCTGGAGATTCCTTTTTTTTTTTTAAGATTTTATTTATTCATTTGAGAGAGAGATTGAGATAGAGCATGAGTGGGTGGGGGAGGGGCAGAGGGAGAAGCAGGTTCCCAGCTGAGCAGGGAGCCCAATACCGGCTCTATCCTAGGGCCCCTGTATCATGACCTAAGCCAAAAGCAGATGCTTAACTGAGCCCCCCGGTACCCCTCAGTCTGGAGATTCTGACATATGCCCTGACAACCCTGAGTTCTACCACCACCACCACCCTGGCCTCTGATATGACCACGCACATGTCCTGCCACGTGACTTCTCCCATTCAAAGACATTCTCACAAAGACAAAGTATTGTTTATGAGGACAGTGTGATGTAGAAGTAGGAGAAAAATCATAAGACACTGAGCTATCCCAAATTCTCCATCCTCATTTTTTGTGGGAATGTAATTGGAGGTCAGAGAAGAAAGATGTGCCTAAGGTCTCCCAACTAGCAGAGTGGCCTCTCTGAACAAATCTGAATCCCTGTACAACTGTTTTTGCCCAGACATGGCACCCTTAGGTGTGCAAGGAATTCTGGCACGCAGGAATGAATATGCAGGAAGGCATTCAGAATTTGGCTCTCCAAAGCATGCTTTGCCACAGGCAGCATGGTGAGGCTAGTCTCCTTGAAGTAACAGTGATGGTCTCCCGTGAGCACACACCTTGGTCATGGAGGAGGTGGTTACCTAGATACCTTCCCGACTAAAGGACTGGTCTGGAGCACATTCCAAGCACAGTTTTATACATGGAACAGCCCTGTGCTGCATGAACCAATAATGAGCATGAGTCCAACACTGGAAGCCCTGCCAAGTAGCCCCATCCACAGAAAGGATACACTTCTTTCTGGAATGACTTTGGGCAAGACTAGAGCATGGGCCTCCTGGGTGGACATCAGGATTAATTCAGGAACAGAATAGGTGAAGGTTTCTGTATCAGGTAAGTCCGCTGTACACTAGAGCCCTTCAAGGCACTTCTTTCCAGCGAAGACTGGAAGACGGTGGGCTTCTGCACGCCACAAGGTGGATGGTGCAGCAGCTTCCTGATGTTCTGATACACGTCACTGCTATTGGCACATTGCTGGGCATTGTGAGGTCACAATGGCTGTCATCAGGACAACAAGGCTGGGTTCCTCACACTGTGTGGAAGGGAGACTTTCCGATCTCAAGGTCTTTTCCAGCTCTGTCATTCTGAGATGCACCCAGGCACCCAGGAAAGATGGGGTGGGGTTGGGGGGCAGCTTGGAAGGATCCTCCATGGAAGCAACAAGAGGACGAGGAACAAATCTACTGAACCTTCATAGCACAAACTGCCCCTGCTGGGGAGAAGGCCTCCCTTCTCTCTGGCAGTGGGACGTGACTACAGGGCAGACACCCCCATCCCACAGGGTCCTGGGTGACTGTGGGGGCAAGTGGCTGTGAGACAGGTCTGCAAAGAGAACCATACCCTGCACCCGCTAATGCAGAGTGGCCCAGCTGTGGTCAGGCAGTGCAGTGGAGGACGGGACCGTGAGTCAGACTGGAGGGCACAGGACTGAGGCGCCGTGCATCTGACAAGATGAATCAAGTGCTATTTGAATCACCTCTCAGTTGCCCAGTTCTCCCACAGCTTGCTCATTGAGGGTTCCTACCATTCCTGAGCTGCAGCATTATTTCCCTCCTCTCTAAAAACTCCCCAGCTGTAGAGGCTGTGCCTAGAGCAGGAGGTGCACACAGCAGACATAACTAATAATAACTAGGAGTTTGTGACAGCTTGCTGTCCCAGGGCACAAATTCTAGCCTACTTATCTTTATCCCAGTGCCTTGTTTGGGGCTCATGACAGCTGCTCAACAGCAGTTTATTAAATGAATGGGTGGCCTTCCTTATGAATTATCTGTGGAAGTGTCCCTCCTACAGAAATGTTTAATTGGCAGAGAAAATGGCTCCCTCCCCACCCTACCCCCAAGATGAGGAAGAGTCATTTCAGAGGTCAGAGGAAGGTGGGAGGGAGAGATGGCTTCACTCTCCAAGGCCAGCTGGTAGATGGGGAGCAACACCTCTTATTCAAGCCCTTGGAAAACAAGCCCTCACCCCCACAAGGCCAACGGGGATACTCTGCACTCACCCCCCTCACAAAAATAGTAGCTAGGCGGTTACCAGTCTCCTCAGTTTGCTGAGGGTTTCCCAGATCTGGAAATGCAGGCCTCCAACAAGCCTCCCACCAGAAAGGAGACTAAGTGGCTCATTTAGTAACTATTTCCTCACACTCTTGTTTAGATGTGGATCCGTGCACACAACCCTTACCCCAAACCGCCAGCCTCCTCACCCCCCTTCAAAAACACCAAATAAGTCAAGGGCTGAGGCACTTGGTTCTGCACAGATATTTCAAATCAATCTTGACGCAACTTAAAAGGACTGTTTTTCTCTCTTGCCCCACACCCAGCACATTTTCTGTGGCAGCTGGGTCAAGCCTGAGCCATGTTTTCATCACTGACTCAATATCAAAATATTCCTGGGCTGCCCTTTTCCATCCTCCCTTCACTGCCCCTGTTTCATTTTTTATATTCTCTCCCCTTCCTTTCTACACACACCAACATACCACACACATGCCACACACACACACAAACTTTTTACGGTGTGAACACACCATGGAATATGGATCCTAAACTTAGAGTCCTGCATAGAAATGAGGATTGTGTATTTGGATGGGGGAAAAAATATGCCTTGATTTTCACTAGCCTCAAACTGAAATACAGCATTCCCTTCAATTCTGAATGCAGGCAGCAAACTACATTAATGTCAGCAATATTCATGCCTCTGACATCAATAGAAAAACACACATGTTGCCCTGAAAGGCAGTTATAAGACTTCAAATAGAGCTTGCTATTTAGCATGTTCTTAAACAAGTATTAAAGTTACTGTTATTTTTTAAAATGGAGTCACTGTACTTCAGTAATTATTTTACATGCCTATATATTTATTACTTTGTATCCATAGCACAGAAGGGTTAAGATCCCCTGCTGTCCAGAGAGGATTAGAAGGTGGGCTTGGAGAGAGTCCCCAGGGAGCTCTGAGGCAGTGCTCAGTGGTAGCATGAGGCACCCACCCTGGGAGTAGATGGCTAGCAGGGCTGCTGGGCCAGAGTTTGGGTAGACTTCTGAGACAGACCACTACATGCTCTGTCTAACCCACAGTGCAACTTTGGGCAAGACACTTCATCTCTTGGAGCTTCCAGCGCCTATCAGTATCCATTCTGAGTTTTCTTCAACTGTGAAATGGGGACAATAATACACCATAAGAATCTATGAGCATGAATTGAGAAGATATATGTGTGGCAGAAACGACTACTTGGTTGACTGGTGCTTGGCTGACTCTAGAAGGTCAGCTTTCACTACCTGGGGATTTCTGAAGCCTGGGTGTTTTGTTTTGTTCTGCTTTGTTTCTGAGAGAGGCACTATCTGCCCTATGATGGCTTCCCATAATCTTGAGCTTCAGAGATGCAGTGAAATGCTTCCAACAGAACACTTCTAGGCAGACCTGAGTCCCCTGCCTCCCCTTCTGGCCCTGGTTCTTTGAAACAGGCACCTGAGCCAAACTGCAAAGTAGATTTCCTGCCCCGGAGGAGAAGAGACCACAAATAAAAAGGAGATGTCCAGACCTTTCGAATATTGGTCACAGAAGCCAAAGTACTGGCCTCTGGCTTCACAGAGCAGCTGCTTCTGCCCTGGTGTCTCTCCTCATGTGCTGAGCAGTGACAGGGATTCTGTAGTCCAAGGCGCCCTTCCCAGGGTGGGGCAGGACAGGACTGGATCTTGGCTGCCAGGCCACTGGGCAAGGAGGACTCAGGAAGGCCAGCGGGAGGCCTTGCAATACCTAAGTTTGTGCAAGAAACCCCTCTACATGTCCCTTCCCAAAACTGGCTTCCAGGATGTTCAAGAGTTCCTTTGTGGAAAGCGGCTATGCAGTCTTTAAAAATCACACGTATTGATTTTCATCTGCTTACGAACTATGAAGATTAGAAAGTACAAAAAATAGCGAAATTAAATCAACCATAAGCCTGGCCCCTTGAAATCAAAACAATTAGCACTGTGGTGAGTTTTTTCCCATTTACACCTACGTTGGCATTCTCACATAAATTGGGATCACAATTCTATACAGTTTTGTAGCCTGATTTCATTACTTAAAAATACCTAGAGACATTTTTAATACAGGCTCTTAAAAGACACAAAACCATTATATCAAACACTGTAAAACTCACAGGTGACTGAGACGTCATGGTATCACCAAGAGTAGTGTTATGCATTTAAATATAAGTTCTCCCCAGAAATCCGATAGAAGGAAAACTCATTACACTCTTCTTAAAGTGCCTATTATGTATGAAGTCAACTCTCTCCTTTAGCTTGGAGAGAATCTAGAGAAGACACTTTTGTGTCTTCGGCAAAGAGGCACGCTCTATTTTTCTTTTTCACCTTCTCATATGTCCCCTGATAAGGGGAAAGCTTTGAAAATTCACTGCTGGGAAAATGGGGTCTTGCTTGAGAAGTTACTCAGCAGCTGAGGAAAAACCTCCAGAAAGAAGTGGTATGGAAGGAAGAGCCCTGAACTTCAAAGGGAAGAAAGCGGGATTCATGTGTCAAGTCTGCCATTACAGCCCTAAGATCAAAGAGCACCCGTTTCCCTGCCTGTCAGCAGAGACACCACCACCCATCTCCAAGGATCAAAGGGCTGCACAGATTAAATAAGACGCCGCCTGTGAAAGTGCTTTGTCAATGGTAAAAGAAACTGCAGGACAATAATCATTAAGTCGCAACAGTATTATTATTTTTGTTGCTGAGCCGGCTGGGTCCACTCACTGCACGCCCTGGCAGGGGCAGTGTGCAATAGTGCAGAAGTGTGGACTATGGAGCTGCCTGGCACTGCTCAGGTTGGCCGTTATTTACCTTGCCAGGTTCTTTATCTGTAAAATGGGATAATAACAATACACCTATCTCCTAAGACTCTTGAGATGATTAAACCGTTAATTTACACGTGGTGCTTAGGACACTACCTGGAACACAATAAACACTATATAAGGGGAGCTTTAAAGTCAGTGATCAATGACCAAATATATGATTGAAATAGATCAGCCCAAACCAGTAGGCACATTTTCCTTTTTTTTTTGAAAGAGAGACAGAGAGAGAGCATGCACAAGCCAGGTGGGGAAAGGTAGGGAGGGGCAGAGGGAGAGGGAGAATCTCAGGGAGGCTCCATGTTCAGCATGGAGTCCCACGGGGGCTCAATCCCACAACCTGGAGATCACAATCTGAGCTGAAATCAAGAGTAAGTCACTCAACGACTGAGCCACCCAGGTACCCCCAGCAGGCACATTTTTTAAAAGCTTTCCACAAAAGTATTAATCAGGAAGTAGGACTAGCAGCCCAAGTTTCCCTCCAAAGCTACGTGCCCCCTCTCCCAAGTGCCGCTTGGTCCAGCAGCTCCCTTCCTACCTTCTCGGCATCCTGCTCAAAAAGCCGCAGCTGGAAGCACTGGTCCAGCTTGAGCTTGCGCACGTGCCACATCTGGTGCAGGTGCTGCCGGGTGGAGTGCAGCTTGTCCAGGAGGCTGGTGATCTTGGGCACCAGGCTCTGGAAATCGGCGCTGCCCGGGATACAGTTGCGTCCAGAGAACCCATCGCTGCAGCGGATACACTGCAGCAGCCGCTGCCCCTCCCGGTCCAGCTCCTCCACGGGGGCCTTCAGCACCTTCTTCTTGAGCTGCGTATGCTCATCAATGAGCCGCCGCGAGCCTTCCACATCCACAGGGAACTCCTTCCGGGCCAGCATCTCCTGCAGGTCCTCGAGGCGGGACAGCAGGTGCACGGCGCTGTTGAAGAACTCCTCCAGGGAGAGTCGCAGCTCAATCCACTCCTCATGGTTGTAGTCCAGGGAGCCATCGAACTCCTCGGTTAGCTGGGAAGGGTCCACCAGCTTGGTGAGGCCCTCCACGGACACCATGCTTGTCTGTGAGGGGCAGACAGAGAGAGGGGGACTCAATGATGTGGGGGAAGGCAGGGTAGAGGTAGGCAGAAGGTAGAAAGTCAAGGGCAAAGGCTGAGATACATCCACACATTAATGACCACAGCCTGCCTCAGAAAGGGCATGTATGAGAGCACACAGCCCATCGGGCGGGAGCCCCCAGCTGGCCAAGGTCAACATTACAATGGACTGGCTAAGAGTCCAGGACAATCTCTTGGGCCTCTTACTCCTTCCAAGACTCACTGATAAGGCCACAATAGCCAAGGAATCCTGAAACATCAGCTCCTGCCATGCAGCATATCATAGGATAGGTGGAAAAGCAGAAGCAAGAAATGTGTGGGTAGCAGAAGGGGAAGTGAAAGAGGGAGCTATGAGAGAGGTCTGGCTCACCTCAAAGATGAACTTGGAGCTGCCAAAGTTGGTCTTCTGCTTCTGCCAGAAGTTGTCGGGTTTGATGATGAGGGCCACATGGATCTCGGCTGGAAAGGCTTCCTGCAGTGTCTTGAGAAGAGGCTTGATGAGGTCCCACTTGGAGCCCCGCATGTCGATGATGACGGTGAAGCCACGTTTGCACACGTCCTCGCTGTGGGGAGGTCAAAGGTCAGGCATGGTCACTCTGGGTGGCTGAGACTTTAGGGAACACAGTCAAAAAACACCCAGAAACCCACTTTCCTTTTAATCTAGACTACCCCTCCAATTTCACACCATGTCTCCTGGCTGCCTTCCAATCCAACTCAAAATGCACTGCCCCAGAAAACCGTTTGCAGATCAACCCATCTGAGCAAGGGCATTCTGGCTTCTCCAAGTACTTAGCAAGTTCTCAGCCTTCCCTACAGTCAATTGTACTTGTTTGGATGGGTACTGTTCAAGGGTTCCTAATTGTGTTTTACTTTTTTGTCTCATTTTCTTGCTCCTGGCATGAATCCTGCTTTCCCCATTTGAATGCAAGCTCCCTAAAGACAAGGACCCTACTGCCCTTAAATGTGAGATGGAAAGTCTTTGGTATGAGTTCTGCTCTTTCCTATGCCCACATCAATGACAGACACTGGTATGCTTTACCACTGAATCCAAACTGGGCCAAAAAAATCTTTTTCCATAAAGGGCTCCAGGCTGAGAGAGGAGCAAGATGGTGAAGGAGTAGGAGACCTAAATATCATCATGTCCCAAGAGTTTAGCTAGATAGGTATCAAACCACTCTAAACTCCTCCAAACTCAACAGGAGATAGAAGAGAAGAAGAGCAGCAATTTCAGGAACAAAAAATTGACCACTTTCCAGAAGGTAGGACGGGCAGAGAAGTGAATCCAAAGCCACAGGAAGATTGACTGCGGGGGTAGGGGCCAGCTCCCAGCAAGCAGCAGAGCAGGGGGAACACAAAATTGGAACTTTTAGAAGTCTGCTACGAGGAGGGACATAGCTCCAGTGACTAAGTGGGGGGTAGGTAGGGGTGGTAGAATCCTCACAGGTCTCAGGACCTTCAGGGTCACAGAAAGACCAGGGGTGTCTGAGTGTGGCAGAGCTTCCAGGTATCGGAGTAGGGAAGCCAGCTACAGAGATGGAGCCGAGGAATGAGCTTTCAGCTCGGGGTTACCATAAACCATGATACAAGGCAAAGTCAGACCACTGCTTTTCGATCAGGGACTCCACAAGTGGCAGATCTGGAGAGACACCCTTGTTCGTCTACCAGGAGGACTGGCACAGGAGCACACTTCAGGAATCTGCTGGGTTTGGAGACTTCAAAAGGGGCCGTGTGCCAGAGACAGAAATGCTCAGTCACAGGCAAGGTGAGCATGGAGTGCGGCCGGAGACCTGGGAGACAGGAGGGATTGACTGAGGAATGGGGTCCTGAGCTCTTGGCTCCTCTGGGGCTGGAGATTGGGATGCTGCCATCTTCATTCCCATCCTCCAAAGCTGTATGGAAAGCATTCAGGAAACAAAAGCTCCCAAGATGAACCCGAGCAGATTACTTAGCCTGGCCCCTGGCCAGGGTGGTGCAATTCCGCCTTGGGCAAAGACATTTGAGAATCACTACAACAGGCCCCTCCCCCAGAAGATCAGCAAGAACATCCAGCCAAGACCAAGTTCACTTATCAGTGAGAACTGCAGAACTCCAGAGCTAGGGGAAAGCAACATATAGCATTTATAACTTTTTCCTCATGTTAGTCTTTGAAGTTAAATTTTTTTAATTTTATTTTTTTCTTATTCTATTTTTTTATTTTTCCTCTTTCCTATTTCAACATTCTTCAACTACATTTTCAATACCCCTTTAAAAACCCTTTTTAATTTTCATTGTTATAGTCATATTTTATCTCTTCATTGTATTTAACCTTATTTTTTGTATACATATAGGGTTTTTTCCTTTAAAATCTTGGGATACAATTTCTTCTAATAGATCAAAATATACCCTAAATCTAGTGCATGGCTTTCTTCTAGTCTCCAGCCTGATCACATTCTTTCCTCTTTTTAAAATTTTTTTTCAACCACTTCTTATCAATTCCTTTTTTAGAATCTTTTTAAAGTCTCATCTTTACAGTCATATTCCATCCTTTCATCATGTTTACCCTTATTGTTGTATATATATGTTTTTCTTTCTTTAAAATTTGTGAGGAAGTTTCTTCTAACAGAACAAAATACATCCAAAATCAAGTGTGTGGCTCCATTCTATTCACCAGTCATGTATATATATATTTTCCCCCTATTTTCTCCCCTTCCCCACCCCCCATTTTGGGTTTCTTCCCGATTTATTAGTGTATATGTTTCTCGGGTCATTGCTACCCTCTTAGTATTTTGTTCTCTCATTCATCTATTCTTACCTGGATAAAATGACAAGGCAGAAAAACTCAAAAAAAGAACAAGAGGCAGTACCAAAGGCTAGGGACCTAATCAATATGGACATTAGTAAGATGTCAGATCTAGATTTCAGAATGACAATTATCAAGGTGCTAGCCAGACCCGCAAAAAGCATGGAAGATACCAAAGAATCCCTTTCTGGAGAAATAAAATCCCATTCTGGAGAAATGAACTAAAATCTAATCAAGTTGAAATTTTAAAAAGCTATTAATGAGGTGCAATCAAGAATGGAGGCTCTTACTGATAGAATAAATGAGGCAGAAGAGAGAATTAGTGATATAGAAGACCAAATTATGGAGAATAAAGAAGCTGAGCAAAAGATAGACAAATGACTACTGGACCATGAGGGGAGAATTCGAGAGATAAGTGATAGCATAAGATGAAACAATATTAGAATAATTGGTATCCCAGAAGAAGAAAAGAGAGAGAGAGGGAGGCAGCAAGTATATTGGAGCAAATTATAGAAGATAATTTCCTTAATTTGGCAAAGTGAACAAGCATCAAAATCCAGGAGGCACAGAGAATCCCCCTCAAAATCAATAAAAATATGTCCACACCCTGTCATCTAGTAATAAAACTTACAAGTCTCAGTGACAAAGAGAAAATCCTGAAAGCAGCTTGGGACAAGAGGTCTGTAGCATACAATGGTAGAAATATTACATTGGCAGCAGACTTATCCACAGAGACCTGGCAGGCCAGAAAGAACTGACATGATATATTCAGAGCATTAAATGAGAAGAATATTATATCCAGCTAGGGTGTCATTGAAAATAGAATCAGAGACAAAAAGCTTCCAGGACAAACAAAAACAAAAAGAATTTGCAAACACCAAACCAGCCCTACAGGAAATATTGAAAGGTGTCCTCTAAGCAAAGAGAGAGCCTAAAACTAACCAACCAGAAAGGAGCAGAGACAATATACGGTAACATCCAACTTACCGGCAATACAATGGCATGAAATTCATATCTTTCAATAGTTACCCTGAATGTAAATGGACTAAATGCTCCAATAAAAAGACACAGGGTAACAGAAAGGATTAAAAAAAAAAAAAAAAAAAAAAACAAGACCCATCGATACACTGTCTGCAAGAAACTCATTTTAGATCCAAAGACACCTCCATATTTAAAGTGAGGGGGTAGAAAACAATTTACCATGCTAATGGACATCAAAAGAAAGCTGGAGTGGCAATCCTTACATCAGACAAATTAGATTTAAAGCCAAAAACTCTAATAAGAGATGAGGAAGGACACTATATCATACTTAAAGGGTCTGCCCAACAAGAAGATCTAACAATTTAAAATATCTCTGCCCCTAACATGGGAGCAGCCAATTATATAAAGCAATTAATAACAAAATCAAAGAAACACATCAGCAATAATACAATAAGGGTAGGGGACTTTAACATCCCCCTCACTGAAATGGACAGATTATCTAAGCAAAAGATCAACAGGGAAATAAAGGCTTCAAATGACACACTGGACCAGATGGACATCACAAATATATTTAGAACATTCCATCCCAAAACAACAGAATACACATTCTTCTCTAGTGCACATGGAACATTCTCCAGAATAGATCACATCCTGGGTCATAAATCAAGTCTCAACTGGTACCATAAATCAAGTCTCAACTGGTACCAGAATGATTGGGATCATTCTCTGCATATTTTCAGACCACAATGCTCTGAAACTAGAACTCAAGCACAGGAGGAAAGTTGGAAATACTCAAATACATGGAGGCTAAAGAACATTCTACTTAGGAATGAATGAGTCAACCAGGAAATTAAAGAAGAATTTTAAAAATTCATGGAAACAAATGAAAATGAAAACACAACTGTTCAAAATCTTTGGGATACAGCAAAAGCGTTCCTGAGGGAAAAGTATATAGCAATACAAGCCTTTCTCAAGAAACAAGAAAGGTCTCAAGTATACAACCTAAACCTATTTCTAAAGAAGCTGAAGAAAGAAGAGCAAAGGAAGCCTAAATCCAGAAGAAGAGAAATAATAAAGATCAGAGCAGAAATCAGTGAAACAGAGCCAGAAGTACAGTAGAACAAATCAATGAAACTAGGAGCTGATTATTTGAAAGAATGAGTAAGATTGATGGGGCACCTGGGTGTCTCAGTGGGTTAAAGCCTCTACCTTCAGCTCAGGTCATGATCCCTGGGTCCTGGGATTGAGCCCCACATAGGGCTCTCTGCTCAGCAGGGAGCCTGCTTCCTTCTCTGTGCCTTTTTCTCTGCCTACTTGTGATCTCTGTCTGTCAAATAAACAAATAAAATCTTTTAAAAAAAATTGATAAACTCCTGGCCGGACTTATCAAAAAGAAAAGAGAAAGGACTCAAATTAATAAAATCATGAATGAAAGAGGAGAGATCACAACCAACATCAAAGAAATACAAAAAATTATAAGAATATATTATGAACAACTATACACCAGCAAATTTGACTATCAGGAAGAAATGATGCATTCCTAGAGACATATAAACTACCAAAAGTGAGCCAGGAAGAAATAGAAAACCTGAACAGACCCATAACCAGTAAGGAGATTGAAGCAGTCATCAAAAATCTCCCAAAAAACAAGAGCCCAGTGCCAGATGGCTTCCCAGGGGAATTCTACCAAACATTTGAAGAAGAATTAATACCTATTCTCCTGAAACTCTTCCAAAAAATAGAAATGGAAGAAAAACTCCCAAACCCATTTTATAAGGCCAGGATTACCTTGATCCAAAAGCCAGACAAAGACCCCATCAAAAAGGAGAATTACAGACTGATATCCTTGATGAACAGGGATGCAAAAATTCTCACCAAAATACTAGCCAATAGGATCCAACAATACATCAAAAGGACTATTCACCACAGCCAAGTGGGATTTATTCCTGGGTTGCAAGATTGGTTCAACACCCACAAATAAATCAATGTGATACAATACACTAATAAAAGAAAGAACAAGAACCATATGATACTCTCAATAGATGCTGAAAAAGCATTTGACAAAGTACAGCATTCTTTCTTGATCAAAACTCTTCACAGACTAGGGATAGAGTGTACAGACCTCAATATCATCAAAGCCATCTATGAAAAACCCACAGAGAGTATCATTCTCAATGGGGAAAACCTGTGAGCTTCTCTCCTAAAGTCAGGAAGCTGGCAGGAATGTCTACTCTCACCACTGCTATTCAACATAGTACTAGAAGTCCTAGCCTCAGCAATCAGAAAACAAAAAGAAATAAAAGGCATCCAAATTGCCAAAGAAGAAGTCAAAATCTCACTCTTTGCATATGATATGATATGTTATGTGGAAAACCCAAAGACTCCACACCAAAACTGCTAGAACTCATACAGGAATTCAGTAAAGTATCTGGATATTAAAAATAATTGCACAGAAATCAGTTGCATTTCTATACACCAAGAGCAAGACAGAAAAAAGAGAAATTCAGAAATCGATCCCATTTACAATTACACCCAAAACCATAAGATACCTAGGAATAAAGCTAACCAAAGAGGCAAAGAATCCATACTCAGAGAACTATAGAATACTCATGAAAGAAATTGAGAAAGACACAAAGAAATGGAAAAATGTTCCATGTTCATGGATTGGAAGAACAAATATTGTGAAAATGTCTACACTACCTAAAGCAATCTATACATTTAATGCAATCCCTATCAAAATCCCATCCATTTTTTTCAAAGAAATGGAACAAATAATCCTAAAATTTATACCGAACAAGAAAAGACCCTGAATAGCCAGAGGAATGTTGAAAAAGAAAACCAAAGTTGGTGGCATTACAATCCAGACTTCAAACTCTATTACAAAGCTGTAATCATCAACACTGTATGGTACTGGCACAAAAACAGACATAGATCAATGGAACAGAATAGAAAGCCCAGAAATGGACCCTCAACTCTATGGCCAACTAATCTTCAACAAAGCAGGAAAGAATGGGCAATGGACAAAAGACAGTCTCTTCAACAAATGGTGTTGGGAAAATTGGAAGCCACATGCAGAAGAATGAAACTGGACCATTTCCTTCCACCACACACAAAAGCAGACTCAAAATGTATGAAAGGCCTCAATGTGAGACAGGAATCCATCAAAATCCTTGAGGAGAACACAGACAGCAACCTCTTTGACCTCAACCACAGCAAATTCTTCCTAGAAACATCGCCAAAGGCAAGGAAAGCAAGGGCAAAAATGAACTATTGGGACTTCACCAAGATCAAAAGTTTTTGTACAGCAAAGGAAACAGTCACCAAAACAAAAACAACTGACAGAATAACTAGCTAAGAAGATATTCACAAATGATGTATCAGATAAAGGGCTAATATCCAAAATCTGCAAAGAACTTAACAAACTCAACACCCAAAGAACAAATAATCCAATCAAGAAATGGGCAGAAGACATGAACAGACACTTCAGCAAAGGAGACATCCAAATGGCCAAAAGACCCATGAAAAAGTGCTCAACATCACTCATCATCAGGGAAATACAAATCAATACTTCAGTGAGATAACACCTCACACCAGTCAGAATGGCTAAAATGAACAAGTCAGGAAATGACAGAAGTTGGGCAGGATGTGGAGAAAAGGGAACCCTCCTACACTGCTGGTGGGAATGCAAGCTGGTGCAGCCATTCTAGAAAACAGTATGGAGATTCCTCAAAAAGTTGAAAATAGAGTTGCCCTACAACCCAGCAATCACACTACTGGGTATTTACCCTAAAGATACAAATGTAGGGCACCTGGGTGGCTCAGTGGGTTAGGCCTCTGCCTTCGGCTCAGGTCATGATCTCAGGGTCCTGGGATTGAGCCCCACATCCGGCTCTCTGCTCAGCAAAGAGCCTGCTTCCCCCCCCTCTCTCTGCCTATCTCTGCCTACTTGTGATCTCTCTCTCTCTCTGTCAAATGAATAAACAAAATCTTTAAAGAAAAAAAAAGATTCAAATGTAGTGATCCGAAGGGGCACATGCACCAAATGTTTATAGCAGCAATGTCCACAGTAGCCAAACCATGGAAAGAACCTAGATGTCCATCAACAGATGAACAGATAAAGAAGATGTGGTGTATATATACAATGGAATACTATGCAGCCATCAAAACCCCAGAAATCTTGCCATTTGCAACAACATGGATGGAACTAGAGGGTATTATGCTAAGTGAAATAAGTTAATCAGAGAAAGACAATTATACGATCTTTCTGATATGAGGAATTTGAGAGGCAGGGCAGGGGGTCGTGGGAAGCAGGGAGGGAAAAAATGAAACAAGCTGGGATTGGGAGGGAGACAAACCATAAAAGACTCATAATCTCACAAAACAAACTGAGGGTTGCTGGGGGGTAGGGGAGGGATAGAGTGGCTGGGTTATGGACATTGTGGGGGGTATGTGTTATGGTGAGTGCTGTGAATTGTGTAAGACTGATGATTCTCATACCTGTACCCCTGGGGCAAATAATACATAATAAAAAATTTAAATTTTTAAATTAAAAAAAGGGGGGCTCAAGGCTGATTCTATCAGTTGATTACCAATGGTACACAAAGCATTGATATGTTATCAATGCTTTGTGTACCATTTATTATATTTAAAATGTGTAACTTATAGTTCAAACTGTGTATCAATTTTTTAAAAAATCAGGTTGCTGAGTTGTGTTGAGTGTTCTTAGATGGCCAAGGGTGGAACATGGATATAGTCCAGTTTTCTCATGTACTTCCATTACACCAGCCTGGTGTAAAAAGACATGTCTCGGTAAGCTAAGAGAGGGGAAATTACTCTTGAAATCAAGGCCAGATGAAGTGACAGTGACTATCTTGAAAACCAAAAAGTAGTCAGGCTAAGTGATTCAAGATGTTGCCATACAACTTATTAAGTAGCAACATTTATTTCAGCACTTGGACTTCAACTGTAACTCCTAAGAAATGAGGGGGGGAGGAATGCAGGTCAAAATAGTTATAATATGTCAGTTTGAAAGAAATTCTGTTTTGGGAGTTGGGGTCTTTCCTTCCAATGTCCTTAGTTTTTTTAACCTATGTATCTATTCTAGAGCTCAAAAGAGATTTTGGTTAATTCAAATTTTTATATAAATACTGGTACAGTATTATCTTAGGATGTTTTATTTAGTTTCTTATTTCCCAGATAGCACTTGCTTAAACTACTCTGCATGCTGGGTGACGCACGGATGTGTCCCACCATCCATCAATCATTTAGAGCTATTGGAGTTAAGACCACAATTGG
This sequence comes from Mustela nivalis, assembly GCF_964662115.1. Lineage (NCBI taxonomy): Eukaryota > Metazoa > Chordata > Mammalia > Carnivora > Mustelidae > Mustela > Mustela nivalis. The sequence goes on from NC_139020.1 coordinate 117,347,275, forward strand.
AGGATTTAGGCCACAAAAGGAAACAAAGCCCCTTTTCAGGCTTCATTCTCAAATATCAGCCAGCGATGAGAATGTCAGACTGGTGAAGAGACCACAGCCCGTGATTGTGTGACTCTCTCAAGAATACAGCAGCTTACTTAGGCTTCCCAGTTAGAAAACTTCCTGGGCAAGGAGACTCTTTCCATTTCTTGTTATTGATACAAAAGACTAGACCCAACATGAGAGAAAGGCTGTCTTTTGTTCCTCCTCAAATCCTGCATTCCAAAGGAAAGGAGTTGCCTCTTCTCCTTCTTTGAGTTTTACTGAGTCGGCAAATGGTTCGAGTCTTCCATAAATAATTTTCTCCGCCCTATCATCTGAAAGCAAAGTGACTCTTTCTTAATTTATGGAATTTCCTTCCCATTATAGAAGAAACACCTGCTAATTACAGAAAAGTTAAAATATTCAAAGATCTACATAAGAGATGTTAATGGAAGAAGCTATAATACTCTGGTCTACTTCCTTCCTGTCTTTTTTGTGCATGTAATTTTCATACTGCATATTGTTCTACTTTTAACTGTAACATAGAATTTTTTCTCATACCTAAAATGTCTTCAAAACTATTACATTTAATGACACACAGTCCATCTTATTCCTATTCCACAAAATAATCATTCTCATTAGTTCTTTACAGAAAAGCACATCCCCTAACCATGGGTGAGAGTTGCCCCACTTACTGTATCTCATCAGCACTGGCCACTGAATTTTTTAAATCTCTGCCCATTTTCTAGGAAAAATATTGCATTACATTTAAATTTGCATTTCTTTGATTACTAGTTATAGCTTATTTGGCCCATACGCATTTCTCTGGGACTCACCTGATTAGTTCTTTTATCCATTTTTCTATTGGAATTTACTGGCTTCTCTCATTGTTCTTAACTTCATTTGGCTTGACTCACATTTGCTGCAGGCCCACTGTGTCAGGCACTGCAAGGTAACCGTGGTCTTGCCTTTCCTTAGAGATGACCACCTTCCTTGTTTACCTGCTCCTTGGGCTCCACTGCTGTCACTGTAGTCCTGCTGACAGGTGAGATCTCCGTCCCTAACAACAGTGTGGCCACCAAGAGCTGGAGTGTGACTATCCCTGTATCTAATTGTGGTGGTCAGTAGCAGCATTAACTCTATTAACTAATAATCCCTGACAACCAAAAGTAGAAATCAGGCACGAATACTCTCTATGAAATTCTCCCTAGCTCAGGAGATGGAGACAGATGCCCAGGGGCTGAGTGCTGAGAGCTAATCTAATTGGCATCTTTCTATGAGAACAGCCTAATCTCCCAAGGTGCTCAGTATGTCTGGTTTCAAGGAAGGAGCATGGTTGGGGGAGATAAAAGAACTTCTTACCAATGCTTATTCTATGCCAGGGCCTGGGGTCGGGCATTTGACACCATTACTTCATTTTATCCTTACAATAACTTATAAACTTGATCTGGCTATCTCCATGTAAGAAATAACTGAGGCATGGAATTTGCCCAAAGTCAAATGACCATTAAGTGACTAAACAGAGAGTCAAAACCAGGACTTTGAAGCCCACGCTCAGGTCACTGTATCATATTATATCACTCTATCACTATATCATATTATATATTTATCATATATATACTCAACCATATTGCTACTACATGAGTTTCTGTCTCTGGGGGGGAGGAGGTTAGGGTCCATGATGGGGGGTTAGATTAGGATGCTCACAGGAGGTGAGGACAAGGAGGACAAGGTCTCCAAGTGTATGCCCTCCATTTGGCAGTCTGTGTGAAATCACAAAATCACAGAAGCAAGAGAGCATGGCATACTGACAAGTTCCAGCAATTCCCTTTGGTCTGGGCACATGAGTAAGAGGCAGAGAGTCATGAGAGGGTGCTGCTTCACTGCTTCAGAGAGCCCTGTTCTGGGTTCTGATGCTCCTCTTGCACACCCTCCCCTCACCAGGAAACAAAGCAACTTGCCACCTAGAGTCCACCCACCTTCTAAGCTCTTACTACCTAAAACCCTAAAATTCTCTGCCCAAAAGACTCTCAACCTACTTCCTGGGCACACATGTACCTCTTTTCCGGGTCCAGTCCCCCAAAGACAATACCACCAGTGTGAGCATGGGGATGTGGTTAGAACACAGATACGTGAGCTGGGGTGTCCACACACGTACAAGAAGACAGACCTGGGCAGTGGGCAGAGAAGGGAGGCTACTATAGGCTAGGGGCCAGTCTCCCTGGATTGCCAAGTTCTAGCATGGAACGCAGAGCAGTCCAACCAATCTAAATGTGAAATTGGCCTCCTAATTCGCTATAAAAATATATTTGTCAAAGCAGACGGTAGATGCTTTATTTAACAGTCCGTTAGCTTGCTATATTACTTTTCAATATTTACACATAGGTTATGTGAGTTTCTCTTGCTGTGGGCATTACAACATTAAAAGAAGGACTTCCGAGAAGAGGCAGGAATGGAGGCAGACCCCCAAATCAGGATGCATGTCATACCATGGCAGGAGTGCCAGATTTATCCTAAGGACAGTGAGGAACCACTGAAGGGTGTCATTCAGGGAAGGGACATGAACAGATGATTTGGAAGAATCTCCCTGCCGCTGTGTAGAGGGAAAGTAAATCAGGGTCGGCCAGAGGGAGTGGTCAGAGTGGAAGCAGAGAACCCACCTCTTTTGTATCTTTGTTAAAATGCCTCCTACATACGGGCCCCCTTGGGCCACCCTCTTTAAAGTTACAGCTACCACCTAGCACTCCCTACCACCCTTCCCCTATTGACTTTTCTCTTGAGCACTTATTACCATCTGGATCATACAGTTGACGTATTCACTCCAAGTCCATCTTCCCTCACTGGTAAGTAACATCAGGGAGGGCAGGGATTTTTGTACTGATTTCACTGCTGGACCCCACAATGCCTAGAACAGTGCCTGGAGTGTGTTAAGACTCAACAGATTGAGGCAGCAATTAAGGGCATGGAATCTAGAACCAACCTTCCTTGGTCTGAATCCTGGCTCCATCACTCACTTATTGAGGAGCCTCAGGAAAGTTATGTTTAACCCCTATGTCTCAGCCCCTTTACTGTAAAACAGGGATAAACGTGAATAGGAATAACTACATTACAGGGTACATAAAGGTTATGTTTGCTCATGTACATGAAGCACTTACGAGGGTGCTGGAAACATAATCTGTACTTTGTAAGTCTCAGCTGCTAGAAGAGATGATGTGAGTGTCCCACTTCTTCATTGACCACCACACCCAGTCTGCAGCTGCTAGCAGCTCACACCTGAGCCCATCTCTAGAGACTTTCCTTTGGCTGACAGGTAACACTTCTCCAAGAGACACCTGGGCAGGGACAACCCCATACCAGGTCAAATGGGTGGGAGGGCACTGCCTTTCGATTACAAGGTGCCAAAGCTCAGACCTTCTACTTCAAGGTGGAGTAACTATGAAGTGTGATTCATACTCCAGAGGCTCCTCATTCTGTCTCCAGCTAGACTACCCGAGACCACATCCTTGCTGGGTCCTACCTCTTCCCTCCTCTGCTTATCCAAGTCCCTTAGAAGTTTTTCCGAAGAGAATGCCCTTAATAAATCATTCACACCTGAATCTCCATCTCAAGAAATACAGCCTAAAATATACATCTATGAATGTCCTACATACATGAAATTCTGAAAGCCATTTGATATGTGGTCTGGAAATTTAAAGAAATCCGTGTTGCCAACTGTGACTCAAGAATCATACAGTGCCTGGGCACCAAGTAAGCATTCAATAATATTTGCCAAAGGAATGCATTCATGAACTGTGTTAGATACACACAGAAGTGACAGAGGACCCAAGGAAAATGAGTAAGGTGAAAAGAAACTTCTGGAGTCAAATATAGAAACGGGAATTTTATCAGTGTTTAAGAGATGGGAGAAGAAAGCAGATGAGCTGGAGGAGAAAAATGCATAGAGGTTAAGGAAAAACCAAGAGAGGAGTGAAGTCAGAGAAATCAGAGAAGAGAAGGTTTCAAGGAGGAACTGCAGTGCCACATGCTGCAAAGAGGTATGTCGTTAACTGAGATCAGAACTTGCGTTTACAAATGAAAAGGCATTGGTACCATTGGTCAGGGCAGTTTCAGCATATTAGCCCAGAGACTGGGAGGAGCCGGGAAGCCATCTTCCTACTTGATCTCTGAGATGATTACAGGAAATGTCAAAGTAAGTCATCAGAGTCTGCTTCTGGTACACTCCCATCCCAGGCCCATCTTCCCAACTCTGGAAACAACCAGGGTCTCCACATGGCTCTTTGGCTACCCAAGCCCCACACTGGTTACCCAGCCTGGCTCTTCCCCAAGCCTTCCTGCCCCCAGACCTCTTTTCCTCTCACTCAGTATGCTCCACGGAGAGCAATTTGAGTAAATCAGTTTAACCTGAAATATAACAGGTCGCCTTCCTTTTCCCCATTTAAAATCACTTTAAATGATATTTGTTAGCCCAAATGAAATGTTCAGGGACAGAGTACTACTGCATTATATATGGGGAGGATGGAAGCATAGAAAGATAAAGTTTGGAGCAAAAGGCCTTTGAGTCCACTAAGGAGGGGAAAGGAGAGTGAGTGACCCTCCCCATCTCCCACACCTCCCACTTTAGAGAAAGAACTCAACTGCTGCTCACTCCCTCCTGACCCATCTGGGACAGGGACTTGTTTCCCATGTGGGACTTGAGAGCTGAACCCCGTTGGCCAACTTTGCACCCTTTGTGATAAATCACAGCCCCTTCAAACTGCACGGTAAACTGTTTCATGAACTCTCCGGAGCCCTCAGGCCCAGGCCATAAACATATACTTTATGATTGATCGGATACGTCTTGTATTCAGTTCTAGACCATTTATGCTTTTGTTCCTTACATGTCACTGGAGCTATTTTCACTCAGCCAAGTTGTGATATCCCAAAAAAATCATTTGCAGTATTTTGTGCCAAAGCTTCTCAAACTTTAGTGATTTTCATTACCACCTAGGACACTTGTTTAAAAATGCTGATTTGGGGAACCTCTTGCAGGTATTATGATGAAAATCAGTCTGGGATGAGACCCAGGAGGCTCCCCCAGTGCTTCAAAGATAATACCTTGACTTTCTTAGACTCTCTTAGGTGTGACTTGTAGGATTTTAAGGATAATTCACTTTTTCTAAATCAGATTAGAATAGGCTTCAATAAACAGTGGGTAGTACACAGGCAAACAGTCAGGGCAAAGTCTGCAAGGCATACCAACAGCTATGCTCAACAGGGGCCTGTCAAACATGCTGGCAGCTTTCTCTCTATATATTATCATGTTCTCTCAAATGGAGTCATTTATTGGAAGCACCGGCTTGGGAGGATTTCTGTCCTCACAGTGCACTTCTCTGGTTCTTTTTGCAAACACTGAGCTCCTCCTATTTTGGCCTAGAGAGGCCTTCCCTGAAGGGCCTGGTGGCTGCCTTCCCCCAACATAGCAATCTGTGCTCAACCAGACACCTGCTGGAGATCTGCCTTCCCAGGCTTCCTTCTCTTCTTCTAAATTGCTGTTAAATCATTATTAAGTTTCTGCATCTTATCATACACCTGACCTGGAAGGCTTATCTAAAATATCTGGGCAAGTCCTGGGTTACCTCTGAGTACCCTAGGTCCTGCCCGCATCTGATGGCCCCAGAGTTTCTTTTGATCCACAAGGCTGTGAGCACAGCAAGGGCTGTCCCAGGTCTGGCCGGTACAGGTATGGAAGGTCTCAGTGGTGGGCGCTGAGGAACCAGTGAATAGGTGTGTTACCACTGACCCTTTGGGCTCCTGGTGGCCCCCCATGGCAATCAGGAATCACAGTTTAGCAGCACACTGTTGAACTCCAAAATGGTTTTATTAGGCATGACTGTTATTGCTGTTTGTACCACATTCCAGTGTCTTTGGAGGAGGCTTACACTCACCATTCTTTAAACTACTTCCAGCTCATTCACACACTCATATGGTCTGTCCACTTGTTGGTCTTTGGATCTGCTTCCTCTATTTTTGTTGCTGTTATCATCCCAGCCATATTTCACATATTTGAGGACTCAGTGCCTTTAGCTTGGGGGTAGGGATTAAGATACGAATGCCTCAAGCTAAGGGTTGCCCTGGAGTCTGAACAGAGGGGCGGAGTACCTGTCAGGCCAGGGTTTCACCCCAGGTTACAGCTTTGGCCTCCAGAAATACCATTCTCCCAATCATTGCTCACTAATGCCTCCCAAGGTCCCAGACCAAGTGAAGCCCAGACCAGCCCTCTGCATTCCATCTGGGCCACATCAGTGAACCACCCTGGATACCACCCATTCACATCTGGCTACAGGGTCAGATTCAAATGCCACCTTCTCCCTCGGGTTTTCCCTGATCTCTTCTGTCTGAGAGATCTCCCCTTTGCTAACACAGACAACATGTTATGCATGACTCTCTCAACTGCAGTATTAGTTTCAATCTTGTATTAGACTTTGACCTCTCATACCTCTATGCCTTCATGCTTGCCCACACCAACCGCATCTTTGTCTAGATAACTCCTAATCTAATTTCAAAGCTCAGTTCACATGCCTTCTTCTCCAGGAAATCTTTCCTTCCCAATATATTTCTTCCCATTCCACTCTATCCCAACTGGGATACAGGTTCTTCTTACACATTGTCATAACCTTGCCCTTACTCTGCATGGCAGCTGTCCTATGTGGGGTAACTGCAGCCAAGCTCTGGCTGATTGATCTTTTTTTTCCCTCATAGGCACTTATGTGGCTTCAAAATGAGAGCCTAGTTATGACGGTGCTTCATAAACAATGGGTGTCATGTAAATATATTGTATTATCTATTAGTTCATTAACTTATTCATCCAATAAATATTTACTGAGCCTTTGCTCTACAGTCGACCTAGTGCTAGGCACTAGCAACATAAATGTGGACAGACATAAAGGTTACATTCTATGGGGAGAGATGGACACAAGATGGTGGCTAGATAAGGAGAATAAATATAAATTCTGATAAGTCTTAAGAACTTCTCATGTGGTCTGGACGGGCCACTATGAGGAGCTGACATTTAGGCAGAGAACAAAACTATGAGAAGGATCTAGTTAAGGAAATGCCATAGAAAGAATAATACAGGCAGTGACAACAGCTCGTGCAAAGGTCCCGAGGTGTGCTGGCTGCTTGTCCTTTATGGGGAGGAAACAGAGGCAGCAAATTTCAGTAAGGAAGCAGGAGACCAGCAGCCAGATCTAGGTTGGAGCTCTACATCTGGGAAGCTCAAAAACTCAAGCTGGAGAGAAATAAAAAATGGGAGCCAAACTAATGAAACAGAGCAGCTGTTTTTTATTAAAATAGGGCATACACATATTAATGATAAAAGCTAATTTTACTGAGCACATGAGAATCTCTGTATGCCAAGCATTATGCATGCATTATCTTATTTATTCCTCACATGAACCTCACATGTAGCTGCTATTATTTCCCCACGCTATAGTTAAAGAAGCTGAGGCTCAAAGAAGTTGAATAACTTGCTTAAAGTCACCAGAAGAGCCAAAATCAGTATCTGAATCTGCTCTGTTTGATTCCTGTATCTGTTATGCCACCTTGTCTCAGAGAGACAAAGACAACTTGAGCTGGAAACAACTTTAATGCTTACTCCTGCAAATCCTTCACTGGTTTTCCTTCAGTCTAAAGTGAAAGATTCACAGGATCATGCATTAAAGTTGCTTCAAGCTCAACTTGTCTTTGTGTCTTTCTTTTAAGAGCTGAGGACAGCGAGTTCCCAAGCAAGAAAGTGATTTGCTCAAGGCCACACAGTTTGGGCGGATGTTTTGGCCATCTGCACCAGACGTCCACATGTCAGTCAACCTGCTTCTAGTCTTCTATTAAGCCACAAGAGCTCTGGAAATGAGAGGAAGAACATTTCTCCCCAATATCAGACAATCAGGGATGGAGGTCCAGGGTACCCTGTGTTGAGTACTAAAGCCCCTTCCCAGGAATGAGGGCCAGTCTGCAGCTGCTTTCCACTGTGCTCTGGCGGCAGGGGAATGGCCTAACGTCCTGTGTCCCAGCTCCTGGGTTGCCACCTGAGATTTATCCTATATCTATCAATGTCCAGCAGGTTCTCACTTGAAACAGCTCCTGGAAAAAACATAACAATGAACCATCCTGACGGCAGGTGGAGGGGCAGAGATCCACAATGAATACCAGACCAACAGCCCAGGGGAAGGGGCAACAAGGGTTTGTGCTTAGTGGGTACCACTAGGGGCTGCTCAGTTGATGCAAGTTGTAGGGTACAGGGTGTCACCAATACAGGGTGTCAGAATCCTAGCACTGGAGTCCAGGAAGGCCCAGTGCTTGGGCTATGATGAAGCAAAAGTAATTTTTCAATCAGACCTACTCACCAAGTTGTCCAGGGAAGGTGAGAAATTGTACACTGTGGTAGGTAGCTAGATTGGTCCCTGAGCAGTGGATGGCAAAAAGGAAGGACAAAGTAAGGGAAGGACTTCCTGTGTAATGAGAGCAACATGGGCCTACCACGCACAGCTCTGTCCCTATAGGTGGAGGCCGACCAGCATCTCAGGATGATTTGGAAGGACGGCTGGGGAAGTCTTACCTACCCTGTATGGAGAGCCTTTAAACCCTGGAGTCAGTTCTCCATGAACAGAAAGAAACTAGCAAAGGGAGGAAGAAAGATTAGTCCCAATGAGTCACCCACTGCACCCTTTTCCCTAGAACTCTGCTATGCCTGCATCTCCCTAAAATCATGTCATGGGTTGAGCTCTCCATTCTGAATTTGAGCAGAAAGAAAGGTCCCTGGCGCTCCGAGGAGGAAAAGAGCCCCATAACCCATGTGTGTCAGAGTTCTCATGCCATCCTCCGGACCTAGAGAGTCTCCAGCTATAGGATCCAGATTTCCTTTCAATTCTGCTTCCATCTCTCCGATCTGGGTTAACCTTTTTCTACTCATCACTGCTCTAATAGCAGTCCTCTGCAGAGTGCCCCAAACCACACCACACCCACTTTCTCAAACAACCAGAAATTAGCAGATGGTAAAGAAAAGTGCTAAAGACACATTAGCACCTTCTTTACAGTTTCTAATTGGTATAATCAGAAGCGGTAAAAAGAACACTGGAAGAGACAGTGTCTTACTGAAAAATGAGCCACTCTCCAGGGAATGCTGTGTGGTGAAGGAGTGTTTCCTGGCCCGCACGGTTCTTCTCGACTCGCCCTTCACAGAGGGCAGGGCTCCTGGATGGCTGGGTGGCTAACAAGCGGGAAAGAGGAGCTCTGAGAGATAGCAGGGCCCCCTGGCCTGTTGTGGACTTCTCCTGGCTGGCTCACGCATCAACTACCAGCTGGCTTTCTGTCAAGTTCTCAGAATCCACATCAATACATCCAGAGGTTTTTATTTTAGTTTCTTATTTTTTGTTTGTTTCTTGGTTTTTGTTTTTGTTTGTTTGCTTTACTGGAAGACACTCTCTGTTCACTTTCCCAGGTCATGATGATTCCATGGAATTTGTGCCTTTTCTACCCATTTAACAACACATCTTTTGCATCTGTGCCTCTGACTTATGAAGCAAGAGCTGTGGAGGCAAAGGTCAAAGGTAAGGCTTTGTCCTAAATCAAAGCCTCAATTCCTCCTCTGGAAAGTGAGAAGACTGACTAATTGGTCTGGGGCTGGAATCAGTCGTTTTTAAAAGCTCCCCTGTGTGTGTGGGGGGGGGGGGCGGGCCGGGTGGGGGGTAGTTCCCTGGTCATTAGAACGCACATCCAAGGTTAAGCCACTACTACAGCAAAGATTCACAATGTGCCTGCCCTGTTTCCAGGTCTAGGAGCTTCCCCTGGTCATTCCCCCAGGCTCAATTCTTCCAGAAGCAAATTCAACTCTAGCCCAACTCAGAGTCCCAGGGAAACCTCACAATGGAGGCCAAATGAAGAAGGTTGCCATTTTTCCACCTCTTTAAAGTCTGTTGCTTGATTCCACTCAAATGAAGCTGTTTAAACAAACATTGCTGATTGCAAATGTGTCTGGTGCAAGGCTATGGCTGATTCTCTGTCTTCCCCTCTCTGCCAACCCAGCCCCACCCCCAGGACGTAGTGAAGTACTAAATGGCACAGACTCAGGCTTGCTGATTACTCCAAGCATCCCCACGTATGGCCCTAAAATGACAGGCCTAATGGCCTAAGAAACACACTAGGGCCTCTGTATCTGCATCGTGACTTGTCCTAGATGCTACCTTTAAAAAAACGCTTACTATAAAGTCAACTCTGCTCAGATAGTCAAAGAGAGTTCCAAAAATGGCATGGGTGACAGCAGGACCAAGGTGATAGTACACAGCTTTCCAAAGGATGGCTGTCTCAGAGGGGCCAGCCAGGGTTAGCCACACAGACCCTGGTGCCCTTGCTAATCGGCAGGTCACCTGACCATCTCACAGTCTCTGAGATGTAACTTCCATTCACCAAAGGAAGAGTCCCTGCTTTCTAAGTCAGACTGGCTTGGGGGCAGGGCATTTGAAAGGAGCTACTCTTGACTAGGGGAAGAAGAGCTTAGAAACTCCCAGAGAAGTACAGAACAATTGCTTCTAGAAGTCGGGCTGGCTGGCCAGAGAGGGAAGGCAGCAGAGGGGCCTGTTCAGGGAGGCTGTGATGGAAACTGACAGGTCAACTTCCTGACAGCAGCCTCCTATCCCACCTCCCACCCTGCCCCCACAGAGTGGTTCATCCCTTTCTTCTGGGGCATTCAGAACATGAGGCAGAAACAAAACAGAAACCAAAGCAGCAGAGGGAAAGAAAGAACAAAATGGAAAATGAAACCACAACCTTTCCACACAGCCCTCCCCTGTCCCTGTCCCGCCAGACAAACTCCAGGGCCCTGCTGCTCAGGCCTTGCCTACATCCCCTCCTTTCCCCCACAGTCAGGCTGGGTGCAAGACAGTTATCTTTCAACTAGGGAAAAAAAGTCATTATAGTTACTGCTCAGACATCTGTAAGGAGTAAACTGAAGATCAGGTCCACCTTCCCGTCTAACCATAATGCCTCAGTCACCCCAACAAAAGACCGAAGCAGCTTTTCCAAAACAGGGAGAAAGAAAAGAGAGGGGGGTCAGAGTGAGGCTGCAAAGGTGGGGCCAGGGCTGCCTGACCCCCACCACCAGGGCTGTTCCCGCTTGCCAGGGGACAGAGCAGTGATTCTTCCTTGCTCACCCGAATCCATTGTTATCACCACACCTTCTCCTCCTGCTGCTCCCCAGCTCTCCCCACCCTCACACGGGATCCCCAATCTCTTCCTTTGGGCTTTGGTTTCCTGGCAGAGCCAGTGGAATCCTCATTAATAAACCACATGTTTCCTCTAGGAAACAGTCTTTGGTCGAATTGTTCCTGTGCATACTTTTACTCTCCCCCTCTCCTTCTCAGGAAATGGTACCTTCTCGAAAGCCCACCCCTATTTGCCTACAACATAGGCAGATACATGCCCAAACACGCCCACCAACACAGACACCCTCAGCTACCCCTCATGCAGTCACCCCTGCATGCCCACTGGGCTTTACCAACACAGGAACTCTCCTTCCCATGGAGCAGGAGAACCTCATCCTGCAGCCATCCCTCCTTTTCCTTCCCTAGGGCACTGAGCCAGGGCTGCCCAGGCCAAGGGCACTGCTGAGGTCACCATGACGTATGTGGAAGAAAAACCCTGTGAGCTTAGGCACAAGCGGGTAGCCTGAGAACAGCACGGGAGGCCACAGACAGACCAACAGAGGAGCCCAAAGAAGGGAGGCATGTTTGGAATTGGAAACTAAATAGTCAGGGCTCCAGCGGTCTTTGTTTACACCTGCAGCCAGCTCAGAGGCACGAGAAGCTCATGTGTGTGTGTGTGGAGTAATCCTCTGTTTATGACTGTGGGGAGTTCCTGACCTCCAGCGCGTGCCGTTCTGGGGGCCACCTACTGTCCCACAGGCTCTGTCCATGTCAGGGGGCAGCTCTGGGTTGCAGCTGGTCCCAGCAACACCACTGGCCGGCTGGGTGGCCTTGGCCATTTCCTAGCATTCTCTGTACAGGACTTCGCCCTTTCAAAGTAAAGGGTTGGTTTGGCTGATCTCTACAGACCCTCTTGTCTCCAGCTCCAGGATTCTAATCTACCTACTTCTTTAAAAATCCAGGTCAGGGATGCCTGGGTGGCTCAATGGGTTAAGCCTCTGATTTTAGCTTGGGTCATGATCCCATGGTCCAGGGATCGAGCCCCACATTGAGCTCTCTGCTCAGCGGGGAGCCTGCTTCTTCCTCTCTCTTTCTCTCTGCCTGCCTCTCTGCCTATTTGTGATCTCTGTCTGTCAAATAAATAAATAAAATCTTAAAAAAAAAATCCAGGTCAAATTCTATGTCCAATTAGTTTTCTCTGGTGAAGCCCATTTACCTGGCATGACTGTTGAACCATTGCCCTGAGAATGTTCAATTTTGTCATCTCCAGTGGATCCTGGAACCTCAAACAGACTACAAGCCTTCCCAAGGGCAAGAACTGGTTTCCCCTCATTAGCCTATGTGTTCAGGGGCAGTACGAAAAAGCTAGAGGATTTTCAGCTCACTCTCTATGTTGGTGCACAGGTAAGAGCTAAATAATCCTATGCATACACAGAATGAGCTCTGGACCAATTTGCAGGCATCGGAATGGACTTTCACACCACTGTCAGGGCTGGGTGAGGGCTGGGAATGGTTCTGGCCTTCCTCCACGTCCAAAACAGGGAGTTTCCCTTCAGCAGATGGGTTGGAGGCCTGAGTGTCATGCAGAAGCAAACAGCCTACCCTGGGGAGATGAGTGCACATTCCCTTCCAGGGAAGGGAGCTGGGGCACAGGGACATGTCACAGCACTAGGCTGAAATCTTGCCCCAGGCACCAGGCCAGGAGGAGGTTCTGTGCAAAACCCGGCACATGAATCACTATCATTGCGAACAGATGAAATTCTAGCTTAAAATGGCATGGAACAGTCTAACAGACAAGAGGGTTTAGGTGGTTTTGAGTAGTTCTCAGATCCAAGGCTGGTCTTTGCCTGACCTAGAATGGGATGGGGCGGGCAAAGAGGGAGCGTCTCAGAGAAAAGGGCCAGGCCTTCAGGACACACATGCGGATATGTCAGTAAATCATCCAGAAAACATTTGTCTGAGTCACCATGGCTCTGACAAAGTGTTCCTGTCTGGGTGCTGGGAGAAGCGGGGTTGACTGTCACACTTGCTCCGTTTGGAAACAGGCATACTCCGTGATGAGACAGAGTCACTTCCGGTTCCCTGGCATGCATCCCCCCCCCCACCATGCTCCATCTTCTGGCCGAGGTCTCTGCCTTCTCCCTCCCGTAGAGCCAGTCTGTCCACCTGTTAGCTACTGCTTCTGGGTCCAGCCCCTTACACAAGAAAGAGGACATCCTGAAGGAAATCTGTGTCTGCCATCACTGACTCCATGTCTGGAAGACAGAACCTGGCACTGGCCCTGGGGTTGCTGGGCATGAGACACTGCCTGTCCCCTGGGTGTAATGAAACCCAGCCAACTTGTGAGGTACTGCTCTACAGAGTCACCCACCAGACAAGACCCACCATCTCTGCCCTCAAGGGACTCACCACCCATCCAGGAGAAAGGCTTTCTGTGGACAGTCAAAACTTATAGAAGCAGGGCCCATCACCACTTTCTGATGAGTTTTCCAGATTCCAAAGTCATTTTCAAGTTTTGTTCAAATTCTGTGTTCTGCTTAAGTGATGGATGCTGAACTTTCAAGAAAGAAATACTTATGAAGTTTTTTGGTTTTTTTTTGTTTTTGTTTTTAATCTAAAGCAATCCAAGAAGAGATGAGATGGAGTGGAACAGGCAATTCATCTTTTACTAAAAGTGACCATGGCAAATCGGTATAGAGGGTTTTTGGAACTAGTAAACATATTCACCGGGCTTATACTCTCAGCTACAAAAAGGCCAAGGTAATGGTATTGGTCTTGTTCTCATCTTCTGTGCTCAGAGACAGGAAAGTGTCTAAAAGGGGAGGTTTGAAAAGACAAATGAAGACTTCTAACTTTAATGTTTGTGACTGATGAAAATAGCAAAGGGGACAGTGACTTCAATCTACCTAAGACTCAAAAACAGACAAATAGGAAGGATTTTTTTTAATTTGAAAAAAGATCTGACTTCATAAAAGCAAATTTAAAATTGGTATAGATATACCACATTATTTAGGCATCTCCCTCCCACCCCCCCAAATAGCACCATAACACTTCCCAGTATCAACTGGCAATTTTTATATACCCAAGTTAAATATTTCCATAAATGTCATTTTATTAAATATTTATTAATAGTTCTCAGAGAAAGATTATATTAAACCCATTTTGTAGTTGGAAAATTAATTTTTTTACTTAGTCTTACTTAATTTTCCATGTTTCAATAAAATTTTAAAAATGTAAAGCCTGAAAAAAAAATGCAAACCCTGGAAAATCCATGGTCTACTGAGGAGAAAGCAGAATATTAATTACCACTGAGAGACTCTAACAAAACCCATCTGTGTCTTTGGGTAGCTGACCAGAGGTACTCCACCACTTGGTGGCAGCACACCTAACTTGCCAGCATGTATATAATAAAGCCAATCTTTCTAAAAAATTTAGTTTTATAACATAAAATGTCAGTATCCAACATATGCCTAAAAATGTACACAACCCCAAACACCAGTGAAGGGTTCACGATAAGACCTAACCAATGACAGGTGAATCAGGAAATATAAAACTTGTCAAAAACAATCATATAGTAGAGAAGAGAAAAACTGCCCCAAATCTAGAACCCACTAAGTGAAAAATACATCCTTCTTCCCCAGCACTAGCCTGTCTCTCCAGCATCTATATTCAGGGAACTCCCTTATTTCTGACATTGACAAATAAATCAGAACTAAATTCAAATCATCCTGATCCTCTAGCATGAATTCCAGAAAAAAACTGAATGCCCTGGGACTTATTTCACATGATATGTTGCAAGGTACCTAATCAAGGTGGCATCAGAAATGTCAGCTTCCCAATCAGCCTGCTACTGGTGAGCCAAAAGCGGCAGCAGCCTAAGGCAGAAAATGCAGGGCCACTAAGCTTTAGAGGCTCCTTCAGCATCGCTACCCAGAGAAAAATTCCAAGGAGCCCTAACTTGGAAGGCAGATAAGGACTTCAGTGCAGAGGAACACAGAGGAGGTTAACAACCACTCTGAGCCAGGCCAAGAACTGACTGCACAACCAGCCAACAAGCTGAAACACACCCAAAGGCAAAACTAAAAATTCACAGTGGGAAAAAGCAATGAAGTCCTTCTAGATTTCATGTCAGATCCAGACTTTAATGCTTGGTTCCCATTAAGAGGCCTATTAGCTCAGAAAAGTAGAAAGAATCCTGACCTGAGAGACCCCCAAAGGGTAGGTCCTGTGACCATCTCCTTTACTCTTTGCAAATCCAAGATCAGGCTTAGGTGCATAACACATAACACTACATTATGGTTTCTTGATGATGGTAATAACGATGTTTGCACAGTGGGGCCTGGTTATTGATGAGCAAATAAACAAATCTGGAGAACTGTCAAGACTTGGAAGTCTAAGGCAAAGCATGTTGGAAATATAAATTAGGAAATATGGAAAGCAATTTGGCAATGTGAATCACCAGCCTTAAAAAAAAGTCTATGATTGCCACAAATCTATCCCAGAGAAACCATCTAAAAAGTAGACAAAGATTTATACACAAAGGTGTTTACTGGGAGTTGTATATAGCAACGAAATTTCAAAAATGACTTAGATGTCTAAGGACAGCATTAATTAAAATATGGTACATCCCAAGACACAGCATTATGCATAAAAAGTGTTTAATGTTAAGAAAATATTCTCATGCTATAATGCAAAATGGAATAAAACAAGAAGCAAAATTTAAAAAGCAACATAATTCAATTTTGTTTTTTAAGAGTTCTAAAGAAAAGGAAGAGAATATGCCAATATATTGATTGTTCTCTCTACATGGTAGAGTTTTAAGTATTTACTTTAATTCTTTAGATTTTTCTGCACTTATTTTCTATAATAAAGAAATGGTTTTCTAATTAATAAAAGAGGTCAAGACTTTATCACACTACTAGGCATACATGTTAACACATTCTGTACTTCTTGTTAAGTCGGCTTGGTGTTTCTGATCTCACTGCTATCACTGATATTCCTGCTAGTTCTATCCTAACCTTAACCATCTCCCAGAGCATGACTTTGGCAAAGCAGTACTAGGGGCAAGGAAGGACAAGTGCCAGAACAAGGTCTCCACTTTTCAGCAAGGAAAGGGAAAGGCCTTCTGTTTACCATCAGCTCCTTCTGAGTGCCAAGTCCTGGGCTAGGCTCTGTCCATGAGTTCTCGTATAATTCTCACCGTTGTTGTGCTTAGTAACCCCACGCCTATTTTATAGGTGAGGACATTCATCAGCAACCATGAGTATTTCTTCTCCTAGAACAGAAGTTTCTGGGTTCATTCTTCTTGGGCTGGAACCCCCTGCCTCATTTCCAGGATCAAGTACTTTCCCTCGAGCTCTCTAGTCTTTCCCTCTTCTCTGCTAGTTCACTACTGTTAGCTCCACTCCCACTGATTCTATGTCCTTCCAAGGGTTACAGTGAAGATGCCTGGGCAAGACAAACAACATTCCTCTCTCCATCAGGAATGCTTTGTCCAATGCTGGGTCCTTGATTTATCACCTGAAGGCATTCACAGGTTCCTGGAATAACCAAGCCTGCTTCCCATAGCTACTTCATGACCACATGGTTTCGCCTCTGATCATCCAGGTTATTGTTCTCCAGGGAATCACAAATGCTTGTCTCTACACTTGAAGTATCACAGCTCACTCTGCCTCCTCCACATACATAGTTGCTTTTCACAGGGTTTCCCCAAGCCCCTCTGGCCCTGCAGCCCCTAGAGGGCTGTGCCGGCCAGACCTGCTGAGTCCAGCAATGGCAGAGAAGTGTGGTCAGGGAAGTGGACCAGTTTCCAAATGCAGATCAGCAAAATGCTAATGCCAGAATGCTGCTTCTGCTGCCAGAGTAGCACAGAAGATGAACCGGACAGGTAGCAGAGTGAAAGAAAGGCCTCGGGCCCAGGGAAACTGAGTGGGACCACCGTCTCTAGAGGACAATAGAGACCAGGCTTCACGTGCATGGTCCCTGCCACTGATAGGTTTTTACTCATCTCTCTAAATAGTTCCCATGGTCCTAAGTGCTTCTGTATTTTCACTACATCTCTGTGTTCTTTGGTCTCTAA
The DNA here is from genome assembly GCF_964662115.1 of Mustela nivalis. Lineage (NCBI taxonomy): Eukaryota > Metazoa > Chordata > Mammalia > Carnivora > Mustelidae > Mustela > Mustela nivalis. Next base: position 117,364,549 of record NC_139020.1, read on the forward strand.
AGCCTAGCTGACTATCATCAGATAGTCATCATCAGATAAGCATAAATGAGATATAATGAACATAAATGAGATGAGCATAAATGAGGAGCATTTACATGTCTATAAGAAAAACACCCAGGGGAGAAAGTCCGAGGCACCCCCCGCAGTCACCAGCACTGTCCCACATACTCCACTCACCATGGCTGCTTTAACCAGCAGAAACCCAGGAGTGATGCAGTCGCCATCTGCATTCTTCCACCTGTACACTCACACTTAGAACCCAAAGAGAACCTTAGAGAAAGCAGGTTTGATGCACAGATCATTGTTGCCCATCTTCATTACACCTGTCTGCCCCCTCATCTCCTTATCACCCTCTTCCGTTGTCCTGTTCCAACCCATTCTGTGGCCTATCCTGCAGCATTGACCTTCCTACTATCCCCAGATCTGTCCTCTGCATGCCATTGTCATGGCCTCCTTTTCATTCTGGCTCCTTATTTCTTCAGTGGATAACAGTTCAAGCTCTGGTACTAGAACATGTTAACACATTCTGTACTTCTTGTTAAGTCTTGTTAACTAGCTTGTACTTCTTGTTAACCAGCTGTAAGTTATATTGGCTGTGTGTCCATAGGCAAGCTACCTAGCCTCTCGGAGCTTTAGGCTTCAGGCCCTCATACATAAAAGAGGAATAATCATGCCCACCTCAACATGCTGTGAGAATTAAGTTATGTATGCAAAACACTTGACTGTTCAATAATGCAGGTTAAAGTAATAATAATGGTTAACATTTATTTATTACTTAATAGATCAGTTTCAGAGGCTGGATGCATTAAGTGTTTTTTTGCCACTCAAAATCACATTTGAGAATTCATCCATCCTGCTGAATATCACAGTAGTTAAAAAAGCTTGTCAAAGAGAACTACATATGGTATGATACCATTTTTATAAAACTCAAAAACAAGCAAAACTAAACAATATACTGTTTATGAAAACATGTGCTAAACTATACCAAAAAAGCAAGAGAAGGAGAAACACAAAACTCAGAACAGTGGTTGTTTCTGGGGGATTTAAGGGGGATCGGGGTGAGTCATAGGCAGCTTTAAAAGCAGACATGATACCCTGCTGCTGAAGTTGGGGGGTGGGCTCTCAGGTGTTCATTCATCATTATGCTTTGTAACTTACAAATACATTATATCTATTCCTTAATATGTAGCAAAAATTACTAGGTATGTATGTGTGAATATACAATTATTATTGTTGTTGTTACTATTATTATTATTGTGCTTCTTTAGGAGACAGACCAGGAAGTACCAGACACCTGGGTACTACAGAGAGATTGCTAGATAATTTCTTTACAACGCTCTCGTGAGATGGGCATTCTTATCCTAAATTAAGGATATGTTGGACCAGAAATGTTGAGTATCATGCCCAAGGTTTCATCTCATGCCAAATATCTTCCCTTTGGTCCTCCAAATCTGTTCTCTATCCTCTCCCCTAAACCTGATGCCCTGGGATGCTGACCCACATGGACTGCATTGATGTCATCAGCTCTGGCTGCCTTCAGTTCATGACAATGACAGGAGGTCAGAGAATGGGAGGACAGTGAAGTAAGTATAGATGCCCCTTCCGCCCATCATGGCCTCACCCAAGGCCACAGCTCCGATCAGGCAGCCCTCAGTCAGCCTCCAGATTCTGGGAACTGCTCCTCACCTTGCTCCTTCAGGCCTAGAAGTAGTTACATCTCCCATGTCTCAGATTCTAGCCCTGGGATACTGGGGAATCCAAATCTGCATGATTGTAAACTGAGCCTTCATTAAACTCTTCTCAGATCACCCAGGTTGAGTGGCCGTGTGCTTCCTTACTGAGAAGCCGCAGAGCTGGGATCTGAACTGCCGTGCCTTCTATCCTAGGAGGCCTCTCTTCCCTTCGCTGTGAAGGTCTGCACAGCTCTGACAAAGGTGATCACTAATGAGGGTAGTTACTGGTGTGATTTCACATTCCTCAGCAACAGAGAAAAACACTATTTGCTCTTCAGGACTTGCGTTACGCACAGCTTAACAATAGGGACACTTAACTGCTATTGCTCAAATTTGCATAGAACCTGGGAACTATAACAGAAATGATAAACCCTCTATACATAAACAACAAAATAAATTTAAAATGAATGTGAAAAGGAGTAAGTTGAGGCTAACGTTCTCATTGGTCCTATTTCTGGACCTTCTGTCAGTACTCCCCAAAGCCTCCTTTAATTGACGATTCTAGAACAAAGGGCAGGATGCCAACAACCCATCTCAACGGGCCCTTCCAATAAAGCACATTCAGTGATGACAGTTTGGATAGCTTGGGCTTTCTAAGGCTGAGGATAGTGGGAGGAAACCCTTGCAGTTTTTACCTCCTCATCTTCTGTCTTTCTGGCTCTTTCTGCATATTTCAACTTTCTGGTGAGGCTGCATAGAGACAGGGCTGGCTATAAGCCCAATTTATCTCTTGCTGAAATCAGTAGAATAAGAGCAAGTGTTATCAAATAATAGGCTGTGAATATTGGCACCTTGGTTTGATTGGCATTACAGAATATCCCATCTTAATTTCTTGTCATCTTTCTTTACCAGTATGATATCTGCCTTTCTTGCCAGACCACTTAGCATCTTGCTGCACTGCTAAGAGCAGAATTAAGTGGCAGACACATCAAGGGGCTAACAACTGGTGCCCTCAGAAGCAGCAGAAAGATGGTCATGACAAGGCAGAATAATAAAGACGATGAAGAGGAGAAATTCAATGCATCAAAAGTAACCCAGGGCTTTTTTTTTTTTTTTTTAACTAGCTACCTAGAAATTCCTATTTCAAGCATTTGGTCAACTCTCAGTAATCACAGGGGGTAGGTTTTCTACACTGTGAGCTCTGCCTGGGCAATTATTTACTCTCAGGCTAAATGTTCTATCCTGGCTCTCAATTTCTAGGAACATTCATCATCTGATTGTATCTGAGTGTTTCCTTTCTTTTTCTTTCATGTACAAAGTAGCTGCAAGCAGATAGCGGACCAGAAGGATTAAAAAAAAGTAAGTCGAGTATAGCCTGGATGACAGTGAGAAAAGATAACACGAGAGCCCACCAAGATGCCTATCCAGACCCTGGCTCATAGTAGGCACTCAGTAAACATTTGTTGAATTCAGTAAATGGAGTTATTAGCAAGTTGAATTGGAAGAATTTTCAGGCCTCTTCCCTCTGATAGTCTGTGATTCCTCAGAAGAAGATGACAGAGAGTGCAGAAAGATCCTGGGTGCTCAATCCCGTCAGGAGCATGAAGGAGAAGTTGGAAAGGACTTACCTCAGGCCAAGATAGATCCCAAAAGAGTGTAACTAAGGCTGTTCCAAACTGTCACAGTCCAGGATGATCCTTGGTCCCAACTGACACCCTCTAAATTCCCACCCAGAGTCCAAGGGGGGACTGGAAACCAGTTCTCTTAGAATTTCAGATGTAGATACCATCTGAAGTGAAATTCCAGGCCCCAACTTATTTAGGGAGCCTGAGAAAAGAAGTGTATGTTGGTGGGAGTGACAATACTCTGTTTTGATGTCCTAGATTTTATGACATGTTTTTTTTTCCCCCAGTACCATAGAAACATAAAATTCAGGATAAGAAAGCCTCTTAGAAATTATCTAATCCAGCCTCCAGTCGAATGGAAGAATTGTCACCCCATCTCTTCCCCATCAGGAAGCTCACTTTCTCCAGAGGCAGCAGGAAGACTGCTGGACAGCTCCCACGTGGGCAAGTTCTTTCTGCCTGAGTCCCCATCTCTAACCATGCCTGCTCCCTTCCCTTTGGGGCAGCTCTGAAGTCAGGAACCACTTTCCTTCCATTTTCATTCCTTCCAGAAAACATCCTCCAATCCTTCACCTGCAGAGATACAGTTAAAGCCTCTGCCTTTGGCTCAGGTCATGATCCCAGGGTCCTGGGATCAAGCCCTGCATCGGGCTCTCTGCTCAGCAGGTAGCCTTCTTCCCCTCTCTCTCTGCCTGCCTCTCTGCCTACTTGTGATCTCTGTCTGTCAAATAAATAAATAAAATATTTAAAAATAAATAAATAAAATGGGCTGGCAGAGTTCCATGTTGCAGACTTGAATGCAGTGGTCCAAAGTTGCCTGGACTTCACAGAGAGTAGTGGGACTATTTCTTCCCATACATTTATCAATTTCCACAACCACCTGTTTAATCATCCATTTTAGAATGGTGCCAGAACTGGCCTCAAGATGACTGGTTCTTTAGATTCTGGGATCTTCTTTCATCACCTGCTGGTCCTTACTGGTTTGTCTTCTGCTGGCCAGCCCATCTTGGGTGCTACCAGCACAGTCATATAGTGTACTGCCTTTTAATGGCTACTGGTTTGCACTGGGTAGGGAAATACCCAGGTTTTACTTAACTTTATCAAAATGTCTCCTCCTGCTCACCATGAATGCTCTGTTTGCCTGGCATGTAGAGGCTCTAAATATTTGTTAAATGGAAAAAGAATGAATAAATTCATGAGAGAATGAATGTCAAATATCACCTATGGATGATTATACCACCCTGCAGAGCACACTCCTCCCTGACAGGACCCTGTCTTTCAGCTTCCTGAGCCAGAACCCTGAGTAGGTAATTAGTTCTCATCAGTATCATTGACATGATCTTGCTGTTCATTTTCATGGCTTCCCTTCTCTCCAAAAGCCATGGCTAAGCAGAAGAGTGGCAAAAACCATCTAACCTGCAAAGTTCTTCAGTTTCCCTCCCCAGACTTCACTGTCTTTGGAACAATTCTGTTCCACATTTTGTTTCCAACAGAAGTTACATGTGAACTTGTGGCCAACAGAATTAGGAAGTGATGGGTGGGCATGACTAGTTGTAAGTTCTGCCACTTGCCACTTGTAGGTGCTCACACTCCTGGTAAGCAAAGACCCTCGGGACAGAGGTAGCTGGCCTCTAAAAACAACTTTTTTTAAATTTTATTTATTTATTTGTCAGAGAGAGAGACAGAGAGACAGAGCACAAGCAGGGGGAGTGGCAGGCAGATGGAGAAGCAGACTCCTCGCTGAGCAAGGAGCCCAGTGCGGGACTTGATCCCAGGACTCCAGGATCATGACCTGAGCTGAAGACAGATGTTTAACTAAGCCACCCAGGCGTCTGTCCAAGAACAATCCTTCTCACTGAAGATGGCAACAAGACACTTGCCTCCCACCTGCCAGAACCTGTGAAGAACATTTTTTTTTCCTCTCAGGGGCACAGGATTCAATGCCTGGGACCACCCTCTGAGAAGCAGAGAGCTCACATCCAGTATTTTCCTTCAGTGTTAAGGTACTGTGACTTTCCTCTCAGGCCCTCATGGGTTTCATTCCCCTTTACCCCCTCTCTTTTAATTGCTGCCCATCTATTTTGTCCTATCCTTGCTGAACAAATCAGAATGAAGAAAAGGGTTCTTCCAATACTTTTACCTTCTATTCTTTAGAAAGTAAGGGTGCATTAGCTGAAGGGATGTGATAAACACACCAGAAAGAAAAAATGGACCCTTCATGTTTCCTGGGACCCCAATTTCTTCTGACTCTAAGAGAACTGAGAGTTCATCATGGATCCCCATGAAAACTTCTCTTATAAATTGCTTTAGAAAATGCCTGGCTTTATGCCTGTTAGTAGTATACTTGGGAAAGGAGCTTTTAAAACTGCTTAGCTCCTAGATGACTAAATTGCTAAAATACCTACATCAGTCATGGGTGATTTAGTCCATCTCCTTGCCTCTGAGACAGAAGGGAATATTTCTTCTGCACAAAGACCTCCAGGGGGGGAAAAAAAAAAAGTATTCTATTCTATTCTTCGTCCAAAGACCCCACTCAAAGTTTAGACATTCTTCTTCGGATATAACCCAAATCCCTTTCATTGGAACTTAAGACCTTTTATCTCTCTTCTGACCCCTAGCAGACTATTTGACATCTGTTTGTGCATAGCATTTTGCGGGGGCCCTTCAGGGGTTCTCTCAATTCTAATCAATATCCTCCAAGCCCTAGATGACTGCTCTTTAATCCCCTCTACCACCTGCCCATCACTGTCCACCAATCCCTTACATTTGTCTCCCTCATAGCACTTTTATTTTTTATTTTATTTTTGTTTATGCATTTTTTTGAAGATTTTATTTATTCGACAGAGAGAGCAAAAGCAGGCAGAGCAACAGGCAGAGGGAGAGGGGGAAGCAGGCTCCCTGCTGGGCAGGGAACCTGATGCGGGACTTGATCCCAGGACCCTGGAATCACAACCTGAGCCGAAAGCAGACACCTAACCCACTGAGCCACCCAGGCGCCTCTCCCTCATAGTACTTTTAAATGTAGTGATTGCCTTATTGGACACCTGCTTCAAGAACATAATCAGCACTTTCTTTTTTTTAAAAGATTTTATTTATTTGATAGAGAGAGCAAGTGAGAGAAAGCATGAGTTGGGGGCTGGGGAGGGAAGGCAGAAGGGGAAGCAGACCTCTTGCTGAGCAGAAAGCCCAATGCAGGGCTCAATCTCAGGACAGTGAGATCATGTCCTGAACCAAAAGCAGAGGTTTTACTGACTGAGCCACCCGGGTGTCCCTATCAGCACTTTCAACAATTATCCAAGGTCTCCCAGCAGAGGCAGAGCTGAATAAGGAGGACCTCTTTGTAATTTACTAATTCTCCTATAAAATGCACAGATGAGAAAGAAATTGTTTCCGAAAGCCCAAGGTACCACTTCTTATTTGCCATGACAAACACCTGACAGGCTCCAGCTCCACTAAATGGCAGAGAACAGAAATTTTTCTGGCCAAGGGCAAGGATGGGAGAGCCCCGGGGCAGGGGTCAGGAGGGCAGAGTTCTAGGCCAGCCACTGCCATGGATTCCTGTGAGCAGCTCTCATCCCCAGTGACCCTAATTCCTAGCGGAGCACAACACATAGTTGCTGAGACTGCTTCCCAGGGCCCTTTCAGCTCTCACATGCTGTAATCTGAGTCTACAAAGGCCTCTCCTCTCCCTTCTTAGAAAATATATGCCATGGCCTCAACATGTGTCTCTCTACCACCAATGTAACCAGCACTATCTGGAAACACTCAGAAACCAATGTTTCTCAACCTGTTAAAATTATCATCGTTCCCTGCCCCTGCCCCAAATGAGCTTTTAAATGCCGTTTTTTTCTTTAATTGCTCCACCCAGTGAAATTTTTTAAAAAGATTTTTAATTACTTATTTTAGAGAGAGAAAGCACGTGAGCAGGGAGGGGCAGAGGAAGAAAGACACAGTCCCAAGCCAACTCCTCACTAAGCAAGGGCCCAATGCCCTGGGGCTCGATTCCAGGATCCTGAGCTCATGACCTGAGCTGAAACTGAGTCCGATGCTTGACTGAGCCATACAGGCACCCCGACCTGGCAAAATTTTAATACCATGAATATACTGTACATATTTTTAGGTACAGTACATATATCTGCGCTTAATACATTAAAAACCAAGGTTTTCACTAGCCCCCCCCCCCAACCAATTTTCATCCCCCTTGGAGGCAATATAACCCTGCTGAAAAGGTGTGACCTTGACTGAGCGGAGGGCTGCAGCTAGGTATGGAACACTAGTAAAGTTATTTGCCCCCAAACTCTAAAAGCCATAAACACATTCAAAGCCAGGGTTTTGAAGATAATCCATTGCACAAGCCGGAGTGGAATCAGCCAGACCTCCAGCTTCCCTAAGGAAAACAGCAGCTTTCCACCCTCCTCCCCAGACCACAGTGCCTCCTGCTCCAGACCCTGCCCTTGTTCTCACCTTTGCCCAGGGCTCCCACTCCATTCATGTGGGTCCCAGCAGTAACAATGGGAATGATGAGAACAAGGTGAACTCTGGGTGATGTTGTCCAGGAATCATTAGCATCTACTCTAAGCGCAGAAACAACCAGGCCCCTGGCAGGATGAAGCCCTCATTCCAACGCACTTGCATCACTCCCACCCCAACAGGTTGTTCCCCTTCACCTTACCTTGGCACACTGGCCAAATAGGTCACGAGTTTCCGCAGGTCTTCCTGTCTTATTCTGTCATGATTGCTGCGAGCAGGGAAGGTCAGGATGGGTCCACCTCGCTTATCACGGCCCCCTGCAGGGAGGAAGAGGAGGGCTGTTAAGAAAACCAGCCAGAGGGCGCCTGGGTGGCTCAGTGGTTAAGCCGCTGCCTTCGGCTCAGGTCATGATCTCAGGGTCCTGGGATCGAGTCCCGCATCGGGCTCTCTGCTCAGCAGGAAGCCTGCTTCCTCCTCTCTCTCTCTCTCTGCCTGCCTCTCTGCCTACTTGTGATTTCTCTCTGTCAAATAAATAAATAAAATCTTAAAAAAATAAATAAATAAAATAAGATAAAATAAAAAAAAAAAAAAGAAAGAAAACCAGCCAGAACATGTGTGGTGAACAGCTGTCTGAGTGCTGGAGGAGGAAACAGATAGAAATACAGCGCCTGGAGAAATGCGGTCACTGGTCAAGTGAAGGGCATGGGGTTTGGATGTGATTAACATGGGTAACCTTGGTCAAGTCTTTTGACTTCTCTAATATCTCACTGCAAAGTGCAGATGAAAATACTGATGAGCTTTTTACAGGGTGGCCCCAAGGACTGAGGAGCTGGCAAATGGGGAAGCACTTTGAAAAGTAAAGCCCTCTCCAAATGCAAGATGATAACGAAGGTGATGACTGTTCTTTCTGAGAACACAAGCTATTGAATGGGCTGTAGTCTCTGGAAATTTAACCTTCAATTCACTTCTCTTTACAGACCTCTGTGAGGTAGAAGGACTCAGGATTAACTGACTACCCTGCTGAGAAACCCTTCAAGCATCCATCCAAGACACCACTGCTGGGAGGGTTTTAGATTCATAGATAGGATATTAAGTGTTCTCTGCACAGCCAAAGATCCACCCCTGCCTGTCTGCCTGCCTGAGGTGACACCTGTCACCCCTGCTGGAGGAGCACAGGAACGTTTATCAGAAGGTTTCTTTATCAGAAACAAGGATGCTCAAGGTCTTAATCACTGCAAATGCATATGTACACACTATGATTATAAATGTTTTCTAAATACCACATTTTTAAAAACCAGGAAGGAGAGTATAGTGAAATGATGATTGTTGTTGTTACTAGAAGGCTGAGATTTTGCATGGTTGCTTTTTCTTTCATTTTTTTCCCTAAACTTTCTATTCATTATTACTCTATCCTCTAAAAATTTATTCTTTAATGGGCATTACTAGGAAGCAGGACCAAGGCTTTCAGGAGGGTCACAGGGGACAAAGCTAAGGTCTGTTCTTACAGGCCCTGATTGTTACACAAAGAAAACCTCTGCATCATGCTCACGGACTCCTGAACATCTCAAGCAGCTGCCTGACATCCTCCAGAGTGGAGACCACAGGGATATAATACAAGAAGGAGGAGGCATTGGCATGGCCATCACCAATTCTGGAAAAGAAGCTTAAGGCTCAGCCCTCTGAAGAAGAAATTATTCCAGGGGAAGACAGAGCCTCCCAGGGTCCCCATCCAAGTCCGAGTATAAAGTTTCCCTCTGTTTTAGGGTCTAAAAGCCATAAAGACAGAAGGGAGACTTGACAAACAAAATCCAAACCATTCCAGGATACTCCTAAAGAGGAAATGAGAAGACTGGCAAGAGAAAAGGATCAAACAAGATCAGGGCCACTGAGAGATCTGCCTTGATGAAAAAGAAAAAAATGTTTCAGCAGGTACCGCCATCATCCCCAGCCCCACACTGGAGCAGATTCGTGTAGACACACCACAGAGCTGGACCTGAACCCCCAGCTCCATACCACAGGCCTGGCTTTTTGTATGAATAGCCACCCCCAAGTCATCTGCCTTGGAAAGGACCCCCATTTCCCAACTGTCTTCCCAAGCAGAAGGATTAAATGGAAGGTTTCCCAAAAGCTGGAAGCATCTCCCATACCCTCAACCTTCCTCTCTAGCCTTGACCCACCCTAAGGATTTTCACTCTTAGATGGTTTTAACTGCTGTTGCTGCCTTTCTTCCTGACCTTCCATGGATGCAGTAGACCCATGAGAACATAGGGAGCCAAGGCTGATCTGATTGGCAAAGGCTTACCAAGGAGTTTAAAGGACTGCTGGCACTGTACTTCCTGAGCTAGAGCCAGGTCTGCCCTTGGAAGGAGTGTATCATAAATATGGCTGGGGAAAGTTCCAAATGGCAGAGGAAGGGGAAGAAGGAGAAAAAGCCTGGGCCAGTGCAGCCCCCACCCACATCCCCGGCCTTCAGGAAGCATGGATAAAGATTGGAGACTGGGCAGTAGGATCAGTCAGGGGTTTTTCAGAAAGGAGATGACCTTGTAAGAATGTAAGAATGTAGGACGTGGAGCAGGAAGGAGCATAGAGAAAGATAGTCATTGTACTGGAAAGAGTGGGACAATGGGTAGAAAGAGACCCCAGAGCCCATGCAAGGGGAAGGGTCCTGTTTCCTTCTCTGAAGCATGCTGACAGAACTCAAAGAGGGAAAAGGAAACAGATAAAGAGAGGGAGGAACTCAGCCTGCCTGGGGGACACTGTTCTATAGGTGAAATAGCAGACTAGCCCACCACCAATTCAGGATAGGCTTGAGATACTGGGAGAAAGGGGAGCAGACTATCACTGGTCAACGTCCCTAGAGAATGAACATTAGGCCTGTACATGAGGTGGGCAAAAAGAGATGAGACAGGGAACTGGGGCATGATGAGAGCTCTGTTGTAAGGTCTAGCCATGGTGTCCAAGTTAGGTTCTAACTTGAGTGGAGGCAGAATAAAACTAGTGCATGCACAAGTGGGGAGGGCCCACTGAAGGTAGGAGATGTCCTGCTGGATCATGAGTTCCCAAGGAAGAGGGGACAGCAGATGTTTTGCTCATCTGATATCCATCCTTTCCCAATTTACGGGGAAACATCAGAAAGGGTCAAAGGTAACAGACAAAGGCCACAGACATGTTTATCAAAGTTAAGGTCTTGCATATGGATGACCAATAAGGAGGTAGAAAATTTGGCACAAAGAAGGCAGCTATGAAGGTGTAGGATTTGATGGATAATTGACATGTGCACTGAAATTACAGAGGGTCAAAAGCAGAGGTGAAGAATAAGAACCCCTTGTTGAAGCCTGTGTGACTTACAGAGGTGGATCTGGGAGGGTACAAGACAAAAGTGGCTACAAAAGTAGCCACGTTTTGAAAAGATGATACAAATGGTGGCAGGGTCCTCAAGGGTCAGTCCTTCACTCATGACATTCCTGCTGTGGACCTATGTGTGAGAGGCTTTGGGGCCAGGAGCCACAGGACTGAGATAAAAAGGAAGAAAAAGGAGGGATGGTCTGATGTTCTCGAAGGCATAGGGGCAGGGCAGGACAGGGTTGGGGAAGAGATAAAGGCTAAAAAGCAAGGGGGAGTTAAGTCTTCCCTGATTGAGCCAGAGGAGGAATGGTGCTCAAAATTTTCAGGGGGCTCCAATTAGGGCAACTGGGAGAGGTGGGGAGTTGGGGGGGTGGGAATAAGAAAAATACATTGATGAAATTATACCAAAGTTTGCTCCATCTGACAATAGTTCTGAGAGATGTTAATGGATAATTTTTTTCAAGGGAATGAAGTTACTCTGTAGTTTGGAGATGGCTTCATGTGTTTAATGCACATGTGCTTTAATGAACATGGCAAATCTCCAACATGGTAAATCTCAATAGCCAAACTATGGAAAGAACCTAGATGTCCATCAACAGATGAATGGATCAAGAAGATGTGGTATATATACACAATGGAATACTATGCAGCCATCAAAAGAAATGAAATCTTGCCATTTGCGACAACATGGATGGAACTAGAGCGTATCATGCTTAGCGAAATAAGTCAAGCAGAGAAACACAACTATCATATGATCTCCCTGATATGAGGAAGTAGTGATGCAACATGGGGGCTTAAGTGGGTACGAGAAGAATAAATGAAAGAAAATGGGATTGGGAGGGAGACAAACCATAAGTGACTCTTAATCTCACAAAACAAACTTAGGGTTGCTGGGGGGAGGGGTTTTGGGAGAAGGGGGTGGGATTATGGACATTGGGGAGGGTATGTGCTTTGGGTGAGTGCTGTGAAGTGTGTAAACCTGGTGATTCACAGACCTGTACCCCTGGGGATAAAAATATATGTTTATAAAAAATAAAAAATTATATAATTGTTAAAAAAAATAATAATTATGCACTCCTCCCAATAAAAAAAAAAAGAAGCTATAATATGCCTTTCCCAAACATCAGATTATAGAACCCCTTTTTCTTTTTTGAGGCTCATCTGGTGGAACTGTTGTTCTATGGAACACACTTTGGGAGACATGGATCCAGGGTCTGAGATCATGCTACAGCAGCTGACTAGAGAATGCTGTTGGTAGGAGATAAGGAGGCAGAGAGGGACATCAGGTGGTGGCTGAGAGGAGGGCGACTGCACATAAAGATAAGAGGTGAAATGAGCACCATACAAGCAGCTTGCATAAAAAGCACAAACAGGTACTGGGAGTAGGAGGCACAGGCACTCAAAGGGAGCCAGAGAGGGCAAAGGGAGGTACACAGGCTGTGAATACAGAGCAGAATGGCCAGGCTAGAACGACAGAGGCTCTCTGAGGCACAGCCAAAGAGCCTGTCACACACACGTGCACACACCCACACACAGAAGCTGGGGAGCTGCACTCACTGGATTCTTCCAAATGTGCGTTCCTATGGCAGCATGCTTTCCCTTGCCCTGGACACACTGGGGGGACTAGCAGACAGGGGTGGGCACAACCAACAGTTTGTTTCTCCACACCACCTTCCTTCACAGAAAGAAATGCAACTGCAACAATGCATTCTTCACTTCTGGGTTTCTTTGTTTTTTTTTTTTTTTTTATTCTTACTTTTTTTTTCTTTTAAAAGTTCAGGTTGTAAGAGGCTTTATTGGTTTTTTTCTTATTTCTGTTTTGGTTTTTTGTTTTTGTTTTTGTTTTTGTTTTTCACATGCAGCCAGCTGTTTCCCTCACATCCTCAGCATCCTTCCGGGGCATGGAAAGGCAATGTTCCCTAAGTCCAAAAGCTCCTGGCACTGTGCATAGATGAATAAGATGTACCCTGGGCTGCTCAGCCCACATTAGTACAGGGGAGTGAACTGCATGCCCCTGCTCTGGGAAACTTCTACCTGCCTCATGCTGGACCATCTTCCTGGCACATTGATTCTGTGTGCTCCCTTAGGGAAGGTCTTTTCTAGGGCTGGCTGGGCCCGGCCTCAGGGCTCCAGCTGAACAATCAAACAAGGGTTCTCATGTGTTCTGCATGTGCAATCATAGGTCCTGGACTGATGCAGAATAGGATGGTGTTTGGAGGCTCAGCATTAAAGCCAGAAAGGCTTCCTAGAAGAGGCAAAGTGGGACGTGACTTGGGAAGAAGAGAGGCTCAAGTCGGAAAAAAATGTGAGAAAATCAGGGCCAGTAGAGGAAGTTCAGGTACAGGAGACATGGGAGGATTAGCGGGATACCAAGCAGACAGGAGGGATATCAAGTTAAATGAGGCTCAGAGCCATAAAGAAAAAGAAAAAAAGATAGGATTGGGCTCTGCTTGGGAGTGGAGAGCACAGAATAGAGGGCTGTGGGTCACATCCTGGAGCCAGGCTATGGGCAGCAGCAAAAGTCGGGGGCCTAAGGCTGCCCAGTGGCTCTCAGGACTTTCACACATGGTCCTCCCACACGTCCAGAAAGCACTCTAATCCAAGAATGGGAAGGCTTCAGAGATTGTCTTACCCACACCTCTAGCCACACCAAAATCACTGCCATGTGGTCCCGCCAAGGGGCTGTTCAGCCTGGGCTTCAGCATCTTCAGGGACAGGGGTTCGCTACCTGATAAGATACATAAGCACCTAACACTCATGGGGAAAGGGAGCTTCTCAGCCAATGTCATCTCACAGCAACAGCAACACTAGTATCACTACTAATACTACTAATAATAACAAGGAGTGCATTCTGTACCTCACATACTCCCATTGCATACTCTGTCCTCACATCTCACCTCCACACTCCGAATCATCATCAGTCTCTCATCTTCCTTCTCAATATGCAGGAGACACCCGCTGCTTAGTTTCTCCTCCCCAAACCACCTCCTTTCTCTTCCTTCTCTCCATTTTGTCTGTTGCCCACAGCCAGGCCAGCAGCAGCTCTGGAGTGAAGCCATATACTGTGAGACGGTACTCGTTCCTTCCCTGTGATCCTACCACCACTCCCTGTGGACTATCAGGATCACCCGGAGACAAATGCTCAATCCACAAGGCACAAGCACTTGGGTATATTTCTTTAAATGTGATCCTTGGTGGACATTGCCCTTACCCCAGCCCCTGCAGGAGGTTCTATAATGGAGGCCTACGATGGAGCTCAGGAACTAGCATCCACAGGGATGGCCAGTGCTCCTGTAGCTTGCCTTCACTTACATCACATGCCACCAAACTCTTCTTAAAGGTTCAGATAGTAAATACTTTAAACTTATGGCCATCTCAGCTCTGAGGAAATCACTCAACTTTGCTGTTGTAGTTAGCAAGAAGCCATTGACACTGCCTATAGCAGGCTAAACAGTGGCCCCCCAAGGTCCTAATCCCTGGAACCCATAAATGTTAGCCTATTTGGAAAAGAGAGTCTATAGCTGTGACTATTCAAGGATCCTGAGATGGGAAGATTACCCTGGGTTATATGAGAAGGCCCTAAATGCAGTTACAGGTATCCTCGTTAGAGGGAGGCAGACGGAGATCTGACGCAGACAGAAGAGGGAAAGGCAATGGCACCACTGAGGCAGAGATGGGAGTGATGTGGCCACAAACCAAGGAATGCCAGCAGCCACCAGAAGCTGGAAGAGGCAAGAGGCAAGTTCTCTCCTAAGAGCCTCTGGAGATAGACCTGCTGACACCTTGGTTTCAGACCAGTAAACTGCTTTCGGATTTCTTGCCTCCAGAACCATGAGAGAACACATTTCTATTGCTGAACGCTACCAAATTTGTGGTAACTTGTTACACAGCAGTAAGACACAGCAATAGGACACAAATACTACCTAAACAAATGCACATGGCTGTGTTCCAATAAAATTTTACCTACAAAAACAGGTGGCTGGCTCACAGGGTCTAGTTTGCTGATCCCTGAATCAGACATTAAAAGATCCAGGTGCACAAGATGGGTCAGAGAGAAAAGTCAGAAATAAATATTTGGAAGCCATTATTCAGAAAAATAAATAGATACAAACGCTTAATTGAGTTCCCTTTGCAAGGAAGGAGAGATAAAGAGGAGCCAGAAAAAATTATCCTCTCCTATCTGATCCACTCAGAGATGAACCCAAATAAAACCTCTGGGAGTGTGTGAGGTAAACAGACTCCTCCAACTAGAGCATTTTCCATAGGGACCTCAGTGGCCCATGAGGGACCTACCTGGCCAGGGAGGGGTTGGGAGGTCAGCTGTATGTGTGGGGGTGCGGGTGAGAGGCTCCCACCCATGGTTGTGAGTGTCCTCCAGAACACCCAGCTGGGGGTCAGTGCCCTCTCTTCTCTTTCTGTCTGCTCCAGAGCAAGGATGCAGCCAGCCACGCCGAGTGCCGCATCACACCCCCAATTTCTCTCACACACCACAAAGCAACTGTCTAGATGCATGTGCACACACACACTCTTCCAGGTCCCTTACAGAGCAAAGTTCCACAGACACTCACCAGACACGAAGGCCACTTTTTCCTTTAGGATGGGAAGGACATCAGAAGCTTTCAAACCATCATTCCGAAAAGACCCTGTGGGATGACAAAACAGAAGGAATTGGGATGAAAGAGGTCAGATGGCTGAATTCCTGGGTACCTCCCTCAGAACCCCAACCCCATCACGTGCCACAAAGTTGTGCCTTGTTCAGGTGCTACAGCCCAGCCCAGTGGAACCAATGAAACAGGAGAAGGTCCACAACACAGAGGACACTTCCACATGATGCCAGGCCATGCGCGTGTCCCTTCCGGGGAGAGCACAGTCCAGGTCGCCCCCACCACACATACAAAGTTCCATGCCTTGCAGGCAAAAGCCACAGCCCTGCTGCTGTGGGCAACCTGATGACGGGGCTTTTTAAAAGCCACTTTGTACCTCTTTGCCTAGCATGGTGTCTGGTACACTCAGTAAACACCAATGGAACAGGTTAATTAATATCAGGATGGACCACAATACCCTAAGTAATTGTTTTTGCCTTTCCTCTACCTGGCACAGGGACTCTTAAGTTTTCATTGTACAAACTGTAAAAGTAAACCACCATATCCCTAAGTGGGAAGCAAAATTGAATGCAATAACCCTTCTTCCTCCTCCCCCTCAATGTCACCCTCAGCAGTCCACAACAGACAGGAGGTGGGGAGACACTAGTCTCCTGGGAAGTAAATGCACTCCCTTCTTCAGCAACTCATTCTCTGCCTAAATCTCCTTTCTCAGCTGCAGAGTTCCTTCTGGGGTCCAGCTGACTTCCTATTAGAAGGTTGGAGGCAGAGGCCTGGGGCTCACATAGAATGGAAAATAATGATGTGCCTGGAGAAACAACAGCCTCAAAGGACAACCCAGCCCAGTACGAGTACAAGGCACGTGGGAAGAGAAGCCCCCGCGTGCACACACAGACACACATACACATAAAACCGCAGCCAGCCCACTGCAGCCTTACATTTAGCCCAAGCACCCCACAAAGACTCTCAGGGATAGCCAGCCCACACCCTCTGAGCCGTAACTGGGATCTCTGCTGTGGATCACCACCAGGGACATCACACAAAGCGACACCGGAAGAGAGGAGGTTCTGCATCAGCTCAGTGTAACAGAACCAGGACCACCGGCAACCACTCGGGTGCCTTTCCCGGCATGGCTCACTCCCTTGTGGTCCCAATCAGATAATCTGCAGAGAAACAAACTGGGAAGATGGTCCCCACTCAGGGCAGTCTCAACCTCTAAACCCTGACTGCTTCGAGACTCGCCTGGGAATTCTGGCAACAGCCCAAGGCTATGATCACTGGCCTAGGGAAGGGAAATAAGCTAGTTGCACACTCAACCAAGGAAGAGGAGAGATGTGTCTCCAGAATGCCAGTCTGCTGTGGTCGAGGGTTATGCCTTAACCCCAGACAAATTCCCAAAGTGTCTCTGACCATTTCACCTATTTCTTCTTCAATTTTTTTCGCCACATGAAGACAGTGAGCCTATTCATTCATCAGTCGCTCCCCTTTGCTGCTCCACAGGACCTAATGCTGGAATAACCCAGTACAAGGCTCACTTTGAGAAGAACGTGGGCCAAAGAAGAAGAAAAACATAACACAACAACAACAACAACAAATCTCCAATGATAAGCATTGTTTGCACAGATCTTTACACTCTGACCTTATGTCCCAACACAGAAACTATTAAATCTCACTATTAGAAACCACTTAGAATCCATATAAATTATTATAGAATTCACAAACAGACACATAGGTTGTTTTTGTTTTTGTTTTGTTTTGTTTTTTCCCAATTCATGCAGTAAGATGTTTCAGCTTCCTTGGCAGGGGAGAGCCCAATCCAGCTTTACCAACTAGATAAGGATCATCTTTAGCTGGTGCATGAGTTGTTTGTGGAAAAGGACACCTCTGCGTTAAAACAGCCTGTTTTCTTTTTCTTTTCTTTTCTTTTCTTTTATTTATTTATTTGACAGAAATCACAAGTAGACAGAGAGGCAGGCAGAGATCAAGGAGGAAGCAGGCTCCCTGCTGAGCAGAGAGCCTGATGCAGGGCTCGATCCCAGGACCCTGGGATCATGACCTGAGCCAAAGGCAAAGGCTTAACCCACTGAGCCACCCAGGCACCCCAAAACAGCCTGTTTTCATATGTGAAATACATCTTTGTATACATCAGTTTTAAAACATTCTCCTCTCTATCACTATATACACCTTCATTTCTATAGGAAAAAATTTTAATAAATTTTAATAAACTTCAGTCCTGTCTGCTTCCAGATTTTTTACGAGTTCAAAAAGAGGAAGGCCCAAACAAATGTGATTTGACAAGAATGACATAATCCTCTTTTCTTCAAAACACCTATCCTATTTTTTCCACTGCTCTTCCTCTCTCCGACCTCCCTTAAAGTATACAAGATGGCTCTAATTCCATGAAGTTCCCAGACATTAAGGAAGACCTTGGAATTCATTATAATGGAAGCATAAGATTTCCTATCCTACCCCCTCATGGCTCCTACCTGTGGAGGGAGAGCTAGAGGGAGCACTGAATTCCATCCTTCACACCCCACCCATCATGCCCCACCTCTTCCTTCTCCCCTCCAGACTCCAGGGCCTGAGAGAAAGGCAGTGGCTCCTCCCCTCAGCTTGCAACCATTGGCCATTGGCCTGAGTAAATTTCAGTATCTTGGGTTGGGCTGGTCTAAGATTCCCAAGGCTTCCTCTTCCCAGGCCAGAGTCTTCCCCCATCTGGTTTAGACCACAGCTGAACTACCTCCCAGGTTGTGAGCCTACCATAAGAAAACCTAAAGTGTCTAGATTTACAAAATCCTTAACTAGGGGATAACCCTTTCCAACAACAACAAGATTTTTCACATTATAAACAGATTTGCTCCAGGGTTTCTTTAAATAGAAGTTGCCTTAATGGTTTGAATTAGTTTTTCATTTGCCAAAAATTGAATTACAAACAACTTTTCAACAATATATGCATTATGTAAAGCCAAGTAGAGCTAAACTAATTAGCCCAGCAGCTCAGAAGTTGGCGACCTTGAGTAGAAAACCTATTTGCACTGGCTGAGGGTCCTAGGTATCAATTCCCCCTGGCCCCTGTGAAGCCAGCTAATAAAGGAGAAGTCCATGGAACACTAACTCAAACAGGACCAATGAAATAGCAACATATTTTCACTATCACGTACATGTCTGGGCAGCCTCATAGAAAATGTTCAATAAATATTTGATGAAAGGATAAACAAATGAATGAAATGGTAACCCTTTCTCAAGTGACATGCGCAAGGTCAGTGGCCTCATCTGTCACACCAAGGGCTGGGCTGGTGATCCACATAGACGATCTCCAGGGTCCCACTCAGCTCTGATAGTTTGAGGCTTTTTAAACCTTTTCTTCATATTTATTGGCCTTTAAGATCCTCAGATTATCAGATCAATATGCTTTGAGAGAAAGTACTGGGAAAAAAACTCCCAGCAAGGTTCAATGTGCTTTGGGAAGATAAACAACTCTTCTCTGGCCTCTCAGGGCATTCTTTCCCAGGAATCAGTTTCAGGGTCAGGATGCCCAAGACAAATCAACGCATTTTACGGACAGCCCAAGTTACCAAAACGGAAGGCTAGTTATGGAAGAATTTCTGTGAGGCACCCGTACCTCAGAGGCAGCAGGCAGACCTGACCTGCACTTGCTATCTCTGAGCAAAGTATATTTGATAATAGCACCATGACCCTACAAACTCTAGACCCACTGTAGATCAGCTTCCCCCCTTAAAAGAAAAGCCTGTTGAAACAGCAGCCCCCTTGTTATATCTAAAGAAAGACCAAGAAGAAATAAAAGCCCCTGTGCTCTTTGGAGTTACTGTAGGGAAAAAAATAAAATAAAATAAAAAGAACCAGAGGGCACTCTCAGGGACTTGACCCAAGGTGTGTTTCCTGCTTTCTCTTAAGGACAAAGGCATGCTTCACTGGCATTCAACACTAATCCCACCCCATTTGTGTCCTGCTGCTGTCAGAATTACGAGCCTGCTGTTCGGTTAATTAGCAAAGTTGAAATGCTCCGCATCTATTAGGGAAGTAAAAATTACCACAGTCACCTCCCCAGGATCTCCAGCGTGGGACTTCTCTGAGCCCCACTTCTACCATGTCCTCTCTCCAAATGTGCTGTGCTTACATTGCTGCTGCCTGCTCCCCTTGACCTCTTCCTAGTCAGCCTTCCCCACGTGGCAAAGTGCCCCTCTCCCTCTCCCCGGCTCCCAGCCTCTGCAGGACCCCACATGGCAACAGCAGGACTGGCCCTGGTGTCAGAGGTCCTCCCGTCTATTGTTTCATGGTTCCGGGATCGCAGGGAGGATCCTAGGGCAGCTGTGTGCCTTGTGCCCCATGCTAGGCTCCTCTAGAAAGCAGCGCTGATTTCTACAAGTAAAGACACCAGCAGCTAAGTTTTGAGCAACTGGAGGTGCAAGCCACCAGGGTGCCCATGAATTGTTCTTTATTTCTTTTCGGTTCTCAGCCATACCCCCTTAATGTGCATTTACTGAGAAGTGACTGTGGAAGTATTTTAATATTATCTCATTGCCTCGATTGGGCCTGACCCTGTGTCACCTGTGCTCAGGTAGGTCTCCACCTCATTTTCCCCCTCCATGCCAGTGTGTCCAGCATGGAAGCCTTGATCAGAGTGGCCCTGACTCACTGAACTGCTGCACAGGAGACAAGTGGTTTCAGCTGAGAGTTCTAAGAGCTCATGAGGCTGAGCCTTAGTTTGGGTATAATTGGGACTGTTTCCTATTTCCACAGCCATTCTTCCATCAGTTCTTCATTGAGCACCTATTATGTGTTAGGCCTTACATTAGGCCTGGTGGTTCTTAGACAAATAAGCAAAGGACCCCACTCTCCAGGGGGCTTGCAGGCAGAGATGGACAGGTATGCAGATAGGATGGTGACCTGTTATCAGAAAGAGGATGTCACCTGTACAGAATGCAAGGGAACTCAAAGGAAAAGTGCATCTTAAAGCCTTCCTACTCAAAGTAACAAGCCTCCCCTACCAACTAGAATCTTGCTAGAGATGCATAATCTAGGCCCTACCCCAGACTGCAGAATCAGAACCTGCATTTTAACAAGAAACCCCAGTGATTCATATGCATGGTGCATTTGTGGAAGATCTATACACCAACATCTGTCTTCTATTTCAGAGCTGCCTCAGAGGCAGAGATGGATACAAGCACCCTTTAGCCTAGTCTAAACAGAACCTCTCAAATCTGATCTAGAGCTGCTCGTCACCCCTCCCACCTCCATGACAGGAAGACCCCCTCGCCACCGCCCAACAATCCCAAAGACTCAGCCACTTTCCTGGAACCCATCACCCAGATTCAGCTCTGGAGTAAAAAGGCTATGGGAGAGATAGAGGAGTTTCCCCTCCAGGGCACTGAGACTGGACCATGTCTTGTTTTTTGGCAGTCGGAGTGGTTATGAATAATACCTGTCCAAGCTGCTCCGGATTTTGATGGCTTAACCCAGTCCTTCGTGTAGCAGATATTTTAGTTTCACAACAAATCTCCTCACTACCCCAACCCTCAGAGCCCTGCCTTCTCTAACTGCTCTCAGTATTATACATACATTTAAAGACCAAGAGGCCATCTCTGCCATGCCCTAGAAAACAAGGAGCCAGTCAGGTTCATGCCTCTTCATCACACCTGCACTCCCACCCATGGGTACAAAGCCCTGAACATGGGGCAATACTGGATGAGAAAGAGGGGAAGGAGAGGTGTCCCTGCCCTAGAGAGCTCCACACCTAATGAGAACACAGTGTTCATTTCAGGCAATCACCTTCCTGGGAGGGGAGACCCAATTTCTGCCCTCTGAGAGTTTTCAGCCCAGTAAAATACCTAGTGCCCATTTCCCCTGACACCCGGAAGCTACCAGACTCTGGAGGAAAAACAACTTCTGGTTCTGAGGTTCTGATGAAGACCCTCCTGCCCTCTCCCAGCCTGGCTGTCCTATATCCCCTATATCCTGATTATTAGTGCCACTACTCACTAACTTATCCAAACGGAAACATGGGAGGCCTCCTAGACTCCTCCCACTCCTATACCCCAAATACCAGTTCAGTTGCTTGGTTCTGCTGATTTTACCTCTTTTATCCCTCCCAAATCCATCATTACCTTTGTGCAGTTTCCCTGACCTTCCTGTCCAGTTGAGCCATCCCTGACTACACCTTGTACTCTCTTCTCTCCTAAAAGTCATTTCTATGTTTTCATTCTACTCACCATTAACAGATTCCGACACCCTGGGGTAGGGACCATCTCTTACTCTTTGCCCTACCCCAGCACTTAGCACAGTGCCTATCATGCAAAAGAGACTCCAGAAATACTGGACTGACACTGAGTATGCACAATCGTAAGAAGACAGAGAGTAAAAGTGGTGAGTAGGAAGAAAGGAGGTGGTCTTTGAACCAGTGTTCAAGTAAGGATAGGGCCACAGAATGGTGTCCCAGTGGCAAGCAGCATATGCCAAGGCAGAGAAGATGGGGTGAGCAGGGCATGTGCCAGAGATGGAGAGAGTATGCAGGCTAAACAGTAAAGCAGGGTTAGGAAGTGATGGAAAAGAGGGCATGGAGGTGGTAGTTGGGCTCTCTGATCGCACTCTAAATCTGGATATCTCAACAGGGCAGGTTCCTGGGAAGGCAACAGCAAAGATGTGGTTGCAAGTGCCTTCAGAAGCTCAGAGAGCTGGGACTGCATCACTGCACAGACCAGAGCCGGGTGGCACCTGGCTGGTCAAAAAGAAGGCTGTGGTTCCAGAAAAGAGCTGGAACCAGCAGGCTCTGACTGTAAACTGCATGTCACATTCTACTGTGTAAGGAGCTGGGGGACGATGGGACATGTGACCCTTGCTGAAGTGGGTGCTAGAATGTGAGGGCTGGGGGCGCCTGGGTGGCTCAGTGGGTTAAGCCTCTGCCTTCGGCTCAGGTCATGATCTCAGGGTCTTGGGATCGAGCCCCACATCGGGCTCTCTGCTCAACAGTAAGCCTGCTTCCCCCTCTCTCTGCCTGCCTCTCTGCCTCCTTGTGATCTCTCTCTCTCTCTCTTTCTCTGTCCAATAAATAAATAAAATCTTAAAAAAAAAAAAAAGAATGTGCGGGCTGGGGGCACTAGAACTTTGTCTCTTTGTCTCTTTTCATCTTCTCCTTAAGTCCAAGAGAAGCAGGAACCATGCTTGTTTGTGAGGTACCTGCCAGGCCAGTAGGAGGCTGGGAGTTTGAGTAAGACCCCATGAAAATTCAACATGGAACTGAATCATAGAGGAAAGAAACTTAAGGACATGATCCCTTCTGTGTAGGGACTAGATGGGCAATGCCCTGGGGGAGGGCGGGGAGATACTGTTGGTACACCTGGAGTTGAGAAGGAAGTCATTGGTAGGCAGAGGCAATGATCTCCATTCCCCTCGCTGTCCCTTCTCTCCTTCAGGTCATTCCTGTACTCACACACACACACACACACACACACACAGGTCATTCCTGTACACACACACACACACACAAACACTGGCTCGGGCAAGGGCAGATGGAGGTGAATGTCTCCTCTCCTCTTTACAGATGCTAATGAGCTATTGAGGAAATTGAGGAAACTGGCTGTTGGAAAACTCCTCCAGCGACTATAAATAAGTCCCTTGGATCTCTAGTTAAAGCAAATGCCACTGAGGCAGGAAGTGCGCACTGACAGGAAGGAATCAATCTGGGAGAGAAGGAGACTGAGCAGCTTTGTGTCAGCAACAGAACACACAGCATGGTGTAGAGATCCACCTGCCTCTCCCCCACCTGCCGATCTATCCGCCCACACTGAGGCCGGCTGCCGGAAGCCACCATCCCTCACCACGGACACCTGCAAGCGTTAAGCCAGCCCAAGCAGCATCAGCCGCTAGCTCCCTCTCTCCTAGCAGAACTCAGCTCCTCCCTGGCTGAACAGAAGGATGTTCACAAGCCTCAGCTAACCAGATTTCAATGCAAAAAGGGAGAGAGGAGGGAAACAAAAACATGGGCTCCTCTTTTGGTAAAGGCTAAACACTAAGCTTTTCCAAGCCAGTTGACTAGGTGTCATGCAACGTGACGCAGCAGTCAGGGACTTGAGAGGACAGGGGCCAGACTAGCCAGTCATTCCACCAGGGAAAAGCAATATCTACTTTCTCCAAAGTCAGACACGCCCTTGTCCGTCACTCCCCACAACGACTGTTTCCTGCCCTGCGTTCTACTGAGCCGTGTATCTTGTCCAGGGTGTCTTCCTCAGTGCCTCCTCTCCTGCCCAGGCTGGGCTGGTTCCTCCTTCTTTGTATGTCACGTGGCAGGCCCCTCACTGTTGTGCCATCTCTGCCGCTCCATCTGGATCCCTCTGGAGACCCTAAGCTCCGGCGGGGGGGTGGGGAGGGGTGTTTCTGGAGGCTTATCTCTAAGCACACAGCTTAGGAACAACCCAGGACAAATTCTTATCCCCCCCCCCCAGTGCCACAGTGCCCTCTACACCACCAGCACCCACTGGCTGCTGTGCCTCTTCCCACCCTGGTCCTTTGCCCTGTCTGTTACTACCCCCATCTTCATCTTTCTCTCTCTCAGGCTTCCATATGAACTCTAATTGTGGCCAATTTCAATATTAACTTTCTAAAGTCAATATTAGATATAAAGGCCTGGCTAATGGGCTACTTTTGAAGAGCAGAAATTTGTAACACCGTTGCTAAATTAGCTGTGTTAAAGATCACTAATAATTAGCACTTTACACATGTGGGTAACACCTCTCTAAGCCCAGCTAATGAGCAAACCGTTTCTGTTTATCTTCACGAGATTTAATATTAGCTGAGTTGAGACCTCAGCTGTCACACACGCACAGGCTCACTCACTCACCCTCCCTCACTCCCTCCTTCCCTGGAAAGTTTGACAACGTTCAGTGTTCTCTGGATATAAGAAAATGGCCTACTTCAGAAGAGATTATGTCTGACCATCACTTTTTAAAAACTGAGTCTTTGCTAACAGACTAGGTTAAAGTGCTAGTACCTCATGGATAGTAGTGATGGTGGTAGATTTATTGTCTTTTTGCTACACCGAATATTACTCTTAAATGGGTCCTCAAAGTAACACAGAACATTAGCCAGTGATGAATTAGTCAGTGATGAATATGAATCAACTGTTAAACATTCACAGTATATTTGCTTATATATTTAGAGAGAGTTACAGAGATATTCAGAGGTGGAGGCAGAAAGTGTGTAGTGTGGTTCAGACATATAGAAGGCTCAGTCCTTGGGACCCTCACTCTCAGTTCCTTTCCCTCTTCCCCAGTGTGTGTATTTGAATTTTAATTAATTTTAAATTAATCAGGACATGACTTCAGGTTTGAGATGAAATTGTTGATCTGAAAATCCAGCTTTGGCCTCTTTCACTGTGGTACAGCAGGTATGCAAACACGAAACGGTGCTATACCTCCCCACTAACCCCCCACTCTGCCCTGCTCCCCAAGAGCTGGAAATGCACATAGCAGTAAAGCAGCAAAAGCTAACTGCAAAATTCAGAGCAGGAGACCCTCATAGGCAGCTCCTAAAGCAGTTCCTCTCATCTCAGCACAGAGCTTTTCTCCACTCCTACCTCCAGACTTTCTGACTCCAGAGCTGTGCCATTCTTGCCCTAGTCTTACTACCCATCAGTGGAAGCAATGCCACAGGGACGGAGTAGGCATAGACCGGACACAGGTCCATCACAGACACGAAACACCTAGGGCCAGAGTAATGACCAGTATTATAGAATTGCAACAGCAGCTTGACAGGTGAGAAAACTATACCCCGAGGTCATATTATTGAATAAAGTTCAGCAAACTAAAGCACCTCCTCCCCCTTCAAGGATATATATGCTGCTGTCCTTGGTCCTGAGCTAGTTGCACAGTTGCTACTCAGATCGACTGCTGTCCAGCCAGTCCTAGGATATATGAACTGAATGGGGAAAAAGGCAGAGATGAAAGAGATATTAAGAAATATCAGATAAATAAACAAATACGAAGACAGGTTGAAGGCACATAGACACGGAGAGATTACTGGAGAGAATAAAAAGACTCGTTTTGATACTATTTTTAAATAATTGCAGTAGCCACGAAAGGTCTGAGCACATTATACACATACACACACACATGCACACACACACACACACACACACACACACACACATTCCCCTCCCATGGAAATGAGACAGCATAAACTCCATATGGATCCCAATACTATGCTTTTCAGGTTAGTCATATATGTGGTAGGTGGATTGGCCATGGAAAAATTTCTAGAGTTTTAAGTGACTTTTAAATATTTCCTTAGGTTATTACCTTGGGTATCTAAACACTACCCAATTCATTCTGACAAATATTTATTGAGTACATATATATTTCAGGCAGAGTTCCAATCACTGTGGGTAAAATGATACAAAATTTAGAGTTCCTGACTCTGTAGACTTTTAGTCTAGGGGGTGAATCAGACAAATCAACATGTAATTTTAATATCATATAAGAAATACAAAGGTAGAGGTACATGCAAGAGACAAATGTTCAGAAAATACCAAATATTCAGAAAATACCAAAGGGATGATAAAACTTAAGCTCTCAGACATTGTTTAGAAACTGAAAAAGCAGTATCTAGAAGAGAGACAAAAGGTTATGGGATCCTCAGCAAGGTTCTAGACCAGACAGGGCAGTGTTGAGAATCAAGGTCTCTCTGGCGGGTTTAGGGGAACACAGAGAAGAGTTGCTAAAGCATATATTTTCTTTTTGTCCCCATGACCTACACCCTCTCCAGAGTAACAGAAGTATGAGTTAATGTTTGCCAGAGATAAGCAACCAAGCACCCCCTGTGAACCTAGCATAACCAGGAGCCAGCATAAGCTAGGAAAGGACCAATTTCAAGACAGTCTGGCCCATGATGCCTGCTACTTCTTTAGAAAGAAGCATAACAATATCAAGTGCTAAATAGGACACCAGAGTATTCCAAATATCTCACAAAGCTAGAATTTTTCTCCAGAATTATGGAAAACAACAAGAAAGGAGGGACACTGCCTGCAAAGAGTTGCCTAAGTAACTCTCAACTAGGTTTACCAGAAGACATACTAAGTCACATATTCCAGAAGCACCTAGTAAACCAAACCAACCTTCTTAACCCTGCCTCAAAAACATGTGTGGTTGGGGAGGACCATAAACCTCATGAACCTGCATGCCAATTATTGCATATATGTTCATGAGTACTCAGTTTTCCAAGAAGAGAATCTGTGCATTCTAATTTTCTCCAGATTTTCAAAATGGGTCAATGGTTCCGTAAATAGCTGAGAACCATTTGTCTAAAGCAAGGTCAAAAGGCGACCTTACAATCTCTCTTGAGTTCTAACCACTACTTCCTGTCATCTACCATCTGCCCTACTCGTGGTTCACTTTCTTTCAACACTCATGGACTATATGGAAACCTGTGTTTGGCTGGCAAAAAAATTAACTGAAAAGGAATGACTTAGATGTCTCAGCTTGAATAGAAGGAAGCTGAGGCAGACAGTAGGAAATGAAGGCTAGGTATAGGACCCCATCCTCTAGGGAGAAGGTCAGTTAGAGCGGGTGCTCTCACTGCGGCTATTGCGAGCCAGAAGTGAGGTTCAGTATGAAACGAGTTTTACAGACGCCTAGGCAGTGCCTTTCCTAGAAGCCTTCCTATTAGAAGATTCCCTGGCCTCTAACCCCCACTAGTAGAGGGAGAACAACTCGACCCAAGTCCCTTCCTAGATCCATGAGGGATTCTGGTAAAAGTTAGAGCCAGAAGAAGGGGTCTACAAAGTTGCTTAACAAGATCTCTTGGAGTCTGGTGGGAAAAAAAGGGGGTTCTCAAGGATTCTGAGGTAGGCAGCCCCAGCAGAGCACGCCTGGCCACTATCCACTCAACAAGCTGCTTTTTGCATGAGATGATGAGCTCCCCCAGGGCAGGCACAACCTGAGAGGCAGCTCACAGCCCTGAGTAGAGCCCAGGTTCTGTATTCAGAGAGAACCAACTCTGACTCGCAATTCCAGAATGTATTAGTTGTGTGCCGTTGGGCAACTTACTTAACCTCCCTGGGTCTCTGTTTCCTCACCAGAGATAAAAAACAGAAACAAAAACAAAAAAACTACTTCACAGGCTGCGGTTATAAATAAGAGACAAAATCTATAGGAAGGAATCATACACATAACTGATGGCTAAGTAAATATAACACACCTTAACTTCTTCCCTGTTCATCTTGGAAGCCTTAACATGTGGCCTAGTACAACAGATGTGTATTATTAAGTGTTGATTATGTCAAACAAATGGTGAGTGTACAAGTTGAGTAAAGAAAACTCAGTGATAAAGTAAACGGTAGCTGAAAAATGCCTCCTCACTTCCCCACTATATACCCATAAGCCATGATGCGCACACTCACCCATGGGGTGCCTCTGAATTTTTATTTTTTCTAGCCCTTACCCAATCTGAGCAGTTTGGCAAGTGCTCCAACCTCGGCTGCCCTAGCCAGTATCCTCAGATGTAAGTAAAGTCTCCTATGCTCAAAAGAAGACCAGCTGCTGATAGAGCTCAGCAACTACTTGCCCCTTCCACCTGTGTCCAGCTATAGTCATGGGCAACCCTCCCACTGTGATTTCTATGTGTTGGAGCCTGTAGCTGCCAGCCCCATTCTTTCTCTCCCAGTACCCCTCTCCCACTGCCTTTATGAGGCTGGGCTCCAGACAAATGTATATGGGTCCACGTGGCAATTCTCAGAAGTACCCGTACCCCAAACGCATGTCAACGACAGGCCACTGTCTAAGATGAAGCAGCCCTAATATCTACCTTTAGGTGGAATATTCAGAGCCCCATAAGGAATCCCAGCTGCCTGCAGGGAAAGAGTAAGAGGCCCAAAGAAAGTCCACGATAGCCAAACTGTGGAAGAAGCCGAGATGCCCTTCAACAGATGAATGGATAAAGAGGATGTGGCCTTGGGGTCCCAGGGTGACTCAGTCGGTTGAGCATCTGCCTTCAACTCAGGTCATGATCCCAGGGTCCTGGGATTGAGCCGCATATCAGGCTCCTTGATCAGTGGGGAGCCTGCTTCTCCCTCTCCCTTTGCTGCTCCTTCTGCTTCTATTCTCTCACTCATGCTCTCTCTCAAAAAAAAAAAAACAAAACAAAACACCAATGTGGTCCATATATACAATGGAATATTACTCAGCCATCAGAAAGGATGAATATCCAACTTTTGCATCAACATGGATGGGGACTAGAGAAGATTATGTTAAGAGAAATAAGTCAAGCAGAGGTAGTCAATTATCACAAGGTTTCACTTATTTGTGGAACATAAGGAATAGCCTGGAGGACATTAGGAGAAGGAAGGAAAAAATGAAGGGGGGGAAATCGGAGGTGGAGACGAACCATGAGATTATGGACTCGGAGAAACAAACTGAGGGTTTCAGAAGGGAGAGGCTGGGGGGATGGATTAGCCTGGTGATGGCATTAAGGAGGACCACTGGGCGTTACAAGCCAACAATGAATCATGGAACACTACATCAAAAACTAATGATGTACTGTATGGTGACTAACATAACATAATAAAGAAAAAGAAAGAAAAGAAAGTCCAGGCACAGTAGGTCTTTTCCTTGATTGTCCTTGAGCTATCAGGCCATTGTGAATGGGGAGTTCATAGAGGAAGAAAAGCTAGAGGTTGCAGATCTGGGTACCGAGGTACAGGGAGTAGCAAATACAAACCCAGGTGAGCCAGAACTTCAAATCTACCTGGTAAGTAGAAAAATAAATGATCAAAGCTGCTAAAATTCTGTTCCGAGTTCTCTGAAACTATTTTCTTCGTCAATTCTCTAACACTTTGAATTTTTCCCCGTAATCTGAGCAAAATACCTCCAGGAGACCGGGAAACCTGGTCCTCTTTGCTCTTTTCCAGCTCCTGTTAGAAGGGGAGTCCTTGCCATGACCAGGGAGCCATGAGTTTGCCTTGTCCAGGGATGAAAATGCACATGTACTCAGTACACAGATCACATGCTAGAGCCTAGAAAAATGTTAAGGTGGGGTGTAAAATATTATGACTTTATACTATTGAAAAAACCCACAAAATCTCAATGTTCAACCACACAGGACTGGTATAGTAATCCCCAGAATATCCACTATACAGAGCCATTAAATAGGATACTGTACAAGAGTATTAAAGCCATGGGAAATTTCACAGTCTATTGTTAAGTAGGAAAAATAGATTATAAAACTTATCTCAGTAGTAATACACTGGTGTGTGTCTATGCATAAAAACTATATATATATACATGTACACAGTGGTTATGTCTGGAAAATGGGATTATGGTTAATGTTGTTAATTTTAATGTTTTCTTAATGTTTTTTGCTGTCCAATTTTTCTTATTTTTGAAATAATTCAAGAAGAGTCAATTCCCTCCTTTGTGTATTAATCTTTCATATATAGGATCTTTGCATAACATTCATGCATTTAAAAAGTTTAATAATTAGGTTGTGGTCATGATACCATCTGCAAACAGCATTTTAAAAGTGAACTTATTTAAAGTTTAGGGTAACCATGTTCTACAGCTTTCAGTCTATGATGTGATTCCATGACAAATAAAAAATGGCTACCATTCATCACAGATAAAGTTGTCTTACAACTAAAAGAATGAAGTCCAAATAAGCTGTAAAAAGAAAATTAATTTTTCATTAAATGTCATTTAAAGATTTGCCAGGCATGCAAATAGAGTTTATCTCAGGAATGCAACACACTAAAGAAGACTCAAGTGAAATTCAATTCAAATAAAATCAACATGTTTTTGGATTAAGCTAAATATTATAGCAGATATCTGTTGAATGAATCTCTAAGTACCTATTATGTGCCAAATGGATTTTCAACTAGACATCTATTTGGAGGAATAAATGGATGAAAGTAATTAAACATTTGGGGGGGGGATGAATAATGGGTTGGTTTGCCCTACTAGATATTAAAATATATTTTTTAAAAAGCTACATTATTAAAAGGTGGAACAGACATAAGAATTAACATACAAATGAATGGAGCCTGATTCATAGACCTAATTCAGATCTGGTATGTTTAAGAACCTAATATACAATAAGGAAAGAATCTAAAGCAATGAGGAAAAGACAAATTATTCAAAAATGGCACTGGAAAAGTGAACTATTGGGGTAAAATAGTCAAGTTAATTTTTATAACTTCATACTATACACAAAAATAAATTTCAGACAGATTAGAGGTCAGAATCTTAAAAATGACATATAAGAAACACTTAAAGAGGAAATATGGGTGAGTAAATTTAATCGGTCCCTGAATGAGAAAAGAATTGTCTGGGCATAAAAGCATTAAAAGAAATCAGAAAGAAAAATATTGATGATTTTGTCTATGGTAAATTCAACACTTTACATCAGAGTAAAAACAAAATTTAAGAATATAAATGACAAGCTGGGGAACATATTTACAACAAATCTAACAGAGAAAGGATTAATACTACTCCCAGTTTGAAAAAACAGGCAAAGAATATAAATAGGCATTTTAAAAAAGAAGAAATGGCTAATAAACATAAGAAAAAGCAGTCAACCTAATTAGTAATCAAGGAAATACAAACTAAACAATGAGATGTTTTAAAATCCATTAAATCTGCAAAGATTTTGAAAAGGCAATAATCCTCAATGCTGGCAAGAGTCCAGCGCTAGCCCTCCCTGCCATAGTTTTGCAAGTGCAACCTTTCCAGAAAGCCATTTGGCAATATTAATCATGAATAATAACACTGTCCATAACCAATGACCTAGTAATTCCCTTTCTGGATGTCTATCCTGAGGAACTGAGGAAAACTGAGGATAAATATTTAAGGACAAGGAGTTTCAAGCAGCAGCACTTTTTATTGTGATCCCGAACTACAAACAGCCTAAATGTCCAACAGAAGGGAATGAGTTAGACAATCTTGAAATAGTGTAAATAGTTTAATTTATAATTTCATAGAAGAATGCTCAAATATGTAAAGTAAAAATTAGGATACTAATGATACATGTACTATATATGCTAGGTTGAATCATATCAAATTTAAGACGTAACTGTTTTTTAACCTTCAGAAATAGCAATTTGATATGATCCCAAATATGGATATAAAGTATTTCTGGGTTTGGGGATTATGGGGATATTTCATTTTCCTCTTTATACTTTTCTATCGTTTTTAAACTTTCTGCAATGAATATGTATTAAAATGTTAAAGTTGTATAATTACATGAAGATCATATAAAGAACACCCCAACCTCAAATCTATATTAAGCCACTTACTTCTCTGCTTTCTCTTGCCTAGAGCAGTCCTCTGCCTCTTTGATCTTTTTCATCTCCATGCTCTTCATTTCTGTCTTTCCTTTGATTTATTTGCACATTCTATATGTCTCAAATTTTATATGATTTCAGTCAAGTATTTTCTGCTTCATACCATATGGCCTGAAGAGTACTCCCACTATAGATGCATTCATATTAAAATGCAAGGAGGGGTTGAGGACAGTTTAGATCATGAGGCTATTTAAATTTTAATTAAGTAAAATTTAAAATTCAGTTCCTCAGTCACATTGGTCATACTTAAAGTAGTTAACGGTACACATTAGAGAACACAGACAGAGAACACTTAAACGTCATTGCAGAAAAATTCTATTGATAGTGCCAGTCATTTGGATAGATAGATACCCTACAAATGGTGAATTTCCTTGAGTACAGGGTCTGTGCCAAGAGCTCTCTTGCAGTGTACTGGGAAGGTTCTCCATACTCTATAACCAATGACTGAATGATTTAAAAAAAAAAAAAAGGCCCATGATACAGCCAGTGAAGGGCTCAGCTAGCAAGGACCCACGGTCCATAAACATAGACCTCCCATGTAGGAGAGCCAGAGAGATGGTCAGCCTTGGTTTAAGTACATGAGCCTAGGGAGAAAACAAGTGACTTCTTCTCTACCTCTTTTTTTTTTTTTTCCAAAAAGTATGATTGTTAACTTTTGAAACTTGATCTAATTTTCCAATGGGAACCAAAACTTTCAGTTACTAACTGATCAGACCCTCTGGATATTTTCAACACCTAAAGTTATAACTATATACAAGACAAAGAAAAGAATCACACTGAGTTCCATCAGCTCGGTTAAGAGTCAGTGATACAATTAGTGCTTAGAGCTAATAAAATACTCAACGAACATTTGATTTCTTTTCTATGAGCTATAGGTATGTTTTTGTATTTGTTCACAGCTTGCAGGTAAAATAATTCATGTTGCTATTTCAATTTTAAGACATTTTTCTCCTAACAATAAAGTTCTTTCTTGTTCTGGAATGACCTAGTCCCATTTTCTACATGAGGTTTTGTCAATGTCCAACACACACACACAAAAGGTCACTGTTTCTCAGTTTTCCCATTTGCAGAATATAAGTGACACCAATCTCATAAGGTTATTGTGAGAATGAACTGAGATTGTGTCTATACCTTACGACTAGCAGATGGCAGGTGTGTCCAGTAAGATTGAGTGAATGAGTGAATTAATGAAGTGTCTGGACTATGTGACTGACTTGTCACCGGACCCAGCTGTACAATCCTGAAGCAGAAACCATTCACAATTTAAGACAACCATGCTCATGCTGTCAGCTCCTGAAATTGTAGACAAAATAACTAGGAGGAAATAAGCTGCCTTGAGAGCACATCTTGCAAATTCAGACTACTGCAAAGGTAGGAACATTATAGTTCCCATGGAAAATAATCTTCCCTCCAACTCTAAAAGTATCTGATTCTGTGTTTGTGAAAATGGCAAGAATAGTCAACAATCTAATCATTCCAGACTTGGGGCTCCATACCTAAAATCCTTATATTGAAATCTGTATGTAGACTTGTAAGTATTTACCACTCAACAACAGGTACCCAGGTGTGTAAAGAGCAACAGAGTAATAGTTCTGGTATTGTTCAAGGCTAATACCATTCCTGACCTGAGAAAGAACGTACTACACTAGGAATCTAGAGACCTGAGCTCTCTTTGTGCTTTTTCAAAGTCTCTTCTACGTTCTGGCCTTCATTTTCAATACCACTAAAATAAACAAGTCAGACAAGATGATGATTGAGTCTGCACCCTCTCTGGCTGTTCCATTCCCTGATTCTACTGCAAGAAGTTAGAGAAGAGGGAAACCCAGGAAGAAATGGGAGAACCTCAGGGGTGAGAATCACACTGGGGAGATACCATATTTAATTAATGTAAAATGCATCATTAGTTTATGTACCATAAAGAAAGAAAAAAGTGTTGCAATTAAACTACTACACACCATAAACTAGAAGATACATCCTGATTTCAGAGATGGCAAAATGTGGGGAGGAAAATGGCATCTCAGAATCAATGGAATATGGGAACTAACTAGGTACTTGTTTCATTCTAGGCATGGAGCTAAGTGTTCTATACATATTATTTTATTTAACCCTAAAACAACCCTGTGACATAGAAATGTATGAAAGATCAGCATTTTACAAAGGAAAAAAATGAGGTACAAAGCGTTTACAAAATTTGTCTAAGGTCATCTAACTAGTCTGTAGAAGAGTTGAGATTTAAACCTACAAATATTTCACTCCAAACTCTGTCTTCTTAACCCTTAACCCTTTGAAGAAAGGCCACAGCATTTGGTGCAAAGTGAAAACGAGTTGTCTGATAGAGATAAGGCTAAAATGTTAAAAAATTTCAGCATACATTAAGAGAACTTACTAGGATAAAATACTTAGGACTAGAAGGAACCTTAGAAATAATGTAATATAAGCACATGCTCTACGAAGAAACTCAAAAGTCCAGAGGTATTATGTCATTTGCCCAATGTTACACACCCGGTTGTGCAAAAGCTAGGATTCTAGAATTTGCCCAATAATAAGATCAAGCTCACAAGTCTATAGTTTCAGAATCTGCTCATTCTGGGCATTTTCCCATCTCTAGTCGATGACTTCTTAGTGATTTCCCTGTGATCACCTAGGCAAGTTCCTTCAGTGTTTCAGAATGCAGTTCCCTCTGGCCTGAGCTACAGAGCCATTCCCAAAGCAGTATGCAGAGGTGGACAGAACAGCTGGACTGGGTTCTAACCCTCTTAGTTCTAGGATCCCAGAATGTTTAATTCTTGGTGCCTTGTGAATTTATACATAACATGAGCCTAATACTACCAACCTCACACAGAGAAAATGTATAGAGCCCTGGTGGTCCATAGCTGGTAGACAATCTATGGTGGTTATTACAGCCATGATGCTTAAAGTAGCTTGGTGCTTTGACTATTCCCTTACCTTTGCTGACCATCATTTCATGTATGATAATCTGTTTTTCATTTTCCAATTTGAAGCACGTTCACTTAGCTGGAAACAGCAGCAGCAGGACAACATGCCTGCATCTCTGTTTTCATCTCCCTTTACAACAAAACAGCTTCTCCCAGAAGAAGGACAAAACCCTTCTCTACCATTACTGTTCACAAGTTTGCCTCCTGTGGCTTTAATCCAGCCCCCTGACCTTCCTTTAAATTATTGTATAAGGCCTTTACAAATCAACTGTCTTGAAGAAGTCCCTTTCCTTTTATGATTCATCCTATTTGTCTTAAAATGAAGGCCAACCCCTTTCCAAAGTGAAGGCAGCCCTCAAGATTTCACAGCCACTTGAAGCTCAAGGTCAAATCAATTTATGCAATCTTCCAACCATTGCAGGTTGACTAACAGTATAGAAAAAAAGCTCCTTCCTTTCTTTGTAGGGATATTTATGCTTCTAGTTACATACATGTTAGAAGACAATGTGTGATAATTATATTGCAGGCTGCCTGGAGAAAGGACAGGCCCTCAAGCTGGGATGTGGAAAATGCCAAAGAAGCTGAGTAGCCAGGATGTGGGCCGACTTAATAGACCTACTTTCCATTTTAAAGACACGTAACTGGGGGGAAGACACGTGCCCAGCCCCACAGTTAATCACCCAAAAAAGCCCAGCTGCTGTAACCAGCAGGCAAGACCAAGGCACCCCCACTCCCCTGGTGATAGCTTACTTCACAAAACACAGGCTCTGTAAATCATGCATCACAACAGCCCCAATTTTAGCTCATACCCTGCTTGGGTGTTGTTTTGTTCTTGCTGCTTTTATGGAACTCTAAGGTAGATGTTTGCTGCTGTGATTAAAGGTTACTACCTAGGTACAGGCTTCCTAGGTGCCTTAACATATCTTGTTGATTAATTTTCACAACTATCCAATGGGGTACATATTAGTTTCCACATTTTATGAGTTAAAGCTAAGGATTAGAGAAATCAAGTAATTTACCCAAAGTCACAGAGCTAGGAAAGGACGAAGACAGATTTTGAACTCAGGTCTATCTGTCTCATTCCAAGGCCTGTGCACAAAACCATGTGGGTCTGTCTCCTCTAGTTCCTGAGTCACCCTGAGTCAAGGCACATCCAGGGCTTCAGTCCCTATAGGACTGGGATCTAGCCATGTTTGGTACAGTCCCAGACACAGAATTTGATGCGTCTGGGGTGAACCTCCAGCCCTCAAGTGACTCTATGGAGTCACAGGGTAGCCAGACCTGCTGAGTGCCTCAGTTTCCTGCTGAGCACTACGGTTAGTATCCAGCTATGAGCACTGTCCTCTGAAACCTCACCTGACCAGTTAGGGCCTCACTCATCCCTTGCTGTGTCCCTCTCCTGGCACTCCCTGGGGTAGGGAAGTAGGTCTGAGTCCCTATACCCCCAAATCACTGTCTGGGGGCCTCCCAGGAATGGATGGATGCCTCATAGTATAGGACCACAGATTCACCTGACCCTGTGTGTCTCCTACCACTGTGAACTCTGGGACACCTCCCTCTCAGGACTGCCTAATGCCCCCTCACCCACCTTAGATGGTGGTGCTGGCCTGAAGGTGCTGGCCTTGTTGTGATGATCCACTGGATCCTAAGTCTTTCATTGCTGACAATTGTCCCACAGTCCCTGAGTCTCAGCCAGACATTCTGCCAACCCTTTCAAAAATGTCGATGCCAATCTCATTTTGAGGTGCAAAGTCAGTTTTCTTCATATAAATAAGTGACTAAAACAACCCATAAAAGACTGAAGCATTTCAGACAACAACTACAATTGGTTAAATTAAAATGAAAAGACTCACGAAACTCCCCACCCCACTGACTGCTAATGATGTGGTAATTATAAACACGGCAGCAAATATTATTACCAACTTCAAGTGGTAACTTGAAACCAGCTGGTACAGTCAGCAAAACATGCCAGTCCTGGAAAGTTTGGAGAGCTCTTGTAACACAGTAAATCCAGCAACTGCAAATGTAACCTAGATGAAATCTCTGTCTGACTGTGGAAATGCACTTCTCAAACTATCACGCTACCCAGAATACCCTCGGGACTAAACACAAGAAGTCTTCCATGGCGACCCAGATTGGCCTAGATACATGGTGGCAATCGTCTCCACCAAGCCATATAAGGATGGGTTGGAGATTGGCCAGGTGGTCATCAAGCCCATTGCTTCTTTTGAAAGATACAACTCTGACACTTCCTAGCCTCACTTGCAATTAGGGGCAGCCATGTGACTGAACTCTAGCCAATGGAAGATGGGAAGAAGTGTTAATACACCATTCCCAGGACTGGACCAGGAAATCATCCCACACTCTCTCCCATCCTGTGAAGGCTGGATGCAGAGGTTCCAGGAGAGGACTTCAAGGGATAGCAGAGTCACTGAATGGAAAAAGCATGGGTCCTGGGTTTTCATCCAACTGGGAGCATCTGTAGTAGACTGCAATGTGATCAAGAAATAGCCTCTATTACGTTATGCCTGATAACTGCAGGTTATTACAGTAGTCAAATTGTGCAGACCAATAAGCAGAGAACACTGACACAGTTGATATAATTTTGGAAAAATACCAGTGTGGAGACTGAAGAAATCACTTTCTATCCTCATTCCAAAGTCTTCTGTCCAATGTCACTATGTTCTGTAAAGCGTGGACATGGTCTCTCTCTCTCTCTCTCTCTCTTTTTTTTTTAAGATTTTATTTATTTATTTGACAGACAGAGATCACAAGTAGGCAGAGAGGCAGGCAGAGAGAGGTGGGGAAGCAGGCTTCCCCGCTGAGCAGAGAGCCCAATGTGGGGCTCAATCCCAGGACCCTGAGATCACGACCAGAGGCTTAACCTACTGAGCCACCCAGGTGCCCTGACATGGTCTCTTTTTAAAGAAACAAGAATATGTTAATGATCTGGGCACAAAAACTTTAGGAGAACCTTAAAGAGGAGAACACTAAGGGTGCCTAGGTGACTCAGTCGGTTAAGCATCTGCCTTTGGCTTAGGGCATGATACCAGGGTCCTGGGATCGAGTCCTGCATCAGGCTCCCTCCTCTTTCTCTCCCTCTGCCCCTCTCCCTGCTTTGTGCTCTCTCTCTCTCTCTCTCTCTCACTTGCTCACCCTCTCTCTCCAAAAAAAATAAAATAAAATCGTAAAAAAAAAAAAAAGAGAGAGAGAGAATAAAGAGGAGAAGAATAAACACTGGAAAAAGGAAAGTTGGGAAGACCTAGCTATAAGCGACCAATAGTCAGCCAGTTTCCACTATTCTCTCTGAAAGAACCCACCCGTGCCTCTGACAAACACATATGAAAGTAACAGGTGAACTTTAGAGAGCCAGATGAACACAACTACTACTATCGTTCTGCTTCCATATCTAAATCCTTGGGGCCTTGCCTCTCAACCAGCCTAGCTCCAGTTGCATCATCAGTCACCAAAAGCTGTTTCCATTGTGATGGCACCCAAAGTCCGAAATCTTCCAAGTTCTCAACTTTGTGTCTCCACCATGTTGGAGAGGGGAATAATCATCTTCTTCATACCTAACATAAGCCAGACCCATATACAACAACTGTAATTATATACTATTATATGTATATTATAATTATAGTAATTACCTCATTAAACCCTCTCATATTCCTTCTTGAGAGAGATATCGTTTCTGTATCTATCTCTATACCTATCTTTATCTCTATAGAGTTAGATACCGATAGGGGAAGATAGATCGACAGAAACATTATTTCCACAAATGTGGAAACTGAGACTCATAGAAGTCAAACGATTTGCCCAAGGTCACACAACCAGAAACTAGGACGGTGAGGATGATTTTCCTCCATATGAACACCATAACTGAGGAGAACACTCCTTTAAATGGCTATTTACCCCTGGCGATGTGCTGGAGCCTGCTATTCTGGCTCCTAAGAGTCAATTGTAATTTTCAGGATTTTTGCCAACTGGTTGTTAAAGAGGTTAGTAGCTTGAAAAATCTGCCACAGACAGGAGTATTTACATAATGGAAATCAGCAAATGTTATAAATGCTACAATCAGGGCTTTATTCCTCCTGGGAAACATTTCCCAGCACATCACAATTTTCTATCTTGTTTTTAGAGACAGAGGGGGAGACAGTGAGAGAAAGAGAGGGAGAGAGGACCTTAAGCAGGCTCCACATCCAGCACAGAACCTGACACCTGCCTCAAATCAATCTCACAACCCTGAGATGATGACCTGAAACGAAACCAAGAGCCAAATGCTTAACTAACCGAGCCACCCAGGTGCCCCAAACTACAGCTTTCCATTTGGACCAAAATGGCAAGGCAACACTCTTCCTTTGTTGAGATTTCCAGGAATAAGAAGTAGAAAGAAATAGACCCCAATTGCAGACTTTACAAACAAAAAGTTACAAAAGTAAAGGCAAATGTTATAAAGACATAAAGAATGAGGCAGAAATAAGTGTTCCTTAGCATGGCTCAAGCTGCTGACAGTCCCTCTCCTAAGAAGCTGGTAAGGAACAATTAGGAAAAATGAGTCTGGTTCTAAGTGGAAAGGCAGATTCTGGGGCAACGTGAGAACCACTGTAGAAAGAAGGATTTTAGAGGTTTAGCTTTAAACTAAGAAATGGGGGAGGCACAGAAAGCCTCTTGAGGTAAACTCTGAAACAGTGACCTTTTTCTTAACAAACATGAAATTAGCACATTAATGCAGAGCACAGATAATCCACAGCAGAAAATAAAATTTCATGATACATTCCAAGGCTACAGGTAAGTGACTGGATGATCATCTTTGATCAACCGCACATGATGTACCCTCTGCAATCAGAGTGCACCTTAATACCTTACCCGGTATTTGGGGAAAGGAGCATAGAAACTTATGGAAATTTTAGGGGCAGTCAGCCTGCCTTCACTTTTTTCTTTTTGAGTAAACATTCTACATGTAGAAAATAATCTCCATGTAAAAAATAAAGACATCGTGTTTTTCTCTTTGGGGCCCAGAGCAGTTGTTCTCAAACATGGCTTATTATCATCAGATATGGTTGAAAGAATTTTTTAAAAATACAGACTCTGGAGTTTATATTTAAATTTAGACTCAGTGAGTCTAAGAAACTGTATGTTTGCCAGACCTGAACTGAAAAGACTCATAAAGTCATGACAGTAAAACAATAATTACGAAGGTTAAAGGATCCTAGGAAGAAACCTAAGCAAGGTTGGCCAACAGACCCAAGAACAGCCAGGGAAGGGAAAAGCAGTTCAGACAGAGGGTCTGAAGAGTGTTCCAGGTTTTGGAGAGGTTATACTAGGAGCCAGCAGGACCCTGAGTATAAGGAAGGAAGACTAATTGTCACTTGTTAACTATATTTGAAGGACAAGTAACAACATCTCTCAGCTTCAGAATCCTCATTTGTAAAATGAGAAGACTCACACCTACATTGCTAGGCTGTTGGAGACTGGGAAGCACCTGTTACAGTCCCTGGCCCAGAGGAGGTCACTGTCCCATTACTATTTTCTCTTTTGCACCTTTTGGGAACATAATCCATGCTAAAGCATATAGAGCTGCTGAAGCTGCTGCCTGGGAGCCTCCAACCACCCTCCTCCCACAGTGGACTCACAGGGGACTCACAACAGTCTTCACTGGATGGCAGAGGAGGCTAAGCACTGCACCTGGTGGTCAGAAAGCAAGAGAGTAGTTTTCACTTGGCTCTGCCCTCAACTTGCTACATGATGTTGAACAAGCCTCCTGTTTCCCTAGGTCTTCATTTCTAGCCCTGACAAACGAGCCACAATCAAATAGACCTTGTCTCAGCCAGAAGCTCTAAGGAAGAGCCCAGGAGAATGGGTTAATGTGAAGGCTCACACAGCTCAGGGATAACGAGCCAGACTGTCACTGTCCCCAGGAGCTTTCCCTCCCTGGTCAGGAAGATTGTTGGCACCCCCAAACTGCTGCACTGAGCTTCATCTAATTGGAGGCTTGATGACAGATGACACCAAGTTTCCGGGAAACAAAATGATCTCTCCAGCCCCAGGACTCTGCAGTGAGGAGGGAGGATGGGAAACTTCCCTGGAGGAATTCAACCAAGGTTCCTGGGGGCAGCATATAAAACATTAATGAACCTCAAGCTACCACCAGAACATGTCAGGGAGTAAAGGAAACAAGCAAAGCTAAGGAAGAGTGGAGAGTGCTGCTGGCCCAGTCTGCCAGCTGGCACAGCACACTGGAAATACGGCCACAGAAGGCCACAGCAGCCCCGAGAGCTCCAGAGCTGGAGAGACTCTGGAAGATTCTCAAGGATTAAGGGAACAGCACTTTGTTCTCCACCAGAGAGGAAAGGAAGTATTTTTTTTTTAAGATTTTTATTTATTTATTTTGAGAGAGAGAGAGAGAGCATGAGAGGGGAGGTCAGAGGGAGAA
The DNA here is from genome assembly GCF_964662115.1 of Mustela nivalis. Classification (NCBI taxonomy): domain Eukaryota; kingdom Metazoa; phylum Chordata; class Mammalia; order Carnivora; family Mustelidae; genus Mustela; species Mustela nivalis. Next base: position 117,405,974 of record NC_139020.1, read on the forward strand.
GCAGACTCCCCATGGAGCTGGGAGCCCAGTGTGGGACTTGATCCCAGGACTCTGGGACCATGACCTGAGCTGAAGGTAACCAACTGAGCCACCCAGGCACCCCAGGAGATATGTTTTGAAGAAAAAGTAACAAAGCAAAATTACTGGGGAAGGATTCCAGTTGCATTTGTTCTAAGAGATAATCACAAGAGAGGCAAACAAATGTTGCAAGAGGAGAAGGCAGGCTGGTGAAGAGGGGAAGGGTAGACGGGTCCATAAAAATGCATCCTGAAAGACAGGTAAAGGAAAAGAATGATCAAGAGGAGGAGGAAGGATTCAAAGAAAATTAGTTCAAACTCTCATTAAAGGAGTAGGGTAAAGCAGTTGCCACTTAACACAAAGAAAGAAAATTCTAAATCTTTAGGCTGACTTTTTTTCTAACTTAAATCCTGTAAATCACTTCCATGTAAATGAAGTCCACCAAGCACAGGAGGTTCCATACTTTCAACTCTGAAGTCTTTGTTTCCCCCTGTGAGTAAAGGTGGGTGGGAGATGGGGCAGGTGAGAAGAACAGGATGTGGCAAGAAGGGCTCACTTGGCCCTAAGCCTACTGATCAGATGAGCCTCATTGCCCGCAGCTCCAGATCACAGCTCCAAGGCCTGAGACTAAGTATATAGCCCAGGTGAAAGCCACTTCTTCCCAAGATGGGAGCCACATCCGTGGAGCAACTCCCTTGGTTGCATTTATGGATTTAACATACCAAATTAATTAATATGTCCTTAAAATTTATACATTCTCCAAAAGTAAACGTTCTCAAGTCCACCACTTGTTTAGGTTCACAGTCTTCCATCAGATTGAGAGCTCCCAACGGCAGCTCTACATTCCTCCCTTCCCATCGGGAGCTTTGGGGGAATGGAAATCACACCCAGCAACCTGCACAGTCCCAGAAGAGCCTCCATACACTGGGACTTTGTAAGTGCTTTTGATGAGAAGGGCATTTTAAAGCCCTGTTTCCCCCAAGGATTCTTCTCCAGCAACAGAAAAGTTCCAAAAACAAATAATATCTGTCAATAAAGAAAACATATACAAGGCTCCAGTCTTCCATGGGGAGTGCCAAGACACTGGGGTGACCAGGACCTCAGCCAGCCAGAGTCAAGGAAAGGCATTGTTCTTCCTGCCATGAAGGATGGCCTCCACTTCACAGTGTCTCCACCACCCTCTGAGCCCAAGTTCAGCTGGTACTTCCCAGACCTCACAATCCTGCATTGGTTACAATTATACTTGGCTAAGAGTAACAGAAAGCCCTACTCTAATGGCTTAAATAAATAAGGTGCTTATTTATCTCAAGCAAAAAGAAGTCTGGAGCTAACAGTCCCGGGCTGCCTCAGTGGTGATTATCTTCTTGATCTACTATCTTTGCACATAGCTTTTGTCTCTTGGTCACAAGATGGCTGCAACACCTCCTGGCATCAAGTCCTCATTCCAGGGAGGAAGAAAGGTGAAGAACAAACAGCTTTCTCTTAGGATGGCTCTATCTTTTCTTAAGAAGAGAAGACCTTCCCATTAACTTGAGTCTATATATCATCAATAGTCAGAATTGTGTCACATGGTCTTCCCTCTTGGCAAGGGAAGCTAGACATTTCAGTAGGTCACCTTCCAACCTTTATAATAAAAGAAAACAAAGAGATAAGGTCATTGGATTGGATGTTAAGGACACCAAACTGCAGTATTAGTGCCACACACACAGATACACAAATCAAAAGGACACTCAGACCCTCGCAAGATGGATGGCATGGGATGTCTCTCAATTATCTGCTCTCTCAAATGTGGAAAAATACACCCCCCACACCCTACACACCTCACACTCAGAAAAGCCTCTTAGGCTTCCAAATGTGACCCCTCCCATTGAACATACAGAGGGATTTTGCAGGCATTCTCTTGTATTCTTTACCACAATAAGCAGGGTATGCCATCCCACTTTTATAGATAAAGAGGAAGAGGCTCAGAGGTTAAGTGACTTGCCAAATGTCCCACGGCTTTTAGGTGGTAGACTCAGGCTTTGAACTCAGACATCCAGCCTCAAGCCAGTACTCTTTTTCATTACCACATGGGTCATTCACATCACGCTGCACGCCTGACTGTTGCTGCTGCTGCACCCCCTTTCCTGTTTATGACGACCCTCTCTCATGTTAAGGTTTAGGTGAATGCCAAAAGAGCCATTGGGTCCTGGGGAATCTGGCAAAAACCATAAAGGGCTGAAGAAGATCAGGAAACTCTCACTTTCGCCAACAGAACATGCATCTTGGTAAGATGCTCTCCCAAAGGTCATCAAAAAGAGATTCTAAAATACCAAGTCCAAGAATGGAAGATGTCTTCCAGGGATCATCCTCCCCATCTCCCTCCCTCCACCATTCTCAAGCAGCCAGAGCAGATTTGGAAGTTCTTTGGCACGTCCAGGACTGCCTCCTTGCTGCACGTTGCCACTGGGGCTCACCATTGATCAGGCTGGCTGCATACGCTTCCAGTAGATGACTTTTCTAATGGCACAAGAATATCCTGGCCACTGTTCTGACTTCCACACCAGACCCTTCATTCCTTAAGGAAAAAGGATGGTGTCTCCCCAGCATCTACACAGTGTCTGGCACATGGTAAGTTCTTAATGATAAAAAATGTTCAAATAAATGAAGGTAAAACACCAATCCTTATTATAGTCTCCGTACATTTCATTTTGCTCTCTCCAGAGTGGAGAAAGAGAACAGTGGGTCTCTCCTGTGTGTGCCTCCAATCAGAACTCCATAGACCTCAGGGAGGGTAGAATTTGGGCCATTTGACACAAATCCAGAAACCTTTTAGGCTGTAAGAGCCCCAAGAGGCTGAGGTCCACAGCACTAGAGGTGATCTTACTAGATTTCTGAGGTGGGTGGGGTGTGTGATAGAGGAAAATGGGCTCTGAACTTCTAGCAGGAAAGTTTCTTGGTACAGGAAAGCAGAGGAGAAGGGAAGAGGGAAGTGGCCAAGCCTAGGAGCTGTAAGAGTGAATTCCAGGTACCCACTGGTATCCACACTCCTCCTGGACCCCCAGGCAGGTTTCTAGTGCCACAGTCACACAGGAAGCTTGCACTCAGTTTCAGAGTCGCCCTGTCTCTGGCCTTCCCTTAGCTTCCGTAAGTCTGCCCCACTGCCTTGCCTTAGCTCCTGGCACCTGTCCCACCCCCACCCATCTTTCCTAGCACCGATCCATCATGCTTCCATCATACTTCCCACAAAGCTTTCTCAGGCCCTTCCCATTGCAGCCCACAGCCCCTATTGATAGAGGAAAGGATGTAGAAGCCAAAGAAGCCTCTCAAGCAGTAAGCAGTTCCTAGCCTCTCTCAAATCAATGACCCCTTTGAGAATCTGGGGAAAGCCACAGACTTTTGTCCTAGCCAATTACACATAAACATGCCACCACAAAGTTTCTATACAGTTATAGGAGCTGGACAGATCTCCCAAAAAGCCCACTTGTGGACTTGGAGTAAGGACTCCTGGTACAGAGGAGGTCATGCACAACTCTTGTTTTAGGACTGTTCCCTCTCTGGGAGAATCCCAGGAGCTCAGTCAGGCACTTCTCAGCTTGTCCTCCCCTCGGGAAGCATTTGGAACAGTGAGAACACAAATTGTCTCTTTGATCCCTCCCACCTCACAAGTTTTTGATGAAAAAAAAAAAAAAAAGCTACAAAACAAAAAACTGCTGAGTCCTTACTGTGTGGCAAGCAGTGAGAAGCCAAAGGACTTGGTATGCGTTTTCTGGAAACCTCATCTTTACCATGAACTGGTGAAGTAGGTATTATCCCATTTCAGAAGAGGAAATCAGGCTTCAAGAACTTAAGGAGCTGACTGAGGTCACACAAACAGTGAGTAATGCAGGGCAGAATCAGATCTGGGCCTGTCCAGGTCCATTTCTCCTCTTGTTAGCACCACACCCTGGACAGGTCCCCACGCTGGGGACTCCTTCAGGAGTAAGTAAAGGAAGTTTCCCCTGGGTGTCCAGAACCAACGACCCCGCCTTCCATGTTACTCAAAGCTTTTTTGATTCAACAGTCAGAAATCTAGCTAAAGAAAGAAGTGACACCTGTGGTTATGTGTCCATTTCTCTGGTTCTGTACAAACGGAGTATTGTTTTGTGGGCAGTGCATGGAATGGTCACCTGAGTCAGTGAGTGTGAACCAGAAATGAGGTGAAGAGAACACTCCAGTAGGAAACAGCAGAGAATAGATGAAGTAGGGGAGAGAAGAACATGCAGGGGAGCATCTCTGCAGACACAATGAGGAAAATCAGCTGGAGGATGGAAGGGCCCTTCCTGGATAAACTGTGTAGCAAGAAAAAAAAAAAAAAAAGAACTCCTGTTAAATTCCTTCCTGTGCACAACACTGCCGAGACCCAGGGTCAGGACAGAGGCAAAGCCTTGCCTCTCAGGTACCTGTTGATGGGCTGGAGCAGGGTGGGGGTTGAAAATGGCATTTAGAATGAATCACCTTCACACAGTGGTCACAAGAGATGCTGAAGCTAGGCTGGAGAGTGAGTCAGGCAGAGGACATCCAAAAAAGATGTTGCCCATGGCTATCAGAGTGCATGGCTAGGAGGGTCAGGGGTAGGGACGAAGTGGAGGAATGGTTTGGCAGAGTCTAGAATCAAGGTGGCAAGATGGAATGAAAGCAGGCTGGAAGCAGAGGAGGGGAGAGATAAAGACTGCGTCCTGGATGTGTTTACAACCAGTATCTGGAGCCTGCTTTTAAAGCCCAGATACAAGGGCTTGATAAACCAGAGGACTGGGCCTGACTGAAGCATCTGGAGAAGGTGGGTGCCTCCTCCTAGCATCATGGATGTTCAGGAAGCCAAATAAAAAATGTAAAACATAGAATGTACATAAGAAGCTTAATATGTTATGGGTCTGCAGGATACCATGTTTTTCAAAAATAAATGAGATAAGGAAAATCTAGTTAATGATATCATTACAGATGCAAAGATTAAGTAAAGATTTATAATTTTTTTAAAAAAACCTAAATGTTCAACAACAAGAGATTAGTTCAATAAACCGTGGTTGGAGTGTAATTGTTTGGTGTTTAGGGTCTGAAATCAGACTGCTTAGATTAAATCCTGACTTTGCAACACAAGAATTGTGTGACCTTTTGAAAACTACTTATGCTTCCGCTTCCTCCCCTGTAAATGGGCATGATTACAGCACCTGCCTCCTTGAATTGTTACTTAGCACACTGCTTGATATATTCTTAGGTAACTGTATAGCAAGAAATCATTCAAGAAATGTTAGCTAGAAGCACTGTTGTCACTAGGAAGATGCATTCATAAGACAGAATGCTATTGAGACATTAAAAATAATATATATATAGGGGTGTCTGGGTGGCTCAGTGGGTCAAGCCTCTGCCTTCGGCTCAGGTCATGATCTCAGGGTCCTGAGATCAAGCCCTGCATCGGGCTCTCTGCTCAGGAGGGAGCCTCCTTCCCCCACCACCTGCCTGCCTCTGCCTACTTGTGATCTTGATCTCTCTGTCAAATAAAATAAATTAATAAATATTTTTTAAAAATAAAAATAATACATAGAAATATAAGATGACAACATGACTACAAACAATGTGTTTTAGGTTTTAGAAAGCAGATTATGAACTATGTTTTCTTTGTTTTTGTTATTCACATGTTTATATACATATCTATAATGTGTGTATATATATATATAAATATGTGGATGTATTTAGATAATTAAGAAAATGAGATGAAGATTGAAAAACAAATAGCCAAGAAAAACGGGAAATTACTTTTGCCCTCAGAAATGAAGAAAAGACCAACTTCAATACGACCAAAAAAAAAAAGCTCTAAGGGAATATGCTCCTGAGGATTTCTTTGATGTGAGCTTAGAGAGAATTCCTGGCTGTCACTGCTGCCCCTCTCCCACCCTACCCTTCTCTCTCATCTTCAGTCTGTGAGCAGGGATTCGGGTCTCTCCAGTCTCTGAGCCAGGCAACAGTAGTTCCATTATTAGTAGTAGTATCAATAATAACAGCAGCAATGGCCCCGAGAGGGATGCCACCTGCAGCTTGTCTCGTCTGAGATGTAAAACCTCCTAAGAGCCAGGAATTACATGAGTAAATCAAGGGGGCTCATAGAGTCACACAAATCAGGGGAGGACCACATACACTGGGCACACATAATCGAGGGGCAATTCTAGGGGCTCTCGGGTAAGGCCAGTGCAATCATGGAAAACACTGGAACTCTTTCCCATTCATTCCCATTATTCAGCGTGGACAGTTGGGGAAAGAGTTCCTGGCTTTAAGGACAAAGCCAGCTATGAAAGAAGGGTCCTCGGTTCCCCTGACTTGGTCTGTGGAGCTCTTCCTCCACCCGAAGCAAAAGCAAAAGAGCACTTCTGACAAGAACCGAGACAATGACAGGAGTGCACTAGAGTGCAGGTGGGTTTGATGCAAGTGTGTGAAATTAGATTTCTGGCAGGTCGGCAGGCCTTCACAAGCTTCAGCAGCTGTCCTTTTGTGTGGAAGCATGGACAAAGCACCCCCTGCTCGCTGCTAAACTCGGCTCCTCATTGTTACCCAGACAATAGAGTGAAGAGGTCGATGAAGTGGAGCAAAGACAGGGGCTCTTATGAGCTGATTCCGAGCCCAGAAATGTGCATCCAGGGATCATGATTCACTGCCTCTCTGTATTTTAAGAACTTCCCCTTTCACGGCAGGTTGGACAAGATGGTGGCTCTGTAAGGCCCTTGGGGAGAAGGAAGAAAAGATTTCTTCCATCCTCCCACCCTGCCCACATAGGGGAGCCTCAGGAGGAGGTACTGGAAAGGTCGTCATGCTCTATTACAGCTCTTCGAAAGCCAGGGCCTGCTCCCCAGGAGCCCACTCCCCACCACTGACAAAGTACTTCTATATACACCAGCAGCTTGATCCTTACAGCGGGGGAACTGGTTACCCTATTGGCTTACAGCAGACAGCATCCTAAGGAGCATGTCCCACAGGAGGTCTGGAGAAAGGAGGAATGAGTCCCAGTGAAGTCTCACGAGCCCTTATGTGCTGAGCTAAATTAACTCCAAGAAAAGAAGCTGATTAAGGTAGGGCTACAGTGAAAGTTCTGTCACACCTTCTGAGTGTAGATAATTTCTCCCTCAGTCTTAGACTCCTTACTAATTCTTCTTCCCAGGTCTCCATCAGTAGTAGTAACACGCCATCTTTGCCAACAAATTCTTAAAGGTATCTGGGGTCTACAGACATCTGCATGTCTGCAGTGCATGCAACAACCATATACACATGTTCTCATGCTTGTCAACTCTCCCCAAACTCCTGACCCCAACCATGACCACCTTTTCTCCCTGACATTCAGGTCTATCTGCTCAGGGTCCTCAAATACATAGCCTTAGCAGACATACTCTCAACACCCAACCTTCTTTCCATGGAGCTGCAGATAAGGGCTCACCCAGAAAGGGAATAGGATCAGGCTGAAATCTGAGAAGTCACATTGACCCACAGGCTCTGATAAAACCTGGCATATAAGCGGCCCTGGGGGAAGGCTTAGTACTCCTTGGGTTCAGCTACGCCAGGAGACACACCTTCAAACTCACCCCAGATGCTAACTTCTCCTGTTCTTATAGGGCACGCGATCTACAGGTTCAGTAATACGGACATGGAGTTTTAACCACAAGTGACAACACACATAAAGTGATTATTTATTTCCATGGTCACCAATAAGAAAGTTCTAATCCTGAACTAAGAAATACTGCATTTCACTCCAGGAGATAGATAGTATTATCATTGCTACCAAGTAACTGGGGCCTAGGGAGGCTCCTAACTTTTTTTTTAATTTAATTAATTAATTTATTTATTTATTTACTTACTTACTTACTTACTTAAGGGAGAGAAAGAGATAGAACAAGTGGTGGGGAGGGGCAGAAAGAGAGAGAGAGAGAAGCAAAGCCCCTGCCAAGCAGAAAGTCCAATGTGGGGCTCGATCCCAGGACCCTAGGATTATGACCCGATCCAAAGGCAGACATCCAATGGACTGAGCCACCCAGGTATCCCAGGAGGCTCCTAACTTATCTGTCATTATACAGCTCATAGAAGTGATAAATACAGGATTAGACCCAGGTCTACCTGACTCCAGAGCCTCAATCTATACCTTCCTTCCCCTGGAGCTTCTTTCCTACCCTCCAGACTTACCTATATCCTAGAAATAATAGTTGTTCATAGTTGTTTATATATAGTTTATATGTAGTTTATAATAGTTATTTATAGTAGTTGACGCACTACTCAGATGGCATCACAGAAATAGACTTTGGGGGACCAGTCCAGCTCATATTGATCTCTCCCTCCTCTGCTCTTTTATTACACTTACATAGTCTCAAGTACTCCACCTAGCAATTGACTTCCGCTACTCTTCTACTCTCTCTAATCGCTTCATATGTGTCCCTTGACTTCCTAGCCGGTCCCTGCTCCAGGTCATTTCTTCTCTCCAATCCCTCACTATGCCATAGGCACTGCAAGCCCTCAGTGAATGTCTGTCAAAAACTAGTTTGAGAGACACAGATGCAAACCTAGTTAGAACTCTCTTTTAGAGGACAGAATTTCAAAAGTCAAAATTTTCCCTAATTCTACCTCTTTGGTCCCTTTCATAAGTTCAAAGTGGTGCGGATGAAGAGTTCTACTAAATAAATAGGGAAGTGCTTATGATAAAATGTCAAGCTAAAAGAGATAGGATGCAAAAACAGATACACTGTGTGAGCTCAACTATGTAAAAAAATGCATTAAAAATATTAGAGATAATTGGGCACCTGGGTGGCTCAGTTGGTTGAGCAAACTGCCTTCGGCTCAGGTCATGATCCTGGACTTCCAGGATGGAGTCCCACATCAGGCTCCCAGCTCTTTAAGGAGTCTGCTTCTCCCTCTGGCCTTCTCCTCTCTCATGCTCCCTCTCACTCATTCTCCCTCAAATAAATAAATAAAATCTTAAAAAAATATATTGGAGAAAATATATTAAAGAAAAAGAAAAAATAAAGACTGGAAGGAAATACACCAAGGGTAAAAGAGGGGTTATTTCTGACAGGTGGGACTCTGAAAGATTGTTATTTTTCCTTTTAGTTTTCTGTCTTTCTTTTGGAAATGCCAGAAATTGCGCTTTAAGGAAATTCCAGAGTGCATGTTAAATTGAATGCTATTTGTAGAGAAGTTAGTGGGAATGAGATTAGGAATGAAGAGGTGTATGCAGTTAGTTAAATTAGGAAAAAATATTAAAGGATTATATCAATCAGGGTCCAACCAGGTAAACAAAAAGCACTCCAGGAATTAAAAACAGAGGGAATTCAAAGCAAGAAATTGGTTACCCAAGTGATAGAAGAGCTAAGAAGTCAAACAGGAAGGGTGCCTGGGTGGCTCAGTGGGTTGGGCCTCTGCCTTCGCCCGGGTCATGATCTCAGGGTCCTGGGATCGAGCCCTGCATCGGGCTCTCTCCTCAGCCGGAAGCCTGCTTCCCTCTCTCCCTCTGCCTGCCTCTCTGCCTACTTGTGATCCCTCTCTCTCTGTCAAATAGGTAAATAAAATCTTAAAAGAAGAAGAAGAAGTAGAAAAAGAAGAAGAAGCAACCAAACAGGATACAGGGGAAACCGAGAGATTACCAGGTGCCAAGGTCACTCATGGAAACTGGAACCAGGAGAGCTGAGCCCATTTCTCTCACCCAGAAAATGTGGGAATCTTGGGTTGGGGGGGGGGGGGAGACTCCCACTTCCCCTTTTCCCCTGCCTTCCAATCTCTTGTTACTGTCTTCCACTGAGCAAACTCAGCCATGAGCCAGTGCTCATGGAGCCTGAGAAATGTAGTCAGCAGACAAAATAGGGCAGGGCAGGAGAATTTGTGGGGTAGAAGAGATCTGAAGGCAAACTGTCCCAGAACCAGCATAAAAGGGGTAAAAATTAGATCAAATATTAAATTGGTGCTAGGTCAGATCCAGAAAGAGTAAAAGTACATGTGTTGACAATTTTCTGAGGAACATAAATTCTATGCACTTACAACTAAATCAAGGCAACCACAACTTCTCATTTAAGAGCCAACACTAAATAACAGGGTTTTCTAAATTTCCTGATGACAAAAGTCCCCTTGGGCCACTTGTTGAACACACACACACACAGATTTCCCAGCCCCTCTCCTGCAGATAGAGATTTGATCAGCCTTGGCCTGGTGTAAAAGATGGTAACAAATTATTTGCTATCCTCCCATTTAGAGAGAGAGTCTAATTCCTCTTCCTTTGAATCTGGGTTTGGCTTACTAACTTATTTGACCAATAGAATGCAGTGGAAGGGTCATTCTGGGACTTTTGAGGCCTTGTAGCTCCTACCCACAGTTCTTCAAACATTCAAATTAAGAAAGTCAACTGCTGGGGCACATGGGTGGCTCAGTGGGTTAAGCCTCTGCCTTCGGCTCAGGTCATGATCTCAGGGTCCTAGGATCGAGCCCCACATCGGGCTCTCGGCTCAGCAGTGAGGCTGCTTCCCCCTCTCTCTCTCTGCTGCCTCTCTGCCTGCCTCTCTGCCTACTTGTGATCTCTCTCTCAGTCCAATAAATAAATAAAATCTTAAAAAAAAAAAAAAGAAGAAGAAAGAAAGTCAACTGCCACAAAGGAAATCTGACTATCCTGAGACCACTGTACTATGAAGAAGCCCAAGTTAACCATGTGGAGAGACCACATAAAGACAGAAAAAGTGGCTGGCCAGGCCAGCTGTTCCCCCAGGCATCAGACAATGGTATAAAGAAACCATCAGGTATTCTACCCCCAGACATAATGAGGGTATGAAGAGGGACAGGAATCTAGCTACAGTCAAAATTGAAGCCCCAAACATATGGCCCCTGTGCACTGGTCCCAGCTGTCTGTAACTACAGGAGCCATCCTTCAGACCCTAATCATTCTGGAGCGGAGATAAAATACCCACACTGTACTCTGCCTGAATTCTTGGCCCACAAAATCATGAGCATAATAAATCGGTTGTTGTTTCATATCATTAGGTGTTGGGTCAGCAATAGATAAATGGAACACCTGGCCAGATTTGGCAGCCTTCAGAGGTGACCTTGTACACCCCCGGCATTCCTCAAATAGGGCTGTGTTCCAAGTAAACCTGCCCACAGATGAATATCAGGGTTAGTGATAAAGGGAAGGTGGAAAGGTAGCATCTTGAAGTGACAGTGCTCAGGCCTATAACTCGACTGGGGAGACAGTCAGAGGCCTTGGGAGGATTCAAAAGAGGAGTGCCAGCCACCCCCAAGATTCCTGTTTGTTTTAGTTTCTGGGCTTTCCCATGAACTCTTTGTCTATATAACTTACATAAAACCTATAATCCTAGAGAGAGAAGCACTTCTATCTCCTGCCTCTTGTGTGCCTTTCAAAACTCCTGGAATTCTTTGCCTGTTCTGAGCTAACATCATATACAATATCAACACTTTCAGACTTGAACACTTCTAGGTGCTTGGCTTAGTGTCTCAGAACACTCTCCACTCCATACCAAGGCAAAATTGTGTGCTCAGCCTTCCCTAGAGCATGTAACATATAGTGAGAAGACCAAGATAGTCTCTTTGCAACACCTACTCACTGGGAGAGCTTTGGTGTTAGGTATTGGGAAAAAAGACTCTGTCCTCTCACATTTCTGCACATCTTACAAGTAGAAGTCCTGATAGCTTTTGTTCCAGACTTCCTTTCTGAGGATGTTCATGTCGTGTACAGCCTTGGAGGACAGAGAGGCAGAGAGCAGACTTGTTTGCTGACTGGTATAATAAAGATGTCTCCCTCTAGGATGAAGGCTGGACAGGTTTGCTTGCAGCTGTTTTAAAGACTGTTGTTAACTAAGGTCAAAGATCCTCATCTATGATGCAAGCCCATTACAAGTGCAGCACCCACTGGGGCCCCTGGGGGATGCTGGGGTAAGAGGTGTCAACACAAATATGCTACAGCTGTGTTGCCTGTTGTGATGAATGCCTGTTTGCCATGAGTGATGAAGTAAGTCCTTTCTCTCTGACCCAGAAGTCTCATGTCTTCTTCTGGCACTGAAGACACTGTGGTAGGCTCAGTTGCTAGCTGGCAAGTAGGTAACATCTCAGGCCCTTCACAGTTCTTGAAAGTAGGTAGCAGACTACATGTGCCTCCCCTCCAAGACACCTGCTCCAGCTCTCTCTCTCTCTGCCTGTCCAAAGTACTTCCTCCTGACATACCCTTGACTACAAAACCCATTGTATGTGCCAGCACAAGACAAGAGAAGCTGAAGGCAAATGTAATTAAGTGAATAATTCGAGTGCTAGACACCAATTTCTGTCAAAAGCAGCCACACTGAGGGGATAATGATACTAACTAAAACACCTTTTGCTCTGAAGGGAAATCTTTCAGAAATGTCTTTTTCCCTACAGAGCTTTTCTCCTGACCCCGCATGACTATTTCCTTATTGTCTTAAAAATCCACGTCCTCCAATCCTGTATCTATACTTCAGAACTGGAGTTTCTTAAGGGCATTGTAAAACATGCAGACCCCTGCTCCATCCCAGACCTACTGAATCAGTCTCTGGAGGTGAGGCCCTGTCATCTGCATTTGAAACAAGTGCCACAGGTGATTCCCAAGTATGCCAAAATTTGTTCTAAACACCACGGGCTCAATCCTGACTGCACAATGTCCGGGCTTCAGCCCATATATTCTCATCATTCTTCTGAAGTGGGTCTAGGCATGAGATTTTTTTCATGCTTTCATAGGGGCTTCCATTTGTAGTCGGGGTTGAGAACCTCCAATCTATCTACCCTATTACGAATAGGAATCAAGTAAAAATGCATATACTGGGGACTTTTCTACAATATTATTTCATTCTAATATCATAATCACCTTTCAACAAATTCATTTAGTTCTTCCCCCTTCAAATATACATCTTAAAAACTACCCCCCCACTTTGTAGCTTTCTAATAATCACCTAAATCAGAAATCTACCCCCATGATATAGATTTAATTGGCTCATTCCCTTTCTTTTACTCCATCTTGACACTCCAAATAACCATTTATACTTCATCTATCCAATAATCCCTAGGCATCTTGCTAAGATATCTACAGAAACAGAAGCCTGGCTTATTATCCCGCCATTCATGGTCAATTCTTCATGCTTCCCTCTTCTCTGCCCCATCCCTCAGCACCCAGACCTTCAAGAGGACAGAAGCTGGGTTGAAAATAGCCTTTCTCAGTAGATGCTTAGGAACTTTTACTAATGAAGTAGAGTCTGAACAGCTGCAGAAGATCCTTCCCTCCTTTTCTACATATCCCCTGTGTCTGGATGAGTGACCACAGTTCCTTAGAAGCCTCTATTTAAACATTAAATTCAGCAGGTCTGATATGGAAGGCCTGCCTCCCTCTTACTCTGCTCCCGAGGGTACCACTTAATAAAGGGATCTTGGGAATCTCTAAATGTAAGACATTTAATTCTTTATGGGATAGAGAAAGGAGAGTGATACAAAGCCTCTATTTCATACCTGGAAGCAAGAATTTGTCTTAGAGAATGCACAATCTACATGCACCACATTCTAATTGCTGTACCTTCCAGAAAGATACCACCAACATGAACTCTGGGCAGTGCAGCCACAACATCAAGGTCTATCTGTATAATAAACCACTAGCCATTTCTTCCAGAAACATTCCTCTTGTCTGCCATGCCTGCCCAGAAAAATAACTATCCCCACACTCTCTTCACACTCTGTTTCACAAGAAACCATCACTGAGAAGGAATCTGATAGGACTCAATCTTGAAATACCACTCAGGCATTCTGAAGGAAACATGTCAATGGAATGTTACATTAATGGCTGAAATTTGGGTGTGTTAAACTAGCTGGAGAGACTCTCTAAAGGAACAAACAGAGAGTTTTTATTCCCAAGGGAAAAAGAATAAGTTTATTAGCCTTAGGCCCTGTCTAATGAATATATAAATTGCAGGAAGTTATCAGAGCTCTCAGCATTTCATTCAGTAAAATTTTTTTTTCTCCATTGATATATTTTATTTATTTATTTTTAATTTTTTATTTCTTTTTTCTTTTTTTCTTTTAATTTATTTTCAGCATAACAGTATTCATTATTTTTGCACCACACTCAGTGCTCCATGCAATCCATGCCCTCTCTAATACCCACCACCTGAATCCCCCAACCTCCCACCCTCCCACCACTTCAAACCCCTCAGATTGTTTTTGAGTCCATAGTCTCTCATGGTTCACCTCCCCTTCCAATTTCCCCCAACTCCCTTCTCCTCTCTAACTCCCCTGTCCTCCATGCTATTTGTTATGCTCCACAAATAAATGAAACCATATGATACTTGACTCTCTCTGCTTGACTTATTTCACTCAGCATAATCTCTTCCAGTCCCGTCCATGTTGATACAAAAGTTGGGTATTCATCCTTTCTGATGGAGGCATAATACTCCATAGTATATACGGACCACATCTTCCTTATCTATTCATCTGTTGAAGGGCATCTTGGTTCTTTCCACAGTTTGGTGACCATGGCCATTGCGCTATAAACATTGAGGTTCAGATGGCCCTTCTTTTCACTACATCTGTATCTTTGGGGTAAATACCAGTAAATTTTTTTTAAAGATTTTATTTATTTATTTGACAGAGAGAGAAACAGCAAGAAAGGGAACACAAGCAGGAAGAGTGGGAGAGAGAGAAGTAGGCTCCCTGCTGAGCAGAGAGCCCTGTTCAGGGCTCTATCCCAGGACCCTGAGATCATGACCCAAAGGCAGACACTTAACAACTGAGCCACCCAGGCACCCCCCATTCAGTAAATATTTGCACCTACTTCCAATAGGCTCGGGTTGAAAACTGTGTGGATTCAGTGATGTTTATGATAAGGTCTCTCCCTTCAGAGAAAGTTTCTGCACAGAGAAGGAAACAATCAACAAAACTAAAAGACAATCTACTGAATGAAAGATATTTGCAAATGACATTCCTGATAAAGGGATAGTATCCAGAATATATAAAGAACTTATAAAACTCAGCACTCAAAAAACAAATAATCCAATGTAAAAATGGGCAGAAGACATGAACACACATTTCTCCAAAGACATTCAGAGGGCCAAAACAGACACATGAAAATAATTTCTTCATCACTTGCCATCAGAGAAATGCAAATCAAAACTACAATGAGATGTCACCTCGCACCACTCAGAAGGGCTACAATCAACAACACAAGAAACAAAAGGTATTGGCGAAGATGTGGAGAAAGAGGAACCCTCTTGCACTGCTGGTGAGAATGCAAACTGGTATAGCCATTGTGGAAAATAGTATAAAGGTTCCTCAAAAAGTTAAAAATAGAGGGGTCCCTAGGTGAATCAGTCAGGCAAGCATCCAACTCTTGATTTCAGCTCAGGTCATGATCTCAAGGTCGCAAGATTGAGTCCCATGTCAGGCTCCACACTGACCGTGGAAGCCTGCTTATGATTTTCTCCCTCCCTCTCCCTCTATCCCTCTTCTTCCCCCATGAAGAAAATTTTTTAAAAAGTTAAAAATAGAACTACCTATGTTCTAGCAATCATACCACACTACTAGATATTTACCCAAAGAACACAAAAACACTAATTTGGAGGAACACATGCACCCCTATGTTTCTAGCAGCATTATTTCTAATAGCCAAGATACGGAAGCAGCTCAAGTGTCCATCGAATGAAGAATGGATAAAGAAAATGTGGTATGCATATATAATGGAATATTATTCAGCTATAAAAGGAATTAAATCTTGTCATTTGTAGTAACATGGATACAGCTAGAGAGTAAAATGCAAAATCAGTCAGAAAGACAAATACCATGATTTCACTCCTATGTGGAATTTAAGAAACAAATGAGCAAAGGGGAAAAAAGAGAGAGAGAAATCAAGAAACAGACTCCTAATTATAAAGACGAAACACATGATTACCAGAGGTGAGGGGGTGGAGAATGGGGGAAAGAGAGAACGGGGACTGAGGAGTGCACTTGTGGTGATGAGCACTGGGTGTCCTATAGAACTGTTGAATCCCTATATTGTAAACCCGAAACTAATATAACACTGTATGTTGGCTAACTGGAATTAAAAATTAAAAATAAAATTTACTGGGTCATAAAACAAGAAAAATTTTAGAAGATACAGAAATGGTCATAAGCACGTCAACATCACTAATCCCTAGGGACTTGTTAATCAAAACTATAATGAGGTATCCCCTCACACTCATTAGGATGGCCATATTAAAAAAAAAAAAAGACAAACCAGAAGTTAACAAATGTTGGTAAGGATCTGCACTGTTGTGGGAATGTAAAATTGTAGGTCTGCTGTAGAAAATAATATGGCAGATCCTCAAAAAATTAGAAATAGAAGTGCCACATGATCCAGCAATTTCACTTCTGAGTATAAACCCAAAAGAACTGAAAGCAGGGTTTTGAAGAGATAATGGTATACCCATGTTCACAGCAGCATTATTCACAATAACTAAAATGTC
The DNA here is from genome assembly GCF_964662115.1 of Mustela nivalis. Taxonomy (NCBI): domain Eukaryota; kingdom Metazoa; phylum Chordata; class Mammalia; order Carnivora; family Mustelidae; genus Mustela; species Mustela nivalis. Next base: position 117,422,473 of record NC_139020.1, read on the forward strand.
TAGGCAACCTAACTGTCCATTGACAGATGGCTAGATAAGCAAAATGTAGTATATTCACACTGGAATATTATTGGCCCTAACATGCTTACAAACCAGGTCAAAATGAATACCCAATGGCCTTGAAAATGAAAGGCAGAGAGGGGGCTGACAGCAAGGGATGGACACTATTACCTCCATCTGAGTGCTAGAGGTGAGATGAAGTGTTCTGGGCTAACACATGACCCTTGGGTTACTGTGGGTCTTCCTCTGATCCTTTTCTCCCTCTTCCTTGGCTGCCTTGTGGGTTTATGAGGCAGCTCTTCCCTACCACATGACAGAGGGCAGTTGGCACTGTCTGTGTGCCAGGTTTGCCTGGGCTGGGGAATCCTATGGTTCAAACCCTAATTAAAGAACAGAAAAGAACAAACACTGGAGTGACTACCAGCCACACAAGAGGTAGAGCCAGAGAGACCTTCCAAAGAAGGGCAGACCCTCACCTAGGATCCTAGGAGGATCTCAGTGCATAGGACTCAGCACAGAAGCCCCATAATTAGGAGCTTGAATTAGAGCTTTGACAGAAATACAAAAGTGACAGAGAAGAAATGAAGCCCACGTGAGTCTCTTCTGATGGAGAAGGGAGAGAAATTCAAGGAGTCTAGAGTAAGCAGGGCTCCCTAGGACAAGCTTTGGCCTCAGGCACAAGACAAAGTGCTGGTAGGGTTGATTTCCTCCAAGGTTTCTGTCTTTGCTTGTAGATGGCCTTCCTCCTCCTGCCTTTTCACATGCTTGCCCCTGTGCACATACTCACTCCTGGTGTCTTTCTGTGTATCCTAATATCCTTTTCTTATAAGGACACCAATCCTGTTGGATTATGGCCCACCTGATGGCCTCATTTTAACATAATCAGTTCTTTAAAGGCCATATCTCCAAATTCGGTCACATTCTGAGGTGTTGGGGTTAGGGCATCAACATATGAATGGGGGGATATAATTCAGTCCATAACATCCTGTACATATAAATATATATTTAGTATTTTGAAGATTTCTGCCCCTCTCCCCGACCACTTTATGTTTCTTTTTATGAGTTCTATATTCAGTATGAAAATCTCTGATGAGGAAGAACATCTGTGAAGATGCTGTTTTGGCCAAGCTGGTAGAGCAGCACAAGGAGCCAGGCAGAAAGCATATCTCTCAGGACTGGAGACCAATAGTGAAATGGCCAAAGAGCCACTAGATGGAACCACATGGGACTGGGCCACCAGATCCTCCGATCTTCCAAGTCCTTGTCATGGTTAATGCTCCCTACCTATGGCAAGCACACACTAAGACTGCGCCCATCAGTCTTCCTAGTTTCCATACCCTCATGAAATTCCCTCTCCTTGACTAAACACTGACCTGAGTGACTTGCTCCTTAACCAACAGAATACTGGCAGAGGTGACAAGATGTTACTTCCATGATTAGGTTACATACAACTGTGACTTCCATCGCCTGGAACACTCTTTTTTTTCTTGGCTTTGATAAAGCAAGTTGCCATGTTGGACAAACCCATATGGCAAGGAACTGAGATCAGCCTCCAGCCAACAGCCAACTAGAAACTAACATCATCCATCAAGCAACTCTTGAGGAATTGCCAACAACCATTAACTGAATTTAAAGTGGATTGTTTTCCAGTGAGGTCTTCACATGAAACTCCAACCCTGGATGCTACCTTGACTGCAGACTTATGAGAGACTATGAGGACTCAGTAAGCCACTTCTGAACTCCCAACCCATAAAAACTGTAAGAGAATAAATGTGTGTTATTTTAAGCCATTAAGTTTTGGAGTAACTTGTTACTCAGCAATAGATAACTGATATATTGCCCTAAAGCCCACTCTCTAGACCCCAAGTGTTTGCCACCCTATTGTTTCAACTTCTGACCAATCAATATATTCCAGTATCCACATCTGTATTTAATTCCCTGAGGATAATTTTATCTTGTATATGATTTTCATCAGATTGACTTTTTCCTACTGCAAAAAGATGCAGTCACTATAAAGCTACTCTTGGGATACTAACAGCCAATGTGGAATCTGGTAACCAGATTCTTATCACCAATCTGCCATAAGGTCACTATACTCCGTTTCTAAAACATTTGGCACTCACTCTCCCACTTGACTTGGTTTCTCTTTTCTACTTCCTCCTTTCTTCCCCATCACAGGAAAGATGCTATGCTCTTGTATCTCTCAGAGGAATCACGTTCCACCAAACTATATTTTCACAGCATATACATATCCATTCCAGGTCTGTCTCTCTTCTTTATTTCCAGTTCTTTTCAAATTACCCCAGGAAAAGATTTCTTTCTCCCTGCCCTCTACTTTCTCCTTCCTGCTTTGTTCCATTTTGGGGCCAAAAATAATCCTAATCATGGCTGGTAAGTGCAAGCTCCATGCCAGGGATTTACACCTGCATCAGGAAAAACATAGAACCATGCATTTTGAAGTAAATTAAAAGCTAATAAAGAACCAAAGCCAACAACTAATGCTAAAGCCCCTGAAAGCACCCCAAATTCAACATCAGAGCTGCTACAAAACTGCAACCACCCACCTCCTCATCGTCTACTTTAATTTAACCTGCTTTTGATCATAAGCAGCTTTCCAGGAAAAATGAAACAGGACTTCTCTTTGCAGAGGTTTTTCTATGCTTACTATTAAAACAATGTTGCTCTCTACTTTTTTTTTTCCCCATTGCAAATATACGGTATGTGGTGAGTTGTTTTGGTCTAGCCTGGGAATGCTTAAACATTATGCATAAATGTGGGTTTGTTTGTTTGTTTGTTTGTTTGTTTTTCTTTTCAGAAAAGCACAAGATGAGTTCTGGCACCTGGCTTATTAATGAATTTTTAGAAATAAACCACTTATAAGTTGGGGGACATAGATATATGGAGAGTGACAGTATTATTCATTGTAGAAAGCAGAATGAGAGATGGGGAATGTGTAAACCCAGTGTAGGGGCCAAGTGGAGCTGAGAGTAAGAACAGAGAGTGAAGGTGGGGCGAAAAGAGTGGGAGGACAATGATATTCAGTGAGTAACTAATATGTGAGGAGTACTGACCTCCAGCTTTCTCCTATTACTCTACTGAATCTTCACATCAGTGCTGGGAGGTAGGTTATCTTCCCCTGTCACTTTTCAGATGAGAAGACTGATTCTTCGGGAGTTTATAAGACCTGCTAAAGGTCATACAGCTCATAAGTGGTGGGGCCAAGATTCCAGTTTGGGTCTGTTTGAAGAGCCAACAAGGACCTTCTTGCCATTTCCCTGTGCATCCACTCCCTTCTTTCTCTTTTCTTTTTTTTTTTTTTAAGAGTTTATTTATTTATTAGACAGAGTTCATAAGTAAGCAGAGAGGCAGGCAGGGTGAGGAGGGGGGGGGGATGGTGGGAAGCAGGCTCCCTGCTGAGCAAAGAGTCCTATGCAGGCTTGATCCCAGGACTCTGAGATCATGACCTGAGCCAAAGGCAGAGGCTTAACCCTCTGAGCCACCCAGGCACCCCATCCCTTCTTTTCCTAGGTTAAGAAAAAGAAGATGTTCCATTATTGCTGATGAAAGGGGGGAAGGACATACCAAAGCACAGAACTAAACTGGCAGAGAAAGTCTGGGGAACCAGAAAGTTTCTATTTCCCCAAATCATGGAAAACTGTGTGGTCTTCAGGGTAGGAGCTGGAGGACAGGTGAGGCTGGGACTGAAACCACCCAGAGGCAGAAAGGGAACACCAGGGCACTCTTTCTAAAAGCCATTTACAGCTTCCCTCACAGGTGAAAAACAGAGCAGCCCTGGCAGAGAAGGGCAAAGGTAAGATCAGCAACTGAGAAGCCACAACTGTGAAACCAAGTAAGGCCAAACACACTCCCCTACACCAGTCACCCTGGGCTCAAATGCACCATGGTACAGATCAATGTTGGGGTGTATGATTATGCTTAGGGAAAAACAGAGGAGGGGGAAGCTAGGCTTAATGAGGAAGACACAGCTGTGCATCCTGGGCATTTGTTTCTTTAAAATGTTTGGTCTGAAAAAAATTATCTTTCTTTTACTGCTTGCTTAGTGTTGTTTAAACAACACCCTTTTAATAAAGAGGCATACTGTGGGCCCAAGAGAGATATAAAAACTGTGCTATTCTTTTATCTCAGGCAAACACTGGGATGCCACTACTTGGACCTACACATTTGGGTGGAGCCCAGATCTTTTGGAAAAACCCCCGCACCCCTGGTGGTGCTGATGCAAATGGTCCACAGCGCACTTCAGGAAAACGCTGGCTTGGATCAAGTAGGATCCAAGTGGAAAAGTGCACCTGTTACATAGCAATGCACTGAATAGATTAGGACAGCTCTCTAAGACACAAGGGTTAGAAAACTTTGGGAAAACTGCAGAGGATAAGAAGAAACTTCTGGGCTCCTAAAATAAATTAACTCCAACACGCTTCAAACCCACTCCTCACCAGCACTTCATAATTTTCTTCTGATTCCTTATGACCCCCTCCAAGCTTCTGACTCATTTGGGACTCTTACCTCCCTAATTTTGCCCCCAACTAACTGCCTCTTCTGATATTTTTACTAGACTACAGGTTGTAGTCAAGGTTACCAGGAAATGTTTAAAATGAGTGTAAAATGCTTCAGGGAAGCAACAGAGGGCTCTGCCTTGGGCCACGTTTGTAAAGCAATAGCCTTGCCCTGAGCACACAGGAGGTAATCAGCCTTCCCCTGGGGAGGTCTACATCTGTACCGGAGCAGGGGCCCAGACTCCCAAGTTCCCTGGAAAGGAAAGAAGAGAGAAAAAGAAAGCCAGCTAGTGTATCTGCCCCAGCAGTGCTGCCCACCTGGGCATTCTGTACCTCTAACCAGAGAAATCACCTCCATCTCTTCTCATGGGTGGTCAAGGGACATTTACTAAATGCTCTGGGCCCTTGGGACCCAGTGGGCCTCTCTGTCCCAGGAGTCTGACAGAAAATCAGTCTGTTGTCTCCTTTGCTTTCTGGATATTATGGATGCCCATCAGGTAGGAGTCTGAATCAGGTGATCTGCAAAGTCCCTCCTTATAGCAACACTCTGTAAGCCCTTTTGCCACAGTCTGAGGGTGTCATTTTGACATGAGGCAAGAAGAGACTGACATAAGGTCAGAAAATACAGTCATGTCCCAAATTCCCTTGAAAACAGAGGAGAGCTATAGTATGGTTAATCCAGAATTGGACTTCGTTTTTCATCTGGGAAAACTGAGCCAGACTGGGAAAGTAACTTATACACAAGGTAATACAGTTGATGGTTGAACTGGGTTGAAGCTGAGACATCTTTGGCTTGACAGTGAATGCCTTGACTTTTGGCATCAGCAGCTGCTTTACCTTCTTGGGGGTATTTGGTTCCAGCTAATATCCTAAAGAGTCAATATCCTAAGCACACACCAGTCAGATGGTTAGGATAAGTGACATGACCACCCGTTGAGTGGCAGAGAGAAACCAGCCCCGGATTCTTTTTAACTTAATTTTTTTTTAAGATTTTATTTATTTTTTTGACAGACAGAGATCACAAGTAAGCAGAGAGGCAGGCAGAGAGAGAGGGAGGAGGAAGCAGGCTCCCTGCTCAGCAGAGAGCCTGATGCGAGGCTCGATCCCAGGACCCTGAGACCATGACCTGAGCTGAAGGCAGAGGCTTAACCCACTGAGCCACCCAGGTGCCCCCCAGCCCTGGATTCTATAAGTCACCATAAATATATCACAATGTGGATAATCTATATGTAGAATCCCAGGTAATAAAAATGACCACTTCACCAAATACTTTTAGGGGGCTCCCTAGGATGTATTCCCTGGTAGCCCCAATTATCCCACTCGATCTTCTCCCAGGCAATCCTGATACAACCGTGGGCTGTCACGACTCTCGGAGGTAGAGAGCAACTACAGATATTGTCTGTTTTAGGAGATGGATCCAAGCAAGCTAGACAGGAGCAAAGCAGGACCAGAAATTCTGGCCAGAAGGCTTCTGAGGCACCAAGGCATAAGGTAAAAAGTGAGGATGAGGAAAAAGGAAGGGATGCAGGCAGAGGTTATAAATGGTTACTGTATCTGAAGACTAAGATGAAGCAGCCATGGGAGAGAGAAAATCATGAAGAAACTCAAGGTGTTAAGTCTGAAGGAAGGAAGGCAATGGACCTTGGGAGAAGAAGCTCAGTTTAATTTTAGACATGTCAAACAGGATATTCATAGGGTCCCAGAGCAAAAAGCTAGAGAAGAGAGCTTGACATAAAGACATTAGCAGGGTGGCCACTTCCAAGGTAGTCCTGGACACACAGCTGTGCACACTGTGCCGGGCACTTAGTGCCTCAGGCGTGTGTGTCTTACATTGCTAATATTCTGTAAGCATCTAGAGGACAGAGAACGTGGAATGTCATTATTCCGTGGGCATTACCACACACAGCACAGGGCACATGGAAGCCGAGAACTAAGCCTCCTCTGGCCACACACAAGCTGAGCTGTGTCTGTCCACTGCAGAGCCCCCCTCACCTGCCACATTATTCTTTAAGACAACAGAACTTCAAGTGGCCCAGGGCCATAGGGCATTGGTTTTACCAGCTGCCCTCTTCTTTTGGGAGGACAATACCAGGTGTCCACAGAGACTGACCAGGCAAAAAAAAAAGGGGGACTTTCTATGAATTAAATTCTGTCACTGTTTTCTCAATTCTGAAGATGGTGACAAGCTCACAGGACCTGAGCTATCCTCCAAACATCTTTCCTGTCAAGGATAATAAGAGTTTAAATCAAGAAAGGAAGAGTTTCTCTGACCAATGAGGGAAACTCCAGTCCTGTGGGTGAGTCCTTGGCCACAAACCCTTCTACCTTCAACTGAGGTCATGCACACAGATTCCTCCTGGGCCAGTGTCCAACTCTCGCTCCCACCCATGTAGCCTTCCTATCCCTCCCCACTCTCTGATGCAAAATTCCACTATTTGTCTTTCTATACCTACCCCTGTGAGGAGAATAGCAGGGTTTGCACCTCTCTTTCAAGACACCTGGTAAGGACTAAGTAGAAAAGATGACAGCTCGATGCTGACACAGTCCTCAAACAGGTGCATCCAACATCTACAGTTACTGTCACTCAAGAACATATTTAAGGTAAGGTCTATCTCTTCCCTTCTTGTCTGAGGCAGGAGCCAGCAAGGATGACTAGAGGCAGAGAATGCCTAAGAAAGGTACAGGCCTCCATTCTCCAGACCACAAAGCTCCCTGTTATCAGGTGAGATGGGGTTTCCCAGTGTGGTTTACTCTACCCCTTCTTTATATAATCAGGAGCAAAAGCCAAGAGCCTGAGGTCTGGAACAGACCTCAGCAACAACATCCTGCATTCACACCCAGGACTCTACACCCAGTGCACACTCACCGGCAACCTCCAGCATGCCTACAGGTTACCCCCTCCCTCTCTCTTGTGGGGGAAGCTCTCTTCTGGATATGCTCCACTCACTGGGAGTCTGGTCAGGTCAGGCCTACTCTGCAGGGTGAGGGGAACTGGCAGAGACCTGGTACCGAGCCATACACAAGAGGTCCTGAGGGTAATCTTCTGTGTGCACCCTTCTGCAAAGAGACAGCTGTGATTCCATACTTCTGCACACTTTGCCCAATGGCCTCACACCCTGAGGGCTTAGGAGGAACCCACCTGGCTCCACGAAAGGAGTCTGATGGGGAAGTTTCTGGTAAACGGGTCCAGGAGAAACAACCCAAACCTAAGGGAAGACTGGCAGCAACTGACTAGCAAGTAAGCCTTAACCTAAAATAGAAGAATATTGTTCTCTTTAAGAGTTCTCACCTGACTGCTATAGTAAGTCTGCTAGAACATTGGGAACCCTGTGGCAATAATGAGTGGTGGGTATTTTGTACTTCACAGAATCAATAATGAATAAGATTTATATATATTCCTCTGAAGTTTCTAGAGAGCCTTTATCTCTGCCTGGCTGAGGATGTCTGAGGCCTTTCCCTGGTGTCTTCAGTTGGCACTGAGACATGTCACTCAAAACAATAGTGAACCATGACCCCATCTTTCCTATTGCCCTTTTCCCCCAATTACCGAGCCGGGAAGCCAAGGCAAAGTCAAATGAAGTAGAGGAAGCTTTGGTGCAATGGTTCATTAACTCCTACCTGTCCCTTATCCCCCCAGAACTTCAAATCACCATAAGTACCACCTCCACAAAGTAGTTCCATCCTAAAATCCTAGGAGAAGGTGAGCGTCTACTCCCAATTCTGTGGGCTCTTTGTCCAATACATTCCCCTCAGTCTGACATACCCATGTCTGCAATCTAAACACAGACCACCACTTCAGCTCTGTTCTCCCAAATTTTCTCTTTCTAAATTTACTTTTTATTCTTTATCAAATGTATTTTGGTCATTATAAAAGCAATGCATGTTATCACAAAAAATTTGACAAATACAGTAGACATAGGAAATAAAATGACCTAGTATCTCAATCCCATTCCTCATGAATTAACAGTATAATGTTTTTACACATTTCCTTCCAATCAAATTGCTATGTATTTTTCCTCCCTCCCACCCCCCATATGGATAAGATACCCTTATTCCCCAAGTATGTCACTTACTAGTTGTAGGACCTTGGATGAGTCACTTATTTAATCTCCTGAAGCCAAACTCCCTGGCTAGAATGATGGCAGGGGTGGAAGAAGATTGTGGCAGCTCTGCTCATTCCCATTACATCTGCTTTTCAACAAACTGTCACTGAGACCAATGATTAGATTTGTCAATAAGAAAATAGGATTCAACTTCTGAAATTCACATGACACACAACTTTTCTGAAACACAGTTGTCACATCCCAGGAGGTAGGTCTTTCAAAGCATGGAATAGTCTTACTCTGCACACCATGAGGACAGCACGAGCCCAGAACTCAGGAGCAGCAATACACAAGTGTTGCCAGGGTTGAGAATTATTGCAAAGCTATCACTTACTGTGCACCTGCTATACTCAAGGAACTCTGCTAGGCTCTTGGCAATTTTTTTCCTCCTGTTCCAAACAAACTTGCAAAACAAACTTCTGATTCCCACCATCCAGATAATTAGGGTAAAAAGCTTGCTCAAGACCTCAGATCTAGAAGGCCCAGGGTCCCAGTCCTCTGCACCCAAATCCCATACTATTGCCCTAAGCAGAGATATGCTTCTCAGTGCATCATTTCTGGTTGGTTCATTTAGTACTCAAGCAGAATTTCTTATTCTATAAAATAGACTTTCTGGCTATTTTTCTTAAACTTCCTCCTCTGGCCTTTCTGCGAGGGACTAGGATTAGCTAGGTGGACCCATTCTGATCTCTGCTCACAACAATTATGACAGAATAAAATAGGAAGACTGGGAGAAATGTGTGACCTTTTGGCCAGCATGCCAAGGTAAGGACAGGGGTATGGGAATGAGACTGGGTTGATTCAGGAGCTCTGAATGAGGAACTTGAGCTCATTCTCTCCTTGGAATAGATTCTTATTCCTGTAGCATCATCCCCCATCGTTGAATGAATGACACCTCACATCAAGCATACAAAATAGATATACTCAAATTATGGATGAGGAAACGAAGCTTCAGAAAAGTTAAGTAACCCACTCAAAACCATTGGCCAGTCACTACTAAAGCTGGACTGGCTGAACCCAGTTCTGCCCAACCCCCAAACCTAAGCTCTTCCACTCCACCAAGCTGCCTTCTTTACTGAGTATCTAAAAAGGTATGGAAATAATGCAAGTTTTTGTGGGAAGGATGCTTAGAACATCCATCAGAACATATCCTAGATTCCCCAGAAGGATGACTATATTCAGGAATCCTGATGGCAACTGCTTGCAGTTATTAAACCATCTGCCTGAGAATCCAAACTTTAATTTCCTCTCTGCAGGCAGGAATTCCTCAGGGAACATGCAGTTCAAACTTAAGAGAGGGGCAGAAAAACAGAAGTCCTCCTATGATAGACTGTTTACCAATTCTGGCCCCACCAAGCCCCCCATTCATTTATGTGATGTGATTTTGCCTCTCCTTCCATCAAGTGGTGGAGTTAACCTTCCTGCCCACTGAATCGGTGTTAGTATGAGACTTTCCTAAACTAAAAGAATACAGCAGAAGAGATGCTATGGGACTTCCAGGCCTCACCTTCTAAAGGTCTTCCAGATTTGGCTTCTATTCTCCTGGAACATATTTATCATCAAGTAAGGAAACTTAGTCTGGTCTTCTGGTGGAAGAGACACCACAAGATGAACAGAGAGAGGTACCCAACTGATAACCAGCACCAAATGCCAGACATGCTAGTGGATCGACCTTAAATATCCAGCCCCAACCAAGCTGTCAAATGACTATAGCTACATGAGTGATCCCACATGAGACCAGCAGAAGAACCACCCATTTGGTTCCAACCCCAATGACTGATGCATAGAACCGTAATTAAATAAACAGTTGTTTTCAGCCCGAAGGTCTGGGTTTTTTTTTACACAGCAAAAGATAACTGATACATCTTCCCTTTGCCTCTGGGAACACTTTCCTCACTTGCCCCTCTCGGCAATAACCAGCTACTAACCAGTGAGAAATCTCCTTTGGTTCTAAGCAACCCCCATGTGGGACTGCTCTTAGAAGCTTCTTCCCGATAATCACTTTCATTCTGTGTATATTTATGCCATCTACCCTCCAAGTCCCGCACTGCACTGGCCAACATAGGGTATTGATAAATGTATAAGCTAAGGACTCTTCCCTCAGTGAACTCATTACAGATATCAATAACCGAAACCCCCAAACAGTAGCAACACAAAACAAAATGTGAAATACATAGTTGAGCTGGGCACCACAGCATGTGCCCATGGTGGGCAGAAGGGTGAATAAATGGGCAACATGCAAAAAGGTGCTTTGGGGTCCAATTTCCCAAATAACCTTACAGAGGATTACTCCAAGGTACAAATCCATCACCTCTGAAAGCAGGGGTGGCAAAAAGAATGCAACCTGAGAAAGACTGTCAAGTATATTTCAGACAAGGCAACTGATGTGGCTCATGGCCTAAAACCCTGCAGGCTTAACCCCAGACTGGAGCCAGATATAGTATACACAGCTTTGACTGCATAAAGAGGAACCAAGCCCAAAGGTTTCACAAGGGCTCATAAAAATGTGAAAGGTTTAGAGACTTCTTTTATTGACATACAATTTCTCTTCATGTGCTCGAGAGGAAAGTGTCTTCTTCTCTCATATATCAAGCTGTTGGTCACAGTCAAATTCCTGTTGCCTTCTAAAAGAATTCCGAATTCCTTAAGTTGATATTTAGGGGTGCTCAATGATCTGGGGCAAAAGATCTAGAATCTTAATCCTGGTACTGGCATTTATTCACCCTGGAAAGGATACTTCATTGAGCCTGTTTCTTAATCTGTAAAACTGGGATTTTACATGCTAGGTCATAGGGATGTTATGAGAGGTAAAAAGACATAATTAAGTGTCCCTGGCACGCAGTGGATGCTGACTAGCATTAAAATTCCTTCCCATGGTTCAACTCCTTCCATCATACTCAGAGAAGACAGATCTCTTCAGAAAAGTTTGTGGGAAGCCAGGGAGGAGGCAAAGTTTCTTTGGTATAAAGGCATCTTAAAGTTGGATGTGGTAAAAAGAGACTTAGTGATGAACTAGGCCTCTGTGTCATTTATTTCTTTTTTCTTACTGCCCATCCCAAGCACATCTTCACAGCAATCAGGTATTTAATTAAGGCTTTGCCAAGGCATTTTCTGAGATGGGAATGTAGATATGCTCATGGTCGAGTTTCACCCAAGCCAATCCTACTCCTAGCCCCACACTTTATACCCAACAATGGCCATTTGCCTCTGAGTAGAGGCAAATGTGTTCTGAGTAGAACACCGATCCCACACTGGGACTCTTCTTACCTCCTTCTCCCATTTCTTCAGTGGAAAGATCTCTCTAGTCTTCATTTCCCTAGTGCCACTCCAGCAAGACGCCAGTCCCACATCCCATCAGGCTAACTGGGAGTCCCAGAGAGAATCATCCCCACCTCTTCCCCTACCTGCTCCCCTATTGACAGGAAAGTCAGCCCACTGTTGGTAATAACTCCTTCCCTTTCTTTCTACAAATATACATTCATATTCTATAGTAAAAAGAGAAACTGAACAGGACAAGATTTCCATCAGAGATCAATCAATCAATACCACTGAATGAAGCAGCATTTCACTGAACGTGAGGCACCAGGGAGCCCTGGAGATCCTCCTCCCCTCCCCCAAAAGTACACAAGCTACCACTCTATCAATCTCTGGAATTTCACTGCAGGAGTAGTTGTAGATTGTCTACAAGTATCAACCCCTATCTAACTATAGCCCACAGCTGGGGAGAAGTTATAGCTGCTAAAACATCAACCACTGACTCAGAATTAAAGAGAAACAGGCTCCTTCATAACTCATCCTACAGGGAGGACCAGCAAGCCAAACCCACCACTATCCCCACCCTGTCATTTATAAAGTGTAGTGAATTCCCAGTCCCCATAGTTGTTCCATTGCTCCCATCCAAATCATAGTTCCGACCCCTCACAAAGGGAATGGAAATAATTGGTTAAGTGACTCAATGTGTCAAGCCTTCTGCTTGATCCTTTATACATGATTCATTCCTACAACATCTCTGAGTAAGGCATTATTACTTCCATTTCACATGTAAGTAAACGGAGGCTAATAGAGTCCAAAGATAACACAGTCAGTACATAAAATTTGAATCAAGGCCCATGTAGCTCAAAGGCTATGACTTCACACCCAAGAGTCAACATGTAGAGCTGTACTCTCTTGGCATGTATTCTAAATACACCAGCCTTTGTTTGGAAGTCTGTGCCTTTATTACAGGTTTCCTATAGCTCCAGCACAGTGTCATGTGCTTAAAGGTAGTGTTCACAATGGCAACAGATGAAGTTACCTTCCAAATCCTTCCCAAAGCCCTCTTCCATCAGAGGCCCACTGAAACCTAGCCTAAACAGAGGGCATGTGAATGTAGTCACCACATTCCTCAAAAGTAACGCCTTTTATACAACATTTAACATACTACGTTGTCATGACACAATGCCATGAGTTAAAACCAAGAAGAAAAGACATGAGAGGAAGTAGAGGAAGTCTCCCAACCAGGAGACATGCAGAGAGGGTAGACAAAGAGTCATCTTCTCTGTGAGCTCCCTCTTTGCCTGGGAAAGAAGGTAGCACCACTAAGCTCCCTAGGTAGGGAGCTTCCCCTAGTTTTTGAACCTGGCTGAGGCCCTCATACAAGCCCACCTCATGACCTCTCATAAAGGGAGGTCACCACTAGCTGGGGGCTTCCTTAAAGCCGGCGCAAACACATCTCTTCCTAACAGAAATCAACTCTCCATGCTCTTCCCTGAACTCTCCCACATTGTCTAACCGAGGTTCCCAGACTTTGGACCAGGTAAGGAATCAGTTGCCAATGGCAACCAAAACACACTGCTTCAAATCCAACTTCACTTTGATTGGTTTGGAGGAACGGAAGTCAAGGAGGAGTCAGGACCAAGCAGCCTTTGTGTCTAATACTTTCACTTCACAATCACCATGCCCTATACTCATGTATAAGTCTTCAGGTTTTTAAAGGTCATTCCAGTAGCATCTCATCATCTCTTAATCTGGCAGACAGGAACTCCTGCAGTTGTTCTGTTCCTCTCCACAAGACTCAGGACTTTTGGAGACCAAAAGACTTTCAGCAGAGGAAGAGCAGAATATGACCTTCCTAAGACAAAGCCATAGAATCAGTCAGACTTGCAGATGGGTAGAGCCCTAGTAGCTCTCTCACCAGACTTCCCTCATCCATAGCAGGAGTGCCCTGTAAACCAGCACTGTCCAAGAGAACCTTCTATGCTGATGGGAAACGAACATATTTGCTCTGTTCAAGACAGACCTCACTCGCTAGTTACATGGGGCTACTGATCACTTGAAACATAGATAATGCAATGGAGAAGCTGAATTTTTTATGTTATTTTAATTTTAATGAAATTTAACTTTAATAGCCATATGTGGGTAGTGGCTACTATACAGGACAAAGCGATTCTGCAGCAACGCAACCAGACCTCACTGCAATGGAAATGTACCACCTCAATTTGCCACATGGCATTCTGCAGACCAAGGAGCATCCTGGCATTTTACAGAGCAGATACTGCCATGTGTGCTGAAAGAACCACAAGACGAAAAGGCTAACTGGATTACCCTTTGCCTACAGTTTGGATATTGATCACTTCAATAACAAAACGCTTACATATTCTTGCAGACTGAGTGGGCTGGAAACAGAAGAAGAACTAAAGACCCTCTAGCCCAACCCCTCATTTTATCCATGGGAAAACAGACATGCCATTCCTTTCTCCTCAGACTGTACTTGACTTGTGTTTTCTAGGGAGTTGGGCATGGTTGTGTGGCTCCAAACTTTCCCCTAAAGATTCTGACAACCTGCCCAGGTATTTTGTATCCCTAGGTATGCCAGGGGAAGAGCCCAACTGGAGAAAAGAGATTACAATTCCCACCATCACCATCAGCCACCAGAATCTCCTCCTCAGTGATTTCACAAGGGACCCAGAGGTCAGCAGTAAATTGCAGGTAACGGGCTAAGGGGGCTCTGGGCCCAGACTCAGCATGCAGAGCCCTGTGGCTCCTCTCTCATTATTGCCCATTCTCCACCTTCACTTGTCCAGTCACCTATTTGAAAAGCCCCTGATTTCAATGTTCATTTAAAAAAAAAAAAAAAAGTTTTCCTCTCATCTTAGTTCAGAGCAGCCGTCTCAGTTTAAATTTGGGGCTTCTAGGCAAAATTGTCTCCCAGAGCAATCTCTTTTCCTCTGTTATTTGCTTTGTTATTTGCTGGAGAGGCTCATTGGTGTGGGTACTAGAAATGAACATTTTGAAGTTACGGAAAGAATCTAATTTTCTTATAAAAAAAAGATACATCTTTTTCTGTGTGTGTTTTTTTTTTAAACTGGACATTAATAAGAATGCAAAGGCATGTCAGCCTAATTTTTATTATAGTTATGTAGAGAGCTTCGGTCGTACTATTAAGGAGAAATGTCTATGACATGTAAACATTTATTCACCAAACACTTATTGAACACCTTCTTTCCAGTCACTATGCCAGGCATAGCATTATCTTATAGAAGAGATAAATAATAACATTCATCCGTTCAATATTTATCGAGCCCCTACTGGAGGGAGAAGTTCTTATCTTCATAGTACTTACATTCCAGTAATGGAAGTTTTTCAATACTCATGTGTACAAAATAAAACTATCACTTCAAATACTGTAAGTCCCCAAAGAACATAAAAACGGTAGGATAGAGAGTGATGAGGGGATGGGGGTGTACTACTTGAGATATGGTGGTCAGGAAAGTCCACTTTAAGGAAGTGACATTTGAGCTAAAGCCTGAATTTGGGGAAGGGGTCAAATGAGAGGATGAGAGATGCCCCAGGTAGAAGGAATCACATTGTAAAAGCCCTGAGATAAGAACAAGCTCCACATGTTTTAGGAACAGAGCACTGGTAAGGCTGGAGTGGAGTGAACAAATGGGAAGTGTTTCAGAGAAGAGGTCTGAGAAAGAGGGAGGCTCAGATTACACAGGGCCTTACAGGCAAGGTAAAAGGTGTGGATGCTATTCCTAGAACAATGGAAAGGCACTCAGGAGTTTTAAACATAAGAGAGAGATGATCAGATTTATGAATACAAATGCTTACAATTATGGATAAAATATTTATAATCTAGGAAGACAACTACAAAGCAGGTCATTACAAAGTATTATAGGAACTATGTTAATGAAGAAACCTGTAGTAAAGAACAGGCAGGCCCCTTAGGGTGATGGCATTCCAGGCCATCACAGCAGGTGCAAATATATGGAAATGTGAAACAACACTGTGAACCATGATGGCATGCAGAAGGGCCTACAGTTGGTCAGTCAGTGTGGAGGCCAAGTAGGTATGAGTCACCCCTGTGAGATCTTAGACATCAGTCCCAGAAATTGAAATTATTTTGTAAGCCACTGGTTCTTGACTTGACTTGACTCTTAAAATACTGGTATTGGGCCCCACACCAGACCAATCAGACAGAGATTCTGAGGTAAGAGGGCAGGCACCAATATCTTTAAAAGCTCCGTGGGAGATGCTAATACATAGCTAGGTCTGAGAACCATGCTGTAGGTGATGACTGAGGGACCCTGCAGGGTTTGAGATAAGCAGTAACAATTATTTATTTCCCATTACAAATTTGTTTTTCTAAAGATTATATTTTAGCATATGGTATTTTTAAAGTATACTAATATTCAAGCAAGATGACAAATTAACTACCTACATTAGCATTTAAAAGTGCTGAACACTGACACAAATGGAAGCACAAGTTTCTACTACTCCTGAACTCTAGCTCTTATGACAGTTCATAAGAAACCGAGAAACTTCTAAACACAGGAAAGCATCAACAGTACAGAGGGGGCGGATTTTAGAGCCAGAAGGTACTCCCAAGAGACCCGTGACTTTATAGATACAAAAAGAGAGGCCCAGAGAGGTGCCCAGGGTTAGCAGCAAGGCCAAGGCTACCCAGGGTTAGCAGCAAGGACAGAACTAGACCCCAAGCTGTTTCTACCTCGCCATGTTGCCACTTGTTTCAAGAAATGCCATCCTAATTTCCAGACTGGCATCTTTCACAATATTAAGTAGATCATGAAAGAGCACTTAGTTTTAGAAAAGAAATGTAAAAGCGGAAAAGGATCGGGGGGAAAAAAAGGCCAAACTAATTAAATACAGTTTTGGGCATATACTTTATTTTTCAGGTTATCCACTTAGTTTATGACTGCTAAAGTTACTGCTTCTTCTCATGCTTGCTTTTGCTATTTCCATAGGTTTCTATAAACTGAGAATTTGTTCAAAGTAATACAAGTTTTCTACAGGTTAGTGATCTTATTCAAGGCACATATTTCAAGATGCAGACACATATGTCAAGACTCCAGCCTCTGGAAGAGAGAAGAGTTTAAAGCAAGAGACAGAGAAGACTGGGTTCCTTCCCCATGTGGCAGGATGCATTTCAGGATAGAATTCCAGCTCTATGTTAGAACCAAGCCTCTGAGCATTGTTCGAGTCTACATTTGAAACACCATTCCAGCACTGAAAGCTGAACTATACTGTACAGTTTAATGGTATGTGAAGGGAAAGCAGCAGCAGAGCTGGCTACATTTATATCACCAACTCTGAGCTCTAAACACAAGATTCACGCAGCAGCAGTGACCAACTATGTGGTTCTTCTCCATTTCTTCTCCATTCTTGATGAAGTCTTTCATTTGACTTTCCTCTGGACAAGGTGGAGGAAGCACACTGAGGTTTTAATGCCAGCTGAGTTTGTTGGAAACAGAGGTAAAGGATGTCTCAGCTACAGGCACTGTCCAATCTGGATGCAGCGAAAGCCACAGAACCTGACTTTGCGCATTTAAGTGTGTGAATCCTGCAGTGAATCCAAAAGATAGTGCTTCTTGCTACTCACAATGACCAAAGAAGAGACTGGGTTCAAGCTGGATGGTGTGTCAGCTATGAAAGCTATGACCATCCCCAGTAGAGGTAGATAGTGCAAATCAGTCAGCAGAAATAGTGGCTTGGCCCAGGCTTGGTCATACGAAGATGGAAGCAATTCCTTAGGCTTCAAAAAATCAGTCGAGTAGCCCAGGAGCAAAACTACATACAGATGAGCTCAGGAGGAGGAGCATAGAGCTTGGAAGTTGGCCCAGAGCAAGCCTATAGTTGAGCTCTGTGAGGTCCATGGTAAAGGGCTGACCAGCCCAAGGGTGGTCACTTCTGACTTTAAAGGGACGGAGCTCAAGATAGGCATCAGTATGTTTCTTCAGCCAGAAATCCTCTGAAATTATCTCCACATCTTCTCAGGATATACCCAGAGCTCTACCGCTGTCCGGAATAGAGGTAAGGGTGCCCAAAACTCGGTCTATCTTTCTAAACTGTGAAACTACACTTTACAATCCTTTAAGATCTTTGAATATTACTTTCAAGAATAACTCAAGCGTTTTGTTTTAAACTCCCAAAAGGACATCACTACTCTATATTATCTTGTTTTTTCTGCAGCCTCTCAGAGGCTTTTATAGACTTATCTGATGTTTTTGATCCCTGAGTAAAGGTCCTAAAATACTTCAATGTTCTATTGTAATATTTATACATTTCTTCTTCTATTCTTATATTGTTTCTTTTTTTACTTCTTATGCAACTCCAATTCTAGAGCATTTTATGTGTCTTAGCAACTATTCTTCTCTCCTATCTATTTTTTTGGAGTGCATTCAGATTAAAAACACCTGTAAAGAACACCAACAAAGAACATACTTTAATGTCACGTACAGATTGAGGCTATATGATGCATGTTCTAATGCCGCATGAGGTGAGGCCGTTTCTCCAGAATGCTTTTATATGGCTTGCAAGGTGATCTTTCAGAACAAAATACTTTACCACTCTTCTCTGTAAGACTTCATATATTCCATGCATGGTGGTTCCTTTCTATTTTTAATGCATCTGGAAACACAAAAGATGATTCCAGTGTCACTACCAGGAATTCACGGTTCTTTCCCCCTGTGTGAGTGATCAACCACCCATCAGTGGGCAAGTCCTGCAGTAGCTGCTTACTCCTCTGGATGCTTCCACTGCCTTTGCACGTCCTCCCTCTGAAGAGGCTGGTCAGGAATGTCTTCTGGAGCTGGGGCTGGTGTGCCCATGTAACCTTCTGGCCTACATCTACTCTCAGGCACTCATCCCAACATGCCAGGAAAACATAGAACTTTTGTACTTTTATTTTTATACATTTATTTTTCTGTCCTTCTCATCTTCAAAAGTCATCTTATCTGTGCCATGTTTTAAATAGAGCTAAAGGGACAGTGGGTGGCTTGCAATTGTTCCCTGCATGGTCCTGGTCAGGATGCTGTGGCTTCAGATGGAGGAGCAGCAGAAAGTAGAGACTTGGAGAGCTGGAAGTGGGTGCTGGTGTCATCTCCATCCTGCACCCCCCTTTCACTCATGAAGAACTGTTTCAGGCACACGAGATGCCCTCGGCCATCCTCCTCTCCTGCAGACACCCTCATTTCCAATACGGTATTTGGAAGTCAAGCTGCTGCTTCTTTGGAAGAACCTGCAGTGAGCAAGGTCTTCAGGTGCAGGAAGGAGGGTCCATTCGCTAAGGAGAAAAAGACAAAACCGTAGTTGGTGCTTCTCTCGTTTCCAGGCAATCTTCGCCATCCTCTCTTACCCTAATAACAGCCCCTTCCACAGGCACTAGGCAGGATTCCAGCTTTATATCAGCTCTGAAGGCCCCCCACCTCAGGAGTGAGCCTGGGTGTTTGATTTTTGCCTTAGAGCACAGACTCATAAGAATTCAAATATGATTTACATACATTATGGAAATATGCCACTGGTGCTAAAACAGACTATAATCATCAGAGTTCAGATGAATTGAAACTCTTACCTTTTAGAGGGGAGACATCTCTTTTTTTTCTTTGTGAATCTCAAAGTGAAGGGCCACAAGGGGCTGATTTCCAAGTTCCTTCCAACTCCTACACCTCCACACTGGCTCTTACTCCTGCCACGCAAGGCAGTGAGCTTCTGGTTTTATAATCTCCACAGGCTCCAGCGAGAGTCCACGCCACCCAGACTTTTAAGGCCTAGTTAGGAGGACTGGCACTTGTCCTCCAACCTGTGGAGCAAAATTCAACAAGAAGAAGCCCACGAGGAAGGCACGGATTTTCCCTATCCCCAGCCCCCTCTCAGGACAGCAGCCACATGCCGTGAAGGCAGAAGCCCATGCAGCCGTTCCCCTCCGAGAGCTCTGCCTGGCTCTGGGCCTGACTCCGAATCATCTGGCATCACGGCCACTTCTACATTAAACAGTGCTCTGCATCACTTTCAGAGCTAACTTAGAGGAGCCACAATACAGGTTTCAATATCTGAACATGAAAATATAAACATTTTATGTGGTGCTAAAATGAAACAACTTCTCAATCCAGAAGGCGTCCATCTCTCAGCCACTTCCTGAGTTATTCTCTGGGCCGTCAGCCTATGGGGGACTTTTCAGAAACAAAGAGGCCACCGGGCAGTATTTATGCCTGTGGTTTGATCTCAGAAGCAGCTCAGAGTTAGGAAGAGGAGAAAATTGGGAGGTAATCCTAGAAGGCTTTGATGTGGAAGCCCACAGTCCTGCAGAATGAGATGTTCTGGGAGGTGTGCAAACAGCTCTGGCTTCCGGGAGCAAAGTCTAGGCCAGAGGACCAAGGTCTGTGATGGCATGAGACATTTTTAGTCGAGCGACTGAAGCCACATGGGACTCCCATGTTGCAGTGCTGTAGCTATAAACCCACTTGCACCCTGACCTCCTGGGATAAAGAGTGAATTGGGTACCAAAGGGAAGAAGAAAGAAGAAAGCATAGTGCTGAGGTGGGGGCATAACCTTGGTGCAGAGGTAGAGCCAGATCCCATGTGATTAAGTACAGTTTACAGTTCATCCCAATTCCAATTACTGTGATCTAATTTACCCACTCCCACGGGAATTTCGAGAGCCACCCCAAAGTAATAAGAATAATCCATTGTGTTAATTGAGTCCTGGTAAACAGGTCTAATTCCTCATAATGACTGTATATGTGTGCACTGACCACAAAATGCAAAAATTACCCTATCACACCCAGAGTGTCAGATTTCCTTGGTTGTCAGCTCTGTCCAGTATTTGCATCACTTTGGTTTTTTGTGGGGAGGTGCTTGTGATTTTTGTGTGTGTGTGGTAAAATATACATAACATAAAATTTAGCATTTTAACTATTTGTAAGTGTACAACCAGTTCAGTGGCATTAAGTACTTGTACATTATTGTACAACCATCACAACCATCTGTATCCAGAACCTTTCAGGATCATCCCATACCGAAAGCTGCATTATTTTTCACACAGGTCATGAGACATCCCAGACCCCAAAGGTCTTCCTGTGCTTGTATTCTAAGATACAATATTATACAGCATTTTAAGGTTTACAAAATGTTGTTCTTCCATGCACACATCAACCTATATGCCTCTACAAAAGGGAGAAGAGCAAGTTTCTGTGAGGGGGAGAGACTTGCTGAAACAGAACAGTGACAACAGATGGAAATGGGCTAGGCTTCCCAAGGGCATCCCATTTGCACCTCATCACCTCTAACACCAAGGGGGAAAAAGAGCAGGTCCACGGAAGTAGCATCTAATGACGTACTCTAAGGGCAAAGCTGTCTTTTGTCCCACCCTCTACTTCATGGGGTTCTCACTGCTTTGAGGACAGAGACCAGAGCTGCCTGGGGGCCCAGAAAGAGAAGGCAGTCTCATACACATAAATGGCACTCCTTACAAAAGGCAACTTGAGTAGTTCAGCACTTTCTCTCCTCTCCTTCCCTTGCATCAAAACATTCCCACACCCCATCCGCTTTTTCACAAGATTACCATAATAAAATCCTCCCAAGCCCTCTTGCCAGCGAACACCTCCTCTATTCCTGATGATTTTAATGGGATTTCTCCTACATAAAAATGGAAGCAACCAACAGACCCTGCCTCCTATGATTTCTCCTTCCTACACCTCATAAGGATGGTTCTGCCCATGATTGGACTCTATTGATTTCCTCAGGCTGCCACTAGAAATCACCATACACTCGATGGTTTAAAACAAAAGAGAGAAAAGAAAACAAACAAACAAAAGACAAAAAAAAAAAAAAAAATGTATTCTCTCACATTTCACGCCAGAAGTCCAAAATCAAGGTGTCAGCAGTGCCATGCTCCTACCTAAGGCTCTAGGGAAGAATCCTGCCTTGCCTCTTCTTCATTTCTGGAGCTCCTGACAAATCTTGGCATTCCCAGGCTTGTAGCTATCTCACTGATCTCTGCCTCCACCTTCCCATGGCCTTCTCTCTGTGCCCTCTGCTCTTAGAAGGATGTTGTCTATTGGGTTTAGAGCCAACCCTGATACAGCATGACCCCACCTGACCTTAACTAATGACACTGCAAAGACCTGATTTCGAAATAAGGTCATATTCTGAGGTTCTAGGTCGACATGAACTTTCAGAGGATACTTATTCAACCCCCTACACTTACATCTTAAAGATGTATTAAATCCTATTTCTTTTCTGTTTTTGCTTTTGCCTTTAGCCCCTGTTCTGTTTCAATCTTGTTCTTGACTACTTTGTTGGAAACCTGAGGCATCTGCCTTTGTTCCCCATACCCCATTAAATATCTCCAAACCTCACTTTAAAATCTGTGCATGGCTGGGTGTTCTACACAACTGATGAATTATTGAACACTGAAACTAATGATGTACTATATGTTGGCTAATTGAATTTAAACTTAAAAAATAAATAAAAATAAAAAACTAAAATGGGTGCATGGATAACAAGTCAAGAAGGAAATAATCATAAGTTGCCCAGAGAGCATTCACTATTGCAAGTATCCATCTCTCCTCGTTCATCCACGAAGCAACGAGTGCCCATCTCACATTCAGCATTGTGCTGGGGGCTACAGGGGCTCCTCCCCTCAAGGGGCTTAGTGCCCACAAGAGAAGTGAGCTACCACCTAGCAAGGAAGGTGAAAGTCAAATGCTGAAGGATGGAGGATACATGTGCAGGTGGAGCACAAATGGCAGGGACAAGCTGGGAAAAGGCCTGAAGGTACAAATAAGCCTGGTGTTTTCTGGGGACTGTGAACTGAACACATGTGACTACACAACGGGCTTTGCTGCAGAGAAGGGGCTGGATCAGTGATAAGGCTGGGAAGACTACTGTTTGTGGATGTGCACCTGATTCTTTATAGGGCCTTGAGTCCAGGCCAAGAGGACCCATTAAGGGTTTCTAAGCAATTGCGGAGTTTGACTAAGTGGTGTTCAGGGAAGCCAGATCTAGTTGGGTGTGCATGACGGGCTGGGAGGAGTGGAGAGTTGGCAAGGAAGCCCTGGCTGAGAGCCCAGTTAAGAAGACAGGCTTCAGGGCCAGAGCTTTATTCCTCCACTATCAGCGACTCCCCATCCACTGCAGTAACCTTCCGTCAGACTCTCAATCAATACAGCCATCCTGACATGGCTGGGGGTAGGGCACCCGGCTGGCTTCCAGCCCTCCCTTCGCATTAACATGATGAGTTGCAGAGGGCATGTCAGGCAGAGCTTTCAGTGAATTCCAGGAATGGAGATCCCCTTCAGACACAAATCCCTGAAGAGAAGCTCAGAAGTGCTTTACGAATCAACACATGAACTCTTATGGAGAATGGCCTGTCCAGAAAGGGCAGAATCTCCATCTCAGCTCAGATCCTGTTTCATCCCACTGTTAGGCTTCCCTAGGACTGGTGCTGAACTCCACAAGGCCCATCTCTGAGCCTCTTCTCTTGCTTTAGGCGTTCTTAGAGAAATATGCACAGAAGTTGGGAGCTCCAATTATCATGAGGACGGATGGCTCCTTTGGCTTTGCTTCTCAAGAAAAGCTTAGTACACCATCGCAGGAGGTTTCCCCTGGCTCCACACCCACCGCCATCCTTGCCAGACTGCAGACCAGCCCAGAGCAACAAGGCCCCGGGAAAGAGCTGCGGCAGGTGCCTGCAGGGGAAGAGGCAGGCATGGAATTTCCTGAATGCAGCCAAGGCAAAGGCACACTCTCCACTTCTGCCTGCTTTTAAACTGCAAGTTCAAACTTCACTAGAAATAGACGGTACATGGGACAAGAGTCTACAAGGAAAATAACCGTCCTCCAGGTTATTTTCCCTTTTTTAGTAGTCAGTCTAATCTGAAAGACATAGCAACTTCCACCCCCTTTATTTCTGAAGAGCAATGCAAACAGGTGATTTATTTGTACTAAAATTAAGCTCCCTCTGTGTGTATCTTCTTGATGATATTCTTATACTGAATCTGACTCACACTTTTGATGTGGAAAGGTTTTATTAACATAACTACTTATCCCAGCCCACTCCCATTGGGATTCATGGCTCTTGCCCAAAGTACATTTTGGCTATTTCAACATTACCTTAAATTCTGGTGCAGATTAATGTCTCATGACAAACACATTCACAGATTCTATGAGAAATTCCTGGCTGTCCCTGGGCAACAATAATGAAGCAAAACTGAGAGTAAGAAACAGCCGTGACTACACAAGCAAAGACCCCCAGACTGAGGAGTCTAGAGACCCGGGGTCTTATTGCAGCCCTGTGCTCCAGCCACTTGAGTCCTCTGGGTCTCAGGCTCCTCATCTGTACAAAGAGAATGCTGGCCTCACACAGTTCTTAGCTCTCTTCCAACTCTGACTTCCTGTGATTGTAAAAGACATTTAAAAATATCTCTAGGGAAAGAAATTTCACAATATTATTTAGTCATGAGAAGATTGAACTAATGATATCTAATATCTCTGGGTTCTAAAGTCTGTTATTCTATTATATACAATGGTTTTTTAATGTGAAAAGATTAGTAAAAAAGAATTTTTTTTAAACAAACAAAACAGAAGTCTCCTTTTTTAATGCCCATTCTAAAAGAACCGAAGTTAAAGAGTCTAAAATAAAATCTCCAGCCATTCTGTGTTCACACACAGAGAAAGTGGGTGGATGAGATCAAAGCTGTACAACATCTGGGGTGGCAAAGACTTGTGGTAACTGGGACTGTTGGCTGACTGAAACAAGACACAACAGTTATGAGACACTATACCACAGTCTTAACTCCATATTACTGCTAGACCTTTTGCCATAGAAGGAGCCCAAGATCCCAACATATCAATGACATTATACGAAAAAAATCCATCTTCTCTTGGCAGAGGTACAGCAAAGCGGCAGATCCTGGAGTACCAGAACAGCATCTCAAGCATCTTAAGAACTTAGGTGGGGCAACTAAGGGCTTCAGCAGGAGCCCAGTTTCGATGTTACTGTGCAAAAACTGCTCTCCAAGTTGAAGTCACCCTGGTTAACAGGACTTAGATTAGTTCAGGTAACAATGGAGGTACAAAGAGGGTACAATATAGGGACAGACAGTTAAGACTGATTACCAAATACTCCACTGAATCTGGCCATAACAGGGTAGAGAGATGGGTGAGAGGTGACGTCAAGTGATCAAGCATCAGAAAGGTTTTGTCAGGCCCCAAGTTTAAGCAAAAACTGTCACTTAACACAGTCAGAAGTAAACTAAGCCCTCAAGGACTGGGAATAGATTTTGAGTGCTGGTATGCAGAAGATGCTCAACTGTGGGTGTTGACCACATGGAAACTTACAAAGAAACTAACTATTGATCCACTGTTCTCTGAACAATATTTCCCATTCATGGCAGCTCAGACTGTAGGTCAGCTGCAAGAGAGGGAAATGGGAATAAGGGGTAACTTTCTAAGCTTAAAGTTACCAAGACTGGGTTCATGTCCCCTGGAAAAAGGATCCCACTTCATCAACCACCCTGGGTACCCCGATAGAAAGGAGCTGTATTATCCGGATTGGTTGGGGATCTATGAGAGAGTCAATGTCCTCCATAGTCTAAGTTGGGTGGGACTCTTGGAAAAGGGGGTACTCATCTACTTGAAGAAATATCCCTTATCATCTATTTGAAGAAATACCCCCTTAGCAACACCTCTTACCTAGCTGTTTTAAGGTCTTAGAAAAACTAAAAGATTTCAGGTTGCTGGAAGTAGTTGGACACAGAGAGTCCTCCAGAGTCATTAAAATGAGTGAGCAATTAAAAGCTTTGGGTGTCTAATTCCTGAGTACTTAGATCAGGCACAAGTGATAAACCCCAAGAATAAGCACCCGCTGAGTCTGTTTTCAGGGAAAATGTTCCCTTATTATGAGGAGAACTAGCATTAGATAAAGTAATGATCATTTTCAGCTGAATATTTTGAGAAATCATATTTAATTTGAAACTAGGTTTGCATTCCTTCAAATTCCATTTCTTATGACATCCCCATCTTCCAATAGAGAGGACAGTCAACCAACACATCCTGGATTCTGTTAGAGGTCCTTTATTTGGAGAAGCATATCTTAATACAGTCGGAGTCTGTGGGTTTTATATCTGGAAAATTTCTGGACCACTGATCTGCCCTGGCCTCTCTTAGCCATCCATGCCTGTGTCAAAGATTAGCTAACTATTTATTCAATACAATCACAGTGTACTTCCAATTATTTGGCAGGACCTTCAAATTTTATAACACCTGGAAACAGACCCACACATGGTCACTTGGTTAATGACAAAGTGCTGTGGGGAAAGGATGGTCTTTTCGAGAAATGACTCTAAGCCAAGAGGATGGCAAAACAGGAAGAAAAAAGTGAAGAATCTTTCCTTAACCACACAGGAAAAGCACTTTCAAATACATTACTGATCTAAATGTAAAAAGTAAAACAGTGACGTTATTATAGTACCAAATTTAGAATAGACAGATTTTTTTTTAAACAGAACACAAACCCACTAACCATAAAAGAAAATATTTTATAGACTGGACTACATTAAAACTATTAATTATATTCATCAAAATACACCATGAAGAGCATGAAGAGGCAAGCCATAGACTAGAAGGAGATATTCACAATACACTTATCAAAGGATTCATATCCAGAATACATAAAGAACTCCTACAACTGAGTAAGAAAATGCAGCTAATTCAATAGCAAAGACAAGGCAAAATAACTGAAGATTCATTTTACAAAAGACAGCACCCAAATGATCAATAAACATTGAAAATGTTCTTGACTTCATTCACCAACCAGGAAATACAAAACAAAACAAAACCGAGCCAAAGCATGGCACTACCACACACCTACCGGAAGAGCTAAAATTAAAAAGACAAATAATACCAACTGTTAGCAAAGATGTGGAGCAGGTAGAAGTATCCTCCCTGCTAATGGAGTAATAAATTGTTACAACTACTTTGAAAAAGTACTTGTTAGGATTTAACTAAAGCTAAACACACTCATACCCGATAGCCTGGTAATTTCTCTCCTAGATAAATATTCCTCAATACTGGGTACATGTATTCATCAACAGACCTACACAAAAGTGTTCATGGCAGCTTAGCCCCAACCTGGAGACAACTCAAATACTCAAGTACTTATGAAGTAAAATGGATAAATAAATTGCAGTATATATATATACACTGGATTGTTACCCAGCAAGTAGTGTTAAGTGTAATTGCTGCACTCAGCATGGATTGATCTCACACAGGTAATGCTGGACAAAAGAAGAGAGATGTGAAATAGTATACACTTGAAGATTTCATTTATATAAAGTTTCAAAACAGGCAAACTTATCTTAAGGTGCTGGAAGTCACCCTGGGGACTGGCCTTGAAGGGAGGGATTGGAAATGGAAGAGAACACTGGGGGCCAGTGTTCAGGAGAAGCGTTCTGTTTCTTGCTCTATTCGCTACTCAAGTGTGCTCACTGGGCACGAATTCACTGAGTTTAGGATCTGTGTACTCTTCTGGATGTACGTTATACTTGATTAAAAGTTTACAGTACAAAAATATAAATTAAATAAATAAAATATTTTATTTATTTTATTTGTAAAATAAATAAAATTAAAGACAAAGTTTATGTGGGGGAAAGAATACATGAAAACTGACTTGCAAATCTAAACCTATTAAATGACAGTGAACTTGATATCTTCTTATTGTTCAGATTTTTTTGTTCTAAAATTAAAACTGGCTTTTTTATTTAAGATCTATGCCTCTCCTTCAAAAAGAACTGGAAGCCACAGTCTTATTTATTGAACAATACACACTCGAGGTCTTTTTAGTCTTCACTGGAAGCTTTTAGGACATCAAAATTGTTAAATTTTGTTTGGTTTACTTTTACTTTTTTCCCATGTTAATATATGGTTTTTTTTTTAAATGCAATTTTTCTTGGCTAACACCCTCTAATAAAGATTAACAACCTTAATATTTACATAGCCAGCAAGCAAATTCAGCTGAACTGAACACAGTTTACCCAATCAGAGTCTTCAGAAGGCTTCAGCCAGTGGTAATTTTTCAGTTCTAATGGGCTCATGCTCACTGGACAGGGAAGATACGGAGCAATTATCTCAGCACTCCAAGCCAAGAAACACAGCCATGCTGTTGGGGAGGCGGGGGCTAAGCAGCATGTGGGACAGAGACCAAGCCCGCTCTAGTGAAACAGAACCTGGCAGGCCAGAAGGAGCTCATGGTTTCTTACACAGAACATGTGCGCTGGCTTCCACCCCTTTTGAAGGAAAGCTTTTCCAGGAGGTGGGATGATTCCCTTTTACCCAACGAACTTAAATTTGTGCAATGCCCATGGTTTACAAAATTTCCTAGATACTAATATCAAATGAGTCTCTTGTTCATCCTAAAAAGAAAAGAGGGGGGGTTATGACTATCCCCTTTTTGCTCATGAAAGAACTAAGACTCAGACTGCAAAAGGACTCCTTATAGCTCCAGCAACAGTAAGTCATACATCAAGGACAAAGCACTTTCAGGCACAGTGCTCTGTCTCCTGTACCATGAGGTCTCCTGGTGACAGTGAGAACACAATCCCAAGACTTGAAAATAGGCTAGGATTATTAGACATCGGGCAGTAGGCAAGCTGGAAACTAGACCCAAGCCCACAGACAGTGTTCACACCTTCAGGATCAGGCATTTGGAGGCATTAGGAAAACAAAGTGGGCTGGATACAAGCCAGGACTAGGGGCAATTAGCTGTTGAGTGTGACCATGGTTAGAATGCTTCAGTCTGATTGTACTACAGAAAGGTCATCAGCAATGGTAGAAACATGTGCCATGTGGGCAGGCTTTTCTGCAAATAGGAAACTGACACCTCTGGGTTTGAAACATATGAGATACAGTTCTGAAATCTGTTCATGAATATGATAGGTTTGGGTTTTGCTAGAGATGGTATGTTTTGAATACCAACAGTATAAAGAGCAGTGGCTTTAGAGTCCAGTAGATTTGGCTTTGAACCTCATCTCTACTTTTCACTAGATATGTGTCCCAGAACACGTTACTGTGCTCTGATGAGCTTCAGTTTCCCTGACCATAAAATAGTAATGATAATACCTATACATCAGAATCATTGTGAAAATGGATGAAATAATAAATGTAAAGTTCCTGGCATGTAGTAAGCAATAAAGAAGTATTACTTCCTTTTTCTACTCCCTACCTTAAAAAATATCAGTTTGGATCTTCCTTGGCAGCTAGGATGAAATAAAAACATAAATCATCTAAAGTCATACCTTACAGGATAATCATATATGAATATATACTAACCTTCTAAGATGGCCCCATTGAAGATCCTTGATTTTTTTTTTCTTTTTCACCTGGAAGTGATCATATTAACTCAGTGCCTACTTCATTCTTGTTTCATTTTCTGGAATAGAAATTGCAATAATCTTCTCCTAAATTTCAATCTAAGTGATTAACATAACAAAAACATGTCAGCTATAGTCAGAATCCAGCTCCCATGATTTTCTCTAGGACTGATGTTGCCAAATGCTACCTGAAAGAAAAAAATGAGTGTCTGATTGCTAGGTGAAGTCCAAATGTTGCTCTGGACAATAACCATAGACCCAGAGAAGCCTTATATATCTGGCTACCTATGACTTTCTTTTAAAAATGCAAATACAATCTTTTCAAAATCTACAGGTATTCTTCCATTAAAATCTTTTGCTGTCACCTCAAACTCCATGAATACCCTCTACCCATAAACTGAGCCCTCCTCCCAACCACCCTATTTCTATCTATACCTGAATGTTCTTTGACTCTCAGAAATAAGAAACTGGAAGGACTCCTATTAAATGTATTTGGTCCAATGTCAAAATGTTTCCGCTGCATCCCTGATTTCTTTCAGTGTAGAGGAACTGACCACTTCCTTGTTGCATTATTCTCATTCTTGGTAAAGTTCTTCCATAAATCTGTCTGGGATGTTTCTCCTTATGTTTTCCCTTCCCCCACCCCCATTCACTAATCCTGGTGCTGTCTTCAAGAGCAATAGGGGATACACAGATCAATCTCATTCTTCTTTCACACTGGAGGCCCAGCAATATGCAAGACAGCCATTATGTTTATATGTACGTTTTCTGCTCTGAATCAAACATTCAATTCAAAAAACATCTGCTGAGGGTCAACTGTGTGCCTCACACTGCTATAGATGCTAAGATGGAAGAACTAAATAACACATGGCATTGACATATAAGATGGTCACACTAGTCACAAAGAACAATCTGGATGTGACCTGGCTTCCAGATTACTCACCCTCTCCCTCCTCCAGATACACTATGGCTTCCTGATGCTTCTCTTCAAGCATGGTACCCAGAATGTGGGAGAAAATAAAACAGATGGGTACGCTGTGCTCCTAGGTATTTACCCAAAGGAGCTAAAAGCTATGTCTACGCAAATACTTCCACATGGACGTTTGCAGCTTTATTCAAAATTGGCAAAACTTGGAAGCAACCAAGATAACCTTTTAATTGGGGAGTGGATAAACCATGGTACATCCAGATAATAGAATATTATTCAGTGCTAAAGAGAAACAAGCTGTTACGCCACACAAAGACATGGAGAAATCTTAAATGCATATCGCTAAGTAAAGAAGCCAACCTAAAAACACTACATTCTGTATGATTCTACTATGTGACATTCTGGAAAAGGTCATAGTATGGAGACAATGAAATCACTGGTTACCAGGGGTTAGCACGAGAGAAGGACAAATAGGTAGAACACAGGGCATTTTTACGGCAGTAAAACTACTGTGTCTAAACCATAATGGTGGATACCTATCATACTTTTGTTCAAACCCATGGAATGTACAACAGTGACTCCTAATGTAAATGATGGACTTTGAGTGATAATGATGTGTCAATGTAGGTTCATCAACTGTCACAAAGGCAGCACTCTAGTGAAGGATGCTGACAATCTAGGAGGCTGTGAATGTGGAGGAGGGGGCATGGGGTAAAATGGGGGAAATTTCCATATCTTTCCCTCCGTTTTTAGGTCAACCTAAAACTTCTCTAAAAAAATAATCTTTTTTTTTAAAGATTTTATTTATTTATTTGACAGAGATCATAAGTAGGCAGAGAGGCAGGCAGAGAGAGAGGGTGAAGCAAGCTCCCTGCTGAGCAGAGAGCCTGATGTGGAGCTCGATCCCAGAATCCTGGGAACATGACCTGCATCGAAGGCAGAGACTTTAACCCACTGAGCCACCCAGGCACCCCTAATCTTTTAAAGAAATTAGTAGAAAAAAGTAGAGGGGTGAGTCTGTGTATTACACCAATGTCAATTTCCTGATATTATACTAACAGTGGGATATGCTGGAAGAAGGGTGCACAGGAGCTCCCTGTATGTTTCTTTGTAACTTCCTATGAATCTTTATTTAAAAATTAAAAGTTTAAAAATAAGTGGATGGATGAGTTGCCACTGGCAAAGGCTGCTGATAAGACAATTCAAAGTCTAATAAAAGGCCCAAACCAGGGGCACCTGGGTGGCTCAGTGGGTTAAAGCCTCTGCCTTCGGCTCAGGTCATGATCTCAGGGTCTTGGGATCGAGCCCCGCATCAGGCTCTCTGCTCAGTGGGGAGCCTGCTTCCTCCTCTCTCTCTGCCTGCCTCTCAGCCTACTTGTGATCTCTGTCTGTCAAATAAATAAATAAAATCTTAAAAAAAAAAAAAAAGGCCCAAACCAGGGTGGGTTCATCTACAAAATATCCCTGGAAATGACCACCAAGGAGAAGAAAGAAGACTGTCAGCTAAAGGTCCATGCCCTGCCCTCCCCAGAACATAGGGTATCTTTCTGGAAGAACAGCCCTGAGCTCTGTGATCTGTATCTGCAGGGCCTTCTTTTCACTCCTATTCTGAAATGTCTGGATGGGCAGAGTCTGTAGTCCATGCTCCTTGTCACCTGGAGGGCCTATGTGGAATGGCAGTGAGAGTTCCTGAACCATCAGGCTCCAGAGTCCAAAACATCTGTCTTTAAAATTCAGGTCAACTAATGACCAGCAGCCATAGTGAGCTGTGCATATTAGGCTTTCACAAAACAGAGATGGAGACAAGCATTATTATCACATAGGGCTGTGAGAGGAGGCAATGAAATAATTTATACGAAGCACCTAAAAACTCCGGCATCCACCAAAACCTCAAAAAACATTTGTGGTCTGAGAGCCTCCTGCATGAGTTAGGTCCAGGTTTTTAGGCTACACTCTAATTCCCTTTGCAACACCAAAGAGAAGTTCCACCGTTTGCCTGCTTGCTGATACCTCTCCAGTTTGCCATGATATCTCAAATATCCAGCTACTCCATCCAAAGCTCTTTCAACCATCTGCAGTAAAGGATGAATTTGTTTTTTGTTTTTTTTTCTTTCATTTTTTTATTCCAATCTGCCATGGACTAGTCCTTTCATAAAATACAATAAAAATGAATTACTAGAGAAATGCAATTTTAAAAACAAAGTGTAAGCCTCTTTTTAAAAAATTTTTAGTTTTGGACAAAATCACTCTGGAAAATCACCATAAAAGTTTATCAATGCTTCCTTTCACTTTCTCTCCTTCTCATTACTGGCTGACAATGAACAGTGGACAGAGCCAGGCCATGGACTGCACTTCAGGCAGTGCCTCTCTGGTAGCTCCTCTCTCCATGCTTCTGATGACGTTAGTCACAAAACACAACTAAGTACTTACAATCTCCATTTTTCATATCAGTGTAAATTACCCACCTAGACTGCATGTTCTCTGAGTGCCAGGGTCACTCCACTACACCTTAAGATCAGACAGATGATTCAGAGGGGCTCAAACCCTTGCTGATAATCACATATTAAACAGCTGTATGTTACTCCTACTTTTTCACGATTTAGACAACTTGATAGTGTATTTGTGAAGACCTCCCCAAGGAACACATTGTGTCCCTTTGGCAACCTGCCCTACTTGCCCGCCCTCCGCCTACCTGTGTGAGGCTCTTTTTCACCACCTGCTTTAACTCCATTTAACCATAAGGCACTAGATAGAGTCACTGTTTCTCTTCCAGTCAGGGACAAGACAGAATAAATCACAGAAAATCCCATTCATCAGGAAAGCTGGCGCTGGCTCGCCAAGTGAACAATCAAGGAAATGGATGCTTATATTAATTTACTTCCAGGGGACACTGTTATTCTCACCTCTGTGTCTCTCTAAGGTCGAGCCTCTGATAGCTGCTCAATAAACACTTGTTCGAGCCCGTGGTAGAGGGCAGGCTGCATCTCAGCGGCTGCAGGCCACACTGTCAATCCCGTCCCTTGGCAGGCAATGGCAGAAAGGGCCCTCAGCAGAAAGGGGCAATGACTGGCTGCGTTACAGGAAGGAGCCTCGGGCTCACCTAGACCAGTGGTTTTCTATCCTGGCTGCACCATGGAATCACCTGGGGAACCTAACTACCCAGGGCTGCCTCCCAGACACAGAGTTTTTTTTTTTTTAATATAACTGTTCTGAGGTGAAACCTGAGCATCAGACTCCATAGGTAATTCCAGTGTACAGCTAGGATGAGAAACTGCTGACTTAGAACGCCCTCACATTCATGCTGGTACTTAGTAGATGTTCCTTAAATGTTTGCTGAGTGGGTGAATGGCTCAATCAATGGATTGACCCATTGATTAATCTAACTTGATCCACCTGGATTTCCATCCAATTATCAGAATGAGTCTGTAGCAAATATGGCTCCTGTCTCCTTAGAGTCCTCATCTCCAGTGTGCGTCTCCTCCCAAGGTCCAGTCTTAAACTCTGGCCAGAAAGCACTCCTCTTCCAATCTCTTGCTGGTGGGAGGGGGGCTTGTTTCTGGATCACTGGTGCAAGGAAAGCACGAACTTAGCTCATCTTCACCTTTTTCAAGCAAGAAACTCTCAAGCTTTCTCAAATACTCACCCAGAAGGCCCCCACAAATACCACTGGCCTCAATTCATACAGGATGGGAACATGTTATCTCATCTATTTTGTGTTTATTTAGTGGTTGTTCTTCGATTGTTTTTCTGGCCGTCTGTGGGTCCAGGATGCTATCTCAGACAACAGACTTCCAGAGCACAGAAGCCCAAGAACACTTAGTACAAAGTGACTGGTTTGTAAAAAGTCTAGTAAATGGATGTTGCTGTTGCACTGCTCTAGAAGGGAAGGATAGAAGGGGTGGGGGGGTGGATTGGGCAGTGTGTGAAGTGAACAGGAAAAGAGGAAGCAATGTGATGTGCAGGCCTAGAAGGGACATGAGATGCTGGCTGCCCACTGTGGGCAGGCACAGGTGACACACGTGAGGAGGAACTGTCCATCACCCCATCCCAAGGGACGGAGAACAGCTAGCCAAACTTCAAGTTCTCTGCTGGGAATGTGTGCCTGGGGTTGCCCCAGCTTCTGACCCCTGGCCGCTCCCCAAGCTGCGGCCACTGCTGATGCTATTTTTAACTGAACAGCAGCCTCCTCTTTTCCAGCTTATTTCCATGACCCCAGAGAGCCACTTAACTTTCATCCTCCCTCTGGACCCTAAACCTCCCACTCCCACCCAAGGCTTACCCTGAGTCAATTCAGGATGCTACACTGAGATGTTTGGAAAGAGATGAATGTAGGGTAGCCAGGAAGTCAGTTGTGAAAGCCAACACTTACTTTTTAAACTAAGGAAAATAAAAAGGAAATATATTAGCTCCAGGGAGAGCACTTCCTCTAGTATCCAATAAGCGGATACTTCCCAGGTTCCCCCGTAGGCCTGCATATTGATGGCAACCCATCAGTAGCACTAACAGGCATTTTCTGGTATATTTCTGTCTACTCATTAAAAGAGGAAAAGAAAAATTGCACTAATATGGGCACCCCTGTTTCCCCACACTCTGTTAGATTCTATTCATGGTTTTTCTCACATAAACCTTACAATCCATGAGCTAAGTTAAGCGACCCGCCCACAGTCACACAAATTGCAATTAGCAGAGCTGGGATTCAAACCTAGTACTTTGTGACTTCTAAGCTTCCCTCTGAAAGCAAGTCTCACACTCCTGTCACCAGAAAGAGTAATCTATCCCCAGCCCATTAGACCACAAGCTTTCCAAGGCAGGAATCATGAAGCCCCATTACACTGGTATCCACTGGGCTCCATAAATCATGTGGGTTGACTGAACTACCAGCTTCCAGAAAAGAAAGAGGAAAACATAGCCACCATCCACATGCCAGTAGAATATGAAAAAATATGTGCCTTCTTTTCCTCCACACGTTTCTTAGGTGGCTGGAGAAAAAGAGGAAGGCGTCCATCCAAGAGTGGTCAACTACAGACCATCCCAGAATCAGTGATAACATTTCCCAGTCTGAGAAACACCTCTCAACTGTAGGGATTCCAAGAAAATGATTCTCATCATCCAACAGATACTTACTGAACACCTACTATGTGCCAAGGAGTCTATTAGGTGTTGGGGATAGTGAAAAAAGTATTCAGCTTCTGTCCTCATAAAGCTAGTAGCTTCAGGGGGAACAATGCCGGGCTTCAGAGTCATGGGTGGGGTAGGGGCATCTCCTGACACACTACCTTAAATTTAGAGCTCAGGCAGTTTTGTGGGAGGAGAAGGAGAAATAAAGGAAACCAAACACGTTGCTATGCAACCGGATGATATATTCTTAGCTGGAGCAGGCAGAGCAGCAGCATGGCGCAGGGAGTGGGTGAGGGGAGGAGAAATGGGGGAGGTGGCAGGAGTGCCGAATGGGAGGCAAAGTGGTGCACAGTGAGCACCGCCGCTGAACACACAGGCTTCTCCCCTGGAGCAGCTCACAGTTGGACACTGCACAGAATCATGGTCACCAGAGGCAGCAAGATACTATGGGGACAGCCCCCAGAACCACAAAGAAAGGGCCTCCTGCCCAGCTGCAGAAATCCTTGTTTTGGGGCCTGAAGTTAGCCCACCATTATTAAATCTAGGTCTGTACAGAATACAGAGAACAGCATTAAAGCCCTGTATGTGTCCCGCCTGGGGGAATACACGTCCATCAGGGGAATGAGACACACATGCATAAACAGAGCACCAACAAGGATTTCTTAAGCACTTCCTCCATGTTCCTTCTGCAAGGTGCAGGATGTGTGGGGCTGAGGAAGGGCTCCACTGTGGGTGAGGGCATGCAGAGGACAGCATGTGCTGACAGACACTTGCGGGGACTCGGGCCCGAGTGTTAGACCTGGCTTGGCCGTCCATAGGCTCTACACAGCCTGCAGCAGGGCTCTCTGGGCCTCAGTCTCTGGATCTCTGAAATGAGCAGTTCCGATATGGCTGAATCCTGATAATATAAATGCAAAAGGACTGCAGAGACAGCAGAACTAGTATCAAATGGGATACTCAGGAAGCGCCTATGCAAGAGGTAGGACTTGAGAATGCCGTGGGGGTGTCTAGTCTTTGCTGAGGGCCTATTGTGCACCCCGACCTGACCATAAAGAACTGTTTCCCCATTTTTAGTATATGTGCTGCCAAAACAAGCACAACTGATTCCCCATTTTTAGAGTTGAAGAAGCCCAGCCTCAAGGAGGCTCAGTAACTTAACCCACACAGCTAGGAATAGCGGGTGCAAGATTCAAACCCAGACCCACCTGGCTCCCTGGCCTGTGCACTTTCTACTGGATTGCACTGCTTCTCCAAGATGGTAAGGCTTGCATCAGAATGCAGCAAGAGAAGGACTGCAGGAAGCAACAGGCGCAAAGACACTGGTAGGCTGAAAAATGGCCAGCATTAACAAAGGGCAGTTCCTGTGGATGATGACCAGGGCTGTGAGTGTAAGGAGGGTTCGGTGAGCAGAAAGAAGGGGAACCAGGCAGTCCCTAGCATGGCGCTAAATGCTATGGAAAAGAAAATGGTATATTAAACAGTCCTTGCCCTGAATTAATTTGCAACCAGGGTGATAAAACATGAAAATTAACATTAGTGAACTGTTACAAAAATTACCAAAAATAAATCATAGCATAGTTTAAATGGGTGAAGTGTTGCTTCTGATCTGGGTGGCTGCTGGGAGTTTGGTGCAGGAAGGTGACTAGAGGTAGGCTTTAAAGGATTCAGGAGGAGGGTGGATGGGCATAGGGGAGAACGGTGAGGACCTGTGGGACAGGAAAAATCTCATCCATAGGAGGAAAAGCAGGAAACACAATCTGTGGAAGACCACTTCACTTAGAAGATGCTGGTGGGAAACACTACTAACCAACTGGGTTGGGTGAGCCAAGAGGGCCTCCGCTGAGGGCATGAAGGGTCCAATCCTTCACCAGAAGGCTATGAGAAACTGCTGGCCATGCTCAGGCAGAGGAAAGAAATGGTCCACAAGGAGTTTAAGGAAAGGAAGACAGCAGAGCTCAGAGAACCAGGGAAGAAGCTGATAAGCATGGGATGACAAGGGTCTCAACTAGGCATTGGCACTGAGGATGGCAAGGAAGGACTAGTCTCCGGAATGTTTCAAGGATGAGCAGAAAAGTCCTAGTGATCGGTGAACAGGAGACAATTACCCTCACTGAAAACTGAGACAATGAGAGTCCCATATTCAGAATGAGCGAAGTCCAGCAAAAAATAAAACCTTGGGGGTAGGGTGATGACCAGGTTGATCAGCTTCCTATTAGGCATTCTGTCTAAGGTTTCTCTAGGATATTCAAGCAAAAAAATCATGAATCACAAACCCAGGAAAAGGAAACCTGAGGCTGCAGGAAGGCAGGAGGCGTCACCCATCACCCAGGGTAAGACAGCCCTCCACAGCTCTTTAAGCCCCCAGGGAAGGCAAGTCAGCCCCCAGGGAAGGCAAGTCAGCTGCTCTGTGAGTTAGGAACTGTACGTACTGATAAGAGAAGTCACAAGGAGAATGGAAACAGAATCCCTGAGCCAACATTTAATTATTCCCATCAAGAGAGCAACAGAAGCTCTCAAAAAGGGTCAGGCCCAGGAGAATCTAGTCCACTTCCCTCTCTAAGCAGGACTTCTTCCTGTCTCTAGTGAGGGATCACCAGCCTTGCCAGGGACAGAGGATCACAGGGGACCTCACCCAGCATGTCGGTACAGAGATATAGGATAAGACCTTGAAGTCAGAAAGATCTGGGTGTGAATGACAGCTGTTCCACCTGAGTGTGCATGGGCAGGTTGCCCAACCTGTCTGAAAAGTAAGACAGATAAGTGTCTTAGTGTCAGGTACCTAGCATAGTGCAGGGCATACAGATGGTATCAGTTAAATGTTAGTTCCATTTACCCCCATCTGAGAGCAGGCTTTTGCATTCCCATTCAGTTCTCAATGATACAGTTTTCCCATTGATATCTACTCAGAGTGCTTAGTTATATGCTCTGGGACAGCACAAAATACATCAGTTTCCCTTTATACCGGCCAAATATTGATCATGTTTCCCCTGAAGCTGGGTTTCGGACATCATAAACAGAATTCCATCCTCATGATAAAAGTCGGACAGACATACAGCAGGGGGGAGGGGCTATGCATTCTGTAAATGCAGCCCAGAGCTTCCAAAATGTCAACTCCACCTGACTGTCAATAACAGCTGAAATTCTGCTATCAGAGGTCTACTTCTTTAGTTTAACATGCTTCTTTTAAATATCGAACTCCCATGAGGAAAGCCCATGGAGCAGCTACCAGTCAGTCATAAGTTACAAAAGGTACATTAATTTATTAACTGCCTGGGCAAGCAAGAGTTTTGATGCCTTTGGAGAGGAAGAGGGGGTCATTTTGGAGCTGAGATCACGGATCCTATTTGGGGAGGTCGAAGTGAGTCAGAAACCAGAGGGCAGAGGGGCCTAAAAGAGCAAGCTCACAGCTCCCCGGCGATCTGAACAAGAGGGGTCATAAAAGAGACAACCTGTTGGCTGGAGTTAGCCAGCAATGACAATGCGGGACCCTGGGATGTAATATGAGAGTCAGTAAGGCAGTACTTCCCTGCACTTCCCAGTACCAGAAGGTTATCACAAAGCACCACAGAAAAGCCATCTCCACTGTCCATAAAACCAAAATGAAAGCGATCAAGGTGCACCAGGAGAGACTGAGGTGGGAGCCAGGAAGCACTTCCAGATAACAGGGAAAATTTCACCTCTGCTTTCCTCACCACCCCCTACTCTCCTGAAACTGTTCCTTCAAAGACAACTCATTATCTCCTAACATCCAAACCCCAGGGTTCTACCTCCCTGCTCAGCAGATTAAAGGCCAATGCCCACACCTTCCTTGAAACCCCTGTGGAGGGAAGCCCAGGAGCCCTGGTGTGACCACTCTCTTTTTCCTTCTCACTGTGTACTCTCCTTTTCCTTCTCATTGTGACCCAGACTCTGCCTTGCTTCTCCGTGCACTTAGCCCCTTGTCCCTGAGGGGCCACTGTCCAGAAGTTCTCAGCAAGGCAGGAAGGACTGGTCTAAAGGGTCTCCACCACAGAGGGTGTCACACATGGCCAGTACATAATAAGCTACATAGTAATAGAAGCAGTTAGTGCATCAAAATGCTGGTCAAAGTATGGTTCAAGAGGATTATACCATAGAAAGCCAGAGAAGGCCCAGCTTTTTTTCTGAGGAAGACCCACTTACACAACATCAACACCTGGACTTTGACACACAAACACCCACTCAGCATATTTTCTCCAGAGAACAATTAAAAAGGAGTGCTATTAACCTCAGGGCCCTCTGCCTCCTTACTCTGGTCCTCCTGTATCCAAGGAGGCATGGGGGACTGCATCATCACAGGGACGTTCCCGTGGATGGAACCCGAGAGGAGAGAGCTTCTCTGCCTCTCCTCCTCAGGACAGCTTCTCCAGCCCCTCCTGTTGCAGGCCCTCTAGCATCCTCCCTGACCCTGCCGTGGCCTGAGATGCACTAACTGTCTTTGCAACACACTCATTCTGCCACCCTACATCTGTATTGTAGGTACCAAGATACAGACACAGATGAACAACATCAGAGAACACCATTCTCCTAACCTGTGGGCCCCCTCACCTCATTGTCTTCCCTTTCCTTCCAGCCAGGTACCACAGCAGTGTTGCCAAGCTCTCCCCCAACAAATGGGGAGCTCTGGAGGGACCAACGCCATGATGGAGAGCCACACATTGGCCCCTGAGTCCTCCTCCCTCTGCATCCACTGCTTCCCTTCAGCACCCAGCAGGGAATACCCAGTGTTCACTCTGCCCACGTAGGCCCCTCCCCACCCCTATTCATGCTAGTGACAGAGGGATACATAGAACCAAGGGGCCCCAGGAGCATCACAGAAGGGGAATATGTGACTACATGGGGAAAGGTGAAAGAAAAAATGGAAAACAGGGAAGAACTGGAGGAATTTTCTGTGACCTCTGCTATTTCTGATATATGCTATCTCAGCCACCCTTTTCGTCTTTGGACCTGGCCCTGATCATTGAGATAAACCCTTTTAACTGCTCCTCCACCTCTGCCCATTGAGCTTGGAACACTGAGATCTGTCAGATATTCTGGGCACCAGAACCCATGCAAGAAAGTTGCCAAGGCAACGGAACACTCCCCTTTGGTATAAATACTCATGGGTGATACCCCTGAGGAGTAGAGCACAGACCCCTCCCTCTCCTCTTTTAGTCAGATCCAGCAGACTTCAAAGTTAGGGGAGCCATGACTGGTTTTGACAGGGGAGGGGTGGAGAAAGGGGTCCCTCCGGACCAGCTAAGTCACTAAGGGACAATCTAGCAGGGAGAGAGGACTTTGCAGTTCTGATTGAATGCTCAGCTCCCACTGGGCCCAGAAGTGGGCATGGAGGCAGAGAAGAGACTAGAAGGGTATAGGTGGCATGAACTGTGGGAGGGGAAATAGAAGCAGTTAGTGCATCTGGAAAACCACAGACCTAGGACCCAGCACCCAGGTGTGAAACCTGAGATGCCAGTGTGCTACAGCCACTAAGAGATTTGGGAACTTATGCTCTGGCTAAAGCTGCTTTGACCTCCCCTCTTTTTTCTTTTTTTTCTTCTTCTTTTTTTCCACATCTTAACATTTATGCCTCTTCCAGGCTAACACTAACAGTTGGCCCAAGGTCTGAGGGTGCACACATGCATACACACCCCACAGACACCCAGGAAAGGAAAGGGGTTTATTTCCATTGGGAGGGGGGCACTCAGGTCACAATAGGGCGG
This sequence comes from Mustela nivalis, assembly GCF_964662115.1. Lineage (NCBI taxonomy): Eukaryota > Metazoa > Chordata > Mammalia > Carnivora > Mustelidae > Mustela > Mustela nivalis. The sequence continues at coordinate 117,463,504 of NC_139020.1, forward strand.
ATCACAAGGTCCTGCTAGGACAGTTCTCATGCCAAAAAAAGATACAGGTGGATAGGGACAGAAATAGTGCAGGACAGCAGGCAGCCTGCTCTGGCTACTTTCCCTGAACCAGAATCAGCTGAAGGCACATGCCAGGGCCGGCAGAGGCGGCATTGCCACATGAAAAGACACATGTTCGCTGATGTTTTTATACCTTCCTTCATATACTCATGGGGGCATGGTCATTCCTGTCCCCAGTGCCCACAGTCCACAGCCCAGGCAAAGGGACAGAGAACTGGGAGCAAAGAACAGAAGCCAGAAAGGCGATCTACTGTGGCCCAAACTGTCATGACCCACTCTGACTTCGGTCATGAACTCTGCTAAGTTCTTTGGTCCCAGGGGTCACTAATAACCATAGGCAACACCCTTTAGAGCCAAGAGGAAAGGAAAGAAAAGGCAAACAGCCTGCTCAGCCCACCCAGCTTGGCAGTGCCATTTTCCTCAGGCAGAGGTCACTGAGGGGCTGGCCATGGGCAGGGCTTGGCTCAATGTTGTCTGCTGGGGTCAAAGCCCAGGCTGGTTGGGAGGGCCTGGGAGCTGCCAGAAGCATGTTTAGGAATCACCAGGGTATCCCTGCCTTTATGGTGACAGAGGCTGAGCCACCCAAGTCTGAGGGAGCCCAATTGTCTTCTTTGGGGGGCCTCCCTGGAGGAGTGCCATACGGCTCTCACACCCCGCACACCACCTTGCCCAGCAATAAGTAAAGCATGTCTGGGAAGCAGTAGCTTCAGTGCAGCCAGAAGTGGAGGGTCAGCACTCGGTGGGCTCCACAGAGTCAGCAGAAAACATGCCAAAGTGGCCATCGGGCCTGCAGTCATGCCACCAGCCCTCATCGATGACCTCAAGGCCCGTGATGAGATCCTTGGGCTGGAATATCTCGGTGTTCCGGACTGCCTGGTAGTGGTCCAGGGCCCCGGCACAGAGCCATCTCCCACTCAGCCACAGGTAGTGGGCCATGGGCTCAGCCAGCCACTCAGGGCTGCAGCATCACGGCCTCCACATAGAGAGTCTCCTGCTATGGGGGTTCCTCTTCTGTCTGTGCTGGACCTGGCAGGGTGCTGGGCACTGGCTCCTAATGCAGATCTGCCCTGGGCCTTGAGGAGGCTGGGGTGGCCCTCTGCTAAAGCAGGTCTCTGGTTGGCTGGGCTGCTTCTGTAAGAAGGGACTCCTCGGTTTGCCTGGCTGGAGTTGGGGACAGATGTGGCCACGGCCCTCTCCCTCCGCTTGGAAATCTCCAGTGCATGTGCTGGCTGCTGACAAGTTCTGGCTCCTCTGTGTTCCTTAAAACCACTTCCTGCCGCTCACCCTTCCTCTGGGGTCCAGCCTCATGGTCCAGCTCCTCCCAGAAGCCCTAGTCCAGGTGGGAGGCCTCTCGCAGCTCCTGCTCCCAGGGCTCTTACTCTCAGCGCTCCTGACGCTCCTCCTCTGCCCACTGCTTCTCCTCCAACCTGAGATTCTCTTCCTCCTTCTCCGCTTTGGCCCAGAAGCTGTCTCTGCCAACCCCCCCCCTTTTTTTTAAGATTTTATTTATTTATTTGACAGACAGAGATCACAAGTAGGCAGAGAGGCAGGCAGAGAGAGGGGGGAAGCAGGCTCCCCACTGAACAGAGAGCCCGATGTGGGGTTCAATCCCAGGACACTGGGATCATGACCTGAGCCGTAAGCAGAGGCTTTAACCCACTGGGCTGCCCAGGCACCCCTCTGCCACCCCTTTTGATCTCAGATATGGCCTTGGTCTTCTGGTATACAGAGCCCCCTGGGGCCTGGGGGACCATGTCCCGGAAACTGCTGCTCTCCCTGGGGAAGGTACAGCTGCACCTGAGGCCCTGACCACCTTCTCGGCATGACATACAATGTCTTCACATTGATGGTCACATGGGCCCCTTCAGAAAGCAGCGTAAGGCTGACATGGTCAGTGCACACTCTGTTCCGCATATCATTGACACCCTCACCTGTCCACTTGATGAGGGCAAACCTGAGCAGGCCAGACTTGGGATTCTTCACCCTGTAGAAATCGTGCCACCTTCCCGCTGTTGAGCTCCCCCACCATCTCCAGGCACCCTCCCCAGTGCCCACCACCTGATGTCATTGCTGCTACCCTCATAGGTAAAGAAAGCCCAGTCATTCTGGAACTTTCGGTGACCACACCCAAGCAGGCCTCCTGCAGCGCCAGCCCCTCCTAGTTCAGGTTCACAGCTACAGTCGGCCCCACGGGCCCCATATCACTGCCACCCTGACCTCTCTTATTTTCCATACTTCCTCCCAGACCCACAAAAACACAAATTACACAAGAGACAATGCTAGGATCAAGCATCCATGTCCCAGTGCTGTTCAGGGAAGACTGTGCCTTGACCCCTGCCCTAAGCAGACACCATTCCATTCAAATGTCCATCTCACCCATTCCCTGCATCCAACCCACACCCAGAGCATCATCTTTAGCCCATTCTCTTCTCTAGATCCCAGTGCTCCCATCTGTAAAAAGTAGCGGAGGGGAGCTTTCCTCTCCTCCTTCCAACCTCCAATATTTCCATAAAAGGAAAGAAAGAAAAGAAAAAAAAAGATGAAATTTTACATGTGAGGACTTCTTGGAGAAACTCTTTTAAGAAGTAGTCAGTACCAGCAGCCCTACTGTCAGAAGGGAGGGGTCCCCAGGAGGGTTTCTAACAGTCCCAGTCCTCATTCTTGGAGGGAGGGATGGACCAATCAAGAAAAAGTATCTTAACTCCTTTCCCCTTGCTATCCACAGCCTCACCATTGCTCTCCACAAGCACCCATTGTACCCAGCCTGAGCGACCCACACATTAGCAGCCACACCCCAACATCACACAGTTCTTTATCACTCCTATCTCACACTCACTCAGCCTGCAGCACCACCGGACTCAGCCTTCCCAAAGCCTTCCCCAGCACACAACCCAAAGGACTCTTCCCCCAACTCCTAAAGACCTGTCTGTACCAGTTATGGGACACATCACACTCCGCGTTTTATCATTTATTTTTTGGAGGCCCCACAGAGCATTTAGAACAGTGTTGTGCACACAGAAGGCATGTAAGTGAAGGTTTGTTTTAGGGTGGATTTTTAAAAGTCATTCATTGTTCAACAACACCTGGCAACTTAAGTCTCCAAGACATCCCTTCAGAAGGAGAATGGAACCCCCCACATCCTCTGCTGCCTTTGCCAGCAGAGCTCTCCTCCTCCCCTTCTAAATGCCCCATCCCTGCTCTTGCCTGAAACACCCTTTCAAATTCCAGTTACCCACATTATCATAGCTGCTCCACCCCATCAGCCCTTTCCCCTACTCAGGATGGCTCAGGACCCCACTCTCCAAACTCTGACATCACTAAACCATTTCCTGAATTTCCCATGGAGCCAAACAAGTTGGGATGATAAAGCACCATCACCAGCTTTAGAACAAACACTTTGGGACATATACCTATGTGGCCATCTTTTGTCAGGTCATACCTCACAGCAGCTGTCTGTGTTCCTAGGTCCGGATTCTAGGACCTCTTAGCAACCTTGAACCTCTACACAGAATTTCTGAACTTGCAACAGCCACTAGGTTTCCTGGAAGGAAACTGGTATTGTCTCTCCCTGTTAGGAAACTCTAATGACCAATGAGTCCTACCCTCCTCCCAGAGGTGAAGCAGATATGAGGGCCACCCCTTTCGTTCTCCCAAGCTCCCTGACAGTGGGCTCAGGACCATGGTAAAAGGATGGGCTTTGCTACCAGATGATCCAGGGTTCAAATCCTTGGACAATCTGGTGAACCAGCATCTACTGAGTACCTACCTACACTTGTCCCAAGGGGTCAGGGGCTCTTAGGGTATGGTGCTCAGACCACCACCAGCAGCAGCAGCACGTGGGAACTTGTTAGAAATGCAAACCCATGGGCCAACCTCAGACTTGCTGAATCAGAAACTCTGAGAGTAGGGCCAGCAACTTGTGTTTTAACAAATTTTCCAACTGATTCTGATACACAAATTTGAGGACCACTGATCTAGACCCTGGGGATACACAAAAATGAAAAACCTAACATCTAGACCAGCAGTTCTTGTCCTAGGTGCACATTAACATCCTTGGGGAGCTTTTAAAATAATACCAAAGCCTGGTCCCATTCCAGACCAATTCCCTTAGAATCTCGAGGAGGGGACAAATAATCATATTGCAATGTGTAGAGAACAAAGATTGAACAAGTGTACAATGAGAAGAGAGAAAGCATTGAGGAGATCAGAGGAAGTGGCTTTACTACATGTGCCTCTCTTTTCTCATCTGTAAAATGGGGGCCATAATAGCCGTCCTACATGAGATGGTGTATATAAACGCCTGGCATACAGCTTATGCTCAGCCTGCATTAGTTTTCTCCCTCCCTTGGACGAGGCCCTTGCTGACTCTTAGCTCAGCAATTAGACCGAAGTATTTAGAATGTCCCTTATATCAGTTCATCATCAAGGACCCCAGCCATGAAGGGAAAACCTGCTGGCTATTCACAGGTTTGGCCAAGAGCTCTCTCCAGCAGCCAGCAAGATGTCCCCAGTGTCTTCAGTCCCTGTTCTGAAAAACAGCCTGAATCCTTGGGAACCAGACCGTCCCCAGAGGGCCACTCAGAGCCCAGACCCCAGCTCTAAGATCCTCAACTCTTTCAAAGAACAGCTCTTTAAAACAACTTTACAAAGGCCATTTGAATTACACAGGAACACATTGCCCTAGTCCCACTCTTCCAGACTCTTTTTGCCTGTGGTTCCAAGCAGGTCCACTGGCTTGGAGTAAGCTCTCTCCACATCAGGCGGTCCTTCCTGATGCAGATCCTCTCATTATTCAATCTCCCTGCCCAGCAACATCTGAATTCAGGCTTATAGGGGACTTGGCAATAGCCCCAAATCAGCCCACCCTCCCTCCCCACAAGGCAAGGAGTGGGCGTTCAGTCACAGAGAGTGCCCTGGGTCTCCTGTAATGCTGCAGACATGCAAGCAACCCACAACCCTCCTGAACTGAACAGAGAAATGGGGGACTTCCTTGTAGCTGCCTCCTTGGGCTCTATGCTTATCCCAGCAGATGCTGAAAACATTTCTGGTCTCCTCTTGAGAACAACCTTTGCTGTTATTTCAAAATAAACAATAAACAAATTGGGTCATTACTTTGTAGGCAAACCTTGGTTTTTTGGTTTTGGGTTTTTTTTTTTTAATACTAAAACCACTATCACTAAGGTTGCCCAGATTTGATTCACTCTTTCCCCAGATTTCCCCCAAATGAAGCTGAGTTGTTTCCAAAAATTGAATCAACCTTCAAAGAACAAGGTTTTGTCACTATTAAGGATAATTCAGGGAAAAAGAAATCTGCAGCACCACACTGGAAGAAAACAGTTTCCAGAATGCAGAGCCCACAGGGTTTGATCATAGGTGGCATCCCTGGCCTTGAGTCCCCCTCAGGGGGCCTGCTTTGAAGGAAGGGCCACTTCAAGTGGGAGGGACAGGGAACCAGTCAGTATGCCATCATCTATGAGAGGCTTCAAAAAGCAAACTCCAGGGGCACCTGGGTGGCTCTGTCAGTTAAGTGTCTGCCTTCAGCTTGGGTCATGATCTCAGGGTCCTGGGATCAAGCCCTGCATCACACTGGGCTCCTTGCTCAGCAGGGAGCCTGCTACTCCCCTTGTTTGTACTCTCTGTCAAATGAATAAATAAAATCTTGAAAGGAAGGAAGGAAGGAGGAAGGGTGGGGCAGGGGAGAGAGAGAGAGAAAGAAAGAAAGAAGGAAGGAAAGAGAAAGAAAGGAAGAAAGCAAATTCCCACACCAAATAAAGGAGTGGCAGATGAGACACAGAGAGAAGAAGGGACAATACTTCAGAGAAAAGGGTTTGGACACCCTAAAAGCAGGAACCAGGACCATTCTTCAAAGAGGTGATGGGCTACCAGGGGAGAAACAGTATCTTCAGAGGCCAAGGCCTGGCCTAGTTTCCTGCCTCTGACCCACAGAACCCCCACAGAAGAATCTGGAACATGAAACAGGAAGAAATATCCCTGCAGAAATGGTTGCAAAGGAACAGGAAAAATAAAGGTGCCACACAGCTTTTCTCCTGTTCCCTGAGCAGTAATGCTAGGCCCTGATTCCCTCCCAGATGCTGCCAAGTCACCCTCTCCTGGCCCCATCACCCCTCCTCTTCCTTCCCCAAGTCCTGCCACATGCAAAATAAGACCTCTACCCGGGCTGGCCTGAAAAGAATGAGATATTTTCTCCTTGGCTCTGCATTTTCATTCAGCCTTACAATCTCAGGCCAGGCAAAAAGCCCGAAAGTGTTCGTGCTACACCCCAGTGCTCGCCTCCAGTATTGTCAACTGGCCCAGCAGCCAGACCCTGGGCCCCAGGAGTGCCGATGGAGCTGCCCTCACAACTCTTAGGAAAACATGGCCGAAACCCGGAACATGACCCATGTCTGGCTTTGCTCCTCAGTGCATGCTGGGCTGGGACTCTAATGGAGCAGAGGGAGGCAGGCGGGACAGGGCAATAGCTGTGTCTTTCAGCAGCACCTGGTCTTTGGCACTAATGATGCAAAGAGATACTGGGTAATCAAAATGATGGATAATCAATAACCCAGCATAATGGACATTATTGTTAGGAGACAACATGATTTTTCACAGCAGAGTTATGAAGGACCTATTTGTTCAAAAATGAATCTGTTTTTCCTGAACACAAAGAGGAGGAATGATAGAAAACAGCCACATGAAAAGAGAAAGTCAGCTCAGGATTTAAAATTGTCCACATAACACACATATAGAAATAACTGAGAGTTAGCTGTATGAGAAAGAAACATAGGAAGTTAAAGTTGAGAAGAACATAAGACATCCAGTGTCTCATTTTACAGATGAGAAAACTAAGGCCCAAAGAAGTGAGGTGGTATCTCATGTCATATAGCCATTTGGTAGAAGAGCTGGAATTAGACCTGAATGTCTAAGCAGAGCACTATTCATTCTGCCACCTTGGTCCAAAGGCTTCCCCTTGGAATCTGTCTCCTAGACCCTCAGACCTCTTGGTAATGGCTGTGTCTGAAATCACCATATTTCCCTACACACAAGTCACCCTTATGTGCTACTGACTACCCTAGGTTGAATACCAAAATGATTCATGAATTACTGCCCAACTGTCTGAAGTCATAACATGGTCTTTGATGGCACCTCTTCATATGATTCAAATCAGTAGCTAGGATCAATGTCCTCACGTTCAAGTCTAACAATCATCTTGGTATTTGGGTGACTCTTGATTTTTCCTAAAACTCTTTGACATTGTACCTAACATGATGGTCACCAAACCCTGGGGGTTAAAGTTGAAGGAGGGATTGAAATACCTATTTCATAAACTTCCTTGTGGAACTTACCTGTAAATAAACAGCTGGCAAGAGGGGTAGAGAGATTATAACAGAATCCTCCTGACTTCCAGGCCTGAGCTCTTTCCTTAGCAAGTTGAGAACAGGAGTCAGAAGCTAAAATTCACAAGAAGTGGGGGCACCAGGGTGGCTCAGGGGGTTAAGCATCCAACTCTTGATTTCAGCTCAGGCCATGATCTCAGGGGTAGTGGGATCCAGCCCCATGCTGGGTTCTGCAATGGGTGCGGAGCTTGCTTAAGATTCTCTCTCTTCCTCTCCACACCCCCACCCACTTGCAGTGTGCTCACTCTCAAGTAAATAATTAAGTAAATAAAAATTAAAAATAAAATTCACAAGAAGCTTCAGAGGCTGGTCCCCTAAGGACACTGATAACCTGTAGACAAACAGAAGATACCAGGGTCTGGGGCAAACTACCCAGTGTCATACTTCAGCAATACCTCCTTTTGCTTTCTTTTCTTTTGTATTAAAGTATAACTTGAACACAGTTGAGTATATAAATCATAAGAGAAGAGCTGGGTAAATCTTTGCACATGTATGTACTGACGCAACCACCATCCAGATGGTTATGTAGAGCATTTACAACTACCCAAAGGCTCCCTCATGCCCCCTTCCAACCAAGAGTAATCTTTATCCGACCTGTACCCCACAGACCAGGTTTCACTTGTTCCCAAACTTCATATAAATGAATGAGTGTAGTACATATACTTTCATATTTGGCTTATTGGACGACATTCTGTTTGGAAGTTTCTTCCGTGCTGTTAGTGTGCCAGTAGGATGCTCTTTAACACTCTGTTATATGCTGTATAACACTCTGTTGCAACAATACACAACAATGTATTTATTCATTCAACTGCTTACAGAAACCTTCTGTTTCCAGTTTGATGTTGTTATGAATAAAGCTGATAGGAATGTTCTTGTACATATTTTAATGAAGATAAACCCTCATATCTGTTGAGTATATCCAGGTGCAGAACTGTCAGGTCATGGGGTATACATAAATTTTTTTATAAATTTTTCCAAAGCAATTGCACCAATATACACTCCATTAGCAAAGAGAGTTCCTAGAACTCTGCGTCCCCACCAGCACTTGGTATTATTGGTAAAGACTCTTCTTTAAAGTCTCACAAGGCACCCCAGGTCGATTTCCAGACAACAGACATCAGTCTTCAAGTAGCTCTTAAAAAAACTCTAACAATTTTACTTCTTGAACAGAGTAAACCACCTAATCTTCATCAGACCATACACTGAGACGTGCAGAGAGATCTCTGCCCCTGATTTAAATATCTGGGGATTTCACTATCTCCTCCTTCCTGGGTAGATGTCACTAAGCTATACCACCTACCTTTAATCTCTGTTCTAGGAAATATTCAAGATGGCTCAATCAGGAACTTTAATTTACACACAATCACAAGTAAGTCCTGTTCTCAATGTGTATGGGCTTCTTTGCTGCTATAAGGCTATTTCTATCTTCTGAATGGTGAAGGTTGCCCCATAAATAAGAGAGTTATTACTCATTTCATTTGTTTTTATGTAGCTTGGCAAATGTTACTCAAACAATCTACACACTCTTAAAAAGCACATATTTTAGGTTACTGAGCTAGACATTCTGGAAGTCTCTAAAACAAAACAAAAACAAAAACAAAAACAACCAATCACCAGGCTTTCTTTAAGGGAGTAGGGCCGTAGGGTAAATCACAGGGAATATTGTCACTGCCTTCTTCCTCTCACTTTACCCAGCAAAACTCTTTCCCAGATAAAATGAGGTCAAAACAAACATCAGTCACGGACTTTTCCCTTGCTTTTGGGGAAATCAAGTCTTAAGGAAATGAAAATGGAAAAGGGAAACAGTCCTGGATATAGGGCCATGGTGATAGAGTAAATGGGTGACTGAAGGTAATGACAATAATGCCTACTTTTCTCTTGGGACTTGGTCAAGCTCAATCTTATCCTTTCCTTCCCTGAGCTCTGCCCACCACCACCTTCCTTCTCTTCAGCTACTGTCTCTTGATGCCATTGTCCAAATGACTGAAGAGAAACATGCTATCCAATTCACACTTTACCACCAAGTGCAGTGCCCAAGACATGACATATTCCCCAACTTTACAAAATATACCAAACTTAAAGAACATCTCTGTGGTGATCGCTACATGTAAGAAGAACTCACTGTGGACTGGTATGTGCAGGCAGAGTGGATGAGTCTCAAACTGCTCCTTAAAGCGGGTAAGAGTTAGTGGAGCCCTGGTAGAGAGCACTTTGCAAAGGACAAGAGTAAAAAGAAACATGGGATCTTTAGAGTCTGTATACAAGACAAGCCAAGCTTAAGTGGCTTTCCACACCACTGGGTTGCTGGGCCCTGACTCAGCTACCACTCCTGCAGATGGCCTGACTCCCTCATTAAAACAAAAGCTCTCTGAGCACAGTGACTGAGAATTTTAGGCACTTGCTTAGAAACATTCTCATGTGCGCAGACAGATGAGGCCATTCTATAGCCCTCCGTTTCTCAATTCATGGTTTCTGGATTGGCTCTCTAGATGTCCAGTGCAAGTGACAGAGAACAGCTCCCTGGCTTTTCAGGATTGAAAAGCTGATTCTGTCCCTGTGCGGAAGGGAAACCATGTTGACAGGGCAGCTAGCATTGAGAAGTGAGGGATGGGACAAGGAACAAGGCATAGGAGAGTCAGACCCACAAAGTGATTCTAGACCCAGACCCCTTTGGAACCAGTTGAAGAAGGCAGAGAGAGCATCTGAGTAGGGTCACAATACCATAGCCACCCACCCACATGAAGACACACTTCTTAGATCGCAATGCTCCCCTCCATCAAGCTTACTCTTTCTCCAGGTAGCTTTCTGGGGCCAAAATCAAGATTTATTAGGAATCTAAACTCTTAGTCCAACCTGAGGGACCACTGACTTCTTGTCACTTGGTTTAAATTTTCATTTGATTTTCCTTATACTGTCGCCTCATAAGGAATACCTTTTTTTCTGTCTGGACCAAAAGTAAAACTACCACTATTCGATGGGTAAAACAGGATTGGGCGAGACTTCCATTCTCCCCTCAGGCTCTGTCCTCATTACTGTTTGATACCTAAATAACCTTTGTAGGAAACCCATCTTTTTCAGAGACAAACATCTTTTAAGAAACAAAACAAACAAACAAAAAAAACCAAAAAAACAAAAGAGGGGCAAGGAGTAGCCATCAGTTAAACAAACACAACATTTCTCAACATTCCAGTCTTCTGGTTTCTCTGTTCATTAACTGATCTTATCCTGCTGATAAGTTTGACTACAAGTATAATGAACAACTTGAGAGAAGTCAGAGTGGGACACATCAGTAAGTGCTGCTTGAGGGCAGAAAGTTGGCCTTATTCACTGCTGTCTTCCTAACACTTACCTTAGAGCTGCACACACACAAAAAGACTTACTAAATATTAATGGAGGGAATACATGAATGAAGAAAATAAATGAGTAATTTAAAACACTGTATGTACATCAAAGGCAAAAATTCTTTTTTAAGTTATTTAAATTCCAGCTAATATACAGTGTAATCTTAGTTTCAGCTATACAATACAGTGATTCAATACTTCCATACATCACCCAGTGCTCATCACAACACGTGCACTCCTTAATCCCCCTCACCTATTTCACCCATTCCCCCATCCACTTCCCTTCTGGTAACCATCAGTTTGTTCTCTATACTTGAGTGTTTCTTGATTCGCCCCCTCCTTTTTCCCTTTGCTTCTTGGTTTTGTTTCTTAAATTCCACATATGAGTGAAATCATGTGGTATTTGTGTTTCTCTGACTTGTTTCATTTAGCACAATATACTCTAGATCCAACGATCTTGTTGCAAATAGCAAGATTTCATTCTTTTTGATGGCTGAGAGATAAATAAATACATATATATATATACATACACACACACCACATCTTCTTTATCCATTCATCAGTGGATGAACACTTGCACTGTTTCCATAGTTAGGCTATTGTTGATAATGCTGTTATAAACATCAGAGTGCATGTACCCCTTTGAATCTGTATTTTTTAATTCTTTGGGTAAATACCTAGTAGTGCAATTGCTGGCTCATAGGGTAGTTCTATTTTTAACTTTTTTTGTGGAAACTCCATACTATTTTCCAGAGTGTCTGCACCAGTTTGCATTCCCACCAACCATGCATGAGAGTTCCCCTTTCTCTGCATCCTTGCCCAAAGGCATAAATTCTGAAAGGACACAAAGTAACAGACAGGTTGTGCCTATAAAACTGTGGGATAAGAGTAACAAATGAAGCATAAGAGAAAGAAAACAAAATTAAGGACACAAGGATCAATCAAAAAGTCTAAAGTGTTGCCAAATAGACTGTGGTAATAAAAACTGCTGTCCTCAATTACCTGAATGACTTCAAGCACAAATGAAATTATATAGCTCTGTATTACTCATGAGGGCTGACCTAAGATCAACATACCTAAATTAGACAAAGTCAGGTTTCCATTACATAAAATCATTTACTAACAATTAGATCTGTCCAGTAATAAAATAAGTTGTCTTGTGGAGTCAGGAGCACCTTGTCACATGGAAGACAGGATCATCACCAGTCAGAGATGGTCCACAGGCAATTCCTGCCTCAAGTGGAAGTTAGACTCGAAGGACACTAAGACTTCATCCATAACTAACATTCTACTAATTTAGAATGTGTGGTCACAGGGAATAGAGTGAAGCAAAGCAGACTTTCTGGAAGAGGAAAGTTTGGAGTCAGATTGGGAGGAGGTGACCCGGAACAGCAAGTTAGTCTAGTTACTCCTAGAGTGTAAGACCTAAAAAGCTCACTAAGGGGGAGAGGATTTTAAAAATCACCCAGAATAACTGTGTCATGTACACTTTAGGGCCCATGCTTATTATTCTCAGAACCATCTGTTTAGAGTAAATTGAGACCTTCCTAAACCAGCAGGGAATCCTAACCTGGATGGAACTGAAAAGAAAAATCTTACCAGATACTTAACAAGTGGATGCAACATGCAGAGGCCATGGAGTCTGAAATTAAAGGAAGCCAACAACAAGACAAGTCTAACCCACAAATCTGTAACCAATTTGAAATTTGTGAATGATGGCCTCTGAGTTGCCGCCATAAAAGCGCCCATCCTGGCAGCCTTGAACTTCATCATTATCGAAGCAGGGGTCATTATTTTATGAATCCTATATTGTAGCTGAGCCAGACAGACAACAGTACCTTCTTTCATTTTGCTTGGATAACGGCCAAATACAAGTCACTTTACTATGACTTAAAGAGCATTGTGCCCATCTGTTCACAATTGATGGGAATCACTGAGGGGTGGAAAGTGCCAGGTACTCTTGGACAGCTCTGTGGAAGTGGGTCAGGGGTCTTCTCGGCGATTTGCCATGTGTCAACACTCCCTTCATCTAGGAACATATGGACTTGATGAAACTGTCACTTGGAGAGCATGGTACAACAGGGCTTGGGCCATTCCATTTCCATGAGAAAGTTTACCTAAGTTATAGCAAGGGAATAGCCTTTATATTCTGTGCTACATCATGAGAAATTCTTGTAAGCATTTAACTTTGTGTTATCTCTCTAGGGAGAATCTGGCTTTGGCCCTCAAAGGAAAAGGGAAAGTTGGGACTGGATGTCATTGCTGTCCACCATCTTGAGTTTAAAGCATGGACATATATCATCACAAAGTAAAGGAGTGGCCAGGTGAGGTCCTGAGACCACAGACAGATGTCCATTGTCTGGACATTTCCTCCAGTGGGGGCAGGAGGCAGGAAGGGCTCTCAAACATTTCTCATACATTTGAAACAGTCCAATAGTTGAATGAGAGAAACCTCACAAACAGTGGCTGGAAAAACAGTCTGGCTTATGTTTCAACATAATTTTCAATAAAAAATAGGGCACATATTGCATAGAGCACTGGGTGTGGTGCATACATACACAATGAGTTTTGGAACACTGAAAAAAAATAAAATAAAATTTCAAAAAATAAAAAATAGAAGTACACGAATACTTTAAAAAAAACAAGGGCACTTACTGGAAAATCCTTCTGATGTCTGTCTTTTCAAGTACAGAAATTTTCACTTATGATTTATTTAAAAAGAGATGAGAATCATTCATTTTAGCCTGGCAAAAGTAAGGAAGTCTCTCTTAAGTCTCAGCCAGGAATTCCCCAAATCATGATCCTCTTTTATTCCACCTTTCTATAGTGAACATCAAGGTTAGCCATGAAGGCAAAAGAGATGTCACTGAAGGGTACTGGAGTCAACTGGGAGCATTGGTAGATGAGATGTTTGGTGTCTTGATACAAGCTGGCAGGATATCTCCTTTTTCTCCACACCTACCTTACATAGGCAGGGCCCAAATCAAGATGGGGCAACCAACTCGTGGAGCCACCATGGCTGCAAGTAGCACAGCCTGGTCCCTGATGGCCTAAGTGCAGCTCATCCAAATTCTTGACATCTTTTCTCTCCTCCTAAGTATTTCCCTGCTTGCAGTATGTTGAAAGCATTTCTAGGAAAAGGGGATTATGTTGTAATTTAAAAAGAAATGTTTGTTTTTCTCCTGATTTCAATTATTCAGACCCTCAGTGCCCTTGATTCCCCCAACCTCCCTTGCATGCCCAGGAATAAAGAACAGCGGGCTTGAATACCAATGTCTACCAGCATTGCCAGGAACACAACATGCAGCCCTCTGCCCACTGCACTCATGGCTTCTCCTTTGCATGACAGCTCAAGATCACCTGCTCCTGGAACTCTTGCTTACTCACTACACTGGCTCTGACCTTGTGCCTCTCTCTTCACTAGATCAGCATCTTTGAGTCATGTCATGCATATTTGTTTATTCTCATGATTAGGAACCGACAACATGAAATAACAGAACAAAGGAAGAGGCCCTGAATTCAAGGCTTGGCTTCTTCTTGCTAGCTGGGCCACCTTAAGCAAACTCTCTTAACCTATTTGAGCTTCAGTGGCCTCATCTGGAAAAGGGTGATGCTAATCATTGCCCTACCTACCTCAGAAGGCTATTATGGATTTCAAATGAGGTAACAAATAGGAAAGCTTTTTGTACGCTGTGAAGAGGCTGCTTCTGCTGGTGGTCATGCAAAGACTCTATCTCTGCCTTACACTTCCAGCATCTGAGATAGGGTTGTGCCTCTCTGCAGGTTCAGCACAGATTTGGCTTAAACACCCCTGAGTCCTCTCCTTGTCCCTGCAGTGCTAAATACAGACCCTCCCCCTAGCTTTACCATGCTCAGAAGTAAAGTTTCCATGCTTATCATTACAGAGAGGCCCACTGAGAAGGATCTTACACTCTGGTCTCATGCATTCCCACACATGAGACATGATGGCAGATCCAGCCCTCAGAACCTGCTTAAGGACACAGTAGCAGCAGCAGAGTGGTGGCAAGCCTCTTCTAGCAACACCGGCCACATTGGGACATCCAGTCCCACTTCCCAAAAGATAAGTCATCCTCATGACGCCAGGAATGTTTTCTCCTCCTCCTGAGCTCCACCACCTGCAGAACTTCCATTACAAGCACTGCAGCCAAACTCCCTGGCACCACTCACCTCACCATTTGGCAAGCTTAACAGTCCACAGTTCTCTCATGGGGATTTGTTTTTAGAGTCATAACTAAAATCTCTGACTGCTGCACAGAAAGCACCTGGGAAACCAAAGAGAGAAGGATGCTACGTGACATCTGAAGCTGCCACTTGCCCATCTTCCCTGCAGCAGTGTGCTGCCGGTCTCCTGCCTTCTTCCCGGGGTGTCTGTGAGCAGGTCTGCCTGTGATGAGGAGCACTTACAGTGATAGTCACTCGCTCTAAAACTTCAACAGCAGACACCTAGAAGCAGTTCCTTTGCTTTACAACGAAGCAAATTCAATAATTAATGGCCTTTTGGAGAATTTCAATCCACAATCTCATTCAACAGGGCTTCAAAGGCATCCCCAAACTACAGAAATGCTGCAGGTAAAAATAAATGACTATTTCTTGTACTTTACTTTGTGGGCCCCCGAGTCAACCTTTTCCTAATGGTCTGATAAAGAAGGTAAGAAATGGCTGAGTGCTCCTGAGTGATGTTTACAATATTTTATAAACAGGAAAGAGAAATCAATGTCAGAGTGCTATGCAGGTGGCAGTGACTTCTCCCAAAAAACCTGAAATGCCCTCCCCAGGACCACCCAAATTCTATCATGTTTTAAATACCTCGCTCAACTGGACTTCCTCCATAAGGCTTTCTCTGATCACTGCAGACTGGCAAAATTCATCCATTCATTCAGTATTTATTTATTGAGCATTATATGTACCAGGCACTGTGCTGGCTCCTGGGGAGAAAGCAATCTAAACAGTCAAAATATTTGTCTGGTGGCTCTGTCCTCTGATCCTCTAATAGAAGTAATGTGTAGATCCCAGCATTAAACACAGGCTTTCGGGGCGCCTGGGTGGCTCAGTGGCTTAAAGCCTCTGCCTTCAGCTCAAGTCATGATCCCAGGATCCTGGGATCAAGCCCCACATCCGGCTCTCTACTCAGCGGAAAGCCTGCTTCCCTCTCTCTCTCTCTGCCTGCTTCTCTGCCTACTTGTGATCCCTCTCTCTGTCAAATAAATTAAATCTTAAAAAAATAAATAAATAAACACAGGCTTTCACAAAGAGCATTTTTCTTGGAACTCCTATTATTCTTGACTTTATAATATAATTATGAACATGTCTTTTTAAGCAGCTTGAGGGTAAAAGCATTTCTGATTTCTTCATGGTCTGCTAAGAGAAAATGCTGCATAAATAAACATTGAATGAACACTTATCTAATTATGTGATATAGATAGATCAATAGATAGATCTATATGTGTGTGTTTAATTTCCCCCTCTATCTTGCAAGTTTCTCCAAAGATAAGAATCTCTCTGTTAATATTTCTGTATCTTCTGCAGCATCCACCCCAGGGCTGGGACATGGCTCATTCTCAGTACATACTTAGTTGAATTCAGCAATTCCACTAGCAGTGGGGGGTTCCCCTTCCATGCCAATCCTGTTAATCATACCCTAGATTTAGAAAATGGGAAGCCCAAGGCCAAGGAAAACAATATAGTCAGCTCTAGTTACCTACATTCCCCCAACATGCTGGCTAAGCTTTCTCCCAGACTCGAGCACTATGTTTGTGAGGAAGGAATAAAGTCATCTTTCATCCAGGAGGACTGACATAAGCCACCTGTGCATTCCAAGAAGAAAACCAGAACAAACTTGGAGCCGTACACCCGACTTTAGACAGCAAGACCACCCATGGAAACATCCATCATGTGACCCACACAGGATCTGCCTGCCAAGAGATCATGAACCCAGGAGTCAGGGCCACACACCCTGTCGGGGGTACAGCTGCAGCCAAAGCCTGGCCAGAAAGGCCAGAGACCCAGGGTATCCTCATTGCCCCATGGACACAAGCTTGCTATCTTTTGGCCCAGTCTCTCAAAATCCATCTCTTAGAATAGCCAGCTCTGCTCTCATCACCCTTACGGGATGCCACAGCTGATGAAGTCAGTAGCTCAAGCTGACATCTGCAGGGAGATGGACTGATATCCTTTACTAGCCTAGGTGAAATCCTGTGAGATGATGATGCTCTCCTAACCCCCAAAGGCATCTGTGAGTCCTACCACCTATCCCACCAATGTGTACATGACTAGCACTGGCTGAGCACACTCAGCCAGCACACCAGGAACGGCATCAGAACATCTGTTTGTCACCTACAAGAGCATTAACCCAAATCAGAGAGTTCTAAGTTCTAGACATACTCATAGGATATCTCAGAATTTAACATTTGAAAGTCCGAGGCATTTATACTAAAGCCCATCCTCCTCGTTCCCCAAATTAGAAAGTACCCCACGACCTTCAAAATCAACATAAATGATCAAAAATTAAATTCCCTTTTCTATCCCAGCCATAACGCAAGACTTTGCTTCCAGATCTGAGCAGTCCGACTCCTGCTCGTTTGGGGTCAGCCTATAAGCACTCCTGCCTCCTTACCCATCTTCATGACCCCGGTGGATCCTGAGGAAGCTGCTCTTGGAAATCAGCAATGACATTTAGTCATGCAAAGCAGTGAGCTGACTTCATTTTTCTCAATAAATATTTCATTGAGATTCAGAGAAATAAGAGAAACCTTATTCATGAGATTTATGTTTGTCTTAATGATTCACAGCATAATTTATTCCAATTAAATATTTATTTTAATACCTTCTTAAGTCTGAAAACTTCTGCCCATTCATCAGTGAGTCTTTGCATCATCAATCCCCTCACAGATATGGAGACATGAGGAATAGCCTCGTTCTTCCCCAAAAGGGAAGTTTTTCCTTTCCAGCCCCCTGAACCGGGAGCCTGAGCCATGCCTGATTTGCCCCTGACACATCCCCTGGGGCCCTGTGGGTCAGTCTCCATTCTCTGCTGCCTGTTACCTACTTGTTCTCAAGCCCATCGACATCCTCAAAGCTCATCCTGCTCAGATACCTCTCTCAGACACAAAGTCCCAAGAAACTCTGTAGAACAAGGCAGGGGTGAGAAGAGTGCCGGGCACGGTGGGTACAGTAAAAAGGAGACAGGAATCCCAGTAAGGAGCTATGAGTTCCAATTCCAATGTTACCACCTCTGGCCATTTCCCACTCGTACTGGAAATACACTGTCGGAAGAATCAAATGAGATGACGGTGGAGCTTTACAAACTGTAAACAACGATAGCTACCTCCCAGTGGTGTCGTAACAAATGAAAGATACATTTCTGGTATTCAGGACAAACCTGGTATATAATACATGCTCAAAGAAGACATAGTTAATAAAAAAAGAGAAACAAAATTTGTTTTAAAAAAATGAAATTTGGGGTGCCTGGGTGGCTCAGTGGGTTAAGCCGCTGCCTTCGGCTCAGGTCATGATCTCAGGATCCTGGGATTGAGTCCCGCATCGGTCTCTCTGCTCAGCAGGGAGACTGCTTCCTCCTCTCTCTCTGACTGCCTCTCTGCCTACTTGTGATCTCTCTCTGTCAAATAAATAAATAAAATCTTTAAAAAAAAATGAAATTTGTTTACTTTTATTAGAGTTCCATAACTAAACAGGCCTTACCGCCCAACTTGTTTGCATGTGGCCCAAGTAGGTGTTCCTATTACTCCCATACAGAGCTGCACAGAACTCTTAGTAATATCCAGAACTGTGTCGGGGCAGAGAGTTTCTGTGTGCGTGTGTGTGTGTGTGTGTGTGTGTGTCTTGCTCCTTCAACTGTTCATATTTACACACATCTTCAGAGTCTCCTCAGAAAACTCCCCCTCAAAGATGGCATAATCCCCACTCCGCTTCTAAAACTTCCCTGGATCTGAAGAGGAACTCCTCCTGTGTCCTTCATGGGGAGAAGTCTCTGCCCCTCCCACCCTCTTGGCCCCAAGAGCAGCCCCCATCAAGTGGCAGCCAGGCTGTCTGCCATCTGTAGTCCCTCTGGCCTGACCCCAGCTGAGAGCTCACCACTTAGCCTCCCTGAAATCTGGCTCCTGGCACAGATGGAAGTGTCTCTTGCATCCCCGTGGAATGTTGCTTGGATCCACCAAGTACAGAAGTCTATCTCAGGAACGGCACTCTTCTCTGCCTCCCTCCACACCACCCTCAGGGAGGCTTCCTGGGTGACACCTGAGAGGAGGTGGGAAGGTTCCCAAGGCAGCTTGAAATCCAAAGAGATTTTACCTTCCACATTAATTAAATGTCATTTCTAAAAATTTTAAATCCCTGGCACTGTGAAGAAGATTTACTATGCCAAAGCAGAAAGGGCTTCCAAAAAGCAATTACAAAAGCTTTTAAGTTAATAATGGCTTTGTACCTTGTACTACTAGAGCTAATTTCATTATCTGAGAAACTAGAAACTGATGTTCAGTTAACTAGGTGAATGCCCCAATCAATAGCTCCTGAAGGAACAATCCTCTACCACCACACCATGCTAAGTGTTTCTCTCCTCCAGGAAGCCGTCCCAGAACACTCCCACCACATCTGAGTCATCCATTCACTCTAGACACCACCCACTTCATTCCACACTCACACCCCCACACACACAGCCTGTTCCTCTACTTCTTCCGGAGCCAAGGAATCTTAAATTAACACCAGGGTGCATTATTTTCACACTCATTAAAGGATTAGCTGAGGTTTATTAGCCCAAAAGAATGAATGAACTATTCTGGGTGCCAAGGCATTGCCAAGGTAAGAGAAGTTTGGGGCAGACAGCACTTTCCTAGTACCTTTCAAATCACACCAATTCTGCCTTTCCCAGAGATGATGCTTAAGAAATGTTTTAATTATTTAAATAATCAAATAATTTGCTGATTCTTTCCCTACCACATGCTCAAGGGGAAAAAAACCCAATGTTTTCCTTTTTCATAAGAGAGATTTCCAGTATAGACCCCCCCCCCCCAGATCAGGGTAGCAGCTCAACTTGTCCACACACTGACCAGTACCCTCCTCTCTCCCTCTGAGCTACTGAAGGTCAGAATGAAGCTTGCAATGTCTGAAATCTGATCTTCCATCTGCCACTTGATCTTCCATCTGTCACTTCTCCAGTTCGGCAGGGGGCTGGGGGCTGGAAGATATAGAGAGGTCTCCAGGGATCCAGTTGGCAATGAGCACATGTTAACTTGGACATCAAATGGGATAGAGGTAACTCTGCTTCAAAGCAAGAAGAGGCCAATGGTCATAGCCAAATATATTTTCATGGCCAGAGGAGACCCCAAGATGTCAGTGAACAGTCCCACACCTCATTCTTCCTCCAGGCATCTAGGGTATAGGCATTCTCATCCCAGTGTCCAGAGAGAGGAGAAAAAGAAAGTGAGGTTTAGAATAAGAAAACCTAGGTTAGAATCCATTATACATGCTCAATGACTTGGGCAAGTCACATAACTTTATTGAGTCTCAGTTTTCTCATCTGTAAAATAGGGACAGTACTATTGCAAAGTCTGAGATAAGCACCTAGGACAGTTCCTGGCACAGAAGAAGTACATAATCCAAGTCCAAAAACTAAACTGCAACACAACCATTATCAACGGGCCATTTTCTCTGAATTATTTTTCCAGTAGAAAGGCTTAATTTTTATTGTGTGTCTATACTATTTTTGCTGGCTCTTGCATGACTAATCAAAAGCTACAGAGAGACTACCAGCTGGAATGGAAGATGCAGGCTCTACTTACGGCCAGAGAGAAGCTATTTGTCCAAAAGAGGGATGAGAGCTGAGCCACAGCCTTCCCCTCATGAATACAGTGTCCAGGCCAACTAAGCTAACAGCACCATAAGGATATTTTAAAGCATCACAGTCACTGAAAGTTAAATCTGCATCATACCCTTCATTTGGATACAGAAGTTTTAAACCACCAAATTTGTTTTCTCCGTAGACCACATCCTGGCAAATGGATTTTTCTTTAAAAATGCAACCCCATCTTTGTTGACAATCCTGTCTTCCACACTGAGAAATATTCCTGGAACCAGGGTCTGTTTCTGGAAACCGATTTAAATTTATGAAGCTGCTTGTATTTATGATAAAATGGAAGCAAATCTGGCTGAAGCAAAGACCTACATTCCAGGGATAACTGACCATTCATTTATTAGTTGCTGCCCCTAGCTAATACCCAAACAACAAGCTACCCCTTGCTCAACCTCCCTGCAGGAACCCCAGGTCATTCAGAAGCACAGGGAAGGAGCTGAAAAAGTAGGGGAAGCAAACACTATTAAATCAAGGGACACACCCTCTACAGCCAAGGTCAACACCCAGGAGGGGCAGCAGGCCTTGGACAGTGGCGGAAGGACTCCACCCACACAGCACTTTGAACAGAAGCTCTCTTCCAACTGGAGGCATAGAGCTGCTAATCTGACGCACACCCAAAACAGAGATGTGGGTAAAAATAAAATTACGACTGCTCCCGTGAGAAAGCCAGGAAGAGAACATATTGAAACAATCATAGCCTGAAGCCCTGCCCAACGCCGATGCTACTAAGTGACCTCAGCCAGGGATAGGAGAGGATTGATCTAGTTACTTTCCTTGCTCGAAATCTCCCAATAGCTGCCCATAAACTACTAAATAAAATCCTAAAACTCTACTGTGGAACATAAAGCCCACTCAGCCAAACTTTCCGGCTTTCTTTCTTATTGTCCCAAACCCCCTGTACACAGGCTCACAATGAGCATACACATCCAACTTCCACATCAAAACCATTTCCCAAACTCACCAAACCCTCCCACTCTGTATCTTTCCTCTGCAGCTCTCCACCAACTCCAAAAGTGCAGATTTTACCCATCTTCAAGGCCTTTCAAGGCCAAATTTACAGCTAGAATTCTCTTCTCTGCTCCACAGCATTTTCCAACTAAATAATCCTTTCCCTTTGCTGTCATTTCCATAAAGACAAAGACTGCCTGTCTTATTCACTATCAGAATAGTACCTCCATAGAATAGGTATTCAATAAAAATCTGCCAATTTAAGGAGTACCTCAATGCCAAGATGTTTCTTCTGTAACTTGAGTTTTCTAGCCCTCACAGGACAAGACGTCCCCTTAGCAGAGGCAGCCCTGGCATGGTATGGGCTTGATTTCCTTTCTCAGCCCTGGGAAGATCTGATCCCATGATGTCCAGAAACCCTGCTCACATCTGCCTGTGCTCAGCGAATACTCCACTGGCCACGCTAGCCACCTCTTCTCCCGCTCTGGCTGCCTGCTGCTGCTGGAACATGCTGAAGGTGCCCTCTCTGAGGGTGCCAGCAGCCCACCCATAGTGCTGTCCAACACTCTCACACCCCTAGCACTCCAAGTGCTAGACCACCTGAGTTCCCCAGAGTCCCCGCCGCCCCGGGACCAAGCCCTGATGGAAGTGAAGCCATTCTTTCCCACTCTGTGTTCACAAGATGGCATCATCTGTACCCATATGTCACACAGGGTCTTCCTGAGAACAGTTCCTTCGACTTCTGCACAGCACTACTCTCCTGAGGGCTCAGATGCCATGCCATGGGTTTGGGGCTGGCTTTGGATAAACACCTGGGAAAGAGAGAACATGGTCTCTCCAAAACCCATTTTCTCCTTACGCCCATTCAAAGCCATCATATAAATAGGACCCACAGGCTGCATGACTCTGATGAAACAGCCAGGACAGGTCCAGTGGCCACAATGGCCACAGGGTAGATGACACTACAGTCCTTTGCCTCTGACATGATCTCTCACCCAATCTGCTGCTCAAGCCTCATCCCTCACAGCCTCTGTTTGAGGGCTCACCAAAAGCTGACCATTACTACTGCCTGGCGTATTTAGAAAGCAAAGCCCTTCCTCTGCCTTCCTCTTCCTTCCGCGTTTCTGCCGGGGCCTACCCTACCCTTTGGGCACCTCCGAGGACCAGCTGCTGCAGCCCCTCCCTCTCAGCACCAAGACAGTCATTCGCCTTGCTTTCAGCTCCTTCTCTCCTCAAGTGGTCGATAAGAATGGATTTCAGCGGATACTGCCCAGGGCCTGAAGATTTATCAATGCACAGGCAGTCTAATGACTGCCAATTAGTGTGTCCATTATTCTGGGCTGGATGGGTGAGCCCTTAATCTGCTTAATGGAGAAGGAACTCTGGTGAGGCGGGAAGCACCTTGAGCTGCTGGTGGACTGAGCCAGCAGGGGGCAACAGGGTGACTGCCCCTCAGAGGGTAGCCCAGCTCAGCTGCCTGGGAGGTAGCCTCACAGGGACCAGGCAGGGCCTTAAAAGGAGATACTGGTGGATGACTCCACTCTGGTAGGAAACATCCCACTCACAAGGTACAGAGGGCAGCCTGAGGTTGAAGTTTCCCCCAAGGCCTCTAGCCAAACTTCAGGGCAAGTGCAGAATGGGCTTTGGTTCCCTCCCTCACATCCAACTCTCAGATGCCTCTTCTCAAAGTGCCAGGACTCAGCCCTCCTGGCCCATTCTCTGTACCCACTCCTTTGGGACCTGCCCCACCCTGAGGCCTCCAGGCCTTAGATCCCCTCCTGAACATTCCACTAACCCCTTCTCACCCAAAAGTTCGATCTTAGGCCTTAAGAAATAATAGCTAACATTTATTGGGCTTTTTTACATGCATGACATCCCTTCACCCATACAATAACACTATGAGATAAACACTGCTATCATCAGCATCTTATAAACAGGGAAACTGAAACCTAGAGAGGTGCCCAGCATTAGAGAGCAGAGTGGTGGAGGTGAGCTAAACCAAGCCATTTTGATCCCAAAGCTTCCTAACACTGAACCATTCTGCACACTGCCTAAATAGTAAGTCAAACAGCAAAAAAGCCTACCATTTGCACAATACTACCCAACTTTAGTAAGTTTTAGGTTTTTCTTTGGTTTTTAAAGGAGCGTGATCATGCAAATCAATAGCTTTAACTGATAGAGTTTAAGGACAGTGTGGAGGTGATAAAAGGGACAGAAACTACATGTAGTTTTCAACTCATTTTCATTCCACATGAAACTACCTCCCCAAACCCAGCTATACTCATCTACCAACGACAAAAATATCACTCCATGCACACTTTAAACCTGCTTGGCACACCTTTTTGTGTATCTTCTTTGAGGGACTTCCAAGAGCTAGCAACCTGTGACAAGTGATGCGCTGAGGAGGGGAACTTCAAAGATGAGGTCAAGCCATAGACATGGGATATGGAAAAGAGAGGAAGGGGAGATGGATTCTGAATTTATAGAAGGTACTGGTTCAGGAATTGGACCTCTTCTTCTCAGGTGAAAACTGTGGAGAGTCCAGTTGGGCGCAAGGAATAAATGTCCCTCCCTCTGGGGCCTTTGATATCAAAGAGAGGATGTGGAGCCCACCTGGTATTCCAAGACCGAGAGTAAGCCAGTCCTCAGGAAAGGCTGTCTTTGGTACTCTCATACCTCACCTCTGTGACTCCAACTCTGCTCCTAGGTAACAAGGGCAGGTATATTAGAGCAAGGAAAGACTTCTAGCCCTTCTGGAGAAGTGATCCTGTGTTCCCAAGGTCTGTGAGGATTCTTAAACCTTGACATGATCCTTCTTCTACCAGGAACACTTGCAAGGACCCAGCTCACCCAGGGGAGCCATATGACTCCATCAGGTAGATTAGTTTTTGGGTAATATACATTTATAGAAGTAATTTATAGTGTGATTAAATATTATGAATAAATTTCCAATAAGGGCATTCTATCTACTATAGAATTTTGGTTTTTTAGTATTTTTGATTTAATAAATTTTGATCACAGGCCATATCATTTTTTTTTATAATTTTTTATTTTTTATAAACATATATTTTTATCCCCAGGGGTACAGGTCTGTGAATCACCAGGTTTACACACTTCACAGCACTCACCAAAGCACATACCCTCCCCAATGTCCATAATCCCACCCCCTTCTCCCAAACCCCCTCCCCCCAGCATAAGTTTTCAAAGGACATGCCCTAAGTACTTCTGAATCTTTCCATTACCATTTGGCTCTATGTTTTTCCGCCTCATTCAGAGCATGTAGGTCCCTAACTAACCCAAGAAATATGTCTGCAAGTCTTAATCCTTAACTCCAGCTGAGCGTAGAGGATTGCCTACTCAGTAGCAACCCCTCTCTTCCTTGCTTATGGAACCTAGATTTCATTTCGGAATCATCATCCATGGGCCTTAGGAGAAGTAGAGACCCTCCCAGCCCCACAGCGTAAATGTTAATTATGTTATACCAATCATGAAAATTATATCCCCTTCCCAGTGACTTGCTTAGGAATTGGTGGTAAAATCATGTACTTTGAAACATGAGGAAAACTCTCCCAAGGGACATCTGGGATAGGTTTTCTTGCTCTTAAAAAGACCTATGTGAGGGGCACCTGCTTGGTTCAGTGGGGGTGTCTGCCTTTGCCTCAGGTCACGATCTTGGGGTCCTGGGATCGAGCCCCATGTTGGGCTCTCTGTTCAACCGGGAGTCTGTTTTGCCCTCTCACTCTCCCTCTCTGCTCTTCCTCTCTCTCTCTCTCTCAAGTGAATAAATAAAATCTTAAAAAAAAAAAAAAAAAGACCTACATAGATACATGCACGAAAACCAGGCTTTTTCAGTTGTTGTCATTTCTCCATGTGATATGTGGCACTGTGGCAGCCATTTGGGGATTATAAGGAATGAGGAATACAAAGAACTGGGGTCCTGGGATCTCCATTTTTGTAATGGCAGGCTGAGAAATTAGGAGCAACCCTCCCACTAAAGACAATCGTGGTTTGTTTGTTTGTTTCTTCAATCTTTCTAAAAGCATTAAAGAGCTAAGAAAATAAGAAAGAATTACTAGGCCAAAACCTAGGAGAAGAAGAGACTCCAAAGAGATAGGTCCAAAACACAAAGCAGCATTTGCCCTCAGAACATCGGTCAATCTGCAAGATATTGTGACAAAACTAGCTATGCTTTTGACAGCCAGAATGGAAAAGGGGAGAAAAATAAAAATTCTGGGTTCTTAAGGCAGGGACTCTGATAAAAAATACTCCACTCTAAGCTGGGCTTCCTCCCAGAGAGGGCTTCACCCTTAAGGTAAAGGTAACCAAGAAATAAACCAGCTCTCATGGAAACTTGAAACACAGCTACATATTATCTGTGTCCAGGGATCCCCAAGCATTCAAGCATTGATTTAAGGTGGAATTGGACTGGTAGTATTTGTAGGTGTCTGGCCAAAGAAAAATGATCATTGCAGGAGAAAGTTATCATTCTAGGCTTCAACTTATTATCATAAAATAGTTTTCAAAAATAATGACCAGGGCACAATCAAAGATAGCACAAGGGGAAAAGACACCATGAGCAAGAATCATCAGAAGCAGCAGACTCTAGAAAAACACCCACAAAGACTCCAGATACTGGAACTATCCAACTAGAGACTATAAAGAAAATATACTCACAATGTTCAGAGAAACAAAAGACAGACTTTAAAGAAAACTTGGGGAAAAGGTGATTTGAAAAAGAATTAAACAGGGATTCCAGGACTGGAAAATACAATACTTGAAATTAAGAAGTCAATGAATAAATTTAATTGCAGATTAGACTTAGCTAATTAGAAAATTAATAAACTGGAAGATAAATCAGAGGAAACTAGGACACACCAAGGTGAGATAAAATATGAAAAATACAGAAGTAACGATAAAAAATATAGAAGATACAGTGAGAAATTTCAACTTCAATCAATTTGAAAATTGATTCAAATTCAAGAAATTTCTATCATGTGGTATCCCAAAAGGAGAAAAGAGAAAGAACAAAGATAATGGCTGAGAATTTTTCCAAAAGTGGTGAAACACAACAATCTATAGATGGAAAAAATCTAATGAACTCAAGATGACTAAATAAGAATCTGGTGACGATATTGACCCTCTTGAGTTAACAGCCTACCTTCTGAACTTTTTGTTAAGAGAAGCAGGAGAAGAAGCAGGAAAAGAGAAGCGAGTGAAGTATTTATTGTTTCAGCTATCTTGAGTTTCGGGTTAGCTTATCTGAGGCCAAAAGCATCTTAAAGGTTATTCATAGTGATAAAAAAGTAGCCACCATTTATCTACCATATATTGAATGACGACTACGTGGCATGTATTGCATATGGATTTCTGTTCAGTGTAATTCCTCACAAAATAGTAAGACCTTACAAAGTAGTAATTCCTTACAAAGTAGTAATACATCAGCCAATACAAGCATGGTAGACTATGGATACCAGCCACCTCAAAATCTCAGAAGTTTAACAGAAAGATGATTATTGCTTGTTTGTTCTACATGTTCAACGTGCTTCAATAGAGGGCTCTGCTCCCAAGTATTCAGCATCACAGGATGATAGAGACTTTATCCTAAAATAGCTTCTATAGTCAGTGAAACAGTGGGCAAATGAAGCAAATAGTATATTGGCTTTTAAAGCTTCCATTTGGAAGTGAAACACATGGCTGAAGGTATGGGGAAGTACAATGTTACTGTGTGTTCATAAGCTGGAGAACTAGAAATACTAGTGAATACTGACAACTACTATAGATAGATATTACCTTAATTCTTCAAGTGAGGAAGGTAAAGCTGACAGAGGTATTTAATACTGGTTAGACAGGAGTTCACAATCCACTCTTTAACATCTTCCTGAAGGTGATATTATGGACATGACTATTTGCCCTGTGGTGATGGGGTTAGTAAGAAGAAAAATGAAGCAGTGATATGATCTCTAAGGAATCAGAGTGCCTAGCTGGGTTTCCTCACAGTCTATCATAGAATCACTATCCTCAGGGGTAGAGTATGGGATCAAGGCAGCTGGTGATGGGGTGGGAGGAATATTCTAGTCCTTCGCTTGTTCCTTATGCTAAGTAGGTCTTTCCCAACATGAATAAAACTGGACTGCAACTGGCCAGAGAAAGAGTATATACACATATACTAAGGGTTCCTACTACCTTATATATTCCAGGTGTTCAAGATGTGGTTAAGAGGGGGGAAAATAAGCCCACGTAATCAAGTTGGCCACGCCAAGTTTCTTAACTTTGATCTCTGCAGATTCAGAAAGCTGGTCAAGGAAAGGAGATGTAAACTGAGAAAGCTCTTAACCCATCATGCCCAAACACAGGAGAAGGGACCACCTTGTTCTCTTAGGTCCTCAAGGCCTTCATATGACATGGATTTTCCAGCCTGTAATGTGCAGAACACTCCCCACCTCCTCCCATGAGGACACATGAACCACATACCCCCCCCCCCCAGTATCCCACCTCTATTGGCAGGCTCCCTCGGCTGCCCTTCCTGCTACACACGTCCTGCCTCTGCCAGCCCTGTCTAGCCTCCTGCAGACACAGCAACAGCTGTCTGAAATTCTCTCCCTGTGGCAAGGAAGGAGTCAATACCAGGGTTCTTATTTATTTATGTGTGGGTTTATTCCTTCCCAGGATGAGGCAGTGGTTAAGGGGAAGAGGAGGGAGGAGGTACAGGGAGGGAGGGCCCAGAAAAGAAGCTGTGGTGGGCTAGAGATTGGCAGAAGAAATGTCTCTATAATTTGAACTGCTTTCCAACCACACTGTCTCTAACTGAGCCCCCTGGGGTGAAAGGTCTGTGTTTTACTGGGGATGAGAGTTTATAACCTTAATTATGCCTCGAAGCATTTGGCTGTGTTCATCCTGAAACTTCAAGCAAGGAAAAAAAAAATGTGGTTTCCATTACAGTGTCACTGAGGGACTTGTACTGGGGTTGGGATCATTAAAATGAAAACACTGATGAGTAAGCCATGGCATTTTGTCTCCAAGACTTACGTCCTTCCTCCACCCCTAGTCCTGTACTTTATTTTGAGACAGGCTTAAAATAGTCTATAAAATATGGATCTCATTATCCCATCTAACAGATTTCATTTGGCATGAATGTAGATTAAAAGCCCCATGCCAATTCTTCCTCCTAGCCTGGGTTTATAAGGGAGACACTCCTCTGCTTTGCTCTGGGCTGGTTTCTTTGGAGCTCCTTTCTGCAATAGACCAGGGGAGCCAGGAGGTGCCACTTCCAACTCCACTCAGCTTATTTTTCATGGTAATAACAAGGGAGGATGGAGAAAGAAATACAGCCTGTTTTGGGGGCTGCTTAGAAATTTTGCCTGGGGTCTTAAGAAGCTGGATCCAGTCTAGACAACCCTCAAACCCATGAATTCTCCAGCCTGCCCATTCTTTGACATCCAATGACTTTGTCAGGGACACTGAGCTTGTGAAAGGGGGAGGGACTGGGTTGAAACCACAGGGAAATATAACGGAGAGAGGCCTTGTCTAGGAGTTTCTGTTTCCTGGCTTCATGGGCAGGCTCAACCTTAACTAAGTACAGAGCTCCAGGAACTGAAACCCTCTCTTCGGGCTCAGTTTCCTCATCTCTTAACTGAGAAGTCTCTTACAATTCTGTCTCTTCTTTTGCTGAGGGTACGATTATGGAGGTAAAGAGAATGAGGAACAAAAACCTCTTCTTACTTACCACTGATCTTGTTTGGCCCAATACTGTATCTTGAACCAGTAAATTCACTTTTTATCTGATAAAGCTCCAGACCTCTTTGATTACACCTTGCCTCTGAATCACCAGAGTGTTTGCACTGCATTTTCTCTCACCCAGAATGCCTTTTTCCCTTGCTCTACCAAAATCCTTAAAAATCCAAATACTCACAAGGACTGTGTGTTTAATAGGAATTATGTGCTGATGGCTTGATTTATGTCTTTACTGCATTCCATGCACAGGTGTCATCTCTTCTCCAAGAGTTTCCCACAAGGCCCAGCACAGGGTTTTGTATAAGAGGAGGGACTGACCTCTAGATTTCACTGGCAGGCTTATGGCTCTCCACTCATTTATCATCCCCTCTAAGCCAGTCAATGGCAGAGTAGACAGGTGATCGGCCTTCCTGGCACCTCACCCCTGTACTTTCTAGTTATAGGCTCTGAGTCCCCTCAGTTATCTCATCTATGCAATGAAAATAACACCACCTACATCACAGTGCTTTTGGAGGCTTGAATGAAGCAGGTAAGGACCTCTCCGAGGTCTTGACCCAGCCCACCTCGCCCATCTCAGCCCATGACATTGCCCACTCTTCTGCTAAGAATATCAAGGCCACCTGAACTGCATTTCCTCTTTCTTCTTCTTCTTCTTTCTACTTAAAAATAGCTTTCTAAGCACCTCCTTCCACCTTCCTTCCAACAGAGGAAGCATTCGCCTCCTCCGGTCTACCACTTCCATCTGTACTCTTCCTTCAACCCATCCCTCCCTCCCCCAGGTCACTGCTGCACTTTACAGCATTTATCACAAGCTCTTATTATAAATTCAACTGTTGCTGGACTTGTGTATTATCTGTCTCACTCACTGGAATGTAAACTTCATGAGGACTTCATGCTTTATTCATGCTGTATCCCCAGCAAATAGCACAGGGCCCAGAATGCTGTCGGCGCTCAATGAATATTTATTGAATGGATTAATAAATCCATTTCTGTACATCATTTTCAAACTTCTCCCTGTCATTGCCCCACTCCACCCTCAAATCCATTCAGGCCTCCCTTCCTTAACAAAACCATCATTTGACCCTAAAGTCCCACCAACCACTATTCTATTTTTATCTTGCATTTTCTAACATATTTCTCAAACAAACAATATGTGCTGGCTGCTGCCTCATCTTTACCATCTCCTCCCACTGCAATCTGGTTTCTCCTCACCAAGGCTGCTGAAACAAAGCTGTGAGTAGTTACCAAAGCCTTCTATGTTGCCCCACCTCCCCGTCGATAAGGTTCCCTTACTGTCCCTTCTCCTCTACTCTCATGAACTTATTGTATCCTGGCTCTCCTCCTACCCTTAGGAACACTCTCATTTCTTTGATCCTGTCTCCCCATGTCTACACTCTCCAAGATCAGTCTACACTAATCACACCTCCCCCTGTACTGTCTTCCCAGAGCTACTATCAATTTCACTATCACTTTTAGGCCAATCACTCAACACCATGCATCTGCTACCCTAACTGCTCTCTAGAAACATAGATATACTTCAGTTGCATGAAGGAACTAGCATTAGGTTAGATCATGTTACACTTCTTCATATTTTTAGCCCCTGGTGCTGGTGCTGTCTGTATTCCCAATACCTACATTCCCTCCTGCCTGGTATGTGGAAATCATTCAATACATTTGCATTCAATACATTTTTTTTAAGATTTTATTTATTTATCTGACAGAGAGAAATCACAAGTAGACGGAGAGGCAGGCAGAGAGAGAGAGGGAAGCAGGCTCCCTGCCGAGCAGAGAGCCCGATGCGGGACTCGATCCCAGGACCCTGAGATCATGGCCTGAGCCGAAGGCAGCGGCTTAACCCACTGAGCCACCCAGGCGCCCCATTCAATACATTTTTAAATTAAATGCTGATACCCTGCCATTATTTGCCTTTAACCTGACACGCAAGCAAGAATCTTCACAAGGTAGCTCCAGCCTATCTCTCCATGTTTAACTCCTATCACACAGATGCCCCAAAAAGTCTGTACTCTCTGACTTCCAGTCTCATAACCAAGGACCACTGAAGCTTAACTCAGTTCTGTCCTTCTCATGTTACCTGCCATTGTAGTATCAGTTGTTTTATTTGTTATTGTCCATGTCCCCCACTAGACTATAAAGTTTCATGAGTACAAGAATACCATTATCTGGGGCGCACTGGGTGGCTCAGTGAGTTAAGCCTCTGCCTTCGGCTCAGGTCATGATCTCAGGGTCCTGGATTTGAGCCCCACATTGGGCTCCCTGGGGGAGCCTGCTTCCCCCTCTCTCTCTGCCTGCTTCCTGCCTACTTGTAATCTCTCTCTGTCTGTGTCAGATAAACAAATAAAAGCTAAAAAAAAAAGAATACCATCTTATTCAGCATTGTATTCCCAGAGCCTTAACAGGGCATAGCCTATAGCAGGCCCTTAGAAAATGCTTGCCGAATGAGTGAACACTTCTTTCATTCAGACTAATTATTTCTCCTTCTTATTATTGTATAGAACTCCTTTAGCAATTCAACCTGAAACAATAACTCGCAGCACCACACAGCTATATTATAGGTATTACAGGGATATTATTTTGCAGGTGTCGCAAGTATTGTCTACACAGAACTGTGGAACCTTATGGCTGGATGGGATCCACCTTGTAAGTAATCCATCGTTTCACAGATGGGCCAACAGAGACTCACAGAGTTACAGATAGATCTCAGTCTTTCAGGAGTTTAAGCTCCAAGCTCTCTGAAGGCAGGAAGCCTAATTCCTACCCCACAATGCTCCCTGCTGTGCCTAGGCCCTTAGGAGATACTACCACCAGTAATAATACCAACAATATTTATCGCTTTGAAGATTCTTTAACAACAAGCTACCTCCATCTGCAAGGTGAAGGGCAAATTCATCACTTGCATTGAGAATCCAGCTGGCTTTCTGACCATCCAGGGACCCAGCTGTCCCTCTACCCCTCAGCTCTCAGCAATCACTGAATATGCCATGAGAGCAGAACAGGCCCTGGGAAGCCACACCACACTGAGAAAAGTGCTGCTCTACTGTTCTCACATCACGGTAACCTCCACCCCACTGGATGGAAACACCACCCCTGCACCTCACAGAACAGCTATCGGTGTCCTTCCCCCAGGACGTGGCCTAGATATATCTTGTCTGGTGATCTCACACCAAAGACAAGACATCCCAGCGATAGACGCCATCTGGGCTGACAGGGGAGGTGGACAGAAACCCCATTTTAGCACGTGTGCTGGAGAAAGAGAAAAGTGGGTGTCTCCCCACCTGCACCATAGCAGATAGAGAAAGAGCTTAATCCAGATGGGAGTCAGGGGTCCTGGCTCTTGACTCTTCCTTAGCAGCTCTGTGACTTTATTTTTTTTTACTTCTAAAGATTTATTTTATTTTATTTATTTGAGAAAGAGAGAGAGTGTGTGAGGGGAGAGGTCAGAGGGAGAAGCAGATTCCCTGGCAGGCAGGGAGCCTGATGTGGGACCTGATCTCGGGACTCCAGGATCATGACCTGAGCTGAAGTCAGTTGCTTAACCAACTCAGCCACCCAGGCGCCCCAGCTCTGTGACTTTAGTCAGGTACTTAACTTCTATAAGATTATATCCCATCTGTGTCTATGGCCATACCACCCTGAACGCGCCCGATCTCGTCTGATCTCAGAAGATTATATCCCATCTGTGAAATGGGCATTAAAGTAATCTATCTCGGAGAGAGACCATGAAGACCAATAGGAATAAGATGTTAGAATTGTCAAATCATTATAGTTCTCTTTTTTCTTAACAATGCCATAATAATCAGGACCCTTCCTTTGTTCCCTGGAGAGTTCAGATACTCTTCTATGCCAAAGTGACTTATTAGAAACCACTTTGAACTAGGTGTGTGGGTGAGAATATAAAGGGGTGGTGGGACAAAGACTTAAACTCGGAGAAGCTCTGCTCTCAGTGGAGGGAAAGGAACCCACCCCCACCCTGGGAGAAGTAACTAAGCTCCTAAAAGTGGCAGAAATCTGGGAGAATCAGATGTACTGCCAAGCACTTCTTCCATCCAGGCAATGCCGCACACACTAACTCCTTCGGCACCCACAGCAGCCACATGAGATGTGTCTTGCTACTCTCCATAGGAGCACACTGTGGGCCATGGAATAGTGCCCACCTGCCTCCAAACAGAACCAGGTAGAATGGATTGGGGGAGCTCTTTCTGGGGGACATAAGGGTTGCCAGGATTAGAAGGGAAAGATGTGGATTAACTATAAGGAGAGGCTTGGAGCATTTTTTGTGGAAGCACAGAAAAATACAGAGGTTTCTGGGGAGATTCTGGTGTGGAGCAACAAAGAATTGTCTGGGATGGTGTTTCCAGCTGTGCTGTGTTCAAACTGTTTATTGGACAAGAGACTTGGTCCCTTTAGAAAAGTAGCTTTGTGCCAAAAGCCAATCAAATAACTATATGAGATATCTATTTGCAACTTTAAAAGCTAAGTTAAAGGGCACCTGGGTGGCTCAGTTGGTTAAGCATCTGCTTTCAGCTCAGGTCATGATCCCAGGGTCCTGGGTTCGAGCCCTGCATCAGGCTCCCTGCTCAGTGGAGAGTCTGCTTCTCCTTCTCATTCTCTCTCTGTGCACTCTCTCCCTCTCTCCCTCGAAAATAAATAATTAAAATCTTTAAAAAAAAAAAAAAGGAAAAGCTAAGTTAAAGTAACTTTATGTATTGTATGAATATTCCACTCAAACTGAAAGGTGACTACAACCCAAACTCCTCTAATTAGAAAATCCCCAGTGCAGGAGAGCCATCCAACACTTTTCAAGCACATGCTGTGTGCTTTTCTCTTCTTTTTCCCACAGACCACAGGAGGAAAGGAATAAGTCATAAAGGCTGGCACAAAGCAGCCACACGCCAAGCTGGGCACACATATGCAATAGTTAACAAGAGCAGGACAAGGCAAAGCCAGGTGAGAATCCCAGAGTCCATGGTAGTCAGGACTGGCCACAAATGGATGGACTAAGTAGAGACACCAAGTCTGACCTAGTGAGGGACCAGAGCCAGGGAGATTACTGAGCAGCAAAAAGACCACAGACAGGGCATCAGGACAGTGATGGGAAACCAAGGGCCAGGAGGAGGGCTAGAAGCATGGGAAGGATGAGATCAAAGGTCAGGATGTGTGAGAGCCACAGCCATGAAGCCCAGATGCCTCTTGACCCTACACTGTACCCTGCAGAGTTAGTTCCTGGATTAGAACATTTAGGAGATGCAAAGGTTGAGGCAAGGGAGAACAGCTGCACAGGGAGAGGGGGGCTTTGGTGAGAAACAGAAGATTCCTGGCTGAACTAGAGCCTGACACTGAAGGCTTTAGGAAAGTTACTCTCACAAACTGTCGTCGCAATCTCCCAAGCCCTAGGCAGCCAGAACAGAGAGCCAAAGCCCCAGAGCAAGCTGGGGACAGACAGCATCCTACACACAGGTAAGGTCTGTTCCCAGAAATATGAAGGAAAGGCAAGGTTTAGTCAGGCAGTGATAGAACATGGTTGCAGTGAAGGCTCTGAACAAAGTTGGATGAATTATACTCAAAAGATTGTGTTCATTCCTATGTTGAGTCCTGTGTTTATTATTTTCATATAGTGACTGATTTTCTCATTTCTTCCATTATTTTGCTGAAGAGTTATTTTTGCCTTTACTCTCTGGCATCCATATTTTTTTTTCCTGGCATCCATATTACAGAACAGCAATGAGCAGTCCTCAAGCCCAGCTCCATCAGAATCACCTGCAGAGCCCTTAAAAATGCCAACATCCACCCCCCTTCCAGCGAGTCTAACTTAATTGGCTTGGGGAGGGTGGTGGGAAGGGAGGAACAGGACACTGCACTTTCTAAGAGCATCTGTGTGATCCTAATGTACATCCAAGGATAAGACCAGTTGGTTTCTGGCCCAGGACCCAAAGCACTGTGTAGTAGCTACAGGAATAAGGACAAAGCACCAAGAAATTAGCCATCTAAAACCGATGTTGTAAAGTCAACATATCACTTAAGTTTTCCACACATCAGTCATTTATGAACTTCTGACACCATATCACCATATTCATGTATCACCATATTCATGTATCTCCTAAAATACTTAAGAGTATTTTAAATCAACTCCATTTTACTTATACTTATTTTTATTTTTTTAAAGATTTTATTTCTTTATTTATTTGATAGAGAAAGACACAGCAAGAGAGGGAACACAAGCAAGGGGAGTGGGAGAAGGAGAAGCAGGCTCCCTGCTGAGCAGGGAGCCCAATGTGGGGCTCGATCTCAGGATCCTGAGATCAGGACCTGAGCTAAAGGCAGACGCTTAATGCCTGAGACATCCAGGTGCCCCAATTACATTTATTTTTAAAAAGAAACTAGTGGACTGAGGGTAAAGACAAGCTGATGTAAAAACACAAGAGCGAAAGAAGACAGGATGGGGGCTCCTGAGTGGGAAAAGCGCATGAGGCAGGTAGCAGGGAGAGTCTGAACACCCAGGATACAGGGCAAAGTCAGCACAGACATAGGGTGGGGAGAGCAGGAAGCCTGGTAATGGGTTGGAGACTAGCAGAAAAACGCCAGAGAATGGGGTCACAGGCAGCAAGTGGTATGAGGCCATGCCTGTAAAGGAGCCCCAGGGAGGAAGAAGGGCTGAGGGAGCAGGGTGGCTGGGTGGGGCAGGCCGCTGGGGCCGGAGATGAAGGCAGGGTGGAGGGTGAGACCCAAGCTGGGCTGGCGGAAGGGAGGGGCTCTCTGGAAGATGAGTGGGGCTAAGGAGGGCCTATGTCACATGTG
Organism: Mustela nivalis; assembly: GCF_964662115.1. Classification (NCBI taxonomy): domain Eukaryota; kingdom Metazoa; phylum Chordata; class Mammalia; order Carnivora; family Mustelidae; genus Mustela; species Mustela nivalis. Next base: position 117,499,677 of record NC_139020.1, read on the forward strand.
GTGGGGGGGACAGCAGAGCAGAAGCAGACACTGGACAGAACAGATTGTCTGCTGGACAGGGTCAGGCGGTGACCAGCAAGAGATCCTCTGGCAATGTCTGTAAGTCACCTAAAATCATCTCACGGACAACCAGAAGCAGACTTTCCCTACAGTGAGAAACACTGTCCAGTGCCCTGTGAAGAAGGAGCCACCAGTCTTTACACTCTTCCTCCTTCACTCCAAAATGTCTGCAGGTACACAAAGAAATGTAAGGCCCCACCTCATGTGTTGGGGCGGGCCCCATGGAAATGCCAAAACTCAACAAGCACAAAAATCGATGTTACTTCTCTTCTATACTAATTGTGTTTCTTATCTGTATGAGCTCCTTTTCTTCCATGGACAGTCCCCACCACAGGAACCATGTCCTCAGTCACTGCCTGGCAGCAGAAGTGACAGACATCCAGTAAGAAACACTATAAAAACAGCAGAGGCTATTAACAAAATAACCCATCAAAATAATCATGTCTGAGCAAGCTCGTAGTTCCTTACCATATAAATCCCTACATACAGTGAATATAGCCCTGAAAAACAATCCCTTTTCTTTTTTAAGGTCCCTGCCCTTAACTGAACAATGATGGGGGAGACAAAAGGTTTGTCTGTAATCACCAAGCATGAACCGTCAGTTCTCAGTAAAGTTTATTTCCGCTCCCTGATGTGTTCTGTTTCCTCCCTCTTCCTAGATGTGTCAAATCACAGATTCGTTTATCCCTCAGTCACAGCCAAGAGAATGACTCAGGCGCCACAGAGCCTGTCGATTATTTCAATTTCCTAGGCTAAACTCATCATTGCCCACTTCTTCTCATTTCTTATCCTCTGCTCATTTTCTTGAGACCTGTTACTTTTGAGATGACACAAGGCATGACAGCGATGAGGGTGAAATGACAAGAAATCCAAAACAGATGAAGGGAGCTAAATTCTGATACACTAAAGAGAGATCTAAGAGAACTTTGTTCACTGCCCAGAAGGACGGGCTCATCATTCATCCATCCATCCATTCAGCAAATATTTACTGAGCATGTCCCATGAGTTAGCTTGTCTACCATGCCACTGTTTATACAAGGCTTGCTAACATTAGCTTCTAGAGGGGAGTTCTACAGCCAAAACTTCTGCTTGAATACAGATGTGGGTGTGTACCCATATGTATGTGTAATACTAAGATACTCACTAACCAGAACTGGGCAGCCCCTGAAAGCCTAGAGATGAGATATTCTATAGTCAGAAGGCGCTAGTCTAAAGCCCCATAATAAAGAAACTCCTAGAGGCAGTGTTTATGAAAGACCATAAACTTTCAGCTGCACCCATACAGGAAGACAAAAGTTCTGTGGAAGAACACACGATTCTGGCAACCAACTTCTGCTGTCTGGGAACACAGGTTAATCCATCAGTTTATTAACCTGACATTTCTAAGAACTTTTACATGCACTAACATAAGAAATGTCCCCCAAGTTCTGTAATACAGGTATTGGTATTAATATTCCCATTTTTCAAATTAACAAACTAAGGTTCCATTTAAGAGCAAACCATGTATTCAAGGGCACTTAGAAAGTAATGGAGCCAGAACTTGAATCTAAGTTTGCAATCCGTGGATTCAAGCATTTTCTAAAAAGTAAAAATAAATTATTATTATAGCTTATACAGTAACACCTAATTTCTTCTTACAATTAGCATATGTTATTTTGAATTTTGTTTTAATTCACATAAGTATAAATTGTCTCAGAGCCTCTAATAATTCTTAATTAGACTCTTCTCTGCTCCTGGTTATTACATGCCACCTGTCCCTGTCTTTCTCACGATATCTGCATGAGAGTGAGAATGAACTGTCCTGGATAAAAACTAACCTCAAAGGGTCATTTTCTTCATGCCAAGCACTAGGATAAAGTTCTTGACTTGTAGTTTCTCACTGAAACCTTGCAGGAACGCTCTGAGTCAGTGCTAATAGTACCATTACCATCAGCATCCTTGTTTACAAGGAAGGAAAGAAGGCACAGAGAGTTTAAGTAACTTGCCTGAGTTCACACAGATAAGGGGGATTCACACTCGTGATCTCCCATTGCCCCGTCTGTGATCTCCACCTGTGAGAAGTTCTGGCTCTCCTAACACTCTCATCTCTTCTCCTGTCCCAGCTCCCACCGGCCTGTTTCTCAGTGCCAGCGAGAGACTGCCTTTCACATGTGCTGGTTTGGTTTCCTCCATCTTTGATTTCTCCCCGATAAGAGCCCTGGTTCACCTCTCTTGGCAGCTTCTGCTTCCACCTGGCACTGACCTCCCGGCATACCTAAGGATGTTCCTGCTGGAGAGGAACCCTCCTTGGGGTATATAGCAGGGCTTCTCTAGGACCATCTTTTCCATCAGGGTTTGAGCTCATTCTTGCCAAAAGCTCTTAAAGGAACCAAAGCTTTTAAAAATAGCCCTCCACGTTTTTAAAAAATCAATTACTCAACCAAGTTAACAGTGGCTTTCTCTTAAACAGAATATTTGGATTTGCATCACATTATCAGGAGATTTAAATCACATGAATATGTGGGGGTGAAATGCATTAAGGTCAGATTAACCTGAGGAACAAAACTGACTTGCCCTTTTCTTTCTACAAACTACAAATTCTGAACCAACTGTACCTACAGATAATCCACAAAGGGAGCTGTCCTCAGCACAGGCGCTGTAATATGTCCATGATGCTGAGAGGTGTGTGAAGAGGAAATGAACACTTACAAAGCACCTATTATGTACCAGATGTTACGTGTTTTACAGGTATAAATTAAATAATAATTCCACAACAACCCTAGCAAATGGGTCTTCCAAAGCCCATTTTACAGATGGGGAAGCAAGCTCAAAAAAGTCACATCAATCAGCTGAAGATCACAGAGCTGGTAAGTGGCACAGCTGAGATTTGGGTCCTCCATCGGCTTGCCCCCAGGTTCTTGCTCTTCGATACACTGCTTCCCAGAGTGTTCTATCAAAAGCCCTGCAACACAGGGCTTAACTCTTCGACTACAGTACAGAGCTTGATTAAAAGGAAAAAAAAAAAAAAACCCAGGAAGAAATGAGATTCTGATATACAGATGCTCCCAAATGGCCCTGGGATCCCAATTGCCAGCTGGGTCAGCAATGACCCAAGGAAAACAGCCTTTCTTTACTTTCCACGGGCTGGCCACAAGCCTGTTTCACTCCCTGTTCTTTCTCTTGTTGCTCCCTGCTGCCCGCACTCCATGTCTTTCCGTGTGTGTGTCTGTCTGTGTGTGTGTGTTTCTGCCTCCGTCTCTCTTTCACAAGCGCGCACACACACACACACACACTCACTCAGGAATACCTCGATCCAGCAGCCGGAGCAAGCGAAGGTACCAGAGATACCACTGGTCCCAGAAGCGGTCCGTCATCCCACCCTGAAGTCATCCTTCACAGCCAGTCCCTCAGCAGAGCCTCATCCCACCACCACCGAGTCGAGGAGGCCGGAATTCCTTGACGCTGGGCTCTCGCGCAGCCTGCTCTGAGCAAATGCCTGCCTGCGAAGACAGCCACCAGTCCTCCCACACAGAGGCTGACTGTGCCTGAGCCGTTTCGCAGCAACAAAGGAACAAGTGCAGAACACCGCCGCCTTGTGCAGACCTAGCCTGCAGGGGCCCAAGGGGAGGTCAGAGATGGCAGGGGGAGGGGCTCTCACAAAGAAGCGAGGTTGAGAGGTGGACTTGGGAATGAAAATCCACACTCTAGGCCACGTCTTGAATTTCATTCCAGAATCTCCCACCATCCTGGCTTCCCCTGCCTCCCACACCAGAGGCCAGCAGCTCCCCTAATGGGACTGGGGTAGGAAGGCAGGAGCTCAGCCATCCAGGACTCTAAGACCAGCCCAGAAAACCCACAGCCTGACTGCCTCACTCCATAAGGACCACAGACACTCCTGCCCAAGAAAGCAAGGTCCACAGAAAAGGAGCAGAAAAGGACCACAAACCCTTTCTCCCTATGTCCATTCAGGAATCCTCTGTTACAGTGGAGATAGGACAGGCTCTGTAGTCACCCAGTCATGGGTTCAAATCCCGCTATCACTTAGTTGCTTGGCCTCAACCAAGTTTCTTCAACTCCTTAAGCCCCAGCTACCTCCTTGTAAATCAGAGAGAACATTTGCCCCACAAAGGTATTGTGAAGTTCTAGGGAAAGGAAGGAGGCATCATTTCTGGGAGAGTGGTGCTCAAGGGTTTGTCCCCCTTCCGGCCAACCCATCTCCTTTTCGCCAGCTTCTCAGTTCCCACACGTCCATACATTCTGTGGTTTTCCACCTCCGGCCCTTGCTCCTTCTCTTCCGGACAATACCATGGCTTCCTCTGATTTCCCCAATGTCTACTTCAAATGCCACAAATCAGGCTGCCAACCCAGGTCCTCCCCTTTATATTCATTTCACTTTCTCCTTGTATAAGATTCTGCTCCCATATTCGATCATTAAATCCATGAATATAGGAAGTGCTTTGTAACCACCATTGTATCCCCCCATGTACTTCGTATAGTGCCTTGAACTTTGCAAGTGCTCGAGTATTTACGACCTGAAAGACGAACAGGCAAGTGAGTCTGGGAATGCCACACAATTTCATTCTTTCAGTTTTGTTTTGTTTTCTTTTTATTGAAATTCAATTAGCCAACATACAGTAAGTACATCATTAGTTTCAGATTGTAGAGTTCAAGAATTCATCAGTTGCGTATGACATGCAGTGCCCATCCCATCACGTGCCCTCCTTACACACCATTTCATTTTAATGGCAAAGAGCAGAACGCACCATGGCATCCAAGTTCCTGGGCACACCCTAAGGTGTACAGGAAGACGACAGGGCTCTCTGTGCTTGCCCTGCTGGGAGCCCATTTGACGGTGGACTGACTGGCCACCCACAGGGTGAGGCTGTGCCCCTGGTGACCAGGAGGCCTGCTCACAGAAATAAAACCCAAGGGGACTCTAGGTCCAGGACAACTTTGTTCTCTAAGCCCCAAAACTACCCAACCACAGCTTTTTTCACTCAGCCCACGCCAGCAATGCCTTCTCACTGTCCTAACAGAAATGTTGGCTTTCCTGGCCTCCTGGTCTCTGCTGGGCAGCTGGTGGGAGCAGTCCTCCCTCAGCATTTGCCCTTCCCAAGAGCATAGGCCTCCCAGATAAGACCGGCTGCAGATTAGGGAAAAACTCAGACTGAGGAGGAGGCTGGGGTGGGCCTGGGGGTGGGTTGTGAGCTAGGAGGGAAGAAGAGAAAGCAAGTGTGGCCACAATCTCCCCCCTCCCCTGCCACCCTCTGCATCAGCACCACCACTGCCTCATGGTCCCTTCAGAAAGGGCAGCAGTGGGACCGAGCAGACACACTGCCTAAAAGCCACTTCTCAGAATCTGCTAGTATTATTTTGTTATTACCTTAAATGGACAAGACTCCAGCCTGTAGTTCACACAAGAATGCAAGCCCCTCCTCTCTCCAGACAGAAGTGCACTGACCTCGCAGCCTCCCCCTTCCTTCCCAAGCAACAGAATCCATCATTCAGGTGTAGCCAGTACTCTGTAGCCCACAAAAGACAGTCATATCCATCATTTCCTCTGGGTCTCTGAGCAGCCCTGCAAGGTCTGTAGGATAGGGATCATTTCCCCCAGGCTACAGCAGAGAGAAGTGCCTTCCAAGAGTTTCAACAACTTGCTTACCATCGAGTGCCTAGTAGGTAGCTGCGCTGAGAAAGAGATCTGTACCATCTGTGTCCTCCCAAAGAGAGTTTCCGGGGCTCTGGAATGTTCCCTGAGGAACTGTGACACATTTCCCAGAGCAATGGAAGCCCTTCCAGAAGGTCAGGACCTGGAGAACAGGGCTGCTTCCCAACAGGGGGCTCTTCCAGGACACTGTCAGGCCACACCATGGGCAAGCAGGCCTCACTAATGCCGTTTACACATTTCTTTAGCTCCTGGCTATGGCTGCCAAGGGAGAGCATCTCTGCATAAGAATGCTGAAAGAGGGGGCGCCTGGGTGGCCCAGTGGGTTTAAAGCCTCTGCTTTCAGCTCAGGTCATGGTCTCAGGGTCCTGGGATCAAGCCCTGCATTGGGCTCTCTGCTCGGCAGGGATCCTGCTTCCTCCCTCTCTCTCTGCCTGCCTCTCTGCCTCTTGTGATCTCTGCCCGTCAAATAAATAAATAAAATCTTTATTAAAAAAAAAAAAGAAGAAGAAGAATGCTGAAAGAGGCTTCCTATAACACAACTTGAGAGAAATCTGAAATGGGGGACTGAGGAAGCCACACATGGCTCACCCACCATGCAGGAGACCCAGACAGAGATGGGCTGATAGAAGAAGGTTACGGTGACTGTGTGGACACTGTGTAGACCAGAGTCCTCTGTTCCATGACCCACTCTTGGCTTAGAGAAAGCAGCTGGCCCTGTTCCCCTCCCTCTGGTAACCAAGGGCAATTCCACACAGCTTTGTTTTCAGAGAGAGAAAGGAAATAAATGTGTTAAAGAACAGTATGGGTGGAAGCACTTCCCCCACAAACTGTGAACCTAGGAACATAAGCATTACCTATTGGGTCAGGCCCAGGATGAACCCATTCAGCTGGGAATTTTACTAAAACCAGCCCCAATCAATCAAGCTGGGCTCCTTAGAGCTCCCCGGCCGAACCAATGCTCATTTTTCCAACCCCCATGGAGCCTTTTTAAGTCTTAGTGTAAATGCAGCCCCTCTAGTCGTTGAATAAAACAGCGAGTTGCCATTTAGCTGCAGGGCAATTAGAAAGGATGGGGGACTGGCCAAGACATAGCTTTATTAAGTTTTGTTGGCATTATTTTCTCTTAAACAATGCTTTCTCAGTGGCTGCTTCTTTCATCATGGCCAAAGCAAGCATGACCATTCCCATTGGCATGGTCCCTCCAGCCTCCCTAGCTGGCTACAGAGACATACTCTTCAGGGACAAACGGCCTCTCCAGGTCAGCAACAGTATGTCTATTCCAGAGGGCTGATGCTCACTGGTTACTCGATGTCACATCACAGATATGTTGCCTTCTCTTCAGTGTTCCTTCTTCTTAACTTGGCACTGTTCTTTCTCCCTCTCTCCACCCGCCCCAACATGAAAACACTGTGTTCCCGATCAGATAAAGCAAGCACAGTGTATGGAGCAGAAGGCAAACAGCATGGAGGGAGGAGAGAACCAATCGTGTCCCCAATTGTTCCCACTCATCTCCTGGGATGATGACCGCCATTCCCACATCAGCACCGGCCAGCTCCTGAGACACACGGGGCGATGAGACAAGGGAAAACCACAAAGGAGGCAGCGTGGATGGGTACAAGAACAGAGACAATCCGCCAACATGGAGTTCTTCCCCCCGCCCCGCCCCAGGAAGTGAGCTCCATCAGGCTGCCATTTTGCCCTACAAGCTGTGCTTCAGTTGCAACATGAATCAAACACTCCAACAGACACCATCCTCAGCCACCTCCCACACCACTTCTGTCCCGCTGGCGATGAGCACCCTAGTGGTGAAGTGAAGCCTGTGGCAGTACATTCTCTAGGACACCATCCATGGGATGGGAAGGACCCCGACCAAGCTCTCCTAGGAGAGCCTGGTATGCCCAGGTCAAGAGGCTCCTTAGGTCCACACCTGAGGACAGCACCTATGACAAGTATCACTTATCAGGTTGAAATTCAAGTCCATCTCTCCCAAGAGGCCTTTCCCAGCTAACCTCATTCCTTCTCTACCTCAGAGGCTCTCAGAGTTTAATGGGCAGCAGAATCACCTCAGAGGGTTGTTATCCACGCAGAAAACTAGGCCTCAGTCCCAGAGGCCTGCATATTTAACGAGCTCCCCAGACGATTCTGTCCCCAGCTCTCCTCTCTTACATGCAGCCCTGACTTTATTTAACTCTTCTGGTTGAATTCTAGTGTGAACCTAACTCCCCACACACCCCAAGAGTCCAGTAAGGAGGGAGATTCTGGGTCCCCTGGAAGGTAAGGGGAGGTCCCACCTCCCAAGTCCTCCTAGAGGGCCCTAATGGAAGAGCTTAAGAAGCTGTCCGCTGGGAGGGAAAGAAATCAGCCTCATCTCCCCACAGGCTCCAGAAAGCGCTCATTCTGCCCTGGGTCCACTGCACATCTGCACAATAACTTTAAATGTCACCTCAAATATCAGGCCAGGCAGCAGGAGGGAAAGGCAGAAGCTAATTAGCCTGCCTTGCCCTGGCTTTTGTGTCGCTTTCATCCTTGCTTACCTCTAGCCTCCGCTGAGATCTTTAACTCTCCCTTGGCCAGGGAGCCCCTGCTCATGAAGCCTGCACACAACCTTTCATCGCACGGGGCACTAAAGCAAACTGTTTAATGGAGGAGATGCAATCCCTCCCTTCCCTCTGCTATGAGTATTTACAGTTCTTCCCTCTACCCCTGCCACTCAATAGAACCCCATGTTGCCCTGAATATCCAACCACAGCATGCCACCCCAAAACTCCCATCCTCTGCCCCAAGAGCCAGACTCATCCTCTCTTTCTCTGCCTCTTCAAAGCTTATCCATCCCAGGTCTGTGGAAAGTATCATGAAAATCTCATCCCCTCTAAGGGTCTCCTGATGAGATCTTTACATTTAGGCCCTTGGGGAGTATTTACATTTTGGCAAAAGATATTGCTTCAAAGCAAGGGGGGGAAAAAGCTCATAAATACAGAGAACATACTGGCGTTTACCAGAGGACGGGGGGAGGGCAAATAGGTGAAAGTGGTTAAAAGGTATAAATTTCCAGTTATAAAATAAATAAGTCAGGGTGTCCAGGTGGCTCAGTCAGTTAAGCATCTGCCTTCAGGTCAGGTCATGATCCCAGGGTCCTGAGATCAAGCCCCACGTTGAGCTCTCTGCTCAGCAGAGAGTCTACTTCTCCCTCTGCCTCTGCCCACCACTAGCTCCCCTGCTTGTGCTTTCTCTATCAAATAAATAAATAAAATCTTTTAAAGAAATAAATAAATAAGTCATGGAGATGTAATGTACAACACAGTGACTACTGTTAATAATACCATATTGCATATTTGGAAGTTGCTAAGAGTGGATCTTAAAAGTTCTTATAACAAAAAAAAAATTGTTAACTATATATGGTGGTGGACATTAACTAGACTTATTGTGGTGTTCATTCTGTAATATATACAAATATCAAATCACTATGTTTAAAATCACAAATCACTACGCTTAAAACTAATTTGTCAATTATACCTCAATAAAAAAAAGGAAATGGAAAAAAAATAATACGGTGTGTTCTACCATCATCAGAGATGCTAAATTAACATCTTACTCTTTGTTACCAAATTAACATTTAATTTTGAGGATGTTTGTATATGTACATGATCTGGTGTTAAAGAGCTTAATTTGTACAAATTATGATTTGGAATAACAAGTAGATTTATTCAATTGTTAAAAAATTTTTAAAAAGGCAGGGTGCAGAAGTCTGGGCCTTAGATAAGAAGTGTGGTGGCAGGGGATAAAGGTGGCAAGGAGAAGCATCCATGACACTCTTCCTTAAGCCTTACGGGCTTTTGCTGTTAAGCCATCCTGATGAAGGCAACTCACAGGAGCTGGTTCCTCCACTATTCTCCACAACTCACTCCCCTGACCTCCTATTTCCTACTCAGAACATCATTAGCTGGTAGGCACCTTCTCGCTCTAAAGCACCAAAATTATAAAGTAGTTCTTCTTGAAGAAGAAGGGAAAAAAAAGCCACTATATTGTTGGGAAGAACACCTCAGAACCCGACCCAGGAGACCTAGGTAATCGGCCCAGAGAGTTCTTTATTATCTCCTGTGTTTCTCTCACAGCCAGTAAGGTGCTGCCACCATCTTACCTCCACTAAGAACAGGGCCTTCACTCGAGGTGGTATGACTCAAAAGACCGTGGGGCACTTCAATCTTGGGGTCCGTTCACCCTGGTGAGTTTTCTCTGAACTCTTCCTCTCATCTCTTAATTCCGGCAGTTCACCAACACAGAATCAGGAAAACCTACATCGTCAGTCACCACAGCTGAAATCTTACACCTCCTCACCCAGCCCACAGGAAGTCCTACTGTAGAGAATTGTCTCCCTTCTTCTCTCTTCATCTCATGCCTTCTCATCTCCTTCAAGAGCTTTTCCAAATAGCCCACCTCCCCACATCCCCCCTTCCATAAAATCAGACAACAGACTATAATGACCAGGGTTGAAAATAATGAATATGAAGTTAAACAGGATCAGAGAGAGCCCACGGTCCCATCAGAGGAATACAACATCTTGGTTGGCATAAATCTAGAATGAAACATCTTTTTCAGTACTCTAATTTTTTTTTTTTCAGGGAAAATGTATAATCTGTGAGTGTTCCATAGGGCGACCCACTATCACATCAGAGCATCTGACACACCTGAATGCCCTCACCCCGGCTCCCCACCCCAGGAATGGGTAACCAGAGTAGCTACACACTGACCAAGTTCAATTCTCTCTTCCTTGGCCCTCGTGTTCAAAAAGAAAAGAATCCGTTGCCATGATCACTTTACTTTTCAGAAAATGAATTCTGCTTATGGTTCTTAAAAATAACTAATTCCCATAAATCTACAAATAATCTCTTTCTAATCTGTTTATACTGCTAATCTGAAGTCTTCTCAGTGTTGGGAAAGGGCTTAAGCTTTGGAATCAGACCAAATGGGTTCAAATCCCAAATTTCTTCTTCTAGCTGAGTAATTCGAGACAAATCACTTAACTTCTGTACATTTAACTTTCTCCATCTTTTAGATAAAGATAAGATTGATCTTACAAAATCTGAATGACCTTTAACAGGAAAAAAACAAAATAAGATATAGAAAATATGAAGCCCAGAGGACGGGGGGAGGGCAAATAGGTGCTTCATGAACTTGGTGCATTCTCTTACGATAGAAAACAAGCTCCTATCAGATTGGAATTCTAAAAGCATACGACCTGAGTAGACAGATAAACTGAAAAAAACAAAAACAAAAAATCCCCAGTGTCAGTTTTGCCACTGAGGACAACTCTAAGCCAGTGGCCCTTCCAAAGCCCTGAGTCAGGGACAAGTCATAACACCAGATGCCTGATCTTCTCTACCCCTGCTTCAGGCAGGGGCACATTTCTGGATCTTACTTGCCCAACTGCCCCAATTCATCTGGCTTCTTCCCTCTGCTGCAAGGTTGGAAAGTTCTAAGAAATATTCAATTATGAAAAATCCTTTGACGATGCCCATAGGAACTGTGTGGATGACCCTCTGCACGGAGGAGGTGGGAAAGTCTCTGGAGTTCCCGCGTGAGTTTCCCTGTCCTCTGATGATATGGCTTCCCTGAAAGCCCACCAGTCTGGCCTCGTAGCAGGTATACAGGAAGGCCTACTTAAGGATAGCATGAAGAACAAACCATCCAACTTCAAGAAGAAAAACTTTTATAGTCTAAGAATAGGAAGTTTCTCCTAAGCATTTAGACACAAAGCTCAATATATTGACTTGTATAGGGATTATTTTTTTAATCTCTCGAAGTATATACCAATCATAAGGAGAATAAGGGCTGGACAACAGCAGTGAAAGGAATTCTTTTCACTGTATATATTTTTTTAACATCTTAATTTTGTTTTTTTTTTCCAGTGTTCCAAGATTCATTGGTTATGCACCACACCCAGATTATGCTGAGTGAAATAAGTCACTGTATATCTTTCTACACCATTTGAATTTTGACTTTTGGACTATATCACCTAACTTTTTAAAAGACCTCTTAAGAGGGAGATGGGGAAATGGTTGAGCCCAGTGATGGGTATTAAGGAGGGCAAAGATTGCATGGAGCACTGGGTGTTATATGCAAACAATGAATCACGAAACACTATGTCAAAAACTAATGCTATACTGTATGGTGACTAATATAGCACAATTGAAAAAAAAAAAAGAAGATAGAGTCAAGAATAAATAAAACTGTCCTTGGAGTCTAGCTGCCATGTGGTGAGAAGCTCAAGCCACATGGAAAGGCCCCACAAAGGAGAACCAAAGATCGGGATGAGAACCCCAGCGAGTCCCAGCCCTACCGACATCAACCGGCTGCCATATGAGTGAGACCACTCTGAAGCTCCCAGCCATCTCAGCACCCAGGCAGACACCACATAAAGCAGAACTGTCTGGTCAACGCTCACCATCATGAGAAACCACATACTGTGGTTCTAAGCCACTAAGATTGGGGGTGGCCTGTCACAGTGTAACAACTAAATGAAACATGGAGTCATTGGTGAATGGAGAACAGTTACAGCCACAAGACTGGATGAGATCACCGATGAAGCATTGAAGAGGATTGTGCCTTATTTCACCTAGAAGACAAAAGCATGCCTAGTCTCAGGGCTGTAACTTTTTATCTACCTATCTACCTATCTTGCAATTGGAATTCTTAAGACAAGATTGTTGTAGGGGTGTTTAATTAACATGCTTGCTTGCACCTTAAAAAGAAGTCAGATTTTTCTCTGACAGGAAGTAAATATGTGTGATTTGGTTGCTTGCTTTGACAAGAAGCGCTGCCTTTTCCAATCATTAAATTTGCAGCTCCAAAAGCTTGAAAAAATATATTTAAGACTATATAAAGTATACAATATGCTAGAAAATATATAATTTGCAACCATTTAAATATGTGGGTAAAAAATGTTTAATGTCATCTTAAATGTGGGGGGGGGGTGTAGTTTTCCATCTTCTTTTAGGACAGACACAAGTAAAAAAAATCTGAAAAGCCCACTGAATTATCTGTGGTATACCCTCACAATGGAATATTGTGCAGCCACTAAAAAGAAGAATGATGAGGCTTTCTGTAAATTGATATGAAAAGATCTTCCAGAGATATTTTGGGGTTCAAAATGCAAAGGATAAAACAATATTGTTAGTATTCAGTTGCTCTTGATAAGAAAGGCATAAAATAAGTACGGATTCCAATTTGCTTGTATTTGCAAAAAGAAACACTGGAAGGTTTAGCAAGAAATTAAGGCTGACAGTGGGAAGAGATTGGGTAGACAAATATAACAGTCATATAAAGACCTTTACACATTGTATTGATTTTTGAATAGTGTGAACTGTAGGATTTTTTTCAAGCCTTCACAGGAAAAAATAAGAATAGATAAAATTGCAAAAATAAAAATAATGCTAACAGATAATCTAGGAGACAAATATTCGCTACATTGCAACAATACATCATACAAAGGATTTAGTAGCTCTGACGTACAAAGAGCTCCTGAAAAACATTAAGAAAAAGTCAAAACAACTCAGTACAAAAATGGGTCAAGAACATAAATGGGCAATTCACAAAGAAGAAAAAACAGCTGATGATAAAAAGTAAAAAGATGTGGCGCCTGGGTGGCTCAGTGGGTTAAGCCTCTGCCTTCGGCTCAGGTCATGATCTCAGGGTCCTGGGATCAAGCCCCGCATTGGGCTCTCTGCTCAGTGGGGAGCCTGCCTCCCCCTCTCTCTGGCTGCCTCTCTGCCTACTTGTGATCTCTGTCAAATAAATAAAATATTTTAAATAAAATTTTAAAAAAGAGCAAAAAGGTGCTAACCTTTACTAATGATTGGGGAAACACAAAACAGCAAGCCACATTTGATCTATCCCACTGGACCTATATATATATATCAAACCTAGTAAGAGGACAAACTGACACAGTGTTTCAGAACTCAGTTTGACAGTACCTATCAACATTTCTAAAGTGTATAGCCTTCAGCCCAGCAATCCTATTTGTAAGACTTTCACCTCCTGCACTTACACAATGCACTATGCCCTGTAATATCCAAAAAAGGGAGGTAGGGTTCCTGGATGGCTCAGTCAGTTAAGCATCTGACTTCGACCTAGGTCATGATCTTGGGGTCTTGAGATCAAGCCCACTGTCAGGCTCCCCGCTCGTCCCTACCCCTGTTTGCTCTCTCTCCCTCTCTCTTCTCCTTCTCTCTCAAATAAATAAATAAAAATCTTTTTTAAAAAACCTAACAAAGGTAACCTAAATGTCCAACAATAGGAACTAGTAAGATAAATTATAATACCGTTACAATACAACCTAGGTTATACTTAAACTTTAAAAAGGACAAGCAGGGGCGCCTGGGTGGCTCAGTGGGTTAAGCCGCTGCCTTTGGTTCAGGTCATGATCTCAGAGTCCTGGGATCAAGTCCCGCATCGGGCGCTCTGCTCAGCAGAGAGCCTGCTTCCCTCTCTCTCTCTCTCTGGCTGCCTCTCCGTCTACTTGTGATTTCTCTCTGTCAAATTAATAAATAAAATCTTAAAAAAAAAATAAAAAGGACAAGCAGTTTTATTTGTAGTGACATGAAAGAATGTCTGTAATATATCATTGGGTAGGATAATACAATTTATAAAACAATCTGAAATAATTCATATTATCCAATTCTTGTGTGAGCATAGACTATGGGTACATACAGACACACTATGAGTATGTATTTCAACATGTATAGGGGTTCTGATAGGATATAACCAAACTGTTAACAGTGGAGGGGGAGAAGGTGGTTAGAAAATTATAATTTTATAAAATTTTATGTTGCTATCATTTTTCACTTTAAGCTTTTCTACTTGTGGTAACTTTCAAGGCATTTAATTAATCAGGTTGACTGAAGTAGCAGCTCAGGCCTTTTCTGAAAAATGGGTGCCTCAGGGCCGGGCTAGCAAGCTCCTTCTTCACTTCCCACTCACAGGATCTGGAACATGATAGTCTCCAGAGAAGCCACAGGTCATAATAACCAGCTCCCCGGACTCCTGTACCTGTCCACTGGCTAGCAGACACAGTCTGTCCCCCACTTCACTCCATACCCTGGCTCACCCCCAGAGTCTGGATGGCCTCTCTATGACCTTACCCAGCATTCAGTACAACCCCAACTCTCCTCAGCCTAGTCCCTTAGTGGCCACTTAGACACCTTGTGGGACTTTGGTCAGAGACAGCAACTGTTGCGTGCCAAGTTCCCATTCACCAAGGGCAGTGATTGTCCAGAACTTCATGGAAAGTAAAGCTACCCTTTTCCTCTTTGTATTAATAAATATCTTTGAGACAAAGAAGAAAAATTCTGGGCCCACACACAGGATGGATTGGAAATAGCAGAGCTGTCAATTAGTGGCATCTGCCAGGACAAGGCAGGAAGAGTGGTGAGCACATGAGCTCTCCTGCCTGCCATCCCTGCCCTTGTGCGCAGGGCTGTGACTCGCTAACTCGGACACCTGCAGAACTGCCGCCTCTACGCAGTGTTAGACTTGGGTTGTGGTGAGCTGATGGTAGTGGGAGGTGGCTGGGGGCGAAGGAGGATGACAGCAGAGCGTGACTGTGTCCTCAAATGCCATGTCTATCAGGAGACCAGGTGAGGGCGTGGTGAGTCTGAGGAGGTAGAAGGAGCCTCCAACAACAGGTGGACATGAGGTCCCAAACAGCTGCAGACAGAAGCCTCTGAACGTCTAGGCACAGTGCAGGCCAGAAGCAAGCCCAGAGGTGGGTTCCATCTGTCCGGGCTTACGGAGTTCCTTATCCCGAGGACTCAGCAACTGTGACCACATAAGAACTGGCCTTGCACAATTTTGTAATGTCCAAGTGCCCTATTAATTAGGAATTCACTCATCTTTCCTATCCCTGCAAACAAAAACGGGGAGGGGAAGCGGGGGAAACCTCAAATCAAAAAAATCTCAGAACTTCACGTGTTGTAACTAAAAACACTCAATAAACAAAGCCAGTCCTTGGGCTCCCTTAGGGAGTAATTGTCTAAGAATTCTCCTTTTCTTTCAGCTGGTGAGAGAGAGAGAGAGAGGGAGAGAAAGGGAGACAGACGTTTGTGGAGTTCATCTTGAAAGCATTAATTTTTCCAAACACCAATGTGCGGTTCGTGCGTTTTTCCTGCA
Organism: Mustela nivalis; assembly: GCF_964662115.1. Lineage (NCBI taxonomy): Eukaryota > Metazoa > Chordata > Mammalia > Carnivora > Mustelidae > Mustela > Mustela nivalis. Next base: position 117,515,548 of record NC_139020.1, read on the forward strand.
CAAGTGGCAGCAGGCAGGGTCTGCCTGTGGGGTTTCAGAGGAAGTGGTCATGGTGATGCCCCAGGGGAAGGATAGGACTTCAAGAAGCAGGGGCCCAGGCACCATGACCGGCCCCAAGAAGGGGTTGCACAAGGCCTGTGGTGCTGACGACTTGGGGTAGATTACTCTAATCCTAAGGGAAGAGAAGAAGCAGAACCAATATCTCCACCCCCTTTCAGGACCATTCTCTAGGGGCTGAACTGGCAATTAACCAAAATGGCCTTCTTCCCCACCCATCCCTCACAACCTACAACCCTGCCACTCACACGCTGGCCTAGCCTTAGGACAGGCTGTCCACTTTTCCGGTAGAGGTCTTTCATTTATGGATGAAAGCGGAGAATGCAGTTTGCTCATCCATACGTAAACTATTCTTTGTTGCCCCGAGTCCATCCTCTTGAGGAAGTTGAGAGTTGAGGGCATTCTCCTCTACAGTCTGTGCACAGAGGACAAGACACAACAAAACCGTCCACTGAGGCACAGGAAAGTCTCATTACCTTCTGAGGAGAGCAGATTCAACAATTAGGGTACACCAGAAGCCTGCTCAGTCTTAACCAGACATCCTCCAAGCAGATTACTACCACCAGGACATAGCCACATGCAACCACGTGCCAGGAGTCCCACTGGAAATCAATGCCCACCCCCAGACTTAAATGCTTTCTTACCACCAAGATGTCATATACCAATTCTAGTGCTTACTAGCTGTATAAAACTGATCAAGATACTTCATCTAAATGAGGATGAAAATAAACATTTTTAGGGGCACCTGGATGGCTCAGTCGGTTAAGCATCCAACTCTTAATTTGGGCTCAGTTCATGATGTCAGGATTGTGAGAATGAGCCCCGCATTGGGTTCTGCACTAAGTGTGGAGTCTGCTTAGATTCTCTCTCCTCCTCTCCCTCTGCCCCTCCTCCCCTACTCTGAAAAGAAAAAAAAGAAGAAAAATGGTTTTAAGTAAGTTGAGAAATTGAAAGGGCTGAGAAGAGTACTTGACACACAAGAAGTACTATATATGCATTACGATTATGATCCTTCACTCTCTACGTTAAGCTATCTCTTCCCTTTGGGCCATTGCATATGTTCTTTCCATGCTCTGGAACACTATTTCCCACCCTATCTTCATGGGACTCTCTGTGTTAATTCTCCAGGTCTCTAGGAAGGCTTCCTTTATATGGGCTGGGTGTCCCTGCACATACACCATCACACCCTGTACATCCCTGGTATCATATTCTGTCCCAATTGTCTACATGTCTTTCTCCTCAACCAGGTCCTTCATCCATAGTGCCTGGCACAGAGAAGATACTCGATAAACTATATGTTCAGTGAAAGGAAAAACGAATGAAGCATAGGTGAAGAGTACCTTTCATGCATTCAAGTATTTGTCACATCCCAACTCTGTGTCATATCCTGGATTACACTTGCAAATACACAAAGGCCAGAACACCCACCCAGGCTGCTCTCCAGAAACTCATGGCCAGAGGTGCAGTTTTTGCCTTTTACCGGTAACTTGAGAAAAAAGATGAGGTGAGTGTAGCCCAGCCCAAGAAGGAAAGTGTTGGAGGGGAACGCAGGTAGAGTTCCCTAGAGTAGGGTGTGCTTAACTTGAATGAAACAACAAAAGTCCTGAACCTAAGATTCTGTTTGTCATCCCTACAGATGAAGAATAAATGTAGGGGCACCTGGATGGCTCAGTGGGTTAAAGCCTCTGCCGTCAGCTCCAGTCATGATCCCAGGGTTCTGGGATCGAGCCCCACATTGGGCTCTCTGCTCAGCAGGGAGCCCACTTCCTCCTCTCTCTGCCTGCTTACTTCTCTGATCTCTGTCAAATAAATAAATAAAATCTTAAAAAAAAAAAAAGAAGAAGAAATGTAGCTTCGCTAAGAAAAACAGAAGAATAATAATAAATAATTGTAGCTTCACTAAGAAAAACAAAAGGTGGACCCTTCTTTATAAGGATGGTTTATTTATCCAAGTATCAATCTGCCTCTTTCGAGAAACACTGCTCAGTCACTATATCCATGCTGTCTGCAGAATATCATTACTAGACTGTAAACTCCTGCAAACAGAGATTGTAGTTTATTTTATCATAGTATATTTTTATATCCCATCCCACTCCTGTCTGCCCTGAGCACCAAGCGCCTAGCATGCTGTCTTGCCCAGGGTAAAGGAACATTGCAGGATACAAGAGGAACTAGTCACTCATTTGGTATCATTTCTACCATTCTGCATTTCTCAGCATGTTGTTTTAGAGGTTTGGTTTTGTTTTGTTTATCAACTTAAGGGAAAAGAAAAAAAGAAACGTCAGGAGTTAAAGGAGTATCTGTTGTTCCTTCTGCTTTTCTCTAGTGAAGCAGAATGGGCACCACCACAACCCCACCCACTTAAATAAAGCCTGCTCAGGGATGCTGGAGATCTACTTGGCTATGACTTTGTCAGAAGTCTTTGATAGCTCAAGCTCACTAAAGGGAAAAAAAGAAACGGAATTTCTACTTATAGTAAGAAAAAGCCAAAGCAACTTTTCCCTTTGAGATTACATCATAGATACTTGAGGTTATGTTTTCCATTCTACTTGACCTAAAAGTGAGGCAACATAAGATCTTTCCATCAGTGAGAAGTCCAAGGCTTCCTACCTCCAGAAGGACACTGGGGCTCCCAAACCGGAGCCCCGGGAGCAAGGGACTCCAGAGCTCTGCCACCCACTGCCGCTGTGGCAGTGTGACTGCACACCTCTTTGGGATGATTTCTGGAGACCCATGCTACTACCTCTGTCCTCCATGCTCCATGCCAGGACTCTGGACCCACCATCGCTACCATTTTGAGGGCTATCTGTGGCATGTCATATCATGAATTTCAAAGCCAGATGAAAGTGACCTGGAAACTGTCTGCCCCATCATTTCCATCCTTCTTATGGATAATGCAGAGAAAGCTGGTAAGGCCTGAGGCTCAGAGAATGTCCTTTTACCATGAGTACCAGAGAGAGAAAACATGCATGGTTGACTTTGTGTCGATCAATGGACATACACGTTCACACTGGCCTGCGGGTGCACCCATGCGAATACACCTCCATATACATTGTCAGGGCAGACAAATTAGTCTGAATAACATTGGGAATGCCACCCTAGGCCCCAAGCTTGTCACTAAGGCAGCTGTGTCTCTGCCATCAGATACAATCTCCCTAGGAGACCAACTGGTTTGGAAACATAGAGGTAAAAAGGACAATTTGGAGACAGAAAGCTTATTTTTTCCTGATATCTCTGAGACTGAATGCACCCATACATGGAGATACAAAAAAACACTGCTCTTTAAAGTGTCACTGAGACCTAGTCTAAATGACACTGGCCTTGGAGCAATGTGTGCCATCCTCTCCTTCCTCCATGACAAGCCCATGAGAATGAATGGTCAGAAGAATGTTACAGAGTGTGTGTCTGGATATCTGCTAAAGCTTTGACAAATGTCCCCCACGATATTCTTACAGATAAGATAGTGAAAAATGAACAGGATTAGCATCTCGTTGTGGGGATTGCTACAAATGCACTACAAGGCCCAAAGAGTGTTTATTAGAATACAGTGAGTTTTAGGCAGGATGCTAGTCTCTGGTGATGGCCACAAAGCTCTTCCTTTGACTGCTGTATTTAACTTTTTTAAAATAATTATTTCCCAAGATGACAAGACAAAAGATATGCTTATATTATGGGCAGATGATACAAAACTGGTATGGCAGGTTTGATACTATAATAGATGACCAAAATCACTATGTAAATTTATTTCAGCAGATTTGAATACTAGGTCAATATTAACAAAGCCAAATTTTATGTCTGAGAACAACATTTTAATATAGAAATGTACATATCCCTCACCTAGTAACACCAGTCCTTTGTATCTATCCTAGAGATACTCACGTTTATGTGAGTGCTTGTTCATGAAGCTCACTGCTGCATTGTTTATAATGTTAAGAAATATACATAAAAGTAAAAAACAGAAACAAAAAAGAATTGTTAAGTCAATTATGGAATATCCACAGTGAGAGGCAGAAGATGAGTGAGGCAGAAGATGTTCAAGACATGCCAATGCAAGAAGAAAAAGTTGCAGAATGATAAAAGAATGATATGCTAACCCCAGTCATATGCACATACAGAAATTTGCAAATTTACATATATTTGCATATGCAAATACACAGAAAGTTCTGCAAGTGTCCCTAAAAACTTCTATCAGGATCTACTTCTAGGGAGAAACTAAGTTGTTGTGAAATCAAAAAGGGTACCTGCAACATCAGAAATTCAGAATGTATTGCATTAAACTGTGTAATTTAGCTTTCTTTTTAAAGTAAAGTCTTACTTGTATCTTTAAAAAAAACAAGTTCAAAAATATGAGGAAAGGCACAAATTCTTGGGCTTTCTATTACAACCTAAAAGAGGTCAGCACTGTGGAAAGATTGCACAAAGCTAATCCACACCACACAGAGTGCATTCAAGTTTGGTGTGCAGACAGCCTGCGAGGACCAGGGATCACTAAGCTGGTCATGTCTGCAGCACTGGGTTGGATCCAATACTGACAGCACAATTAGGCAGAGACACTGGCAAAGTCAAATGCAACCAGAGGAAAGAAATGCAGGATCTAAAAAAACATGGCTTAAGAGTAATAATTGAAGAAACCATGACGGTTTAACCTCAAGACAAGAATATGGGGAGATAGATAGGTTCCTTCAAATATGGGGAGGGTTATTAAGCAGATGATGCAATAAACACTTATTTGGGTATTTTCCAGGGGTAACTACTAGGAATGATAAATACAAGTGATTCTTCCTATTAAAAATAAATTTAAAAAAGAAACATTCTAACTAATAAGAATGAATGACAACAGAAGAGTCTGTCAGGCATGATCATGAGCTCCCTGTCACTGGAAGGATTCAAGTAAGAGAGTCTACAGAAAAAGATATTGGATTACATTAGAAGCAAAACTGTGTAAACTTTAAGATCTCTAACAACCTCAATATTCTATGATTCCATATTTTGGCTGCAGAATCAATTTTCAATCAATAATGTACCCCATCAACTCTAAATCCCACAGGTGGTGTACTCTGCCACCAGGTGGCAGTAAATGCCTTGGACTCTCAGTCCTACACAGTAGATGTGGTGAAAAAATATTTGCAGTTTGCCAGTATTTTTTAAATTAAAAAAAAATAATAATAAAAGAACAGATGCGAGCATTCAGCCTGTAAGTAGCCCCTTGCAAAGTAACAAGTATAATTCATAATTTTTCTGATAATTCCATCACAATGATTCTTAAGCACTTCTTAGGCACTTCTTTTGTACAGGGTCTACAAAGAGACCCTTATCTTCCGTGGCCTCCTCTCTCTGGTGTCAAGTTTCCTGACTTGCACACAGTTCCAGATCCCTGTGTCTCCTCTTAATGCAAAAATTCCCTCTGCTTCCTCCACAGCTGCAGACCATATCTGCTACTACAGTCTTTCTTCCCGACCTAGGAGAAGGACTAACAGGAGAATCAGGGAAACACCCCAGCCATTTCCTGCTCCTAGCTTTTCTGCCCCTGTATCCACACAGCTGAAGCCACAAAACAAGCAAGCAACAAACAAAAACAGAGCAGGCGGAGTAGCTGAGTCTCCACCCTGACAGCATGAAAGTATATGATTATCTTTTCCCAATTAGAAGAGAACAATCCCCCACCCAGCTCTTAAAGAAAAGAGAAGTAGCACAGCTGGAGATTTGGGGTGTGGCTTAAAATTTGAATACAATCAACAACCCTTGTCCTAGGCCCTAGCAACTCAAAATTCTGTTAACATTGCCTTGGTTACAGATCACTTCAGAAACCCTGGTTTTCAGAGAGTATTTTGGTAAGAGCTTGTGACTGAATGCAAATGACATAAAATTTTTTTAAACTTAGATTTAAAGTAGGTTCATCACAATAAACCATATTCTTGAGTCAAGGTCCTACTGTTTTAGCTAGTCTCAGGTAAAACACCTCTTTTTCCAGGAAGCCTGCAGAAGCCTAAGATTATGTTGTTGCTCCTAATATATGCCCCTAATAGCATGCTGCACCTGCCCGTCACAGCCCCGTACCTGCCCCCATCATAGCCCTCCCTGCTCCTGCCCCATCCTAGCCCAGCACCTGCCCTACCATAGCCCTGAACCTGCCCCATCACAGCCTTCCATCTGCCCTACACTGTACCTGCCCCATCACAGCCCTCTACCTGCCCCATCATAACTTTGCACCTGCCCTACCATAGCCCTGAACCTGCCCCATCACAGCCCTCCAACTGCCCTATGATAGCCCTGAACCTGCCTCATCACAACCCTGTACCTGCCCTACCCTGTTTGTGCTCATCACAGCCCTGCACCTGCCCTATCACAACCTTACCACATGTACTTAAGTGGCCTCTGTACCAGCCAATTTCCCCATTACACTGAGGATCCATGAAGACCTAGACTGTATCTGCTTCTTTCACAACTGAATCCCCTAAACACAGTAGGACTCAATAAATATTCATGAGACTATTATAAACATACACATTATCAATTAACTAATTAATGTGAAGCCCAAGTCCAGGCAGCTGTTCCACTGAGGATAATATTCATCCATTCTACACGCATTTCCTGAGTGCCCCTTGTGCTGGTATGGGACAGGATGACTCAAACCCAGGCCCAGCCCTTTGAGAACATGCCATGGAGAAAGGAAGCCAAGACAAATACATAAATACCTACTGTGCAAAGCAGGCACAGCAACACCAGAAAGGATGGATATTAGGGAATGGGGAAACAGTGGCCAAGGCACGGGGATCACCAAAAAGTTCAAAGTAGCTGGAAGTAAGGCAAAGGGAGAGGTAATACTGGAACCAGAGCCTGAAGGTTCTTCAATAACACCTTTAATTAAATAGCATGTGCCAGGCTAAGTGCTTTAGATTCATGACTTCATTTATTTCTTTTCTTTAAAATATTTTATTTATTTATTTGACAGAGATCACAAGTAGGCACAGAAGCAGGCAGAGAGAGAGAGGTGGAAGCAGGCTCCCTGCTGAGCAGAGAGCCCAATGCAGGGCTCGATCCCAGGACCCTGGGATCATGACCTGAGCTGAAGGCAGAGGCTTTAACCCAGAGGCTTTAACCCACTGAGCCACCCAGGCGCCCTGATTTCATTTATTTCTTGAAATGATGCTATGTAAGGCACTATTACAGAGAAGGAAATAAGCTCAGAGAAGTCAATAAAATTGCCCAAGGTGGAACAGCCGGCAAGCAGCCAAGCTAGAACCCACATCTAAGCCAACCTGATGACTATGGCAGCAACGCCATGGTGCTTTAGAACCTGTGTTAAAGAGTTGTTACTTGACCCCATGGACAACAGGGAGCCACTCTGAGCAGGTACATGCTAAGGTCAAAGCATTTGCGTGGGAAGCTTAATCAGAAAAAAATGGAGGGAGTGGACTGGGCAGTTAGGACTGAAGTCTGCCGCAATGGGCCAATGTTGTATTGTGAAATTCCTGACCTGGGAGAAAGAAGCAAGACTGGAAAGTTGATTCAGAGCTGAGGAATTCCAGAGGAAGAGCAGACACAGTGAGGGTGATCCCAAGGTGCACACCTGAGTAACCAAGAGGACAGGGATCCAGAAATGTCTTGTGCATGCTGCATGTCTTGTGCAGGTGTGTGCACGTGTATGCAGGGTCTGCGGAAGGGCTACAGCCCTATGGGGGGGGGGGGGGATATGGCAGCTTTAAGTCCTCAGAACTCCAGAGCAGGAAGTGGTCTAAAACCTCCCCACTCCTCACCTTCTCCCCAGGCATTGCTGCTAATTGCAAAAACTCCTGGAATTCCCTTAGCCACCCGACCTCCTTCTCCCACCCCTAGGGCATCTGAGCCCCCAGCAGCTTACAAAAAGCACAGGAGTAGTAAGAGTGCATGAAGCCTCACACAGTCATGTCCACCGAGGTATACTCTACTCTAGCCAGCCTGCCTTAGCACAGAGAATGCATGGGCTCAAGCCAGCACCAAGAAACAGAAGAGGGCCAGATAGGAGCTATGGGCCCCAGGCAGTAATTCTGATTCCCCATAATCTTGAGCCAAAAGCTTAACTTCTCTGGATCTCAGTTTCCTCAACTGGAAGACAAGCAGTTTGGACCAGAATCAAAAGTTGCAAACTGAAGGCCAGCAAGCCAAACTCATCCTGCAAATGGACTTCGACCCATACAATGTCTTTTAATTGAATTAGTTTCAACATTTAGAAATCAAGCTATTTCACAAAGAAAATGCATATTTGAATTCTCTCTGAAACAAGATCTGGCCACAAGGAACTTACATTGCCAGGTGGCCTCCGTTGGCTAGAGGTGAGCAGCTGCTGTCACCCTTGGATGAGGCACCACTCTCCAGTTTGCCACAGTCCCCACCATACCCTACTGTTCCCTGCTAGTCTCCACTCATCACCTATGCTTGACCCACTTCGATCCTTCATACGAATGGTCTGGCTCCTCTAGAAACCTAAGAAGCTGTTCTAAAAGATCATCATTATTAGGCTCAGGAATTGGGGGCAGTACACAGAAGCACAGAGAAGCTGGCAGTCAGCTCCCCACAATGGCAGGTGCAGGCTTCTCAGAGAAGTGGGGCCTTGCTGAAGCTGATGTGGGTTCATTAACACGTGTCAGGCCTGCCCACCATCCCCCCCAGCCCCACCCCACCAAGGAGGAACAAGGAGGATGACATCAGCCTTGGACACAGTCGGGAGAAACCCCATCATGAAGCAATTTGCTTCCCCAGCCACTCTAATTTAACAATTAGCTTAACAACCCTGGTCAGGCACTTGCTGCTGGAGCAGAGAAGTGATCCGAATCAGCAGCAGTTGCAGCCTAGAAGCTTCAGGAAGCCCGCTCCCCCACTGCCCTCCCTTCAGCTGGGTCTGCATCTGCCACTCACACACATAGATATTCTAAATATCTCCAAAGAGCTTCCCCTTCTCTTTGAAACTCCCAGTTGGAGTCCTTGGAAACTCCCCCTGTGTCCAAAATCAGTTTCTTCTGCTACAACTTCAGCCTGTTCTCTCGGTCTGTCCTATAGAGATTCTGGTCCCGTCACAGGAAGCCAACCAGGCCAGTGTGTTTAAGTCAATCACTTCTCTGGTCTCTTGGGGGTGGGCATGGAAAGGAAGCCTGCACAGAGGCCACACTGCTGGGAGAAGGATAAATTCACAAAGCTGGCAGGTTTGGGACATTCTGGGCACAGATGTGAACTCCGAGAACAAGTCTAGGGAGCTGGCTTGCTCTACCTGGACAGCATGCTCAGCCCCCCATCTGCATCCCTGAGGGCCTCTCAGTGGAATGCACAATACTTCCCTCACCCAGCTTCTCCTGCTCCTGCCTCCAAGTCCTTTCTCAAGCTGCACCCTAAACCCCAAATGCCAAATTTTAGAGAGAGACATGCATGCTGGTATGGGAAGATTGAGAAGAAGAGTCCATAAAGCCACAAATCCACAGAAACTTGGAGGCTAATTTATTTATTTATTTTAAAGATTTTTCTTTCTTTATTTACTTATTTGACAGGGAGAAAGAGTACAAGCAGGGGAGCAGTAGAGGGAGAGGGAGAAGCAGGCTCCCTACTGAGCAGGGAGCCTGATGTGGGCTCAATCCCAGAGCCCTGGGATCATGAGCTGAGCCGAAGGCAGATGCTTAACCGACTGAGCCACCCAGATACCCCAACTTCAAAACTATTTTAAAATACAAATCAATAATAAAATAAAAAATAAACTTAAACAAATAAATAAGCAAAACCACAAGGAGATACCACCTTATACCAGTTAGAATAGCTAAAATTACAAGACAGAAAACAATAAATGTTGGCAAGGATGTGGAGAAAGGGGAACCCTCTTATACTGTTAGTGGGAAGGCAAGCTGATGCAGCCACTCTGGAAACAGTATGGAGGTTCTTCAAGAAGTTGAAAATAGAGCTGCCCTAAAATCCAGCAATTTCACTACTGGCTATTTACCCCAAAAGCACAGATGTAGTGTAAAAAAGGGACAAATGCACCACAATGTTCAGAGCAGCAATGTTCACAATAGCCAAACTGTGGAAAGAGCTGATATGTCCTTAAATAGATGAATGATAAAGAAGATATGGTTCACATATACAATGGAATATTACTCAGCCATAAGAAAGGATGAATACCCACCATTTATGTTGACATGGATGGATGTGGAGGGGATTATGCTGAGTGAAATAAGTCAAACCATGAGAGACTATGGATGTCAGGAAACAAATGGAGGGTTTCAGAGGGGAGAGAGATGGGAGGATGGGGTAACAGGGTGATAGGTACTAAGGAGGGCATGTGTTGTGATGAGCACTGGGGTTATACACAACTAATGAATCATTGAACACTGTATCAAAAACTAATGACATACTCTGCAGTGGCTAACTGAACATAATAAAAAAAGACACACACAATTATCATATGGTTTCACTCATATGTAGAACATAAGAAATAGTGCAAAGGACCATAGGAGAGGGGAGGAAAAACTGGATGGGAAGAAATCAGAAAGGGAGACAAACCATGAGAGACTCTTGACTCTCGGAAATAAACTGAGGATTTCAGAAGGGGAGGCGGGTAGAGGATGGGGCAACTGGGTGACAGGCATTAAGGAGGACACATGATATGATGAGCACTGGGTGTTATATGCAACTGATAAATCATTGAACACTACATCAGAAACCAATGATGTACTACAGGTTAACTAATTTTAATTATAAAATTAAAATTAAAAAAAAACTATACAGGAAAAATAAATAAAATAAAATATGGTATTAGAATTCCAGGATACAGGCAGGGAGGCCAGAGCCAAAAATAGCAGATCCTCAAAGAAGAAAGCATCCCTGCATGACTAGGTAGAAATTTCAAAGAGGCTATGGAAAAAGAAATGGCACATAAACATGGAACAATGTCCCAGGAACTTAAGCCAAAAATAAAAATGAGGGATGCCAGTGCCAAGGTCAAGCACGGAGGCTGTTCTGTTCTTCCAAAGGGAGACAGTGAAATGGAGAATTAGGTGAATCAGTTAGTAATACTCCTGGTATAGGAGGTGTCCTTAAAAATGGAAGTCTTCCCAGCTTACCCTCCGTAATGGACAGGAGTGAGGTCAGGGTTGACGCTGCAGTAAATGTTCGGGAACCTGACTAACAAATGAGGTGTAAATAAATCACCAGGGCTATATGGTGACCACCTGGGAGTCCTAAAGGAATTCAAGGGTGAACGTGTGGAGCTGCTAGCCAAAATGTGTAACCTCTTATTACAAAGTCATTTGTCCCCTAGAACTGCCAGATTACTCATGTAGCCTCCATTCATAAGAAAGGATCCTGGGAGCATTCTCATTTCCACACCAGGAAAGCCAGGAGAATATATATGAAGAACAGGACGACTGAGCATGTAAGCATGACCTGTCAGAGGAAAAGACAGGTTGGCTCTTAAAAGAGCAAAGCATGTATATGAGTTTTTGAAAGAGTAGATATGAATGTGAATTAAAGAGATTCTATGGGTGTGTTTGATAAGTTCTTTATAGATTTTGGATACTAACCCTTTACTCCATATGTCATTTGTAAATACCTTCTCCCACTCTGTCCTTTGTCTTCTGGTTTTGTTGACCATTTCCTTTGCTGTGTTGAAGCTTTTGATCTTGATGAAATCCCAATAGTTCATTCTTGCTTTTGCTTCCCTTGCCTCTGGAGATGTGTCTAGGGAGAAGTTGCTGCAACAGAGGTCAAAAAGATTGCTGCCTGTGTTCTCCTCTAGGATTTTGAAGGATTCCTGTCTCAGATTTAGGTCTTTCATCCATTTTGAATTTATTTTTGTATTTGGTATAAGAAAGTCCAGTTCATTCATCTGCATGTCATTATCAAGTTTTCCCAACACTATTTGTTGAAGAGACTGACTTTTTTCCATTGGATATTCCTTCTTGCTTTATAAAATATTAATTGACCATACAGTTTTGGTTCCATTTCTGGGTTCTCTGCTCTGTTCCATTGATCTATGTGTCTGTTTTTGTGCCAGTACCATACTGTCTTAATGATTATAGCTTTGTAATACAGCTTGAAGTCCAGAATTGTGATGCCTCCCATCTTTTCTTTTCTTTTTCAACTCCACTGTGGCTATTTGGGGTCTTTTCTGATTTCATATGAGTCTGATAATTATTTGTTCTAGCTCCATGAAAAATGCTGATCTTTAATAGGGATTCATTCCATATGTAGGCTGCTTTAACAGAACTTAAAAAACTCAATACCCAAAATACAAATTATCCAGTCAATAATTGGTTAGAGGACACACATAGACACTTTTCCAAAAAAAAAAAGATATCCCAGTGGCTAATAGACAGATGAAAAGGCACTCAACATCATTCATCATCAGGGAAATATGAATCAAAACCACAATGAGATGCCACTTCACACCTGTCAAAATGGCAAAAATTAACAGTTCAGGAAGTAACAGTTATTCAGGAAGATGGAGAGAAAGGGGAATATTTCTGCAGTGTTGGTGGGAAGGCACACACATGCAGCCACTCTGGAGAACAGTATGGAGGGTCCTCAAGAAGTTAAAAATAGAACCACCCGGGCGCCTGGGTGGCTCAGTGGGTTAAGCTGCTGCCTTTGGCTCGGGTCATGATCTTGGGGTCCTGGGATCAAGTCCCGCATCGGGCTCTCTGCTCAGCAGGGAGCCTGCTTCCTCCTCTCTCTCTCTCTGCTTGCCTCTCTGCCTACTTGTGATCTCTCTCTGTCAAATAAATAAATTTTTTAAAATCTTAAAAAAAAAAATAGAACCACCCTATGACCCAGCAATTGTGCTACTAAGTGTTTACCCAAAAGATACAAAAATGCTGATTCCAAGGGGCACATGCACCCCAATGTTTATAGCAGCACTATCAACAATAGCCAAATTATGTAAAGAGCCCAAATGTCCACCAACTAATGAATGAATAAAGAAGACATGGTACACATATACACATATACATGTGATAGAATATTACTCAGCCATCAAAAAGAATGAAATCTTGCCATTTGCAATGATGTAAATGGACCTAGAGAATATTATGCTCAGTGAAATAAGTCAGTCAGAAAAAGACAAATATCATATGATTTCATTCACAAGTGGAATTTAAGAAACAAAACAGATGAACATAGAAGAAGGGAAGGAAAAGTAAGATAAAGATGGAGGCAAACCATAAGAGACTCTTAACTATAGGGAATAAACTGAAAGAAGAATAAATCTGGAGGGGAGGTAGGTAGGGGGTTAGGCTAAATGGGTGATGGGCATTAAGGAGGGGACTTGATGGGATGAACAATGGGTGTTGTATGTAAGTGAGGAATCACTAAATCCTACTCCTAAAAGCAATACTACACTATATGTTAACTAACTTGAATTTAAATTTTAAAAAAGAGAATCTATGGGTATAATTTACATAAATTTCCAAGAAACTATTAGCAAGGTATTATAGTAAAAAATTTTAATTGTAGTATAGTTGACACAGAATTTTAGATTAGTTTCAGGTATACAACAGAGCAACCCCACAATCTATGTTTACTCTGTGCTCACAAGTGTAGCCACCACCTGTCACCATACAATGCTATAACACCATTGAGTATACTCCCTATGCTGGACCTTTTCAAAAGGAAACACTTTTTTTTTATTGAATAATGATATATTAAGAAAAACACTTTTTCAGGGAAGTGACTTGGAGACCAGAAACATAAGAATAAACTGACACTTCTTCAAATTGAGAAATAAAAAATGAGGTTCTTATGACCTCAACACTAGAACTAGTCTTATGTAACATTCTTATAAATAATCCATTAGAGGGTGTTGGTGATGAGCTACTCTATAGGTCTACACTCTTCCAAGCAAGAAAAAGAACTGCTGATCCACAGGAATGATAACAAGGTCTTTTCAGACTCTCGGAGCTGATGTAAAAGAGGCAACTGAGTTTCAGTGTGATGGGATTTCTTTGCACCATGACATTTCCTCAGTCTCACCTTTCACCTTTCTCCAGATAAGATGAATTCTGGGCTCCATTTCCCAGATCTTATGATTATGAACTCCAGAACCTACATATGCCTGGAAAATAGGAACCAATTCAGATTTCATTCAAAGAAGATGCTTCTGGCTAAACTAAGAGAGAGACTGCTGCATTTGGTTAAACCCTGACCAGTCAGGCCAATCACGGATCAGCTCTTCTTCCCTTACCTGCAATACACTGAAAGAAATTCCAGAGTGCCCAGGTGGCTCAGTCACTGAGCACTCCTGATTTAGGCTCAGGTCATGATCTCAGGGTCATGGGCAGCTTTGTTTCTGTTATTTCCATGTTCCTAGAAGATTTCACTGCCAACTCCATGAAACCTCCATGGACAAAACTCCCACAGGTCAGGATCCTCATCTTGTATTTTATTTCATGGTTCTTCAGTGAGAAGAGGAATTCATTAGCAGCAGACACTTCATCAATGGCATTGATTGACTTGGTTATTGAAGCTGCAGACTTTTGCTTTCATTATCAGGAAAAGACTACTTTGAGCATGGTGGTGGGGCGGCGACTCAAGGAACAGATCAGAAGAGAACAAGAGCAGGAAGTGTGCCTGAGCCACCATCTCTGCTTCCTTTACAAGGACCTGAATGAGGAAATGTGCCATGTCCCCGGGTGGTATTTAGAAAATTGATATCCACTACTTGAAAAGAACCAGCTCCTCTTCCACTACATTTATCCTGACCAATATCTTCTTCTCCTTCCCTGGTGTCTTAACAGCCCATAGAAGAAAATTCAGCTTTAGTTCTTAGAAGTTTGGAGCCTATAGTAGAAATAGGTCTTATTCCACAAATCACAGACTCCTTAGGCTAGAGCAGATCTTCACGAGGTCTTTCAGGAATCCCTCTGGTTCAAGGACTAACATGCCTGAAGGAAACTCTGAAAGAGTACATGCCTTGCCAGTTGTGGGATTCTTGCCTTCCTGTGTGGTTGTGACATAAATGTCTTCTGCTCCCTACTGTCTGGGTTTAATTGAGCTGCAAGGCAATACTGATGAAAAGAGCTCATGCTTAGAGACAGATAGCCTTAGGTAAGATGCTGGTTTTGACAGTTTCTGGTAAATCACTTAACCTCTCTGAACTCATTCTCTTAGTTACAAATGAGAATAACCACTACCTTTCAGCATTTGGAGAGGACTCGCAAAGACATCTAGAAAAGGCTTAATCAATGCCTGCTCTATTAACAGAGACTGTCAGCTAACTTGAACCCTATAAGGGACATTACCATTACAGAAGTCACCACCAGGTAACACCTGACACCTGATGGGGCTCAGAACGCCAAGCATCCCAGCACACCTAAACAGACAGGAACACCATGCCTCCATGCCATTCAACCAGACACAAGACTGCTTCCCTCCCCTTCCCGGTCTTCCTTCCCATGGAAATGCTAATTCCTGAGTCCAGAGTTTTAAATGTGGATAGAAACCCTTCAAAGATAGACATTAGCATTTTGGGAAGCTAATAAGGAGGGATAGGGAGAATGGTAGTGCAGAGAGCAAGACAATGCAGAAACTAACATTAATTAAGGCTATTTCAATCACACAATTATATTGTAGGAAGGACATCCTTTGATGCAGCCTTCTCATTTTACAGGTGGGAAAGCAGACCTAGAAAGGAGAAGGGACAGATCCAAGCCAATGACAGACTGATCCTAAAACCAAGAACCCCTGACTGGGCAGAGGGCGTTCGTGATCTGCACTGCATAAAACACCTGAAGCTGACAGATGAGGCAAGATATCAGAGAAAGGAACGCAAGATTTATTTAGCTTCTACTGTATAAACACAAGCATAAGAGCACTAAGACTTACAAAAACATTCCCAGCTGTCCTCCAGGAGTTTAACATCTGTCTAGCTGGGAAGAAAACACTTGGCACAGGAAATAAGAATAGTGAAAGAAGGTTTGTGATGACAAACCCTGGGGTGCATTCAAGGAGGTCAGAGATGGGAATGGAGTGGCATCACAGAAGACTTTTTTCCTACCTGGAGTGGGACAATGCTGCCACTTCACCAAATGCAGACTGTGAATAGACCAAGGCAGGGCCAGGATGAAAGGGATATTCAAGCAAAGGTTCAGGCAGGAGCAAGGTCTTAGAGTCTAGACTCAGCCTGTTATGTTTTCAAGCCAGTAAAGCGAGCCCTCCAGCACGTTCTTTAAGGACCTGGTACCTGCATACTTGGCTGCTTCCTGGCCTGCATGGAACATGGAGCTTGGTGTTCCGAGCAGAAGCCTTGAAGATTCCAGCTTTCTTGGCAATCAGTGTGGCACTGAGGTCACACATATACACCTGCGTGCACACACAGCACAGCCGTGGAGTTGGCACTCAGATTTCTCTCCTCCTACATGCTCGATGACCCCAGGGAATTCTCATCTGGGCTCCAGTTTCTGACCACTCCATCACTGAATCAGCCTTCATCCCCTGCTCTCCACAAAGGCCTATCCAGCCATTCTCGGGGCTACTGTCTCTGCCTTTACTGCCCACATGCTCTTTTGTAGCAGTCTGCCCATAAGCCTCAGAGAGAATGTGCCCAGAAAATAGAGGTCAAATGCGGCTAACTTTGCCAACCTCACCTGCTACCTACCTTCCACTTTTCCTACCTTCCTTTGCCCCTGCCTCAGTTTCAGCACCTTATTTTACCTTATTGTTGTGCCTATTTTATTTATTTATTTATTTTAAAGATTTTATTTATTTATTTGACAGAGATCACAAGTAGGCAGAGAGGCAGGCAAAGAGAGAGAGGAGGAAGTAGGCTCCCCACTGAGCGGAGAGCCGGATGCGGAGCTTGATCCCAGGACCCTGGGATCCTGACCTGAGCCGAAGGCAGAGGCTTTAACCCACTGAGCCACCCAGGAGCCCCTGTTGTGCTTATTTTAGATAAGCTGCCGTAACTCCCTTTTCAAGCAAGGTGGTCTCTAAATGCAGGCTTGCTAGGCTAGCCCATCTGCATGGCAGCCAGGCAGGAGTGGCTCTCCAGTCTCTCCTCCAGGGACAGTACACAGGCACGTGCATGCACACACACATGCCCCCAGCACTTCAGGCCTCGGTCAAATGTCACCTTTCCTATAGACTATTCCCTAATTCCCCAGGTAAATCTCCTCTTACCCCCATGAGCTTCAGCTGCATGTGGTATCTACCCTCTTACAGAAGTCACCCTATTCCACACGCAATCCACTAATAATTTTGTTACAAAAAAGTAGTTCTAGCATGTCATTCCCTCAGTCAAAAACATTCAGTGGCTCACCCACTGCCCTGTGAAGGATTCTCTCACTTCACCACCAGTTTACCTCTAGTTTGATTTCCTATTCTGATCCTATACACCTGCTTTTCCTTAAGCATGCCCTGTTCTTGCTATGGGGAAATGGGGAGTAGCACCTTCTTGTGCTTCTCTCCAACACTATCCCGGAGCTGTGCACTAGCTAGAGGGACACACACGGAGACACAGCTCTGGGAGATCCCCTGTCTCTTAGACATTTTAATTGTTCCCTCAGTATTTCTTCCTCCTCCTCCTCCCAGGTCTCTATGAACTTATTTCCCCCAGGGCAGTGCAATAGAAAGAACATGGAACACAGAGATAGACATGTAGACAATTTCTTGGTTCAAATCCTAGCTCTGCCATTTAATAGCTGTATGATTTTAGGCAAGTTCCTGGCCTCTCTGTTTCTTTACCTTTAAAATAGAGACCACAAATGTTATTTTAAAGATTAGATGTGATACTTGTGAAAATGCCCAGCCTTCTCCCAAATATTGGAAGGTGCTCAATAAATACAAGGTATGGTGACTGATGACTAGTGACCTTGTTATTATTCATACTTCAGGTCATAAAAGACAAAAGCAGAAAGTCAGATTCCCACATCACGGCCTTGGTCTCCAGTCTCAACACTGGCACTGCTCAGGCTTTTCCAAATCACTATCACATTCCACATCGAGTGGAAAACTAGCCACACTAGTCCTTCCTGAGACAATCAGTCTGTGGGGGCTCCTCTTCACTTCTCCCAATCCTCCAAGCTCCATGCTTTTTTTCCTTTTGTAAAAATGATACATTCTATTAAGGAATAACATGAAGTACATTAGAAGAAGGAAAGGAAAAGTGAAGCAGGGGAAATCAGAGGGGGAGACGAACCATGAGAGACTGTGGACTCCCAAGAAACAAACTGAGGGTGTTAGAGCGAAGGGGGTGGGGGGGATGGGTTGGCCCAGTGATGGGTATTAAGGAGGACACATATTGCATGGAGCACTGGGTATTATATGTTATCAGTGGATCTTGGAACATTACATCAAAAACTAATGATGTATTGCATAGTGACTAACATAACACAATAAAAATAAAAAAGATACATTCCAAATACTTCTGTCAATAAGCATTATTCAACTGTTGGGAGAAAGATATCTAAATCAATAAATACCCAAACTCCACCATCTTCTCTATCATCTCCAGACATGGAAGGGGCAGGAGGTCTTGATGTCCAAGTGAAAAATAAACTGTTATTTTGTGATGCAAGCAGGCAAGCAAAGGGGGTTTTGTTCTAAACTGCCTCAAATCTGTGTCTCTGAGCTGAACAAAAGTATTGAGTGTGTTCACTGGAAAACATGGGGGGGGGGGAATCATTAGTACTAGATGAACTCTAAAGGCTAAATCTCACTCCAAAGCACACTCAGCAAAGAACCTCCCACTCTAAGTGCAGTTTGGGGCTATCATGAGCATCACTGGGCCAACTAACCTTTTTGGTTTTAGTCCAAAAACTAAAACTTTTCATAAGGTGATCAGGCCTCTTCAATGTCACAACCTGGCATGATGTCCCTGAGGGGCCGGGTATAGAAAAGCAATGTGTTACACTGAGTGGAAGCTGCCAAGGGCCTTGAGTTCCATGGATGGAAATGAAAGGAGACCATGCCACTTCCCCAACTTCAGGTGATCCTAGAACTGAGATCCAGTTGAATAAAGTTATCCAAACTCTGTCATACTGCCCCTTCATGAAGGAACTGTCAGAATAGCTGCCCCAGCTTAATGGAGGCACCACCTGTAGAGCGGAAGCCATGTCTTCCCTGGTACAATAGTAGTTGGGCCCTCTGGATATCAGACCTGGGGTCTGGCCTCCTGGTCGCCACTGCCAACCAGCTGAGCTAAGAACACAGGTCCTGAGAAGACACAAACAAGACATCAAGAGACAGGCAGGCAGTCAGTAGACTATATGAAGAGCCTTTTGACTGTTTCTTCACATCTCATAGTTGGAGATAATCTAATGATCCAATTCTGAGACCTAAAAGATGGACAGATTGGGGTAATTTTAGTGAAGAAAAATCATCTGAGAGCCCTCTCGCTCCTTTTATCTTTGGAAGTTAAAACAATGACCTCGGATTTTCTTTTAATCACCAAAGCCTTGAAACGAAGGTAGAAATGTAAACAGTTAGCCTAAATACTCAGAGTGTAATGTGTATTTGCTTGTTATTTAAGAATGTTCAATTTGTCTCTATAGAAAACAAGAAAAACAAACAAAACAAAGATAGATAAAACTAAGTACAGGCAACGATAAGTAAGACAGTAGCTCACAAAGCATGTTAGACATAGAAAAAAAAAAAAAAGCAGACCATGCATGTGTTGAAGAGAAGCTAGAAAGAGAGGTAAGGACCAAGTAGACCCCTAACATTCATACTGGACATCAACTATTCATTGGTGACATTCTTTCAGGCCTCATAGGTCCTCAGTCCAAGCCATGCCCACAAGATCCATGGTTATTCATCAGGACTGCTCTGGTCAGGCTTAACTCCCCAGCACCTTTCCAGAAAAACAAGTATGTACTGGCCACAGGCAACTTTTGCCCTCTGTGCTCCTTGTTCACCTCTCAATTCTGGTTTCCATAGCCACATCATCAGCAGGAAGACTGATATGGCAGAGAGACAAATAGGACCCATGACCCAATAGAATACAGAAGTCAGGGATGTGGTCCTTCCACCCACTTGTAATCTAGCCTAAGTGCATAAACCTATCCCATGACTTTGACTGTGCGCTTTCAGTTCTATGACCCATGGAGAGGGTGCCTACTCTGTGTAAAAGCCCACTTAGAAGCCACCATTGAATCAAAGTAATTTCCTGTCATAACAAGAATGGTTGGCATGACCTCGAAGAGTCAAGGTCAGGCAATGTAGAAAGAGAGGAAAGGTGTCAATTTCATGTTTGAAGTCAGAGTAGAATTAGAGCCTCAAGGAAAGATCGTTTCACTGAGAGCCAGGGTATGAGTGTCCTCTTTCCAGCTCTGCCACTAAGAAGCTGTGGACAAATCACTTTACCTCTTGGGAACTCAGTTTTTTTATCTGTAGAAACGAGACAATTAGGCTAAATGATCTCTAACATTCCTTCTGGATCTCCCATTTGAGAATATAACTTCTGCTTCCAGCTTGCACCCACAGATAACACTGCAGCCTTATAAATTGTGTTTGCATCTAGCTGCTGGTGCTTATGTAGATGCAGAGACTTCCTGGTTCCTATATTAACGATGGGGAAGAAACTAAGAGTAAGGTTAGGGAAAAAATGTTTTTCCTAAAAGCTTTGTATTTTCCAGTAGACTACATGTCTTCTGTTTGCCCCTACAGATCTAACCTCTACCCTCACCACTTTCCACCAAGTGTCAGGTACATCCTCCACACCTCTCCAGCTTGCTCCATGCCCTGTGAAGCTGACCTGTTTTGACCACATCAAGGCTTCCTTGCCCTCTGGTACCCTGCTGAGTTCAGCTATTGGAAAGCCTTCAGCAAGAGATCAGGAGATGTAAGAAGAATGAGGCTAGGATAATCCCTACCTCTCCACAAATTCCCTGTGGGATCCTGAGGCTTTGATTGCCTCCCTATACCTAAAGTCACAGCTCCTTTTGAGGTAGTCCTCTCATGGACTCTCTGTTCCCAGGTTCTAGTAACCACTCCTTCCCTCATTCCATTAGATCTAGGGGAACTAACCCCCCCCCCTCCATTACTAGTCCCTGCCCACACCTATGAGAAGAGCCCCTTCATAATCTTCCCCAGAATGCCCAAAATGGCTGGACCACCTGTTTACTGCTGGGGTCCTGACTGGTACACCTAAGAGCCCATTTCCTCCCTAGTCCCACCACTGAACGATTGATTTACCTTGAAAATCTATACACTATGCAATTCACATTCCAGACTTTCTCTGATGCAACTGAATTCCCAGACAGAAGCTGAGTCGTCCTGTTTCTCTGTAGCCCTCTTCATGACTACCTGAAAAATTTCTTGTTCCACTAGAAAAGAAAAAGCATCACATGGCTTAAAAACCTCAGCTCTGTGCATGGATGAGCAGCACAACATTCATGTCATTGCCTACTATGTTCTTCTACCCAACCTGGTGACTCAACAATTCTCCTTGGAGGTGGTCTTGTCACCCCTCACAGCATTTTCTCCCTTCTCACAAGCCTCACCTTGACAACACCCAGCACACCCTTTCAGTAAAAATGGTGTCAGCAAGGATCCTGGACCCCATCAAGCCCAGATTCATATTTGCCCCCCTTGACTCAACACAAACTTAAAGGTGACCCATGCTGGATGTTTTTGTCTGGCCTCCAGAGAAAAAAAAATTTTTTAATTTCAAAAGCTTTACTCTGGTATAATTGACACATAAAACTCTAAGATTTTTAAAGTGTACTTTGTGGTGATTTTTGATACATGCATATGTTGTGAAATGATTCCCCCATCTTGTTAATTAACATGCCTATCACCTCACATAATTATCTTTTTTTTTTTTTTTTTTTTTTTTTGGTGAGAACATGTAAGTTCTACTCCCTTAGAAAATTTCAGTTATATGATAGTGTTGTCAGCTGTTGTCACTATGTTGTACCTTAGCTCCTCAGACCTTATTCATCTTCCAGCTGAAAGTCTACCCTTTAACCAACTTCTCCCTATTTCCCCACCTCCCAGCTCCTGACAACCACTTTTCCACTCTGTTTATATGAGTTTGATTTTTTTTTTTTAAGATTCCATAGATAGGTACCATGTAATATTTGTCTTTCTCTGTCTGGCTTATTTCACTTAGCATCGTGCTCTCTAGGACCATCCATGTTGTCGCAAATGGCAGGATTCCCTTCAGCCTCCAGATAAATGACCTTCTCTCCCAGTCTCAAGTCTAAGCTTCACTTCTCAACTTCTCAAGATGGTTTCCTTCCAATAATAGTAGTAATAACAATAAAAGGTATTAGTTATTTACCAGATACTGATCTAAGCATTTGATGTCCTATATAATTCAATCTGCACACAACACTTTATCATCCCACCCCATCTTAAAGAAGAGCAAATGGCACAAAGAGGTCAAACCACAGGCCAGGACTCAGGTCATGAAGTCTGGCTCCAGAGGCTTTACTCATTTTTTAAAAGTGTTTTATTATGAAATATTAGTATAGTATAGTATAGAATAGTATAACTAGTTCCCATATACTCATAACCTAAACTTAACAATTTTTAAGTCATTGCCATATTTGCCTCATTGTTTTTACAGTATGTTGAACTAAATTACAGACAGCATGACATTCTACCCATAAATAGTATAATATGCGTCTCTTAAATAAGAGGGCATGCTCTTATCCACAATACCATTGTCACACCTACCAAACAATAATAATCCCTCCCTATCATCTAATGACTAATCCATATTCTACTATATTTCTTCACAACACATGGGACTCTCATGAGTTTGCATGGACTGGGTTGACCTTGTCTGAATTGTTCTAATTTTAGTTCACATGCTGTATCCACCCCCATCACCACTATGCTATCTGCTCCTTGCTGTGCTTTTTTCCTCTTCAATGGTCTTTTAAAATGAAACATCTTCTCTTTTACTCCAGTTCTCCTTCCATACAGTTCTTATTTAAATCTAGTACAAAGCAGTCTTTCCTGAGTGGAAGAGACCAACCTCCTCCATGTAGCCAGTGCCCAGATTGCATACACAACCATAGAAGAGACACATGGAAACAACACGCACAAGACCCAGCACTGTTTATGTCCACTGGGAGAGACTCAAGAAAGTCAGGAGAAGTGGGGAGGCTTCTGAAGAGAAGGATGGGGGTCTCTCTGGGGCAAGTAGTCTCACCTAGAAGGGAGGAAATTGTCCAAATTTGCTTCATGTGTTTTCCATGGGCACCCCCGTTCTGAAAATAATGTGTGTGTCAGGTGGAAAGGAGACAATAAATCATTCATAGTTACAGAGATTCTAGACCCAAACCCAAAGCAGTCTCAATGTATGTGCCATGTTCTTTTACTTAGTGCCCAGTTAAGCAGCTCACGCACTGGTCAGATGTCATCTTTGGGCACCCTCTCAAAAACCTTTAGACTTCCTCCCCATGCCTGGATAGACTGTGCATACCGACGAGGGAAAGAGGTCATCGTTACTGCTGCTTCAGACATCTCTAAGGAAAGAGGAAGACAAAGAAGGGAGGAGCAGAGGGAGAACAGCACAGAGGGGAGAGCATCATCTAAGCCCCCCCACCACCACCTACAGTCAGGAGCTGGATGTCCCTAACAAAACCCTAAGTACCTAAACATATGTCCTGCCTCTAAAGGGCTGCCAGA
This sequence comes from Mustela nivalis, assembly GCF_964662115.1. NCBI lineage: Eukaryota > Metazoa > Chordata > Mammalia > Carnivora > Mustelidae > Mustela > Mustela nivalis. The sequence goes on from NC_139020.1 coordinate 117,539,197, forward strand.
GGAATCACATCATCTCCTTCACTGAAGTTTCTTACCATCTCAGCCCTTCAGACCCCTCCTTGCTCGTTAAGGCTTACTCAAAATCACCTCCTGAGTTTGGGGACCTTCTCTCTGCATGCTTAGCATCGAATGACAACCCCACTGCAGGATGTGTCAGGATGAGCTGGAATTATCTGTTCCCTTGGTTGTCTCCTTGTTGCACTTAGAGCTCCTCAAGCCGAAACTGTGTCTTATTTATCTCTGTGCCCTCAATCCCTAATACAGGGCCTGTCAGTTGTCTGGTTGATCAAGATGAACCGGGTTCCAGCACTTCCAAAATCACCTCTGTGTCTTGCTAATGGCACTCGAGTGTTTCTTTCTTTTACTTGGTCTCAATTAAAAAAAAAAAAATCCCAAATTGCTCCTCAGTAGTTTACTTGATAATCAAAGTAACTGGAAAACAAAACACATCTAGAAAACTTGTGACTGTATATACAGAGAATGTAAGTCTGCCTCTTATTAGAGTTTTGAACATCAATTCCTTTATATCAGACTCCTGAAGAGTTGGCCCACACTTTTTTGATCCTCACTCAACCAAAGTCAGTGCTTGACATATGGCACACCCTCAAGAAATCCTTGTTGCATGGATCTGATGGTGTCCATGATCCAAGCCCCAGAGAAGTTGACTATCCGCCAAATAAAGCTGCAGCGTGTTTGAATTATGTTAAGTAGCCAACAAAGTTCAAGGGAGGAAGAAAATTACTAATCCCTCCTGGAAGTGAGTGAAGAGAAGGGTTCTCTTGCTTCCAAAATGTCCAAACATCTTGTTCAAAATACTGACATCTGTTTGCCTCCAGCTTGCCGCTCCCAATGTTTGCCAACTGGCCAAGAATATTTGTGTCTTTCCCAGCCATCTTCCCCCATCACACCCACATCACTTCCTTCCCAAGCTGGCAACTTCTCAGGCATTACCGGGTAAGCACTAAGCGGGCACCAAGGGCAAATACCCAAGCCCATGGAGGAGGCCAGGCCAATGCCTCTGCACCCTGGACGAGCCTACCATCAGAGCGTCCCAGTGGCTCCCCTACCCTGCAAAAGTGCCAGCTGTGCCATCACCCCAGTCTCAGGCCCTGTTGCCTTCCCCTTCTCAACTTCACTTCTCACTGCCCTCTTAAATCACCACCATGACACCATTAAATCCTCAGTCCCAACTGCATGAGTCCTAAAGATAGTGGCCTCCATTGTTTGACTGTTGTCCATTCTATGCTCATCTCTCCTGGTGTCCTCACCTTGAGCTATCCTGGCTCTCCTTTTGCCTCTCCAATGACGTTGGATGTTCATGGGACTCCTCTCTATCCCCAACCTTTAACTCTGAGCCAGCCTCATAGCTGAGCCATGGAGCCATCTCTGACATCTTTCCTCTCACTGCCCGTGCACTCCCATTCCAGCGAAGCCTCTCCTGATTTGTCAGAAACACCCTCTCACACTTAAACCAACTACATTTTTCTTCCTTTATGTCCCTTGATGCCCTGACTGGTTACTGAGCCTAGCTCAGGCACTGCCAACCCAGAGCTCAACCCTCCTCTCTTCTGCAAGCTTACGTCCCACAGCCTCAAGTGTTTTCTAGACAGCTATATTTGAGTCGCCTGCTGTCACCACACACTCGATGTCAACTCTCTCCTAATTACCTCCCTTTCCCAATGCCCTCCTTTCTTCCATCGTGCCCCATTTTTCTAAGGCACCAAGGAAGTGTGGATGTTTAAAAAAAAAGCAAGAGAAAATAATCATAAAAGACAACCAGTAGACACTTATACTTGGAAAGTACAGGAAAGTGATAACCCTCACACTGGAACACAGAGGTTAAAGATGTGGATTTCTAGGTCCCACCCCTGGAGATGCCAATTCGGGAAGTCTGGGCTAGGGCCCAGCAATCTGCATTTTAACAATGTGCCCCAAGTGATTCTGACACAAATATTCATAAGTCATATCCTGGAAAGATTGGGTTTTAGCAGTTGCATACAAGATAAAGCAGACAAGGCTAAAAATGCTTAAATGCCCAAAGGTAGCTTTAAATAGAAGCAATAAACTGTTACAAAGTTCTGTTGCATAGGGATTTCTAGTAAAACCATAGAATCAGGATAAGACCACAGAAATTATCTGGTCTCACTTCCTCATTTCACAAAGGAAAACTGAGTCTCAGAGGAGAGTAGCTACCTACCCAAAGCCACACAAGTCTGTGGCATAGCGTTTAACATAAATGATGAAGAATGTCTTTTCTTCCATAGAAGTAAAAAATAGACACACACACACACACACACACACACACACAGGCTTAAACAGTACTTCTCAAATTTTAATGTGCAAATGAATTACATGCAGCTCTTTTTAGTATGCAGAATCTGATTCAGCAAGCCTGGGAGGGCCTGAGATCGGGCATTTCTAACAAGCTCACAGGTGATGCCGAGGCTGGTTTGCGGTCCCTCTTTGAGTAGCAAGATCTTAGAAAGTACAATAACGGTTTTTGTGCTGATCTAAATCAACAATCTATTTCTCTCCAGTGAGCACCTGTGCCACAGAAAGCAGCATAGCCTGGTTTCCTGGGCTGCGTGGTAGGAAGTGAGCGAACTAGCTGTGTTGCTGCCTCCAGATTTAGGCCACTGCACACCTACTGGCCTGCAGGGATGGAGCCCAGAACAAACGGGGCTAACAAACATCAAGCCTAGGCCCTGGGACTGCATGTCGGGAGTATGATGGGATGATGGAAACTGGGGATTTAAGGAGATGTAGACACGTACTTTCCTTAAAACCGCATTTAGTAAACTAGGAGGTTATTTCGTTGGGGGAAAAAAACTTTCAAATTAAAAATAAATGTCCTTTTCTGGAAATGCATCACTTAGGTATTTTGTTGGGGATTAGGAACTAGAGATGAACTAACACCCTTATTGTGAACGACATTTGGATCACCCCCAGAAAAGAATGGTGCACTGATTCAGAGGTGGGCTCTGCTACCATGCTGTCTGACTTCAAAACTTGGCAGTGTCACTTAGGTACTGTGGGATTTAGAGCAAGTCATTTAAACTCAGTGTTCTCATCTGTGAAATGGGTTTATTACAAGAATTCAGTGAGTTGCTGGAGGGAAAGCACTGAGGCGATACCTGAGACATGGTTAGATTCAATACAAACTGACTGTATTTCCAGAGATGTGAGTGCAGCCAGTGATACCACAGTTTAGTGAATTCCTCAACCAGGGGGAGTTCAACTTGCTCACTCACAAGGCAGCATAAGCCCCTCCAAGGTTTACAGGCCTCTGTTGGAAGAAGAGACACACAGGAAGGTTACTGACTCAGTCTTTTCTATTTATCTTGGGGCAACTATAGGCAGTGTGGCCTATGACAGGGACATGTGTACTCAGTTGGCCATGTCTGGGTACTTACTACCCTCCTTAGCAACCCTAACCATTGGCTTCATGGGTGTGTAGTCACACAAGACCCTGTATTCAGAAGGCCCCAGGCATGGGATTTAATGCTCTGGTGTGAACTCTAGAAATTCTTAATAATTTAATCTTTGAATCTGGGTCTGTAAGTGAAATCTGATGGGAAATGAAGCAGGTGCCAGAGGACTGGGGCCTTGGCTTATACACAGGCCAACTTCCAGAGACAGGCTCTCAGCTATCCATTTCCCTATACCCTGGGGCCCTAGGTCTTGCCTGGCCTCTCCATACCCAGACCCTAGCAGGGGCCTGAGCACAAACACGGGGGTTGGAGAAATCAACATCACATACCCACACCCACAATGACCAAATAGGGCATGGTGGCAGCCATAACTCCTCCAGGCTGGCCACACCACAGCACACTGAGTAGGCAACCCTCACCTGCTATCCAGGTGGCTAGCATGTTTCCATGGTTGCAATATCCCGGGGAGTAGCCCATTTGCTCTAGGTTGAGGCAAGGGCCCATGGGAAAAGGGAAGGGCCTGGATCAATCTCTCTGGCCCTGGCCAGGGTGTCAGTCCCACAGCTGACAGGACCCAGCCACCCAATGACAAGCAGGGAGGGGCCAGGCACCTGTGAGAGTCTGTACTTGGCTAAAGGAGCACAACACTGAAAAACACCATGACAGGTCAAGAGAGAGACAGTGGGAGAAGGGAGAGGCTTTATATTTTAATGCCTTTAATGGTACTTCTTCCTGTTTTTGAACAAGAGGATTCACATTTTCATTTTGCACTGGGCCCCTGCTGGTCTTTACTATGAGCCCCCAGTCCCACCTCAAAACCCCTCCCCTCCTCTCATTTCAGAGAGGAAGATGTAGCCCCTTCTCATAAAGGGGATCTCTGACACAGGCTCTCATAAGTACAGATCAGTCTGGAGAACAGTCAGTAAAGCAGATGGAGAGTGGAGAGAAAGTGTTCCTGGAGAATCATGGCCACCTGGAAGTGAAGAGGTAACTCAGGAGATGTCTGGCAACCTAGAAAATGGCAACTAGGCTGAGGCAATAAAAAGCACTGTAATCACCTCCAGAAAAGACTCCCCAGCACTTATGCCACTATCCTTATGGTTCCCAAACTATGCACCAAGGCACCCAGGTACCACAGCAAATTCATACTGGCTACATGGGAGGTTTCAGTTTTGAGGGGAAATATATCAATGTTTAACATCTGTCGGACATCAAATGGCTAGCTACTAGCAAAAGATAGTTCTCTGTTTTGACATTCAATTATACTTCATTCCTTTCAATGACATCATATTTTGAAAAACTGGATTTGGGGCAGTTGCTATGATAAAAAGCAAACATCACACAATAATTAATACAGAGCAGGAAATGATGGGAGTAATATCTAATCTGATTCCAAGGTCTGAGAAGTTGTGCAGTGCCCAACCAGCACATATGTCTCAGTAGTAAGTAATGGTGGTTGTTAAAGAATGAAATAAAAATACTTTTGTCTCAATTTACATGTATTATTTTTTCAAATAGCTACTACATTGTTAAGTGCTCATTAATGTTTTTGGACTTTACTTCTTCATGAACAGATCTATTAAGTGTCTTGTTTGGCCTAAGGGTGCCATGGGAAAATCAATGGGACATAAATGTACCATGTGCTCAGAAAGTTTGGAACCTCTGCCCTACACAATCTCTTTTTTTTTTAAATAATGAAAGTCTCTGCAAGGGAAGGATTATGAGGAGCATATGCCCAATGAAACCAGAGCTGGAGTCAACCAGGTATTAACCAACAACTGACGCACTCTGTTTCTCGCTCTCAAAAAAAAAAGAAAAAGTTCTGGGTGGGGGATGTGTGCCTGGGGGTAGCTCAGTGGATTAAGCACCCAACTCTTGATTTCGGTTCAGGTCATGATCTCAGGGTGGTGAGCTCAAGCCTATGTCAGGCACGGAACCTGCTTAAAGTTAAGATTCTTTCTCCCTCTCCTTCTGTGCCCCATTCCCACACTCTCTCAAAAAAAAATAGATAAATAAATAAATAAAAACAAAAACAATGGATACAAAGAGACATTTCTCACATTGCATTTTAAAAAGCTACTTCCAGGGGCGCCTGGGTGGCTCAGTGGATTAAGCCACTGCCTTCGGCTCAGGTCATGATCTCGGTGTTCTGGGATCGAGTCCCGCATCGGGCTCTCTGCTCAGCGGGGAGACTGCTTCCCCTTCTCTCTCTGCCTAGCTCTCTGCCTACTTGTGATCTCTCTCTGTCAAATAAATAAATAAAATCTTTAAAAAAATAAATAAATAAATGGATAAATAAAATAAAAATAAAAAGCTACTTCCAAAATTCAAACTTTGACCTAGATGCTTAAAAAAAAACACTATAACTCTAGCCCTGGAGTATTATGGTCCAATAGAAAAGGTTGAAGGAGACGTTAAGTCCATAAGTGAAGGATGCAAAGACAGATATTAGAGGGAAACTCATTGATTTCATTGGGCTGGATCAATTCTAGTAGGAAATCTCAGAAAAATCCAGTTGCAAGTCAAGACTACAAAGCCTGCGGGCAGTGTTGGGGCAGTGATAACGACACAGATGAGGCTTGTGTTCTTTGGCACCATCAGATGCTTAATGTCCAAACCTGCAAGTTCAAGGGGGAAGAAAACAATAACCCAGAGGAGAGTTTGGGTCAAAAAACAGTAAAGCCCCACCATGTTTACAGAATAAAAGTAAAGATAAATGGGCCTCTTCAAGGTACAATCTGTTTTATCTGTGGCCAGAAAGAGCACCTGGCCCGCCCAACCCATCAAAATCAGCTTACTGCACCCAAGGACTCAACACAAACATGTGGCATCAGCCAAAGAAACAGAGAAGACAGGTAGTAGCTCTGTTATCATGAACTGAAGGGAAAAGTTATATATATGAAGACCCTCTAGGGCCAAAGGATAATGTTCTGTGGGGAAATGGGATGCCCCATGTCTGACTTTCTTGACATAGTCGGATAGTATGAACCTTCAAATTTTAAGTCCAGTCTTAGGGAATAGCCTGGACATAGGCAGGCTCACTAAGTGGAGAAAACAGAAGGTCCATGAGCAGCAGAAATGGCAGTGCCTCATGGAATGACTTGATCCAGAGGGAGGTATGTAGACAGCAGCTGACCACATCAAGAACTGTGCCCACGGGGCGCCTGGGTGGCTCAGTGGGTTAAGCCGCTGCCTTCGGCTCAGGTCATGATCTCAGAGTCCTGGGATCGAGTCCCGCATCCGGCTCTCTGCTCAGCAGGGAGCCTGCTTCCTCCTCTCTCTCTGCCTGCCTCTCTGCCTACTTGTGATCTCTGTCTGTCAAATAAATAAATAAAAATCTTAAAAAAAAAAAAAAAGAACTGTGCCCACATGCACCTGAATGTTTATAGCAGCAATGTCTACAATAGCCAAACTATGGAAAGAATCTAGATGTCCATCAACAGATGAATGGATAAAGAAGAGGTGGTATATATACACAATGGAATACTATGCAGCCATCAAAAGAAATGAAATCTTGCCATTTGCGATGACGTGGATGGAACTAGAGGGCATGCTTAGCGAAATAAGTCAATTGGAGAAAGACAACCATCATATGATCTCCCTGATATGAGGAAGTGGAGATGAAAAATGGGGAGGGTTAAGGGGGTAGAAGAAGAATAAATGAAACAAGATGGGATTGGGAGGGAGACAAACCATAAGTGACTCTTAATCTCACACAACAAACTGAGGGTTGCTGGGGGAGGGGGTTTGCGAGAGGGGGGTTATGGACATTGGGGCGGGTATGTGCTATGGTGAGTTCTGTGAAGTGTGTAAACCTGGCAATTCATAGACCTGTACCCCTGGGGATAAAAATATATTATATGTTTATAAAAAATAAAAAATTTTAAAAAACTAAAAAAAAAAAAAAAAAAAAAAAAAAAAAAAAGAACTGTGCCCAGCCAGGAGCACTCCCTGGGCTCCTCCTGCTTGGGAGCTGGATCCTGTACATGTAGGGGACAGGGACACAGGGAGGAGGTTCCTCAATCAGGAAGACTTCCGCCACGGGAACTCACATCCATCTCTCCTTCTGCAGCCCCTTCAGCTTATGCAGACCCCCTTGGATGCTGAGTGCATCTTTTACTGCTTCCCTTGACTGACCTTCTATCATTTCACCTTCTTGGCTTTTATCTATCTTCCTCCTCCCTGGCCCTTTGCGGTCCCAAATCTGGTTTGGGGTACTCTCTGACTTAGCCACCCTCTCTGGTCTGACTGTTGATCATTCTGAAATCTTAGAGAATTTCTTGACCTTTAAAACTTGCTTCTATTTCCTCAGTCCCAGTTTCTCATCCTCTGCCCAGCTTCCAGAATAATACTTGTGTCTGAAGATAGAATGGCAGAAGAAGGGGTGTGGGGGAGGCTCTAAAAAAAAAAAAAAAGAACAGGATATGGTCCTGGAGGCTTAATGTCCAGAGGAAGGAGCCCTCTGACAACTGCCCTCCCCACCAGCTCTTGATCAAGCCAAATGTGGTAAAGGATAAATCAATGGAAGTTAAAATTCCCTCTAATAGGGAGGGAAAAGATCGGGCAGGGCCAGCCAAGACTAATATCTCTGGGGAAAAAGATTTGCCAAATATCCAATTTAAAGAAGTTGGAGGCTCTGAGAAAATCCAAACAAAATTTTTCTTCTTTTAAGTCTTCTTTACAGACCAGGAGAGGAAACAAACCATGTTTAAGAGTAGCTGTTATAAATAGATTATAGCTACCCCCAAATTGTTCACTGTACTTTCTTAGGAAGCCCATAAATATTTGGCAGGTCCTATGAAAGTATGAACTAAGGATACTATAACTGGCTCAGAATTTATTCTGTATAGCTCACCCAGAGATTAGCATGGCTAGGAGTTCAGCTATTGCTGGATTTCTAATGGCTAGGAACAGATCCGGTGGCAATTTATTCTGAATGTTGTGTGTCATGTGCAAACACAGGGACTTCCCCGTGCCCCCCATCAATATTTATTGGCCCAGCATTTCCTCAGAGTTGAGATAAGCAAAGGAGGACCTTCTCCTAAGTAAATTCTCAAAAAGACCTCAAAATGACTTAAAGAAGAAAGGAACCTCAGTAATCATCCATTTCAGCACCTTCACTTAATAGTGAAGAAAATGTAAGCCCAGAGAGGTGTGGTAGCCTGCCCAAGAGCACACAGAAGGCCAGCACAGAGCTGAGAGAAGCACAACCTGCCCTCAACTCCAGACTGGAGACATATGCCTTTGTACCACACTGCAGCCATAGTCTATACCACAAGCCAGCCAGCAGACCTAAGAAGGTCTCTGCTGACATCCAGAGCAGAGCAACCTTCCACTGCTCATGTTTTGGGGTGAGTCCCCTAAAATAAAATAATCATAGACGAATTTCCTCTCAAGGGCTGAGCAGTATCTGGAAAGCACAGCCCCAACTACAACATACACATGACATCATGACATGCAGGGCAAGGGACAGCAAAAAGTTAAACGACCCTAAAAGAGGATGAAAACCATAGGGTTAAAAGCCCTGACACTTGAAGAGATAAATTACCTCCTTTGTTCTTAACCTCCACAAAGGCTCTCCAGGAATTTGCAAGGTTCTCATCATCTAAGCTGATCTATGGGGAGATAAAATTGAATTCAAAGGCCCAGAAATAAAAAAGTCCCATAGAACAAAGCCTCAGGAGTGTACATATCAAGATTCCTGGAAGGAAGGAATAAAATGTGTTCCTGGATACAGAACTATTTAAATGCATAAGAATCTTAAAGTTTTGGCATGGAAAAAAAAAAAATGGCACCCACCAGAGTGCTTGACAGAGCCCTAAAGGAATTGCCCTTCTGCTCTACATTATAGAGATTTAGGGTTGGATTTCATTGTGCCACTTCTGGCATCAGGTCCTGCCAAATCTAGAGTTCTCTGGTCCTTGGGCTTCTGGGAAACCTAAGGGAGCACATGATCACATACTTGGCTATGGGTCTGTCAGAAAGGACCCCATCTGAGCTGCTGCCTGATCTTTCTCACAGGGAAAACTAAAAGCTAGGGGGAGAGTCACAGATATGTTTATTCAATGCCTACCATAATGCTAGATAAAATAATTAGGATGGTCTGAAAAACATCTCAGAGTACCCCCTCTGTGAATAACAAATCAAATAAATATATCGAAAGAAATTCAACAGAACATACTGAAAGGCTGGAAGAATTTAGGAACTGAGTAGAGAGATGATATTAGATGATGATATTAGATGACCTCCTTTTGGATTCAACTGACATGTGCGATGGCATGAGCGGTGGTGAGGAGGACCCACTCTGACAATAGTTTAGCAGACTTCTCTGAACCCAGTATCCCTCCAGCAGTCCAACTGTCCTGGCTCAAAAAACAGACATTACAATCAGATTCTATGAGAATTATAGAGAATTAAATCATATAACCAAGTCTGCTGTGTGCCCTCCACTAGAAGTGATACGTTACAGAATCTGTTGGGAAATGCGAAAAATCATTTTATATTGATTTATGTAAAAGTTCCTGGCAAATGGAATCCAAAACCCACATATATGCACCAAAGGAAGCAATTGCTACACCAGATAATGAGGATGTTCTAGCATTCTACCCTTTGGGATGAGGGATTCACCAAACTTCCTTAAGTTCCAAAGGTTCTGAAGGCTAATGGAATGAGCTAAGATATTTGTCATAACCACATTCATGAAAGAGCTATATTCAACTAAACTATAGACAATAAACCCGTAAGAAAACTTCGGTTGGACATACTGATAACCATAACCCACAAAGCTAAACTTAGAGTTAAAGTTAATGAATGCCAGTTATGACTTCCAGAATGTCAGGTTAAAGGAAAAGAATACATAACCATTCTCAGACTTTATTACACATCTCACAAAGCTTCAACACCTTAGATTACAAAATAGTTCATCAGTGGCTAGTATAGCCTAGACCACTCTGGTGTACACAGGTCAGCTGACCAATGGCTTCAACTGTGGGAAAGGCCGCTAATGGGTAAAAACCGCTAATCTGGTGTATGGACCCAGGCACAATATGGTAAGACTGGCTAGCTAAGCACCATGGAACTCAGGGCTGCCTACTAGGGGAAAGGTCTGGAAAGTCCATTCTGAGTATCCAACAAAACTGCATACAGGGAAGCATCAGCAGTGGGGCTGAAAGGAAAACTACCCCAGGGCTCCTCTCTGAGGTTTCCCCAGCCATCAGGTGAAGGACAGTCAGCATTTTCTCCATTTGCTTCCAGAGGCTTCTGCAAGCTTTCTAGAAATTAGTAACAGGAAAATGGGACATAGAGGAGGAAGTTGTACCACAGCTAATGCTGCAAAGACACAAGCTGCTCATCTGCAGCCATCTCTCCCCAGCTCCAAGTTTTCCAGTTGCCTAGGAACAGTCACAAAGCATACTGGGAAAAGTGGCTTAAGCATCCAGGTGCAGCCTCTGTGGCCATCTAGGCCAATTCTCAGCCCAAGCCTGACTTTACATGTCTATGTGAACTTGCATTTGGCCAAAGGCCTAGGGATATCCCCACTTTGCACATGGCAGACACTCCCTGGGAAGGGAAAAAATTAATTTGACACAAGCAATCAATCCCACTAGAATGTTTGTGCACACTGAGCCAAGCAGAAATGGATCCTAAAGGGAGCACTTCTGGGAAGTGATGGGAATTTTAATGCTGAAAAATGATACTGTGTTGAGAACCCAGTATGATGGAAGCTGCACACACATTTGCATCCACACCATAAGCAACAACACATGCAAGCACATATATGCACATACACAAGCATGCAGACTCACCATTCTCATGGAGAAGATCTCTGTGTATATCATTGTCCAGCCTTCAGTCATTTTGTTTATGTTTTATATTCAAAATGTTTAAAGAAGTAGAAGAATGGAGCAGTGCTAAACCCTTTTGCAGTAGAAAGCTCTAGTACTCTGTGAAATGTTCCTCTGATTCCAGTGTGATTCCCATGGTACCAGGCTTGGTCAAAGTACCATCACCCTTTATCCATAACCCAAGCCCAAACCCTGTTGATGATCTGAAACTTTAGCTCTCCTTACACTCCACCACCATTATATCCCCTGTGTCATCAACTATCTTTCAGTAGTCACCTAACTAGAATTTTTTTCTCCAGTTTTGCCCCTTCTTCCAGCACTGTCCTGGCCTAAGTTATAATTATTCTCCATCACTTCAATCCTTTATGATTCCCCAGTGCTTACAGGATAGAGTCCAAATCCTGGAATATGAAAATCCAAGATCTCACATGCATCTCCAGTCCCTCTCACCCTAAAATGTCTAACTCTCCATGACCTGGCACAATTCTCTGCCTTTGTCTGTCCTTTTCCCTGTGCCAGGAATGCCCCTCCCCATCCGGTCACTCTGGATAATGAGCTCATCTTCCAAAATGCCATTCAAGCACACTTCCTCTATGAACACCACCACATCTGCCTAAATAGGCTTCCCTACTCCCTGGTTTGCGTCCCTGCATTCCACTAGTGTAGTCATGATCATTTACCTGGAATGCTTTAGTGTACTTTTTAAAAAATGGAATGTTTCCCTCTATCAAAATGTGAGTTCTCTGATGGTCTAAAGAATGCACAGGATGGGGGGAGGGGTTCTGGGTAGAAGGAAATGTAGTAGAAAGCCAAGATTGCTGTTTAATTACCTAGTGCTTCCTTTTGAGATGATGTGCCTGGGCTGGGTTTGCACATGCCCTGGGAAATGTAGATTTTGGATTGCTTTCACCATCTTCTCCATCTGACTAAAAAGAAGACAAGTTCAAGGACACAAGCTGGCAGGAAGATCAGTAAGTTAGTCCTCCTCATGCCTTGGCAGAACAGCTCTGATGGAAACCTGAGGAAAGGCATTTTCTAGGGTATTAAGGTACATCTCTACTTACAGGCTTGGGATCCAAGGCCACAAGCTGAGGAAGTGGCCCAGAAGTCCCAGAAACTTGGTCTGTCTTCCAAATATTCTAATGGCCAAAATAGTTTGAGGCCACTGCTGAACACCAGGATGACTCTTCCCTAGGAAATTAGAGCCCGTCTTCACCAAGCAAGGATGCTGGGTCACTTATGAGCTCTGACACCCTGTGGACTGACTCAAGCTGCAGAGACAAAAAGCCTCAGAAGGATGGACAGTCTTCACAGAACAAGGGCATAATGTCCTGAGACTACTTACCACCTGGTTTCTATCCCTGCTGGCTTTTCTGTTGTCCAGTTGGCTCAGAATGCTGTAGATGCATTCAAGCCCACTTAGCTCAACACACTTAGTCTCAGAGAGGGAAAGGGATTTACCAAGCTTATCAATAATAATACTGTTCTCTTGGCACCCAGCCCATTACTCTTTCTACTTGGACCCAATCACCTGGCACCATCATTAACCTTCTTTTTTATTTTTGCTCTGTATTTTCCTGGACCATCTGACTCATCAGTCTCCCAGTTTTTCCAACCTTCAGAGGGAACAGAGTTCCCATATTCCCTAGTCAAAATAGAAACTGCTCATGGCCACTAGGGCTATGGTAGCCCCGGAGCCTTGGAGTGGAAGCACTATGTAAAACACAGAAGTTGTCCTGTGCTAAAAGAGATGAAAGAATTTTAGTTAAAAACAACAAACAGCTCCATGACAGAAGAAGCAGAGCAACAAGCTCTGAATTAGACTTTATTTCTCTTTTTATTTATTATTGATTTAAATTGATCTTGTTTACCACGGCCCTTCTATAGAACATATGTTCATGGAAACTTAGGCTGATGCTAAAGGAATTAGCTTTATTTGGGAAAAGCAAAACTGACTAAACCTGACCATTTTAGGGGACTGAAGAGGCTCAGAAGGCAGAACCAAGTGAGGTAAGGGGACATGAGGCCCAATAAGGACTCGAACTCAGACATCAGTTGTGCTGACCAGACTGACACACCAAGCTCTCGGAAAGCAGACTCCAGCAGTGCAGCTCTGTATATGACCCACTGCCACCCTCTCGCCCCCCTAAGACTGGGAGCTCCTTCCAGACAGAGGTTGCCCCATACTCCCCTCAGTACCACAGTGCATGGGCCATCACAAGTGCTCGCTCACTGCACGCTTGCAGGAAGAATCCACATCGCCACACTCTTGAATGTTTCTGTGCACACAAACGCACCCATGAGTATAGATGGAATCCTCATGAAGCTGCATTTCTAAACTTTTCTCCCCGCAATTATTGGGTAATACTTTTCAAAATATGTTTTTTCTTTCACAGATCCTTACATATATTTAAGCTCCCTCTACTCTTCCCAGAAGCATCCATTTACCTCATGCAAATTTAGGTTAGTTATAGTAGCAAAGAGAAAGTATCAATGTTCAGCTCTTGACACCCAGGAGAGGACTTTTTAGAATTCTCAAACTCCCATTAACATATCAATATCCAGACTGGGTGGACTTAAGCCCTGAGGTCACTTTAAAGGAGAGGTAAAGAGTACTCAGGATGTGAGGTAAGAGAGATGCTTGCCATGAGGGAAGGATCAAGCATCAGGGGAACAAAGGAAAATTTCAGTCTAGGAAATCAAATATCAGGGTCTTAGCCTCCTCTTACATGCCCACCTCAATGCCCAATCAAGTTTTAGGGAGGCAGCTTTAGAGGATAACATCCCAGTAAGTGTGAAGGTCCCGGAGCATCCTGAAACCCCTTCTAAGGAAGCAGTGGGTCTCACAATACCTACCACTGAGTCACACACCAGGATCCACATGGTGTGGAAGTGAGGGGACAAAGACATAACACTGGCCAATGTGGGTACATACTTAGATGAGCCAGGTGCAGAGCTTCTAAATTCTCACAGTTGGCACTGACTGAGCTGGGGAACTGCATATGACTTTGTTCCTCGATGATGGTACTCAGAGTTGCTCAGAGGGTCAGTGACCAGACAAAGGCCTGGGGTCAGAACTTTCACTCCATAGGCATACAGTCAGAATATGAATGTTAGTACTGAGTCTCAACACAATACCCCAAAAAGAAAGACAGTTCTAGCCACACCTTGGCAAGTACCAGTACAAGGATCAGACCAGTCATTATTCAGTAGCTCCAAGCACATTCTCTCCCTGCCCTCACTCCTATCACTACAAGTTCATGTGTGCACCTCTACATGCCCAGAGCCCATTCTGAAGAGAAGTGGGAAAGTGGGAGAAAATCTGGGTGACTGAGCAATTTATCTGAAAGAAACAATTGTCAAAAGAACAAAAACAAAAACAAAAAACAAAAAACAAAAAATACCTAAGCCAGGAAAAGAAAGAAAAAAAAATGATACACTATAAATGAGTCAAGTTGGGGTAGGGTCTCATGAGAAAGATTAGCTATACATTAGAAAATTTAAAAGCTACATTTCCTTCACAGGTTTGGGTAATAAGGGGTAAGTGTGTAACTGAGCCACACTGTCTCCCATCAGAAAGCAAACCTCAACCGTTCAGGCAATTAGATGAACCACTCTTCCACTCTGCACACATGTCTCTCTTCCAAAAGCAAATGGAACATATCATGAAACATTTTACTCCATCTCTGGTGCTGCCAGTTTCCTACCAGACATGAAAAAATGTACAGTCCTCAAATGCAGCACAGGCTGTCACTCCCATCCAAGTCCCCTAGCTCAGCTTTCAACCACACTCAAAACCAAGGGAGAGCCCATAGAACAGCAGCTGACAAAAACTCCTTTCATTTAGTCAGCAATTTTTTTTGCCCAAATCATTCCCCTCTATTATCCCACTTGATCTCATACTATTCTTATGAGGTATGGCAGTACAAGTATGTTTACCTCGTCCTTCAGATGAGGAAAGAGAGGCCCCATCTGTAAAAACGGACATGTGAGCTGGCTTGACCCAGTCACAGAGCTAATTAATAGTGAATAGAATTGGAAACCAAGGTTTCTCGAATCACATCCTTGGATTCTTCTAACCAAACACAGACTATGGCTTTTGCACACACAACCTAAAGTACTCCCATACCTGTGGTCTTGGAATGAACTTTCACTCAAGCCCACAGAACACATGTGGGGTGGGTTTTTTTGTTTTTGTTTTTGTCTACTCGTGACCTCAAATCTGGCTTCTAAGTCACTTAAAGGCACACAGCAAAAGAGGCTAATGCCCTGGACCATTTATTTAAATGTCACTAACAAAAGTGTCCTTAAACATTACATAGAAAGTTATCCTTCAGAGAACAGGGACTGGCTGTCCTCCCTCTCTCCTGAGGATAAAAGCAGAAAAACACCCTGAACCTATAGTTGTCCTACAGTCACCTTTGAAAAGGATCAAATAATAGGTGACCCTTCTTGCTACTCTTTGGACAAAATAATGTCCCAGATCAAACACTGGTGCACAGAAAAGCTGGGTTATAAATGCCCATCATCAGGAGGATGGTTAAATAAAACATGGCACATCCACACAACAGAATATAGCACAATTCTCAAAACAAATGAAGTAGAGTTATATGTACTGACATGGAAAAAGTCCATGGTTATAAAGCAATAAAAAGCAAGTTGCAGAATAACAGGCATACCACGATTCTCTTTCTGTTAAATACAATAAGAAAGAAAGCTATGCATTTGTATAAACAGGTATTTTTATATGCAACAGGCATATAAATTCTGTTGAATTTATCTTAACATCAGGGAGGAAGAGAGAGAAAGACCATTCATTTCTGACTACAGATATTGTACTTTTCTTTTTTTAAATATTTTATTTATTTATTTGACAGAGAGAGATCACAAGTAGGCAGAGAGGCAGGCAGAGAGAGAGAGAGAGATGGGGAAGCAGGCTCCCTGCTGAGCAGAGAACCCAACATGGAGCTCGATCCCAGGACCCTGGGATCATGACCTGAGCTGAAGGCAGAGACTTTAACCCACTGAGCCACCCAGGTACCCCCAGATATTGTACTTTTGTTCTCCCTATTTCTTACAACAATAAGTGCCAATGCCTTTACCCCTCCAAACAACCAACAGATCCTCTGTCTTTCAACATTATCCCCATATAAATGTTTAATTGGCTTATGAATGTCTGATATATTATACATTTATATTAACAGGGAAAAATGGCTGCATTTAGGAAAAGTCACTGCCCCCCCCACAATTTGTTTTTCACTTTAATCAAATAATCAAAAAACAAATCATGGATCAAGGGAGAGAATGCACATAGGAAGCAAGACCCCAAGGAAATATCTCAAATTAACAAACAGGGTTCTCTCTGGGTGATGGGATTATAGTGGCCTTTCTATCCTTTACACATGATCATATTTTCCAAATACTCTACAGTGAGCCAGCATTACTTTTATAATAGAAAAATAGCTTTAGGATAAAAAGTAAATATTCTATGGAAGTATACCAAAAATCAAATCTATCTAAATGAAACCTTGCTTACCACTTTTTAAGTTAATTATCTTTTAGCTTATAGATAATAAACACATATTAAATGAATCAATGAATGAGTGAAACTCCCTTTCTGATTGATCTCCAATTAGCCATTTTTTCCTATATCACTCCCCACAACTCAACAAGTCCATAAATTCTCCAAAAACAGGGACTCTTTGCTGCCTATCTTTAGGAAGACCCTTAATACCTAGCATGATACCTGGCACATGACAGACAGTCAGTCAATATTGATTAATTAATCCATTGTGTGTTTGAACTTTCTATTTGGGTTTTTCTGAAAGAAGAGTGCATCTTTAGTTTTCCAGTGCCTCTGAAATACATGAATACAGTAAGCAACCATAAAAGGGGCCCCCTCTAATTAATCCAGAAGCAACAAGAGTTGTGGGCTATATTTCACAGTCAATATTGATTTCATAAGTCTCTTTATTTAAGGTAGAATTGCCTGTCCACAAAAAAAAGATTCATTTCCTTAGTATAGTGTTTCATTATAAAACTCCCAAATGACCTACACACCAATAAATAGCTCTTTTTTCAAAAAAAAAAATCAAGACAACAAATACTAAACAAGCAAATATTATCCACAAGGCACTGATCTGGGTGTTGAGAAGAATACAAATAAGTCCAAAGCAAAGGGTATGTACAGCCTACATGGGGACACCAGATAGGACCATTCTCTACTGTGGGGCCTCCAAAAGAAGTCTGGTGCACACCACATCTTGTCCAAGTCACCACCCAAGAACTCAAGAGTCCACTGTTGTCACTTCCACTCCAGAGCCTCCAGGGCCGATCGAGATGCAGAAGCCTGCACACCCAGCCTACTTGGAACTCAGATCATTCTTTCATGTAATTCTCACTCACTCTACAGTGAATGGATCCGGCTCATCTCCTCTCTTCTCAGGCTCTCAGCAAATCTCAGTCTGTCAGATAACCTTGGCTCCCATTTTCAGAGAAGATGGGGATCCATTTAATAAGAGCTCTAGCATCTGACCTATAAACCACCTGGTATTTCCCCACAGCCACAGAGGGAGAACTCTCCCTCCATTCCAGAGACAACCTCTCAACCAAGAATCTGAGGCTTTTCCAATGTTTGAGGAAGCTAGTGCTTACCCTCGTATCTCACCTGCCTACAAACTACCTTTTATTCTCTACCATTGTCTCCTCCCATGACTTTTTCAACATTCAAAGATTTTTCTCTGAAAAAAAAAAAAATCACTGGACCTGATCACCTTTTTTTAATAGTCTTTATTCAAATACAATTTGTGTGCATGAAATTGCACACATAAGTTTACAGGTCTCTGAAATTTCACAAACAGATCACACCTGTGATTAAGAAACAGAACACTACCCATACTCGCAAAATGTCCCTTCAATGAACAGTTCCTTTTTCTCCTTATGTTTACTACCAAACTTCTGGAGCAGTGGTCTGTCTTCATTTCCACCACCTCTGCATCTGTTTCAGCCTCAGCAACCCCTGTCTTCAATGAGTCCCACACCCACCAGGTGAGGCTGTTGCTCCTTCCTTTCTACTTTTTTTTTTTCTCAAGATTTTTTATTTGTCAGAAAGAGAGAGAGAGTACAAGCAGGGGGAGCAGCAGGCAGAGGGAGAAGCAGGCTCCCCATTGAGCAGAGAGCCCCGTGCAGGACTCAATCCCAGGACCTTGAGATGATGACCTGAGCCAAAGGCAGATGCTTAACCAACTGAGCCACCGACACATTCCTGCTTTCTACTTTCAACATACAACAAGCAAGCCTCTTCAGTGCGCTTACCATGCTACACTGCAATCGTTCGTTTATATGACAGTCAATCCCACAAGACTGTTAGCCTCCTGTGGGAAAGATTATTTCTCACTTGTTTGTGCACTCCCTGGCACTTAGTAGATGCATGGCTGGTATCTGACACTTAAATGAATGAGTACAAAAATGAATGAAGAGATCCACTCACTGAAATCCAATACTCTGCTAAAATTAATCAGTTCTTTGTCTAGTTCTCAACAAAAGTCATAATGATATTTAGCTGTCAAATTCAGTGGTTGGAATCAAAAAGAATGGCTAGAAAATCATACTCTTCCAATATTTGGTTAAGCATTCTCTTTATATCCAAGTATCTGAGTATGTTGTGTGTCAATGTACTGGGGTACAGAGAAGAGACTTAACATCTTCCACCCAACCTCCAGATTAAAGATGTGACATTGCTCCCAATGGCACTCTGTCCTTCCATGGCCATATACCCAACATGGGAGCCCTGCCAATCTTTTCCCCCAACTGCTTCTGGAGCCACTCCTTCCTCTCCTCACAACCTCCTTTCCAGGACAGTAAGAAGTCAGAGACACAAATCCCCCAGGAGACCCCCAGACTCCTCCTCCCAGCCCCCTTTTGTCACATCCAATTAACCATCTGCCAGTCTCCCGGGCCTCCTCCTAGGCCCACTGTCCAGCTGCCAACTCAATACTGTTTCCCCACCCCCACCCCCCCCCCATAGATGCCCATTGTCCTTCGCTGCGGGGTAAGAGTGTAAAAGGCCAGGATTTTCGCTACCTTCCCAGTCCCTGCCTATCATGCCCTGGGATAACTATAACTGCAAGCTTAAAAAAATTCTATCCTTAACTATCTCTGTACTGTTAGGGAAAGGAGGGAGGAAGGGAGGAAATGGGGGAAGGAGGGAGGGAAGAGGGAAAGGAAAGGAAAGAGGAAGGAAGGTGAGGGGAGAAGGAAGCTATTAAAGCATCATAGTTTCATCATTTGGAAAATAAAAAGATTCATCTAACCATAATATGATTGTAATAGATTAGATGTATAATATAGTCATAGGTATACAATTATATTCTATTATTATAATGTAATCCCCTTTCTATTGATATTTATAATATGCACATATCTATCATAATATATGCTGTAGCTATACACATCAAGCAACTCTGAGAGGTAAGGATGATTTTCACCCATTTACAGATGAAGAAACTGAAGCTTGGAGAGGCTGTAACTTACACAAGGCCACACCACTGGTAAGTTCCTGATCTAAGACTAAGATTCTGGGACTGAGCCATACCTAAAGAAACTCTCACCTCCTCCTGCTCTCAGGAGTCTAAACCCAGTCCCACATAGGCCACCTTATGGTAATGTCAGCTCCTGGATTCCTACCCCTCCTCCCTCTGGTGGGCCACATAAGACCCCTCACTTGAAGACAGCTCTTGGGTTTGCCCTTTTAGGGCAGAGAGTCAGAGGAAGTGCTCTGGGGCCAAGGAATGGCTGTGCTCACTGGCGTCTTTCCTCTTGTTTCCTCCTCGTGAAGAAGAATCTATAAGAGGCTCTCCCATAAGCCCTCCTCTGCTTCCTCTTTCTTCTAGGACTTCTAGAGACATTAAGGAAACTGGAAATTCAAGAGTAGGTCCCATCCCCAACAGACATACTGCTGATGGCCAGGCGTGGACCCCTCCTCAGGAAGCTGCCTGACAGCTTCTTGCGTGGGTCTACCTCCCACTCTCCTCTCCTCACTCACCCTCCACTGTGGAGACTTGCCTCTCTCTGCCTCATACCATGGAGGTGATAATTCTGCAGACCCCACCACAGGCTTAAGCAAATCCAACCTCTGCCTGCAAAAGAAAGCCACCAGCACTTCTAAAACGACTGCTAATTTAGGATCTCCCAGCCGCTCCTCAGCTTCTCTGCCTAAGGGCCTCCTAGGGTCATGTCAACCCAGCTCCCATTTCACAGCCCTCAGCTTCAGCAACCCTCCCTAAGCACACTCCCAGCAGCCCCTGGACCTCCAACCAGTGGATGCTCTCTCTACCAGGACTGTTGATCAGGCACGTTGCACCCTCAGCCAGTAGCATTTCCAGCCAGCTACTTTACTAAGGTCTGCCTATAACACCCCCTCCTCTGGCCCAAGGTTCAGCCCTCTGCTGATCTTGAGATCCACTCCTCCAGGTCCATCCAGGACCTTCCTCTATCCATTGCTTCTCTTTCCTAAATATTCATTCTCTTCCTCATGCTTGCCTTCTCGCTCTTCCCTACCACTAGGTATTCACATATCTTCCCTACCTAAAAAAAGCCTCCCCTCAACCGCTACCCATCTCCAACTACCTCACTATTTTTAACCTTCCCTTCACAGCCAAACCTTTCCGTAGAGTCATCTATATGCACTCCCACCACTTCCTCCCATCCACTCACTCCCCATTCCCCTTGCAATTTGAATTCCACCTCCCCTACATGATTGAAACTGTTGCTTCAAAGGTTACCAATGAATCCCCCAATTTCCAGAACGAAGACTGTGTGCTCAGTTCCCTCAACCTCTCTGCAGCATTTTTCTCCAAGCACTGTTCTCCCCTGGTTCTCCTCCAGCCCTTCACTTGAGCCTATAGCCCTGGCCTTGGCCCTCTGCCCTTAAGTCTATATATGCTTTTCATTTATTATCTCAACTATTCTGATAGCTCCAGCCACAACTTCTTACAGATATCTCCCAAATCCATATTTCCAGCTCTGGCCTCCCTCCAAAGCTCCAGATTCCCTTCCTTACCCGCCTACAGAACCAACACCTCCTCTAGCTTATTCACTGACACCTGAAATGCAACATGTCCCAAAGTAAACTCTCAAATTCTCCCTCTCCTCCTGCCTCCCTAGAGCTGCTCGTCCTCTTCCTAACTCCTGATTTTTATTCAGGGTACTTCCATCCTCACAGTCACCCAGGCTCTAGACTTTGGAGTAATCCTTGATTACTGCCTCTTTCTTGATGTTCCACATCCAAGTTGCCAAGTCCCATAAACTCTACATCCAAGAGGTCCCTCACATCCACACCCTCCTCTCCATTCCCACTGTGGCATCTCAAGTTAGACCCCTCGCAACCTACCACAATGGTCTCCTAACCCAGTGCTGGTCAGTAGTTCCTCTCCAATTCCAATCGACTCTGCACAGGGCTGCCAGATTTATCTTCCTGATCATGCCTCCATCTCATCCAGAAATTTTTAGTGGCTCCCCAAAGGAAATTGCAAATAAAGACCAAACTCTGTGGCCTGCCATTCAAAGCATTTTAAGATCTGGGAACCCAGTAAACAATAAATGTAACAATCAATCAACCTAGTCCCCACCTCCTTCCATGTTTTATCTCCCACTGACCCCCCACCATGTCCTCTGAGTCACATCAACTGGACCATTTACTGGCCCAAAGACACCGTGGGTCTTCATACCTCCTTAGAACACCATTCTAGCCTGAGAACACATCTGAATCCTACCCATCCTCAAGCCTCAGCTCTCTTCCTTGAGAACACAGTTCATCTGCCACTTTTCACTCTCCCACCTGTTTATCCTTTGTATCCATGTTTCCTAGCTAGTGTCCAGTTCCCTTCTAATAATGCCTTGGGCAGAAGGGGAGGAGACAAAGCTAATTCACCAACAATTTCTTCTCTACTTCCTTGAATTAATTTCTCTGTCCTCCCAGCTGATTTTCTCTGTTCCTTCACTCCTCAGTAGACACCATTTCAAGCAGCTCTATTGATCCAACAGCCCTGTGGCCGTCAATCATTTCCTAGTTATTTTGCTGCCAGTCATTCACACACAAAGGAGTGGCAGGAGGAGTCTGAACTGCATGTAGACAGAGAAGGAGCAGGAAAGGACTGATTCACGGCACCCACCTGAGGCTTGGTGGAAGCAAGAACTCCATTCTTTCTAGGCTCCTCCAGAAGGCATAAGGCTGGGTGCCAGGGTCTGGAGGGCTGGGGCAGGAGGGTTGGCATTTTTATAGTTTTGTGGAGGGGGAAAGAACAGGAGTGTCCCGACTTGTAAGAAGAGTGCCCCATCCAGTCTTCTCAAACTGAGAAGGACTGCTTTCATCCTGGACTGGAAAGGTCCCAGACAGGACAGATTAAATAAAATCATGCCTGTCAGAAGAGGCATTGGTAGTAATAGAATGCTCACTTAAAAAGGTACCATCTACATATATTTGGATAGAACTGTACAACTTATAAAGACCTTTCACATATACTATCTTCTTTGAGTCTTTCCGCAGCCCTATGCAGGAAAGTGGAGAGGGGGCTATTATCCTCCTCTTACACAGATGTTAAAGTCTCTTGCCCAAGTCATTCAGAGAAGCAGAATAGTGCAAAGGGGAGTGTTCACCTCTTGCTCTCTTGCCTGACCTTCTCAGCCTGCTTCACAGGCTTTGCCTTCCTTTCCCACCCCTTATATCCAAGTGCTCCCTGAAGGGGCATATTTATATCCACCTCCCTTCCTACTCTATATTCTTTCTTACAATGATTTTATACATTCCCATAGTGTAGTACAGGGCCACAGCGGCACCCTATAAATATCTGTCCAAAAAATGATTGAATGAAAGAATAAAAGATAGCAAAAGACCAAACCTTAGCCTTCTGACTCCTGAACTCCATTATGTACCTCTCGGCACTGTGTCCCACCCCATGGCAAAACCCCCACACAAGACCTCTTCTGGAGATTCCCCCAGCCTCTGTATAAGCCTGTTCACTTAATAATTTAAAAAGCAGGAACAACAAGGGCAACCAACTAGAATGTCTTGTGCTCCCACTGTGTGTCAGAAATAACTAGATGCTTTTTACATGCTTTCCGTATTTAATCTTCCCAACCTGTGAAAGAAGCATTCTTAGTCTGATTTTTGCAAAAGACTGAAAATGAGAGAGATTAAATAATTTACCCAAGATTCTACCCCTGGTTAGTGCCAGGCCTATCTGAGCCAAAGCCCATGATCTTCTGGCTATACCAGGGCTTTCAACCTCAGCACTATTGGCATTTTGGGGCTGGAAAATTCTTTATTGGCCTGTGCATTATAAGATGCTTAGCAGAACACTAGACCTCTACCCACTAGATGCCAAATTGTGACAATCAAAGAACTGTTTCCAGATATTGCCAAATGTTCCCTAGGGAACAAAACTGCCCCCAGTTGAGAACCACCAGACTATACCATACTGCCCACCTCCAGAAGCAGAAAGAAATTTTTCAAGTAAAGTGTCAATTCTCGGAGAAGGACCCCGTGGTCATCTGTTCTAGTATTTTACTAAAATTTATAGGCAGGGAGATTTTTATTACCTTCTCACCTTTCTCACTTCCTACAGCTTCAGTTTATTCCAACACCTCCTCCATTACGGAGCATCAAGAATGTATCAAAAAGAGACATTTTCCTTTGCTGCAAAAGAAACCCTCCCCTTCAGTACCTGGCATTGCACAGATGGAGCAGTGATATTCACTCCAAGAATTGCCCACAATAGGTATTATTCCAAAATAACATCATCTTGATTATCTGGACATGATGATGTCCAGTTCCTCTGTCCAGGTGGGATGAGGTTATCATCTGAGAGACAAGTCTGAAGAATCATATAGTGAAATAATACCAATATACCACTGCCTAGATTTGATAAGTGCTTACATTTTACCATGTTTGTTTTACCTATGTTAGGAGGAGGTGATTTGTTTTTGTTTCTGTTTCTGATGAATCACAAGCTTTTTAAAAGATCTTTTTCCTTACCTGCAAAGAACAAGTAACTTCAGTTGAAGAGACAAGCCTTATGTGTATGAGAGAATTACAATACAATACAATACCACTGATGAAGTGAGAAAATGAGTATAAACAAATGAGTGTCTTAGGAATTCAGAGGATATAGTTGGTCCTGTGATCTGTAAAGGCTCCCAGAAGTGGGGACGGGCTCAAGTCTATGAAGAATGAGGATTTGGAGAGTGGGGGTACAGGGGTAGATGATACCCTCGGGAAGTGAGAAGAGCAGCTTGGCTGGAGGTGAGGGATGAAGTAAGAACTTGACACTAGGAAGTCACTGTAGGTTCATAAACCAGGCAGCAATGTGATAAAAATTAGTGTCATCTGCCTGCAGGTGCCAATCTGGAGTGGGGGAGAGAAAGCACATTCTATGGGACAAGAAAGGAGGCCATGGGCAACATAACAGGTCCTGGACTAGAGCAGAGGCTATAGATGAACAAAGGATGATGATGGAAGATAATTCAATAGGATTAGAGGGAAGAAACTCCTCACAGACAATACCAAGGTTTTAATTATCATGACTGGGAGAGGGGAGATGAGATGCCGCTCATAGAATTAAAGAACACAAAAGAAGGAGCTAGTGTGGGGAGTTGGAAAGACATACAGAATTGAGTCTAGGGCTGGCTGAAGTCACGTGGCAGCAAAGACTCCAAATGAAACTGTGTGAATTCATAGGACCAAACCCCAACAGAAAGGTAGAGGTAGAAGATATTTCCACATCAATCTCTTTTCACTTATACTCTCAACACTTTTTTTTTCCTTTAAGTCTCAAAAAAGGAGTTTTCTCCTTTGCTCACCAAAACTAAGCTCTTGTCTCACCTCTCCGGGCATCTAACACAATTAATCTAGCACCTTCAGTGTTTCTTGTCTATAAGCTTTCTCCCTTCCCCTATAAACCTCTTCTGACTCCCTGGCAAAACAAAACAAAACAAAACAAAACACTCCTTTTCTTGATACTAACATTTCTTCTGACTGGCACCCAACCTCTTTTTCATTTCTCTAATAAACCATGCAAGTAATGGGTTCCTACCTACCACCCCACACCCTTACTCTATCTCTTCTAATACTGGGCTCCCAAGAGGCCACAGTAGCTTTGTGTTCATCACATCCAGTGACAGTTATCTAGCGCTCTTCTTGCTTAACCTGTCTGCAGCTTGTCTTCACATAAGAACCCACACAGACTCCCTAGGTTCTCCAGCATCAATCTCCTTTGTTGCCATGTTACGAATAAGGGTTCCCCCCCAAATTCTAACTTTAGTCCTTCCCTCCTTCCCCCCACTCCTTCCATCCAACAGCCAAAGCTTCAGGTGCACCCAGCCTTGACCCAGAAGGCTTCCAAGTCCACACCACCAGCCCAAATCTCCTGCCTATGCTGTTGTCTTGAGTCCCATTTTTTTTTTCCACAAAAAATCTCCAACTGGCTGTCCATCAGTCATCCCTAGTTATCACTTCCAAAGCCAACATCATTATCTCCCCTGCAAACTGGTTCTTGTCCTCAGTCAGACATGTCAGTCAGCACACTGTTAGTCCTCTACACTCTCAACCCAGCTACTCCATTTCTTCCTGGGCTTACTTTTCTTCTCCCCCTGATAGCTAGTTTGTCAACAAATCTCCACATTTCTGCCTTTAAAAATGTCTCTCAGAGCTGTCCCTGACTCCCCATCCTTTTTGCCACCAACCCAGACCAAGCTCCCTCCCACTCAGCTCTGAATCAGCATCCTATGTCTTTAGATTCTCTCTCTCTTTTCTCCACTTCATCAATCACATTACCCCCAGGTTAACCTTTCCAAATACCACTTTGTTCAGGATGTAGCTTGCTCAAGAATCTACTGACTCTGAATCAAACCCAAATCCTCTTTTGAGCTTCCCAGACTCTCCCTACCTGGTCCTGACCCACTTATCTATCCTTATGTCTTATAACTCCCTAACTTACCCCTTCTATTTGGTGTCCAGGAACCTCAATGCCAATGCCCCAAACTCCTCTCTACTTTTACCCGTGTTGTTCCTCCCACTCTCCAGCCCCTTCGAGGACTACCTTTGATTCTAACTCATCTATGGTTCTGTCAACTTTTTATCTTATAGAACCATAATGTTTACCAATTACTTAATCTCCAAGTGAGCAATAATTGTCAAACTCTTCTTAAAAGTTCTTTGAGGTCAAAGACCACTCTGAATATTTTGTTTGTATTCCACAGCACCCTGGACAGCAGAAGGCTCCTAGTAGGAGTTGAAAAGTCCTTGTTGGTTTTCTATTCTGACTGGTTTCTATTCCCAGTTCCCATATTTCACCTCCTCTACATCATAAAAATGATCAATAAAACTATTGTGACGGAACCCACCAATCTATAAGAATAGCGGGTACCTGTGTGCGTGTATAAGAATAGTAGGGTACCTGTGTGCATGTGTTTGTGCGTGTGTGCACATGCAGGGACTTGAGATTTAGGGAATCTAGCTTACTCAGTTGGTCAAAATAACTGAAATACCAAAATAATGAGAAGAGGACAAGTAAGGGATCAAAATGATAGAATTACTCTTAACATGTCTTATTAGAAGCAGAGTATGCCAGGGTTTTGGCAAAGCAATTGTCAGTCTCGTCATTATGCATGTAAAATTTTCCACCAGGAAGTAGGGGGTAACTTTAGTGCTAGGGACTTTGAAAATGTGTTTGAAGTTTTCTCGGTGGTTCAACTGAATAAATGTATAATCTGTCTGGCCTACCAGGTGCAGCGCTCTGTTCCATAAAGATGGAGAATCATAAGGGAGAAGGTTACAAAATATGGCCTTATTCCAGGCTTAAGAATCCTTAGTAAGAGCCCAGGATAGAAATTAGAAGAGGTAAGATCAGGAAGCAGAGCACAGAAGACCCTGTTGGGGGATGGGAGGGAGACAATCCTAGACCCAGCCCCTGGCAGTATACAACCCCACTTGCAACTTGTTAAAGGTCACCATACATTTCCAGCCTTATTCATTGAGAATTTAACCTTTCTCTGATTCTAAGTGCACATCAGACCTGGAGAGGCCACTTCCAACCAAACAAAAAACAAAAACAAAACAAAACAAAAAAGGCTACCCAAGGAGGAAAGAGAATATCCTCAACAAGAGACAGACCCCAGTCTGATATTTATTCTGTGATGTGAGCCAGGGCTAGACAATATAAGTCACACACTATGTTTTGTAAGGCCCTGGGAAAAGTAACACATTGGACCATTATAGGCCATTAACACCATTAACACTGTGTGAAATTACCAAACCTCCAGAAACAGAACTCAGCTCCAAGGGCCTGGGACAGAGAATGGACAGGAACTAGTATTTATATTGGGAGAAAAGGGGAAGGAGGAGTGATTGCCAAAAGATGAAAGCGGGGTCCAGAAATGGAAGGTGGGAAGGCTCACATTCCAAGAGTTATTTTTCCTCTAGAGCTAAGAAAAGACAGATTTGGCCAGAAATGGGAGGCAAGGGTGGTGGGGGAGGATGTCAGGGGAGACCTCCTGGCAAGTGTTTCACTTAGGCCAGGGAACCTTTCCCTTAGATGCCAGGTTATAAACTTAGGTCAAGAGCCTCCTTAGAAACCATGTTTGGGTCCCGGGCAGTGTGAGTGAGTGTGTGAGTGCAAGAGATAGAGACTGATGGGGGGTGGGGGTTAAGAATGCATATATAGAATGCAGGTCTGGGGAAAAAGAAGGAGGGAGAGAAGTGAGGCTGAGCCCTGGGAAGCCGGAGAGGATAACAGGGGTTTCCTCTGCTTTTTCCAGGTCCTGGCATCAATCAGCTCCTGTCCTCCAGTTCTTTCCTCTTCAGACCAACCAGAAAATGAACATATGGGCCAATCAAGTCTTGACTTCCAAAGCCACAAGTCTCCCCAGCAAAGCACCCCACCCTCTTCCCTAGAGATGACCTCTAGGGCAAGGCAACGAGATTAGGAAACAGATGGATGTGCAGAGAGCCTTCAGCGCTAACCTGATCCTTGACCCCAACAGTTCATGTCCTCTAATCCAACTTTTGGAAAGACAGGGCAGATGTGCAGCCTCCCCATAACTTAACGGACTCCTTGGGACAAAGATTCCAGACAAAATGGTTCCAGACGTGGGAGATGAGGAACTGCTGGAAGCCACAGGTAAATGGGAGATGGGGAATCCCTGGTCGGCAGAGAAACAGGGCCACAGGTGGTGGGAGACGAGGGGGTCTGTTCTGGGGAAGGGGCTATGAAGCCAGGGAACAAGAAGAGCTACAGACCTGGGGGAATGGGAGGGGGCAGGGACCGCGAACAGCTGTAAAGACAAATCTGGGGGCTCTATATACCACAGGCAAGCAAAGATTCAGTGGGTGTGTATGAGGAGGACGCTAACTCACACTTCCAGGAATGAGTGGTTCTTACGAAAAGCTCATCCTTTCCCAGAACTGTAAAAGAGGAGGACACGGAGGAGGTCCGAGGCGCCCACTGCACTCCCAGCCCCGTCTGCCTCTCAAGTGGGAGACGCCGGCTCCTCACACGCACCAGGCATGACCGTCCTTGGTCCGCCCGGCTGCTGACTGTCAGCAGCGTGCGCGACTCCCTGTCCCCCGCTGCCCCACTCTACGCGTCAGGGCCCCGGGCCCCTGGCCGGAGAAGGGGTGCCCACCCGGGGCGGCCGGAGGCTGGCTGACAGGCGCTGGGGGAGGGGGGAGCCGAGGGAGGGGCCGGGGACGCCGGTAGCCGAGCCGCGCGCTGCAAAGTGATCCAACATCGCCCCATCCCCGCGCTCCGGGAGCAGGCGGCTGAGGGGACCGCCTCCCGCCTCCCCAACACCGACTCCCGCAAGTGGGGTGAACGCCGAGGGGTGCCTGGCTCCCAGCCCCCACCCCTCCCCAAAACGCAAGCAGCATTGCCATAACAACAAGAACCTCGGCAACTCCAGCCCGACGACGAGGACTGACCCCCGACACGCACACCCCAGCAACAGCCCTCCTTCCCCAAACTTGTCCGACGCGCCGCGTCCCAGGCAGCAGCCCTCCCCCGGGCCGCCCGCGCCCTGCCCAGCTTACCTGTCCGGAAAAAGGCGTCCACGTCCGAGTCGGCTGCTCCTCCTTCCTCCGCTGCCCCCTCCGGTGGGTTCATGACTGGGGGAGGCGTCCGCGGGCAGCCGGGGCCGGCCGAGCACGGGGCCGAGCTGCGGGGCGCCCGCTGGGCGGAGGGCGCGGGGCGCAGCGGCCGCGGCCGCAGACCCAGCGGACTCGCGGCTTCGAGGGCGGGCGGCTCAGGCGGCTCAGGCGGCTGGGGCGGCAGGGCTGGGGCAGAGGACGCCCAGCCTCCCTCAGACGGAGGCGCGCAGCGGGCTGGGGGCGCCTGCCGCTGGCTTCCCCATGGTCCCCCTTCCCCGCGGGCGCTGGCCGCCTGCTGTCTGGCCGGGGCCGGGCCGGGGCCGGGGTCCGGGCTGCCTGGGCGCCCGCTCTCCCTCAGCAGCGGCAGCTGGCTCTCCTCCTCGCCCGTCTGCCTGTCTCTATTGTTCAGCCCTGCTCTGCTCTCCTCTTTATTTTTCCTCCTCCCTCCCACCCTCCCTGTCTCTCTACCTCCTCCCTCCCTCGCTCTCTCGCTCGCTCGCTGCCTCCCTCCCTCGCTCGCTCTCTGGCTCCCCCTCTGGCTCCCGCCGCCGCCTCTCCGGCTCCTCCCCCGGCTCCCGCTCCCTAGTCCCGGCCAACAATGACCCGGGCAGCGCGGAGCCGAACTGAAGCCCCGGCCCCGGCCGGCCGCTCGGCGCGGGCCACCCGCGGCGCGGACGCCTCCCTCCCCCGCGGCCGCGCGCCGGCCTCTCCCGGAGCCGAGTCTGAGCCGCGAGCTATTGTTCGGGGCTGCGCTAGGCCGGCTTCCTGAGCCCCGCAGGAAAAGCCCCGGCGGAGGAGGCGGCCGAGGAGGGGGCGGGGCCGCCGGGCGAGTGCGGGGCCGCCGGGCTCGCCCAGGGGCTCCGCCGCCGCGGCCCCGCGCCCTGGTCTCTCGGCTCGCGCGCTCGTGCTTCCGCCCCCGCTGCCGCCCTCCGCCCCACCCCGCACCCAGGTGTGTGAAGGAAACCCCGCGCTGCCCGCCCGCCTCCTCCTCAGACGGGTCCCGGAGCTGCACTGACCTGTCCCTAGAGGCTGGACTTTTCCCCCTCCTTCCTGACGAAGCTCTCGCCTGTCTCCCTCCCTTCCTGAGCCTCTCGCATTTTCCTCACCATCTCGCCTTAGCTCCTCTCTTTTAGAGCCTTTCGTTTCCTTTTCCCCCTCTTCAGCGCCCCTTGAAACATCTCTGCCTGTCTCTGTGACTCTTTGTCCCGCTCATTCCTCTTGCGATGTCTCCCTGCCCATCTCTCCCTCCCCCGTCACTCTCTTCAGTCTCTCATTTGTCTCTGCCCTGCCTCAGCACTTGGCCCGTATCTCGGAGCTCCTCTTGGACAGCTGTCAAAACTCCCTAATCCCCGGGGGCCTTCTCTGTTTTGTTCCTCTCCCTTGTGTGAACGTAGAGATCCAGTTGGCCAGGAGAAAGGAGGTGTTACAGCAAGCTGAATTTCAATTAAAGTGGGGAAGAGGGGCTAGGGAGGAATGGGGATGACAGCAAAAAAGAAAGCAGATGCTGTATGGGGTAATTAATGCAGTGATTGTATTGTGCCAATTGGTTTTTAAGCAATAATTAAACAATAATTAGCCAGTATTCTGTTTATAGTTCTAGTGACTGCAGAGCCTACAGACCTAAGTACTTACTGTGGTGTGTTGGGAGGTGTTGCTGCTGTTTCATCCAGGCAGATGGAGAGGCTGTGGCCTGACCTAATGTGTTAAAACACACATAATAGGAAAGCCAGGTCCTGGTCTAAAGTTGATGGCCTGCTACCCACCAGCCAGAATCTCCTGGATCTATTTATCTCTAACAACCTACTAGGTTCTACCTCTCTCTGAATCAAGGCTCCTGGGACCTTTCCAGATCTACTGAGAGGTTACCTCTAACAGCAAATAGAATGAATTAATGACATTTTTAGTGAACCCTTTCTAGTTCCCTGTACTCATCACTTTCTTGACTGAATGTCACACTTTTTTTTTTTTAACCCGCTAAAAATATAAATACAGTTGCCTGTCTTCAGTCCTGGATACATCTATCAGGTTTCATTTCTTAAAAATTATGAATAGTGACTTTGAGATCCACTGCCATGAGATCTAATTCATCTGACCCTGGTATCTTGAAATGCCTGAAAGCATCCAGACAACCCCTTGTCTGCCATCTTCTTTGACAATGAAAGTATTTCTTATTTGTCTTTTCTAAATTTTGCTTCCCCTTAACCCTTTGCCTAAGCCCTGGCTATCCTCCCACAACCACACATGATGATGGAACTGTTATCAACAGCCACCGTTGTGTAAGCCTGGCAAGAGTATTAGCTGATCCCAAATTCAGAAGAAACGTTACATGTTTAGAGGAAGGTTCATATCAAGTCTCAATAAATGTGGACTAGAATGGGGGACAACCTTATATGATACCAATTTTTGAGAGGAAATTTGGCAATTTTTATTAAATATTTTAAGTGTTCATAGCTATATTATTATTAGACAAAGAAGATTTCAGAGCAAAGAGTATTACCAGAGATCAAGAGGGACATTTCTAATTCATCATATGGATGTAACAATTCAAAGAGCTTTTGCATTTAATAAGGGAGTTTCAAAATATATGAGGCAAAACTGATACGACTATAAGGAGCAGTAGACAAATTCATAATTCTAGTCAGATATTTTAATATCTGTCTCAATAATTGATAGAATAAGGAGACAGATCATCAGTAAGAATATGAACAGTGCAATCAACCAATTTCACCTAACTGACATTTGTAGAATAGACTCCACTCAACATCATATACACATTTTTTTCAAGTACACAGATAACATATAACAAGATAAACCTTACATTAAGCCATAAAACAAGTCTCAAATGTAAAAGAATGAACACAATGCAAAGTGGTATTGTGCAAATTATACCTCAATTTTGGGTTTTTTTTTAAATCATACAAAGTATGTATAATAGTATTAAACTAGGAATCAAAGCATAATAGTATTAAACTAGGAATCAAAGACAGATATATGGGAAATACCCCTAAAATTGGAAACCAAATAACATACTTCTAAGTAACCCATGTTCAACTAAGAACTTAAAAGGAATATTAGAAAGCATTTTAAAGTGAATAAAAATGAACACACCATATAAGAACCTGTGGGAAACAGCTAAAGCAGTGTTTAGAGGGAAATTTAGAGTACTAAAATATCTACTTTGAAAAAGAAAGATCTCAAACTAGTGATCTCCTGCTCTACCTTAAGAGCAAATGAAACCTGTAAGAACAGAATTTTAAAAGAGCAGAAACAATGAAATAGACAAGTGAAAATAAAAAGAGAAAAATCAATGAAACCAAAAGTGAGCTCTTTGAAAAGATCAATAAAATTGATAAACCTCTAGTCAGACTGAAATAAGGAAATAAGAGTGAAGAATCAAAATACTATTAGCAGGAATGAAAGTAGTGAAATCACTAGAGATAATGGGGATGTTAAAAGAATAAAAGGAACTATTATGAACAGTTTATGCCAATAAACTAACAATTTACATAAAATGGACACATTCCTTGACAGACACAAACTGCTAAAGCTTACTCAAGAAGAAACAGATAACTTAAGTAGCCACATATCTATTAAAGAAATGAAATTTGTAGCTTAAAAGTTTCCTATAAAGAAAATTTAAGATCCATGTGGCTTCACTGGTGAATTCTATGAAACATTTAACAAAAAAATAATACCAATCCTACACCCACTTTTCCAGAAAAGTGAAGAAGAGGAAATATTTCCCAACTATTTCTGTGAGGCCAACATTAATCTTATGCCAAAACTAAATAAAGTCCAATTAAAAGAAGAAAAGAAAAAAAAAAACTGTAGACCACAATCTTTCATGAACATAAATGCAAAATTCATAACAAAACTTTAGCAAATTAAATCCAACAATATGTTAAAAAATAATACAAGGGTACCAGGGTGGCTCAGTTGGTTAAGCATCATGTCAGGCTCCACATTGGGCATGAGGCCTGCTTAATATTCTTAATATTCTCTCTCCCTTTCCCTCTGCACCTCTACACCCTCCCTCCCCCACTCAAAAAAAAAAAATTAGAAAAATAATACATCATAACCAAGTAGGTTTTTCTCAAGGATGTAATGTTGGTTTGACATTTTATTTTATTTTTTTAATTAATTTTTTATTTTTTATAAACATATATTTTTATCTGGTTTGACATTTTAAATTTTACCAATGTAATTGGTAAACAATATGTCATGGGTTTTGTGTCCCCCCCCCCAAAAGATAAATTGAAATCCTAATCCCCAGTACCAGTGAATATGACCTACCTCGGAAATAAGGTCTTTTCAGATGTAATCGATTATGGATGAGATCATTACAGTAGGTCCTAATCCAATATGACTGGAGTCAGTCTTCATAAGAGAAAAACTTGTGAAGATAGAGACACACAGGGAAAACACCATGTGACAACAGAGGCAGAGGTTGGAATGATGCATTGCATGCTGAGGAATTCCAAGAACTGATGGTCACCCCCAGAAGCTAGGAAGAAGGAAGGAAGGGTTCTATGCAATTTCAGAGAGAGGATGGTCTTGCTGAAGTCTGGATTTTGGACCTCTAGCCTCCAGAACTGTGACAAAATAAATTTCTGTTTTTTTAAGCCATGCAGTTTGTGGTACTCTGTTAGAGCAGCTCCAGAAAATTAATATACCATATTACAAAAGAAAAAACATATGGTCATCTTATAATAGATACAAGAAAAGCATTGAACAAAATATAGTATTCATTTCTGATCAAAGCTCTTAGTAAACTAGGAAAAGAAGGAACTTCCCCAACTTAATAAAGGGCATCTACCAAAAAAAAAAAAAAAAAAAAAAAAAAAAAAAAACAACAACAACGCTATAGCTAGTACCGTGCTTGCTGATGAAAAATTGGTTTTCCTCTAAGATCAGGACAAAGCGAGGATGGTCAGAGTGGTCTGACTCATATTCAACATTGTATTGGATATTCTAACAAATACAATAAGATAAGAAAAGGAAATTAAAGACCCCCAAATTAGAGAGTAAATTGTATAACTATCTTTATTCATAGATAACATGATTGTCTATTTAGAAAATTCCATGAAACCTATCAAAATACCTCTAGAAATAATAATGTCTTTAACAAGAATTTGGGATATAAGACCAATTAAAAAAATAAATTCTATTTCTCTACACTGGCATTGGAAGTTTAGAAATTGAAATTTTAAAATCACTATTTACATTAGCTTGGAGAAATATTAAATATGAAGGCTAATTCTGAATAAAGATATGCAAGACCCACACATTATAAACTATAATATACTGCTGAAAGGAATTAAACAAGATTTAAATAAATACAGCCTCATGAGTCTGAAGTCTCAAAATGCTGAAGACATCAATTTTCCCAAAATTGATCTGTAGATTCATTGCAATCCCAAGTAAGATCTCTAAAGGGGTTTGTGGGGGTGTTTTTTTTTTGTTTGTTTTTTTATTTTATTTTGTTTTTGGTAGATATTGACTAGCTGACTCAATGCAAGGAAATTAGAAAAGCCAGAACAGCAGAGAAGAAAGTTGGAGAACTTACGCTACCCAAATTCTACACTCACTATAAAATTGCAGTAACCAAGACAATGTGATTTTGGCATAAAGACAGAAAAATAGATGAATGAAATAGAATGGAGTCCAGAAACAAACCCACACACTTATGTTCAACTGATTTTCAACAATGATCAAAGGGAATTGGTGTTAGAAGGATAGTCGTTACAATGGTGTCTGAACAACTGAAAAGCAGTATTAGTTTCTGTAACCCTGTAACAAATTATCACAAACGCAGTGACTTAAAACAATCCAGATGTAACTACCTTACAGTTGTGGAGGTCAGAGGTCTGAAACACATCTCACTGGGCTAAAATCGATGTATTAACAGGGATTTCCATTCTTTCTAGAGGTTCTAGGGGAGAATCTTGCTTCCTTGCTTTTCCCATCTTCTAGAAACCTTCTTTAGCTTGTGTCTCCCTCCTTCTATCTTCAAAATCAGCAATACAGGCCAAGTCAGTCCTACACTGCCATCTCTCTGGTTCTCTTTCTGTTCCCCCTCCCACTTTCAAGGATCCCTGTGATTACACTGGGCCCACCCAAATACATCTGGAATAATCTCCCTAGACTAAGGTCGTCTGATTATCCATCTTAATTCCATCTAAAACCTTAATTCCTGCTTGCCATGTAACACAACATATCTACAGGTTCTGGGGGCCAGAACATAGACATCTTTGGGGAAAGGTATTATTCTGCCTACACAATACCTGTATGCAAAAAGAAAATGAACTTAGATCAGTATCTCATACAATATACAAAAAATTAACTCAAAATGGATCCCTCCTTTGCTGATCTATGGATGACAAATAAACCCTTGAGAAAATACTCAACATCACTTGTCTTTAGGGAAATGCAAATTAAAACCACAATGAGATGTCACAATCTATTAAAATGTCTAAAATTTGGGGCACCTGGGTGGCTCAGTGGGTTAAGCCTCTGCCTTCAGCTCAGGTCATGACCTCAGGGTCCTGAGATGGAACCCCCGCATCAGGCTCTCTGCTCAGCGAGGAGCCTGCTTCCCCTCTCTCTGCCTGCCTCTCTGCCTACTTGTGATCTCTCTCTCTGTCAAGTAAATAAATAAAATCTTTAAAAAAATAAAATAAAATGTGTACAATTAAAAAGACTTGCTCATCTCAAATGTTGGTGAAAACGTGAAACAACTGGAACTGTCTTGCACTTCTGATGAGAATGTAAAATGGTGAAAACAATTCAGAAAAGAGTTTGACAGTTTGACAGAAATAGTTTGACAGAAAATAATTTGACATGCACCTGCCATATAACTCATTCTTGATATTTACCCAAGAGAAATAAAAGCATATATCCATGCAAAGACCAGCACACAAGTGTTCATAACAGCTTTATTTATAATAGCCCAAAACTGGAAGCCATCCAAACATCCATCAACAGGTGAGAGAATAAACAAATTACCATATATGCACATAATGGACTACTACTGGATAATAAAAAGGAATGAATTAGTCCTACATCAACAATACATGGGTGAGACTCAAACTAATTATGCTGAGTGAAAGAAGTCAGACCAAAAATAGTAAATACTAAATTATTCCATTTATATATAGTTCTAGGAAATGTATCAAAGTGACTTATGCTTGCAGAACACAGATCTCTGGTTATCTAGAGATGACCAGAGGGGCATACTGGGAGAGGAGGACCAGGAGGGTGGGATGACAAAGGGGAACAATGAAACTTTTGGAGGTGACAGATATGTTCTTCATTGTGGAGATGATTGCATAAGTGTATGGTTATGTCAAAACTGATCAAATTGTGCACTTTAAATACATTCAGGTCAGGGGCTCCTGCATGGCTCAGTCAGTTCAGCGTCTGCCTTCAGCTCAGGTCATGATCCCAGAACACTGGGATCGGGCTCCCTGCTCAGCGGAGA
This sequence comes from Mustela nivalis, assembly GCF_964662115.1. Classification (NCBI taxonomy): domain Eukaryota; kingdom Metazoa; phylum Chordata; class Mammalia; order Carnivora; family Mustelidae; genus Mustela; species Mustela nivalis. The sequence goes on from NC_139020.1 coordinate 117,576,091, forward strand.
GCTTGCTTCTCCCTCTCCCTCTGTCTGGTGTTCCCCCTGCTTGTGCTCTCTCTGTCAAATAAATAAATAAAATATTTAAATGAATAAATAAATGTAATTTATCAAATGTCAAACATTTAGCAATAAAGCTATTTTAAAAAATACTAATTTCTGTTAAAAAGAATGTAGTAAAACTCTACGTGCTTACAAGGAAATAGCAAGTTATCTTGTGGGAATTAAATGGGGTTTTCATGGTTTCAAAATATAGACGTTATATTTAAACATTTAAAATTTCATAACATGATTCTTTACAATGAAAGAGACTCATCACCTGGGGAGTCTTTCTTACATGGAGCACAAGAACATCACAGTAGAGGAAGGAGATATATCCATGTACAAGCATTCAAAAAAAAAAAAATCAATCTTGACAGACACTCCCTTCTCTCCACTCCTCTTTGAAGATTTAAAGAGGAAGGGAAGAATGGGACAGGTGGAAGAAATGTTTAGGAAGGAAGATGTACCCAAAAGACTCGCAGGAGGAGTCTGGAGTCCATACCAACAGTTTAGGAGCAGGAGGTAAGCTTGTCAAGGAGGAGGGAAGGAGGAGAATGTGGAAGTCAATGGGAAGGACGGAGCTGTAGCATGTGTTGAAGGCTTGTATCTGGATTGGAGAAGATGTGGTCAGGAAAGAGGGAGTGATGGGAAACAGGAGTTCAGGACACTTCTGGACACAAGGCCACTGGAGGAATGCTGGCACAACTAATAGGAGAAAAAGAATCTGGGTGAGAAATCACACTGGGGAAAAAGAGGAAAACAATTAAATAAGATATTATTTAGTCTAACCCCTCAGTTCACTGATGAGAAAAACTGCTAACTGGAGAGTAAAGTGACTTGCCCAATGTCACCTGGCAGACCCCAGAACTCATGACTCCTAGGCTGGTTTTCCAGGCTGCTTCCCAGTAATGCGTGTCCTCCTACCTGAGGAGTCTGAGGGGTGAGGGGCATCCAGGTTTTCATGTCCTACCAGCAACTAGAACAGTCAGTGCAGCCCCTGGGATGGCTTGGGAGCTGGAAATATTGATTAAGGAGCCAGGAGTTGGCTGAAGCAGCAACAGCAAATGAGATAAAAGGTTTTCTATCCATTTCCATTAACTTTCCCTCTTTAGCTATATTATCCACTTGTATGTCCTGCTTTCTACTCAAATTAAATTTCCCTTGGAAACAGCTCCTCTTCCCGACTTTTCTGACTTCATTATCCCAGTGTCACAGACTCAAACCCTGGGAGATTGCTTGGTCCCTCTGCCTCTTCTACGTCCTGCATCCATGCTGTCAGTAGGCCAAAGTTTTCCTTTGAAATGGCATCCATTGCCCCTTTTCCCTCCGACGTCATCCTAGCCCAGTCCTTGGCTCTGTAATCTTGAATTTCTACAATAGCTTGCCAACTGGCTTCCCCAGGCAAGGTGTGGAAGTAAAGCCAATACCGGAAAGAAACTGAGAAAAAGTCACAGGAGCACATTGGCCATGGGGACAGGAGACAAGACTGTTTCGGGAGGCAGATGGGTGCAAAATGTCAGATGCCACAGAGAAGTGAGGGGCAGCAAGGATAGGGACATGGAGACAGGATTTGATGAGTGCAGGCTACAGGCAGCCTGGAGAGAGAAAGTGGAGGGCAGAACCTGGCTGCAGATGGGGTGGGCAGTGTGTAGTGAAGGGATTGGAAGCAGCAGAGCTAAATCATATTTCTATGAAGTTTGGGCAGTAAAGACAGACAGACAGACAGCATAGTTCACCAAGATGATCAAGTTTCCAAATATTCATTTCATTTCAGTTTTCAGAATGAAGCTAGCTATGCAGACTTGAAAGACAGCTGAGAGAGAAAAAGGAAAAGAGAAAATTCTGAAGCTGGAGAATGATCAGAGTCCCTCCAAAACTGGAAGGGCGGGTGACCTTCCCTGTTGTAGTGATCAGCCAGCATCCTGAGGGTTGGCCTGCGAGAGGAAGCCGGTGGAAGATATTTGGGCCTCAAATCTTGATTCCCAGCCCTCAGCCCATGCGGCACAGGAAATTTCTAACACAAAGCTGCTTCCTTTGTCACACTATTTTCTGTTTGGAGTAAGCATAGGAAATAATCTGTTCTTTTCTTTTAACAATTCCAAGGGAACGCCAAAACATCCCCTGGTCTTGGCCTTGTTCAATGTACAGTTGTGACAGAACCAAAGTTCTTCCTGACCTCTACTCTTAATCTTTCCTGCTGCAACTGAAGAGAATTCCCTCTCATCCTGTCTTCGAGGAGAAGCCCGCAGTGGCCAAAAAACCTGACTGGATGAGGAAATCTGCAATATATTCAATATATCCAATATATTTTCCACATATCCAATATGTGGAAAATATAATTTTAGCAGCAGGTAAAGTAATATGGATTTTCTCCAGATCCTAAGGAAGTTGTCCCCATAGAATGCATACCCACATTCCCCACCAGCCTTGCCTACACTGAAAAGGTGGGGTATTCCAAAAGATTAAGGAACATGCAAATGCACCTGGATTTCCACTGATATTGTAAGAGAAGGACCTCTTTAGTCATCTCAAAGATTCAGATCTGAGGAAGCTGGAAAGAATTCTGCAGCTAATAAACTGAAGCGTATCTTTAAGCTACCTAAGAAAAGTTACAAGCACTTTTAATCACCAGATACATAATCCAGTCAGCCCCAGGAGCTTCTCTGTGTCACTAAGTAGACTCAGTGAAGAGTTAAGAAGTTTCCTCTTTGATGCCATCTTCAGAGTCTAGGAGGATCTGCCAAGCGTACCTTGGGGACACATCTTGTAGCGAGTGACAAGAAAGAAATCAAGACGTCGAAAAGAAAGAGAAACAGATGAGGGTAAAAAAGGAATAAAAATGAAAGTGGGAGAGAGATGTCGATAAGAAGAAAACAAGATAGGAGAGCGAGAGCTGTTGAGAAAGATGTGGAGTAAGGGAGAAAATTTCTTCCTGCTGTTCAGTTAGAGCAGAATTCATAAATAAAGTTTAATTCAAACACAGCCATGCCCTTTCATTTAATTAGTGTCTGTGGCTGCTTTTGTGCTGTAACAGCAGAGCTGAGGAGTTGTGACAGAGACCATAGGGTCTGCCAAGTTGGAAACATTTACTATCTGGTCCTTTAAGAAAGAAGTTTTGAGGGACACCTGGGTGGCTCAGTTGGTTGAGCAGCTGCCTTCGGCTCAGGTCATGATCCCAGCGTCCTGGGATCAAGTCCCACATCGGGCTCCTTGCCTCCTTCTCCCTCTGCCTCTGCCTGCCATTCTGTCTGCCTGTGTTCGCTCTTATTCCCTCTCTCTCTCTGATAAATAAATAAAAATATTTTTTAAAAAAAGAAGTTTTGATGACTCCTAACTTAAAGTGATAAATAATGTCATGATTTCCTCTAATACTAGTGAACTCTTTATGGTTCTTCAACTGTTCTTAATGCTAAAAGTTACCTTCAAAAACTATTATGCTGAAAAAAACGAAGGCTGGAGCCAAGCAATGGGAAAATTATCTAGAGCTGTAGCTTAGAGAGTGACCAAAGCAAATCTCACCAAGATACAAAAGAAATGTCAAAGCTGAAGAACAAATCTGACTCTCAAAAAACTGTTAGGGATGGGAAATATGTGTGTGGAAAATATAATTTTAGCATTGCTAAATACTAATCATAAATCTATATACAGAAATACATGTGTGTTACATTTCTGATATACATTTTTTTCTGACTAGCAGTTAGCAGTACACAATTTCCAACTGTTCCATGGTGGAAAGTTTGTTTAGTATGGTATCCAAGGGAATTAAAGGAGTTGATCAATAGAATATGTGAATAATAATGATATATAACTGAAATATGGATAACAGGTGAATTTAAGGAAAGAAAATAGTCTAAGAGTTTCCATTACTATGACATGAGTGTACCAGTTTGAAAGTGGTGTTTTTTGTATCTCTATACAACATGCTTGATACTGGAGACTTAGGAGGACAAAGGTTGAGAACAAAGGAAGAATGCCACCTCACACAACTTGAAACAGGGTCATCGAGGCTGTTCTGGACCTTCTGCAGAGAAATTAAAGAGGCAGATAAAATCCCTATGTCCCCTCCATTTGGCTTATTTTTTTCCAATCTTATCTTCTTCAGATGACTCTTTCCCATACCCTTCCTGTCTATCTTTCCCATAGCCATCCCTGTCTATCTTGTCCTGCCTACACACATACTCATGCTTCACCTCTTGCACAAGATTCTACATTTCATTCTCATTTATCCAGCAGTCCCTGCCTTGAACCCATCCCTAACTTTCTGCTCAAAGGCACAGACACTGCTAGTTACCTACCCCAAATCCATACCTCCTCACTATGAGAATGGCCATATTATTCAGAAGAGCAATGTGCCCAGCTAAAATGCTCACCTGTCCCAGTTCCTTTGTAATAGGGGTGGTCATGTAATCCATTTCTTGTCATGAGATATGACTCAGAAAGAGTCAGCTTGGGAGTTGGGGAAAGTATTTGCCTTCTTCATGCAGACCCTCCCTTTCTCTCCCACATGCCTTTCTCCTTTTTCTCTCCTTTCTTCCTTCCTTCCTTCCTTCCTTCCTTCCTTCCTTCCTTCCTTCCTTCCTTCCTTCCTTCTTCTTTCTCCTGTCTGGTCCACAAACAGGAGGCAGAAGATAAAGCAGCCATCTTGAGGCCAGGAGGCAACAAAGCCATAAACTAGGGATGATGGAGCAGAAAGAAAAAAGGAACCTGGGGGACTGATGCCATCTTGGAGCTATTGCACAGTCTTGGACTTCTCTCTCTGTGAAAATAATATGCCTCCATTTAGTTAAAGCCCTAGAGTCAGGTTTATTGATGAGTAGCATAATGCAACTCTTTGTCATACTCCTACTCTTCCTTCTACCTGGAAAATTGCTTTTTCCTCACCCCATAGGCAGTTTTAGATGTCCTATGCTTTCTCCAAAGCCCACCTTAAATCCCACCTCTTTTTGGAAGGCATTCTATGACATCTCTCTCATAGTCACATAGGGCACAACTGAAATCATTAAAATAGCATGCATGTATCAAGTCTGCTTGATGTCATAAATATTTATGTATGTTTATTCACAAATACCCCTGCTAGGTTGAGATCTGCTAAAGGCAAGGATTATATTTCACTCATTTTGAATGTCCTGCAGCACCCAGCACATTGCCCAGAGCAGCCACTCAATAAAGGGTTGTTTACTTTGATTGGAGAAATGCTCCTTCCTTCCCAAGTGTATATTATGGGTCAATTTAAAACACCTGGCTTCTATGTAGATAGGGTGAGAAAGTTAGCCAGTGGGAAAAGACTTCAGAAATCCCCATCATATTTTCACTATGTTTTGACAGTTTTGAAACTGTGCAGTCTATTGCTGATGGAAAGCCCAGATGTATAAACTAAGTTCAAAAGAAGGGATGGAAAGGAGATGATATTTAAAGCAAGGCTGGACCTACATACCATCAAAATAGCATGCTGGTTTCACCAAACTCAACTTTAAATCTGTATCTCCTGAAGGTAGACTCCTATCCACCGAAGTTAATGTATTACATTATGATTCCAATAGTTGATTTAATTTATGTTGTTTGATAAGAAGTTCTTGAGCATCTACTATGTGCCAAGCCTAGAGTGACCAATCATCCCACTTTGCCTATGACAGAGGGGTTTCCTGAGATGCAGGACTTTTTAATAGTAAGACCAGAGAGTCCCAGACAAACCAAAATGGCTGGTTTCCAAAAAGCTCTGTGTTTGATGGTGGATACAATGCAGTAAAAAAAAGACAGAAATTGTCCCTGCCCGTAGGGATCTCTATAGTCTAGCGGGCTTTTCTTTGTGTGTGTGTGTTGGGGGGGGTGGGGTTCCCAGCAATTACAAATAGTTTTGTAACTATTTAACTATATCAAGTCATTCATGTTAGATTTTATTACACAATAATCAAGTCCATCCAACACTTCCAGGTGCTAACACACAAATCTCTCAGCACAGCTAGCTGTCTGTGCGGAAAGAAGATGAAGGACTTTGGAATAGGAGAGTAAGCAGAAGTTCAGTTCATGAATGTGATCATTGTTCTGCCGGCTGTGAATTCCAACCAACTTTAATCACAGCCTGAGCCAGTTGTCTGTTGTTCTTGGATCAGCAGGCATACTCTATCTTCGGGTTCTCAATCCTCTTTGTGACACTAATTTTGACCTGTTGGGTGGAACAGTGACTTCTTTGGAAAGGCTGAGAGATCTGAACCTTTCTGGGGGAATGTGGAAGTAATCTGACTGTGGCGTCTACTGATATGACTATCACAGCTAGCTAGGACGTGACTTTTTTTCCATCATTGTTCCATTTGCAATCCTCCTACAACTGTATGCTGGGTTAAAGAGAAAAACTCCTCTACTCTTGCGTCAAAGGCCTATGGATGATTTAGTTTACCTTGTCAACCCTTCTTCCAGATTGGGAGTATGAATTTAACAATCCAATGGTCCTATTCCCCATAATCACCATCCACTCAACAAGGCTGAGGGTCCTGGTTCCTCCATTCCAAGAACCAGTGGAATACTTCTGACTCTATGGGGGGCTTTTCCCCTTTCAGTCCACAGACTTCCATTCTGGTAGGCTTTAATAACAACTACCAGTTGGTTTTCTACACCATGCTAGTCATTTTTATATCCATTATCCTATTTAAACTGCATAACAATTCAAATTGTTATTTGAATTGTTATTCCCACTTCCAGATGAGGCCCAGAAAGGTTAGGCTACTTTCCCAGGGTCACATATTATACATGGACAAAGTAGAATTTGAATCCTACTCTGTCAGACTCTTCTGAGTTGGTTTGATGACCAGAAAAGGAACAGATCTTGTATGCTTGAAGGTAAGTGTGAGAATGTCTGCAGGAAGAAAAGCAATTTAGTGTCTGTTGCTTTCTAAATCTTGCCTGGGGAGGGGGCGGAGAGAATGCTGCAAAGCAGAAGGAAGGCTGGACAAAAGCCCTGGTCTACTGCTCTGCATTAGATCAAATGTAAACCTAGTTTGTAGCTATATGTGAGTTTGTGCTTTGAAGCAATAAGAAATAATTTTAAAACTGCCTGAGAAGGTTTTTTTAAGGGCAATTTTTTTTTTCAACAAACAAAACTAAAATGCTTAATTTCATTTCCATGGAACTTTTTATGGCAAAGATGCTCTAAGTAGCCTAGAATTACCCTCTGGAAAGATACAGATCAGAGAAGGGAGGGCATCCTCCTGGTCAGCTTTGTCATTGAAGCGCAACCTTGAGGGGCTAAGAGCCCAACTACATCACTACCCATATGATCCACCAATGCAGTGGTGGGATGGTGCAGGGATCCCAGTAGGAGTGTTTACAAATGAGTAAAGGGATGCCTAGAGTCATGTGTCCCTAGTTTCCAGCAAACCACCTGATTTATAGCAGGTGCTCTATAATTTTATTGAATAAATGAACAAATAAATAAGCTAAGTGGTTTTTCAGAAGGTCACACAGCAGGGACAAAACTCCAATGTCCTAAATCTTAACTCGATCCTTGATCTATTTACATCATCCTCTAGGTGAGCTTGGCCAACTTTAAAGTGGATATTTGGATGTCAAAATGAATAGGGCACTGTGCCTACCTTAAGCAATGTCAAAAATTAAATTAGAGACGTGGAAAAGATGGGATTGGTGAAGCCCTCCTGCTATCCAGATGCCAGGACCATTCATCGTGGTTGGCTTGATTTCTAATGAGCCTCTGCTCCCCTCAGCAGTCCCTTCCCTCTTTCATACAATGCACAGTTCACATTACAAAGTCAACAGTTCCTTATCATGTGTGGTCATTCACCCTGTTGTTGTCTCTCCCTGGTGATTGTTTAATCTGGCTTCCCCACCACATTTCTTGGCTGCCTGCTCACTCCTGCCCTGTCAGTCAGGTTGTACTCAGGGAATATAAAGGCATAGAAAGCATTTTGAAGTCAATTATAACTGATTGGGTGTTTATCTACTAGTGTGGATTATCTCCATTCCCTATATAGATACACAGCACAGGCTATTTGAACAACAATCCACACATTGGGGGACCTTCTAAGATTGGTACTCAGCTCTCCATTGTCCGTGATAATAGAGGGGTGAGGAGTGTGGATACACAGAAGATACATTTTAAAAAATCAAGGTATAGTTTACACCTGTTCTAACTGTACATTTTAATGAGTTTTAAGGTATTGTATATCTGTGCGACCATCACTGTAATTGAGACAAAGCACATTTCCAGCATCCCAAAACATTCTCTTGTGCCCCATCTCAGTTAATCTTGCCCTCTCTTGACCCCAGCCAACCAACAATCTACTTTTTGTCCCTATAGATTAGATTTGTCTTTTGTAGGGTTTTCATATGAACAGAATCATAGAGAATGCACCCACCAAAGTTATTTTTACTTGACTTTGGAATAGCTTCTCTGATTTCCTTCCCAGTGATGTCTGGTTCAGGCTGATATTAAAATGAGTTCATGTTCCCTACACCCACAGTGATTTGACAAGGTGGGCAGAGCTAGGATTTGGAAGAAATCTGAGAGGTAAGAAGCGGAGGCCGGTGAGAATATAATTGGCAATGAGAAGAATGTTGGCTCTTAACGGCATTAGTAGAATATGACAAAGAGTGTGTGCCCACTTTGTGCCCTGAACCTATTTTCAATGTCACTCAATACAGCTTTTCCTACACCTAACTGCCTAGGAATTTTGTGCTCTTTGCCTTGAATGGGCACTTTATTTGGAAACTCCAGACTCCAGCCAGACCCTCTCAGCCACGGAGTCATTGCACCCTCTGGTGTAAACCCGGGGATCTGTCACCCCTGTGGCCTGAGGCATTCCCACCTCCAAGGCCATCTATTGCCAACCACAGGGCACCATCCCCACCCCCACCGCCCCAAACCCCCACCAGGCTTTAGATTCCCCTGGCCCCCTCAAGCAAGAATCCAAGAGTAGGGAAGTGTCAGACTCCCTCCAGCTGCTGTTGGGTTCCTGGGTCAGAGGCTGAACTTGTGAATACATGAACATAGAGGAATACCAAGAGATTAACGGCTTGAGAGAAGACAGGAACAGAAGAAAGGAAATCCCAGAGAAGACAGAGCAAGCTAGACATGAAAGATGAAGAGGTGAAGGGCAGAGGCACAGCCCCAAAAACAAAGCAGTAAGCAATAGAGGATGGATTTTTTTTTTTTTCCATCTAAGCGAAATCCTAAAAATTCACTCCTCTGGTGGGGGGGGGGAGATCACTCCTCTGCCCAAAATAAGTAGATTCAGACCCAAGCTATGAGAATCCTTGAAAAGTGGATTTTAACATGGAAATCCTGATGAATCTTTTAAACAACTAGTATCCCACCCCCGCCAGGTATTGCTGGACCAGCTTAATCTCTTTAAATCTCCAATAACTTCAACTATGGTGTTTAAAGTCTCATAAATCTGCACTAGCTTAAAATAGGGAAATATAAATCATGTTCAGGAGCTTAGGGGTAGGGACAGAAGATGGGCACCCTAATGCCATTTAAAACCACAGCACAGGCTTTTCATCAAATTGTTCCAAGAGAAGCTGAAATGGAAAATGCTCAGGTTTCTGAGTTGTGGTTCCATACGTTCTCAATTTGTTCTTTTTCCTCCTTTTTCAGGGGGTGGGGTGGAGTGCGAGGGAGTGTTGACGAGCTGTGTAGCTGGAGAAAAAAAAGTTGTAAAGACCTATCTTGCTTAGTCCTATTTTTACACAAAATAAAACCCAAAACAAACAACAACAATTTTTAAAAACTACTGCCAGAAGTCATTAGCAAACAGCACTATTTCTAGTAAGGCACCAACAAAAAATGATGTCTGGTTTTTGTTAAATGATTAAATTCATGCCAGAAAGTAAAAACTGTGGATACGCTTCTACTAGTAATGGCTACTTTTTCTTTTTCATTCCTACTATATGCCAGGCCCTCCCTGAGTGAAGAGGGCTTGATATCCTCTCTAATTAAATCCTCACAGCAGCCCCATGAGAAATACTATTCTCTCCGTTTTATAGATAAGGAAACTGAGGTTCAGATTGTTTAAGTATCTCGTCCAAAGTCACCCTGCTGGTAAATGATGGAGCAAAAATTCAGACCCAGGGTTTGCTTTGGAAGCCCTGATCTTATTTACAGGGCCACCTCTCTTCTGTGGTGTAATGGAGACAGCCCACAGACCACCTGGATGAATCCCAAATAACATATTCTGAGATCGAATGTGCTTTCATCTCTTTCTGGACCTGGTCCAATGACCTTTTCAAACCCCAAAGCCTTAGAAAAGTCTGCTCTGTTAACTGAATCTTTACTCAAAGTTCAGACCCTGTAGAGAAAATCAGTTTCCCCACTTGACGTTGCCTTCTTCAAATCCCAATTTTCCTGCACTGATGTACTACCAAGGGATACTGGGAAAAGCTCTGAACTGTAGTTTAGAGTTCTTCACCTACTAAATAAGCATCTAGAAGACCAATGCTCTGGGTTGTTGGGAGGATTAATATATAGGAACACAGTCTGGAGATGGCAAAGGCCAGGCAATTGCTGGGTTTTACAATGATCATGGTACTTTAAATATAAGAAGGAGTAACAGCCCCACTAAAGTCTAGCTTCACAGGAAAGAGAGAAGAGAGAAGACATTTGAACCACTGGGATGAAAGTCGGAACTCTTCAAAACACTCATGAGTGAAAGACATGCATTTGGAAGAGGGAAAATATACGTCTTTCTGCCATCATTTCCCAAACTGTTTTATTATTGGGGGCTATTAATAGATGTTTTCTCAGAAGGTCTATGGTCAAAAAAATTTGGAAAACTCCATTTCTCAGAGATCACAATGCACCTTATTGTATTAAAGATCCTGAGAAGCCTTACCATAAAATAGTCTCTGATTTACCCAGCAATTCCTAAACGCATGACCATAGGAACTTGAATTTTGGGTTTCCATCTCTCAAGCATCTCCCAGAACACCATGGAACACAGTTTAGGAGATGCTACTCTCCATAAAGATGGCTCTCCTAGCCCCCATGAGTACAACATCTTCGTCAACTCTTTCCTTCTAAATTTCACATCACATCACAGTGAGGAGATTCCCCAACACCTGTGACCATGTTTGCACAATACCAGGCCTGCGCAGAGGACAGTACGCATAGCACACCCCCAGATCTCTGGATGCAGGCCGCACTGCCTTAGACGAGAAGACAGGAATAAAAGGAAGTGTGGCTCTCTTCAGCAGCTCTCCGGCCATGTGTGCATAGTGATGCTAAGAATCCTGGAGAATTGTCTTAGTTTGGGGTCCTCTAGAAGCCGACCTTGGAACAAGGATTTGAGAGCAAGTAGTTTATTTGGGATTTAATCCAAGGAAATACCAGTAAGAGAGTGAGGAAATGAGTCAGGGAGGGGAAGACAGCCAATAAAAAGTGAATCATGAAGCCAACCACACAGTGGACAACTATTGCTTAATCTTGCTGGGGCATGGTATAAAACGTACACCTCAGAATTACCCCTCTCAAAGGATGAGGTTGCCGGGATATTTATGCATCAGCTCCCATCACTTATTGGTTGAAAGATGCTCTGGGGGATTGGGGGTAGTTCATCTTCCAGAATGTCTGAACTGCCATGGATCTCAGGCCTCGTGACCTTCCAGGTTTCCAGATGCTTGGCCCTCAAGCACCAAGATGCAAATACTGGCAGGAGGAGGAGGTGTGGAGCACACTGAAATGGTAAGGCCTGAGTGATATGGATCTGCTTCTGTGTCTCTTACACTTGCTCCATATTTCCAGACAGAAACCAGATTGGAAAGAAGTTAAGTGTACCTTTACCCCCACTCCGAGTAACTGTTCAGGTATTTTTGAGGTACAATACAATGCTAAATGTGAACTTGAGCCCATAGTCCCAGGCCAAGATGACTGAGCCAAGGACACAGGTGGCCACTGCCTCCTCTTTCCCCTGAGGCAGTGTCTCTCAGACTTTCTTCTGGCTCTACATCATTGCTATTTCTCATTATAAGCAGTGATTCTCAAAAGCCAAAAGTAGGAGGAAGCCACATTCCCCCAGAGGTGGTACATGGGAATCTGTCTTGTTACTGGCAATAACCCTCTACCCCTACAGATTTTCAAGTCCAAGGGAAGTCTCTTATGCACTCAAGAGCTTTTCTCTTGTTTCTCATCTCTGTTCCCACTTATTTTTTCTGGGACCACACTGATGTCTGTACCAAGGCTGGTTGGTAGCTGTAGGAGCTCCTAGAGCTATAAACCTCAAGGAATCCATGGTCCTATACTCCCCAGAGTCCGCCCTGGTTAAAGTTTTACTGAGTCTACATGCAGTGGGGACACTTCACCTATATAGAACACTTACCCCAGGGTTACCAAGCACCTCTGTTTATGTTCCTCTGCTCACAACAGCAGTCGTGAGATCCTATTCTTCAGATCCTGCTTGAGTTGTTAGAACTTGGCTCATCATAAATACCCAGGAGAGACACCATGCCCCCTCCTCATTCGCCCCTTTTTCCCCAGAAACTTAAACAAAAACCTTCCCTCTTCCTTTAGGCAAATCAGCCCCCTGGCACACCTGCCAACTTTTTTTCAGTGAGATAGGAATCTCCTTGAGGTTCCAGATCAGACAGCTATAAATCGTCTACATTGTAGTAGCTACATAGGGGAAAGTCACTCAGTGAGATTAAAAAAAAAAATTGTTTTCTATATGTTAATGCACCTCTGAGCCCAAATGGCTGATGATGTCTTCATGGGACTCCAGCTGAAGTTTGTTCCCGTTATAAATAATGAAAAACTCATGGATCCAAGAATCTCAGGGGTCAAAGGAAGAAGCTAAAATTACGCATAAGTGATATAAAATCTAGAACTATATAATTTCTAGAACAAAACAGGAAAAAAAACTTTGCAACTTTGGGGTAGACAAAGATTTCTTAGTATACAGAAAACAGGAACAAATTAAAAAAAAAATAGAGTTGATAAATTGGACCTAAACCAAAATTTTTAAATGTTAGTCTTTGAAAGATGGTTTTAAAAAATGAAAAGTTATGCCAGAGAATGGGAGACATTATTTGCAATACACAAATCTGGCAAAGGACTTTTTTCCAGAATAAAGAATGCTTACAACTCAATGATTAAAAATACAAACAAAACAATCTTACTGTGGGTGAAAAATTTGAAGCAACAACTCACCAAGGAACATATATGAATGGCTAATAAGCACATAAGAAAAGTTCAACATCATTAGTTGGTATTGTGTATTAGTCACTATACCAATTAAAACCACAATGAAATACCATTACACACCCATTCACATGGTAAAATATTTTAAAAAGCTGACCATACCAACTGTTGGCAAGAATGTGGGTCAACCAGAACTCTTTTAACAATGCTGTTAAGAATGTAAAATTGTACAAGCACTTTGAAAAAGTGTGTATCAGTTTGTTTGTTTGTTTGTTTGTTTTTAGATTTTATTTGTTTATTTGAGAGAGAGAGAGAGAGAGAGCATGAGAGGAGAGAGGTCAGTGGAAGAAGCAGACTCCCTGCCGAGTAGGGAGCCTGATGTGGGACTCGATCCCTGGACTCCAGAATCATGACCTGAGCTGAAAGCAGCTGTTTAATGAACTGAGCCACCCAAGCGCCCCTGTATCAGTTTTTTAAAATGTTAAGCATCTACCTGTCATTTGATCCAGTCGTTGAACTTCTATATATCCAAGAGAACTAAAGCAAACATGAAAGTTTTTACATGAATATTCATAGCCGCTTTAATCATAATAGCTCCAAACAGAAAATAAGTTAAATGTTTTTCAACAATTGAATAAAATGTCATATATTCATACAGTGAAATACTATTCAGCAGTATAAAGGAAAAAAATTATTGATATGTCAATAAGATGAATGAATCTCAAAATAATTATATTGAGTGAAAAAAATTCAGACACAGAAAAGTACCTACTGTAAACAGAACATCTAGATGGCCCAGTTGGATGAGTGTCAGACTCCTATTAAGGCTCAGGTCATGATCTCAAGGTCATGATCTCAGGTCATGATCAAGCCCTGCAGCAGAATCTGTGTTCAGGGTGGAGTCTGCTTGAGATTCCCTCTCTCCTTCTCCCTCTGCCCCTCATCCCTCTTGCGTGCTCTCTCTCTCTCAAATAAATAAAATCTTTTTTAAAATCCTATTTATACAGAATTCTGGAAAATGCCAACTTCCCTATAGTAACAAAAAGCAGATCCATGGATCTGTGGGGCAAGGGAAAGAGAGAAAGGTGGACTGCAAACATGAACAGGGAATGTTTGGGGGATGATGGAAATGTTCTAGGTGTTGACTGTGCTGGTGATTTCCCAGGGGTATGCATCTGTCAAAACTTATCAATTGTATACATTTTGTCAAACTGTATACATTTACAACATGGCAAAGGGAGTTAAAGAAGGGAGGGAGTTGGAAGCTAAGAGCCCTCATGTCCTCAGCAAAGTTCAGAGAAGACCTCTTTATTGGGTGGGAGGGTGGATAGGAGGCTGCAGAGTGGACTGAGAGCCAGCCAGCTGCACTCAGAAGAAGGGAGATCTCTTCTGCCCTTGAGGACCACTCATTGGTGATCAGTCAGAGCACTTGTGAGCCCTGCACACATCCTCCCTGACTGAAAGGCTTTCCCCTCCTGGGAAAACAAGCCCCTCATTCACTCTGGTATGGCAATTCTAAAAAGCAATCGAAGACCTTAAAATCCAGCAAGCTAACCCTTGGGTATATACCTGGGGAAGTTCTCCTAGGAACACAAAGAGGTGTACTGAAGGAAGTTCACTGCCACACCGTCGGGGGTAACCTAGGTGTCCATCTCTAAGGAATGTACAAGTAAAACGTAGTATCTGAATACACCAGGATAATGAACTAGATTTACACACAGCAATCTGGATTGATCTCAAGAACAGAGTTGAGAGGAAAAAGTAAAACAGAATTAAATTCATATTTATATATTACACACCCACATAAAACAGTCTTGTGTATTTTTGTAAGGGTGCTCATATAGCTAAATAAACATGTCAGATGGATTGGAAAGACTATATTAAATACATTTGAATGGATGCCTAGGGGAGGACAATGAGATTGGGAATGGTGGATGAAGGGAAAAAACAAGAAAGCAAACATATTTTTCTTATAAAAAGAGAGTCCTTCCATGGATACATGGACAGATGATTAAATTCTGTGAACTGAGAATGGGATTAATACAAGCATATGCACCTGAATTCCAAAGGATATAAGAAGAAAACAGTTACAGACAGATGATCAGTACACACGTACACATGTACACACACACAGATACACACACACACACACAGGCATACACACATGCTGCTTCTGTGTTTGTTTCCATATTCAAAATAAACTATACTACCCGTGAAGTACATTAGTTTCCTATTGATGTTGCAACAAAGTATCACAAATTTAGGGGCTTAAAACAGGATAACTTCAGTGTCAGTTCAGTGTTGGTAGGAAGCCTAACACAGGTGTCACTGGGCAAAAAGCAAAGTGTGGGCAGGGCTTTCTGGAGGCTCCAGGGGAGAATCTGCTTCCTTGCCTTCTGCTTCTGCAGATGCCCTGCATTCCTCCACTCTGGGCTCCCTTCCTCTGGCTTCAAAGCAAGCAAAGGTAGGTCTAATTCTTCTTACATTCTTTCCCTGACTCTGACCTCTTCTTCTGCCTCCCTTTTCCACTTTTCAGAACCACTGTAATTACATCGGGTTTACCTGGGTAATCCAAGATAATCTTCCTGACAATCAGCTGATTAATTCCCATTTGCCACATACGGTAATAGATTCATAGGTTCCAGGGATTAGGACATGGACATTTTGAGATCCATTATTCTGCCTATCACACCTTTTACATATGGCAAAGAGTGAAACCACAAAACCACAAACTCTTTCTTATTGTGAATCGGTTATTTAGCCAAGTAACAAAAAAACTCTTGAGTCCTACTATGTGCCAGATCTCTGTGGTGAGACCTAAGGTTACAGTTTGGGTCAGAGATTGGGAGTTTGGTCATTTTTTCTTCTCTTTCCAACAAAATTCCCATCCTGGCTTATTTTAGTTAAGGAATAAATGAGAAGTAATCCGATTAAGCTGTCCTCATTACACTAAATGACTGGCCTATAGAAACCCTCTAGAGGACACATTTACATTCTTTTTAAAGGAGCACCCTAACCCAAGGCTTCTTAAACTTTCATGGGCATACAAGTCACACGGGAATTTCGTCACATGCAATTTTGATCCAGGTGGCCTGGCATGGGATCTGAGCCTCTGCTTTTCAGACAAGCTCCCAGGTACTACTGCCACTGTCTATCCAGGAAAGCAGGTGGAGGAACAAGCCCTTAACTCAAGTATGGCTCTAATCCTAAGCAGTCTTCAGTCTGATCCTGCCACTAATTCATCCTGAGGAAGGCTTACCTCCAAAGAGGTAATGGTAGTCAATAAGTCAACCACAGCATCACACTTTGTCACTATGACCAAAGACCCACAGCAGAGGACACAGTCTGTCTTCTGGTCATAGTGTCCTGCAAGGATGGTTTCTGACCAAGACTCACATTCATCCCAATACGGGGAGGAGTGGGGGTTATATTTTACAATCCTTAATATAATAATGAATCTCCAGGACTCCTAGGACAACATCCAAGGCTTATACTCCCCACCCCCGGGCAGTGACTAAGTGACCCAGGACCCAAATTCATGCCTATTCTTGAAAATTTGTAAGGTTCGAATTCTTTCAGGACTCGCCTACCAGACAAGGTAAAAAAGGCTGATAAGATTCAACTTGATCTCTCTAATGGGGATTCAGTTTTATAGACTTGCTCCTTTGTGGAGTGAAGGCGTGACATGGGCAGGAGGGCAGAGTAGAAGCAACAGAATCTCTGTTAGGTAACTTCAAGAGTCTTTACAGGGCTGATGAAACTTTAGTTAAGCTTATGGACCAATGGGAGGACACATCACGGCCTGAAGTCAATTGATAAGGTAATTTGTGTGGTAAAAGGAGGCAAGTTCCCATATATACCACATGGCTCTTCTTGATTAATGAGTTTGGACAAAATTCCCTGATAGTACACTTCTGAATATGAATGTACTTGGGTATACTCTTCCCTACACCCTTGTTTCAGTCTCAGAAAGAGATCACTTGAGAAAATGAAGCAAAACCAGATCTACAGTTCCCTACCTTCTATTTGCAAGATAACTAGGTATATCTCATCTTCTTGGCAGAGTGTTTTTGTGGCGCTTCCCTCAATGCCTCTTTGAGAACCCTCCATTTCATGTTACCTATGGGCCTCCTTCCTACCTTACCTTGGGTGGGTAATTGCTGAAAACTCTCCTGCATGGCCTAATGCGGCTGGACCTCCCTGATGCAAACAGCACAGATCCAAACTTGGCAGTTGTGCAACAGAAAGCTGGTAAAAGGTATGACTCTGCAACTGAAAGAAAGCATACTCTGGCTAGAAAAGGACTTAAGGCAACCCATTCAACTAGCATCTAAGCTGGATATTCTCTAGCAGAGCTGTTCCCTATTGTAGAACAGGTTGAATTAGGCGTTACTCTTCTCTCCAAGCCCAAGAATTCATCCAAGGATTAAGGTGTCGAATTTTATACCTGGCAGCAGCTTTTAAGACCCAGTCTACATATACCGCTGTAAGGAAAAAGACAAAGAAGTCTAGATAAGGGAAGAAAATCATTCAAGCTCAAATGGTCAGTTCATAGCAGAGTCTATAATCAAACCCAGCTCACAGAGGTCAGGTAAGTTTGAGGCCGTATGCCTCATTGATGGCAATGCTGGGACTAGATTTGCCTCCAACTTCAAGACTTTTTTTCCATGACAGCCTCCCTCAGCCACAGCTAGAACACCCTTTCCCCACCCCAGTTATGGATTCACTAATGCCTTTGAAGAGATCCAGCTTGGGTGTTGGGGAAGGGGATCAGTGGAGCTACCTGGGAATGCTACTGATCGCACCTGGTCTTCTTGGCCAGAGTCCTATTTACCTTGCCACCTAATTCCATTTTTTATGGCTTAAGCTTTTTAGTTCTTCCCCTACCTAATCTCTCTCCCATGCACGATTACTATCTTGCTATTTCAGGTTTCTGTCCGGCTGGGTAAAATCTTCAGTCTTTGTCCTGGCACTGGGTTTTTCTCTTTGGATATCATGTCGTCTGCCTGGGGGGCCGGCTTACCTTCCTACCCCTCCACTGGCAGCTCACGCAGTTCTTCCCACAGCTCCACTTTCTACCACCGTCATACTTCCCACTTCCTCTCTCCCTTCCACTTCCCTTGGAATGACGGCTCCTGACTTTCTGGTCCCCACCCAAACTGGATGGCTTTTCTCCCTCTGCTTAAGGTGGGGGACAAGCCGTGAAAGCCCCAAATGCCATCTTTCATCTTATTTCCTATTTCTAGCACATATCCTATTTATAACTCTGCCTCCCTCTTAGCGGATTGACACAGCATTCTGCTTGGTTCCCAGAATAAATGCAATTCAAGAATAAGAGACAAGTCCAGGCTCCCAGGATTCTTCTGCAGTCAGGCATTGGTTAGGAGTTTTTTTGCCAGCATTTGAGAAATGTCTCTGATGGCAGCTGTGCTTCTCTGAGCCTATCTTCCGCTATCCTGGAAATTCCTTCCATACAGGATTTTCTTCCTGGCAGATTTCCCTTCCTGATTATGTCTAGACCAAGCTTATATTAAAGGTAGGTGTTGTTCCCTTAACATACATTGACTATACCATCAAAGATACTTAAGAAATATTCGTTGGGTGAACGAATGTTGGTATATTAAGAACAGGTCATAATTGGGTTTGTGGAATGCCAATAAAGAATTATAGCTGATCCAGAAAGTCAGCAATACATATAAAAATTCACATTTATAAAACAAAACCCAGTTTCTTATTCCACCCAATGTCTCTGGTGTCCCCATCACCAAATCATTATAAAACCTGAAGGAAGGAGCAACATTGATAGGATGTCTTCCACTATTAGGAATTGTGCTTTGCTTAAATTATTTCATTTATTGTACAACCTCTGAAACAGGATTTTCATCCCCATGTGTAGGTAACAAAACTGAGGCTCAGGTAGGGGAGCACTCTTTGCCCTAAAAGAGTAAGTGGATTCAACCCGTCTATCTGCCTTCAAAGCTCACTTTAAAAACCGAAAGAGAATGCTCTCAACATGGCATCTCGGGTTCAGCCTGTGTCTCCCCGCCTAGTTCTTCCTGGCTTGACACATAGTAGGTGCTCAAGCAAAAAATTTGAATGGAATGGTCAGATATGCCATTTCGACTTAATTTCCTTTTTTTTTTTAAGATTTTATTTATTATTTGACAGAGATCACAATTAGGCAGAGAGGCAGGCAGAGGGAGAGGGAGAGGGAAGCAGGCTCCCCGCTGAGCAGAGAGCCTGATGTGGGGCTTGATCCCAGGACCCTGGGATCATGACCTGAGCTGAAGGCAGAGGCTTTAACCCACTGAGCCACCCAGGCGCCCCCATCTTAGTTTCTTAACATGGTATTCTAAAATTCTGAGCTTGAGAGAGACACTTCAGAGGAAATCCACCCTCCAGCTTTAGAAGGTTATCAGATGAGGACACACAGGCCAACATTCCGTCTTCACAAGGCAAACAGATCTGGAATGAGAGCAGAACAGGCAGGGTTTAGGTGAGAAATAAAGGAAAACTTATAAGACATCAGAGCAGGCCACCACAAAAGACCATATATTTTGTCTGCCCCATCTCTCTGGGAGTAGCTGCTGGGAAGACTTTGCCTCTGAGGGTCCACAGGGGCACCAGGAGCTTCTCTCCTGCATTTGCTGCTGCAGAAACTGTCCTCATTCAGTGGCATCCTCTTCATAGTAACATGGAGTTGTTAGTTCCCTTGATTGCTCTGGGATGCGTAGCTTTAATTGTATCCTTGCTTTTATGTAGAGAGTAGAATCATTTTCCCAAGAGGATAGCTAGGAAAACCCATTGCCAGCCATGGAATACAAATAGGAGCCTGCTGAAAATGCTGCTTCATGGGTGGGCACAGGGAAAAGGAGATGAGGGAGGACAGCTCTCTCCAAAGGTCTGGGGTTGATGCATAGAGGCGTTGCCACCCCAATGAACTCTCCTAGGGCTAGAAATAGCAGCTGTGTTATTATTCATAGGAAGCTGCCTGGAAACTGCACAGGAAATTTCCCATGCATGGGAAATTGCGTGTGAGGGAGGGTTTGTGTACTGCTGAAAACCCACCATCCTCCCCCCAGAAAGCTGTTCCTCATGGATAAAAGAGCTTCTGTGGGGTAGCACCACTGCTGACATAATGATCTATTGACTTCCTCAATTTTTTATGCATGGTTCTCTATCACTAAGGTCATATTGTATGTAAATTTTGTAATCTACCTCTTCTAGTTAACATTGTAATTTGTAAGCCTTGGGGGGTGAAGGGTGCAGTGAAATCTTGTCATTTTGCAGTGGAGGGTGACATCAGGCAGAATTGGCAGCAATGACCAGTACTGCTGGGTTACCTCCTGGGAACTTGAGTGGTTCTGTCCTACTAGGGGTTGGTTCACCCATTTACACAACTTCAGGGAGCAGTGGGCAGTAGTTGGTTCTAGGAGGTAGGATTAAAAGATTTTGGCTTTTTTTTTTTTAATCTTCTTTCAATTTCTTTTATTTTCCAAATTTCATAAAAAAAAAACCAGTATGACTTTTATAGTCAGAAAAAATTATTTTAAGTGTTTCCTCCTTCCGCTGCCAAGAAGGCAGCAAGGCATCAGAATCTGAATCAGCTTAGTGAAGAAGCCACACAGGCTCATCTTATCATGCCTTAGGCTCCCCATCTGTGAAATGGAATAGTCACCCTGGACCCTCCCGTAGTAGAGACTATAACACCATCTGTAACCTATACAGAAGGTGACGTCACCCTTGGATAAGTTGGAGAGAGAAGCAGCCCATTTCTGGGAGGTGGCTGAGCTTCATGATCTACTGCTCCCCATCCCTCCAAAGACCCCAGGTCTGTCAAAAGAAGATCATTCATTCACCTTATTTGTGGTCAAAATCTCCCAATTTAGGCACTGTTGAGAACAGACTGGAATCCAGGTATCTTTAGATCTTGAAAAAAGGGAGTCAAGCCACCCTCTTTTCCCACTGTCTATTTACAGGGCTATCATTCATTAGGTGTAAGAGACATGGTGCCTAGGGACCACAATACTTTTAGAGGTCCGCAGAAATGTTCTAATGGATATTATAGTTGTCATTCTGTCAACACAGTCATAAAATATAAGCTTTCATATTTTTTTGTCATGAAGGCAAAAGTGCTTACGGCCCATGAAAACCATAATGTGGCCCTGATTAGTCCATATCAACCTCATATTTTCCAAGCCCTTCCATGAAGTCAAGGTAGATTGTGGAACGCTTACCACTCCTCTCTAGTCATCTTCTTCATCTTTCTAGTACAAAAAATGAAAAAAACAAAACAAACAACAACAACAAAAAACCACCCAGAACTTGGGTGTGGATTTTTGGCATGAAAATAACTAACGCTTAGGTCAGACTGAGACCCCACAGCAGAATTAGGCAGATGAAAACATATTTAGCAGACAGCAGAAGAAATAGCTTTTTTAATTGCCCACACAAACAACCATTACAACACAGGAAGGATAAGAAGCAATAACTCTAAGAAATGACTTGGCATTTTCCCCTCTTCTTAAGAATGATTACCCCTCATTCCTTAGGATGAGGTGTCTGTGAAATGCAAATATCCTCTTTAATAACTCCGGTCCTTCTTTTCAAATTAGAGTTATAAATAAATAAGTACAATTTGCAAAACCATTTGATTACATCCCTGTACTTTCCCAAGATTCCCTAGGGAGGCACTTACAACAATTTTTGCATCATTAAATATTTAAATAGAAACTCGAAGTGAATTGTGGGACAAAATGGCGTTTACGAAGCACACATTTGGGCACAATGCAGCACCAAGTCTTAGACTCCGGCAGCAAGTAGAACATTTGGTCCCTGCAGACCAGCAATAGAATAACTGAGTTCTGAAGGGAGAGAGTTCAGAAGGGAGAGCATCTTGCTTTCAAGGAAGGACGCCAGTGCGGAAACCCCTAGTTTCACTCTGAGTCCCTCATTCAGGAGCCACGAATACACAGAATGCCACCAGAAACCAAGAAGTGAGAACACAAAGCCGCCGAGCAGCCAGTCTCATGTCTCAAAGCCCATGCCTCCACTGGATTTAAAACGTGGTATAAAAGTTGATTCAAATCACTCCAAACACCTATGGTATGAAATTAAGTAATTTAAATTCAGAACACTTTGTTTATGAAATCAGGTGATTTTTCAACACATTTTACCATGATTTTCCTTGGCAAATATTCATTGAGACCGCTGTACACCAAGAGGCTGTATGTGACATATTAAAATAGCCTCCACCCACAGGAGTTTACGATGTGTTTGGGAAACACAGGAGATTCTAGATGTAAATGGATCACAGCAGTATCAGGAGTACACCCTGAGTGACATGGGAGCAGTCCCGGCTGTAAGTTGTGTGTGGGCACAAAGGGAAAGGCGAATCCTCAAGTGACTGCCGAGGCACTGAGGATCCAGCAGGAAGCAGATGGCACACTCAAAGGATTTAACTAGAGAGAGTTTAACTAAGGAAATACTGACTGAGGTGTGGGCAGAACATAAGCCAACCCAGCACAGTGGTGAATGCAGGGACTGGCAACAGTGGGAAGTCATTGCCACCATTGGCCTGAAGGCATAAGGCAAGGATGGTGTCTCTGGAGCCCCACAAGGGTGGGGACAATAGAAGAGGAGATGCTCTAAGTGAGCTGAAGCTGTAGATGGACAGGAAGCTCAGGTTGAGTTTGGGAAGCAAAGACCCAACCTGCAGTCACCTGCAGATACCTCCCACAGGCCAATCCCAGCCAGGAACTAGAGGGCAAAGGAGCCAGGAGACACAGTCCTGGGGCATAGATAAGGAGAGAGAAGAGCAGAGTGTGGATCCAGAGGGACTAACCCAGCTTACAAGCTGGACAACATGCTACAAGCTTTAAGAGAAAGGGGAGATTTCTTGCCATAGAAGGGGAAGGGCATCTGAGGCAGAGGAAGCCAGGCATATATATAGGAAATGGGAATTTTTAAATTTTTTTCTCCCAGGAAGTAATGTATATAAAGTGCATTTTCTTAACCAACTGAGCCACCCAGGCGTCCCATAAAGTGAATTTTCTTAAGAAGAGTTAGGCTATAACATTCAGGAAACATGGAGGAATGGACACAAAGCAGGGTTTCTCTGTCTCAGCACTATTGACATTTGGGGCTGGATGAGGCTTTGTTTGGGGACTTCTCTGAGCACTGTAGGATCTTTAGCAATATCCCTGGCCTCTACCCCCAGATGCTGGCACCCACTCCACGGTGTGGTAACCGAAGTTATTTTCAGACACTGACCAATGTCTCCTGGGGGGCACAAAATTGCCCCTAACTGAGAATCACTGGGGGAGGAGAGGAAAGAGAGTTAAGAAGGTAGAAAACTACTGAAACAGTGCAGGCAGGAGACACTAAGGGCTTGGAACCAGTGTGGCTCAGTGATGTTGACAAGGAAAGGACCAATGCCACAGACCCTGTGTAGGGGAAGCAGACAGGCTGCATGAGGAGGGCAGAGGGGGTGTCGGAAAGTGACTTTGGTTTGTAGCCTGGATAACAAGGAGGATGATGTCTCTACTGGCAGAGCTAGGAATGTGTGAGGCTGGCCTTGGGGAAGGATGATGTCTTCTGTGAACTTGTTTGAAGGAAGCCTGGGGCGTTTAGACAAGGGACTAAGTTGAGAAGGGAGGCTGGGACTGGAGGTGCGAATTTGAGTCATCTACAGAGAGACAGGCTTCTCTCCTCCTATGGATAGAAGTTCTCTGGGAGGAAGGTGGAGAAGCCAACCAGTGAAGTTTTCTTTTTATTTTTCTTTTTCTTTTTTTTTTTTTTTTTTTTGGCGAGGGACATGGTGATGTGCATATTTAGAATAAAGTTAGATGGAAATAGCAGGCACCAGAGGCAGGAAAACCAGGCAGTTTTCTGTGGGGAAGGCAGTTCAGCCTGTCCCTCTCACCAGCCCATCCACCCCAGGGATACGTCTACCACAAGAGATCTCCTTTCTCTAATGTGGGAGCAGACCTGAGGAGAATCAACAGTGCCACAGAAGCCACAAATGTCAAGACAAGAGCAGAGCCTTTTCCACCCCCTGCTCCCACAGAGTTAATAGTCCTTTATCTTCTTAAATCACTCAAATCCTGAAAGAAGTCGACTTTGATTAGGTGGACATTTTCACTGACATGGACCAGTTTGTTCTTCCTAAGTGAGGAAGTGTTGTTCCCCTAGAGTCCTGAGGGAAAGTTTACACACAGAGGCAGCCAGAAGACCCAAGGATCCAGACCAACAAAGGGTAGCCATACTTCTCTGTCAGTCCTTCTCTCTGAAGAAAGATGGTGGACCTTCATGTGTTTTTTCCCCTTCACAAAGATACAGTTTGTGGTAAGCAGAATTTAAGATGGCCCTCAAGATTCTAGCCCCTAGTGTACACCCTTTATATAATCCCACCCCTTTGAGTATGGGGTGGACTATCAATCCCAGGATTAAGATTATGTGGCAAAAGGGAATTTCCAAATGTAATTAAGGTCTCTAATTAGTTGACTTTGGATTTCTCAAAAAGGATATTGTCCTGGGCCAGCCTGACCTGATCCGCTGAGACTAAAACCAACTGAAAGAAAGCAAACAGCCATGTTGTGAGCTCTCATGAAAGAACTGCATTTCTGGGACCAGAGGGAGGTTTGTAGGAGCTGAAAGTGATTCCTAGCCAACAACAAACAAGAAGACAGGACTTCAGTCCTATAACAACAAGGAACTGAATTCTGCCGACAATCGGTGAGTGTGAAAAAGAACACCAAGCCTCCTGCAAGCTCATAGCCTCAGCCAATACTTATATTTTAGCCTGGTGAGACCCTTAGCAGAGGGTCCTGCCCTGGGGGCACTAAGACGATACATATGTGTTGTTTTAGCTACTATGTTTGTGGTAATTTGTTATGTAGCAAGAGAACAGTAATATATAAATGAAGAGAGACTATGTCCACAGGGTGGCCTGGCTCCATGAGGAGACTGAAAACCACACCACACAGCTGAGCTCCATAAGTATGGGGGACCTGGGAGGACTGGTGGCGGTGTGACCCTTGCTGTTCCCTGGTCCCAGCTTCCCCATGATCCTAGCAGGCCATAACTCATTTCCTCCTAGGAAATGGCCAACTCAAGATCTGAAAAAGTGAACCGCAAGATAAGCCACACAGGATAGGCAGAACTTACCATCTGAGCTGAGATGGCCATGGCCCTAAGGCAGGTCAGGAATCCTACCCCTGCTGCCTGATCCGTCCCTTCCTTGGCCAAGTATAACTTTAGCCCCTCAGATACTGAGCTAGCAAAGCTGAACAGACACTGATGTATCACTTTTCAGGAGGGCCTTTTAGAAGCAGGAAGGAGAAGGAAGAAAGGTGGAAGAAAAAAAGAATTTTATTCAGCAAACAAATATTTATAGGGTTCATTACATGTGTAGCCCTATCCTAGGCTATCCTAGGCCCCAGCAACAGACAGTGAATAAAACAAAAACCCATGCACTCCAGTGAGAGAATATAGACCAATTAATAAAACAAAAATTGGGGGTACCTGGGTGGCTCAGCCATTAAGCATCTGCTTTTGGCTCAGGTCATGATCCCAGGGTCCTGGGATCAAGACCCACATCAGGCTCCCTGCTCAGAGGGAAGCCTGCTTCTCTCCCAATCCCCTACTTGTGTTGTGTTTCTCTCAGTCAAATAAATAAATCTTTAAAAAATAAAACAAAAATTTAAAAATATAGTATGGAGTGATACTGAAGCAGAGGAGGAGCTGGAAGGGTGTAGGGTTTGGAAAGGGATATCAGGAGTAGAGTTTGGAGGGGTGCCTGGGTGGGTCAGTTGGTTAAACATCTGCCTTGGGCTCAGGTCATGATCTCTGGGTCCTGGGATTGAGCCCTGGAACTGGCTCCTGCTCAGTGGGGAGTCTGCTTTGCCCTCTGTGCTCTCCCCCTCCCTAATAAATAAAATCTTTTTTTTTAAAGGGTATAATTTGGGACATATTAAGTGTGAGAACTCTATTGGACACTCAGTGATGTTATCAAGTAGAGAATGGGATATTCTAGTGTGGAGCATGGGGAAAAATTGGGGCTGGAGATATAAATTTAGTATCTAAAACACAAGACCAGATGAGATTAAAAAAAGGAGTACATGTGGATAAAGAAGAAGTCCAAGGGTAAATCCTGCAACTCTCTGACGTTAAGGTATCACAGAGAGAAGAATGAATCAAGGTCAGAGATCAGACTCCTATAACAAAATACCACAGACTGGGGGGCTTAATCAATAGACATTAATTTCCCACAGTTCTAGAGGCTGGAAGTTCAAGATCAAAGTTCTGGCAGCATGGTTCCTGGAAGGGCCCTTATCAAGATTTGCAGAGAGCCACCGTCCTGCTGTATCCTCACATGTCAGAGAGAGCAAGCTCTGGTCTCTCTGCCTAAAAGGACACTAAGACCATCATAGGGACTCCACTCCCACGACCTCATCTAAACCTAATTACCTCCCAAAAGTCCTCCTGACAAATACCATCACACTGGGGCTTAGGGCTTTAGCATATGCATTTGGGAGAGGGAGCACAAACATAGAGTCCTCAACAACTAGCAAAAGAGACGAAAAGGAAGAGGCAGTGAGAAAGGAGCAAAACCAAGAGTGTGTGATGTCCTAGAAAGGGTTTCAAGGATTAGAGACCGATCGTCAGGGTTAAGTGTTGCTGACGGTTGAGTTGAGGCTAAGAGATAATCTTCGATTTAACATCATGTCATTTTGGGATCTTGACAAGAATAGTCTCAGTGAGTGATGAGACTGAGAGCCTGATTCAGGTAGATTCAAGAGAGACTGGAAAGAGAAATTAGAGGCAGCAAGTGCAGACAACTCTTTAAACGAGCTTTGCAGTAAAGGGGAGTAGAGCAGTGGGATAAAGCTGCCGGGGAAGATGATGGGAGAAATTAGAGCATACCTGGACATTGATGTGAATGAAGGGAAAATGAAATCATGAAAATGTATACAGTCAATTCTCAATTACACAAGAAAATAGAAATAGTGTGACCCATTTGATGAGTTTACATAGATTTTATTTAATAGCTGAAACATAAGAGAGAACATATAAATTCTGAAGCACAATGAACACCCACAAAACCACCAATCTCACAAAGAACCGGACCACCACCAACCATTTCCATTTATGGGCTCCTTGCTCTCCCACCCTAGGCCTCTCAAAAGAAAGCAGCTTCCTGAATTTTGTGGTTATCATTTCCTGTAAAGTCATATTCTCTTCACCATAATCTGTTGCATTTATTACTAATAGATCAAGGATGACCTCACCTTTGTCCCTCAACCTACCTTCGGCAGACATCAGATCACCTTGGTCAGTATCACAAAATTCCTGCCACACTAAAAGTCCATTTCTCATCTTATCTCCAGCAGGCCACTGCTTTACCAGAAACACTCCTTCTTTAACATGAAGATCATTATTATTCATTCCTCTCTGTATAACGTCCTCCACATGAAAGCAGGAAGAGATAAGCACAACTTCTTCCCTCCTATGACACAGAATGGACCCCACTGGGGTCTTTTTCTCCTGGAAGAGGCCCCTGCAGCACTCAAACCTCCAGCCTTGCCCTAGTCCTAAGGCAGATGCCAATGCCTGGTAGACCGTTCATACAAGCTCAGGAAGACAGGTGATGGCCAGTGGTTAGGTTCCTTTTATCCCCAAATCAGCTATGGGCAAATGGCCATCCCCAGATCAGCCAGGACTCTCCAGGTATACAATGAGGACCTGCAAAACTTTGACAAATGCCAACAGACTGAGCCCTTCACAAATGGATGACCGCAGGTTCTGAAAAGCCTTCTGCATACATAAGCCAAACACCCAGCCTCCATGTCTACTCGCTGATGCTTGAAATTGCTTTAAGGAGAGACAACGGCTTTCATCTCACAACTGGAGAAAGCTTTGAAGGCCCTGGATGAACTAACTCAATGATTTAGACTAGCACACACTAGTGTGTAAAAGGACTGAAAGACCTGATGATGCAAGGGCCACTTTAAAAATGAGTGTTAAGTGACAACAGCTGTAGCAGGAAAAGATGGGGCTTTTCTTGCCTCCTTGGGAGCTTTAAAAAAAATCTTGAAATCAGAAGACCTGGAATCAAATTTGTCGCTACTGCCAGCTGTTGACCACAGTCAAGTTACTCAAATTTAAGTTTTGAACCTATTTTTTGTTTTTAACCTTGTTGCTTTTTGTTTTGTTTTGTTTTGTTTTTTAAGTAGACTCTAGGCCCAGCAAGGAGCCCAATGCAGCAGGACTTAAGGCATGACCCTGAGATCAAGACCTCAGAGGAGTAGAACACCTCAGGAACTGAGCCACCCAGGCGCCCAGAACCTATTTCTTATTTCTAAAGTGAAGGTTAATACCTACCTCCAGAGTTACTGTGTGAGACTTTAATGCCATGCTTCTTGGCGAATATCTTCCTTCTTTCCCTGTGGCCTCAGGCATCTCGAGCTCTGTGGATTCCACACTAACTCTGTCCCCTGTTTTAGCATTATAGAGATTAAGAGAGGGGAATCTGGAACCATGCAACGTGGTTCACATCCTAACTCTACCACTTCATGTGATCTTAGGCAACTTACTTGACCTCTCTGTGCCTTCTCACCTGTAAATACGGAGATCGTAATAGCACTTGCCTCACGGGGAGATTGTAAGAGTTAATACGTGTCATGCACTTAGGAATCATTTGGGCACACACACAAAAGCACTGCAAATGCTGGCTACTATTATTCGCCTGCCTCCTCCTCACCTGCCCACACTCCACAAGCCAAAAGATCATTTTAAGCTCCTCCACTTCCACTCTCTAATATACAAAGCCCACTGTAAACTGCCACTTTGCCAAAGCCCATTGTAAATCCCCCAGGTTTCCTAACGCCCCCGCCCTAACCTTAAACAACCCGGCCATCCGGTCCTCCCACCCCGAGCAAAACCCCGACAGTTCCCGGTGGGTTCGAACATTCCGCAACCCAATCTCTGCGGGAAGCCCTAGGAGGTAGGGTGGGAGGGAACAAGGTGGGACGGGGCGGGGCGTGACGGGGTGGGGCGGGGCGGGGTGGGGGGCGGCTCTGTGACGTCGCGCCCGGGCCCCACCCCCGCGGTTGCCAGGCAGCGCGGCCCGCGTCCAGGTTGCCAGGCGAAGGCCAAGAGCTAACAAAGCCCGATTGGTCCCACCCCACCTCCCCGGTCCCTTGAGCCCGAAGCCGGTACCGTCTTTCCCCGCCCGGGTTCTGCGGCTCTCCCCTCCGCCAAGGGTGCGTGGGACTAGCTCTGTCCCCACACCTCCTGCCTGAGGCCAGACGCGAGGTGTCGCCTCGTATCAGACAGCCGGTTTGGGAGCGAGCCTCAGGTAGCTACCCTAGAGGGGAAGTGGATGGAGGGAAGTGCTCTGAGCGCCTCCAGGGCTGCGCGGGTCTGAGGGAAGAGTCGTGCCCATGGGCCCATCTGGATTCTGAAGCCCTCCTTGTTCACAGAGCAAGAGAAGAGGGCTGTGATCTTTAAGAGAATGTGATCATGGGTGATTATTGCTCTCTGCCCAAAGTATGTATTTTGTTCCCAAAGCCACTGTTTTATGATTTCTTGCACAGAGGGCAGTGATTTGAAACCAGAACAGAATCTGGGATCAGAGCCTCCTCCAGACTAGCGAAACCACTTTTTTCCCCCATATTTAGGGGGGGATTTTCGTGAGGATTAATGGGTGTGAGTAAAACTTTAACAGCTGCTATCAATCATTCATTTTCCTAATATCTATTGATCACTGACTGTTCCAGGCTAGGCATTGGGGATTCCATAGTGAGCAGAAACTGACTGTCCCTACCCTCAAGTTAAGTCTTTTGGTGGTGGCAGATGCTAATTGAAGAATGATACAAATACTGTAAAATTAGAGCTGAGCTACGTGCTGCCAAGGAGAGGTAGGTAAGTGGTGCTCTGAGAAGGTGTAATGGAACTGACAGGTCAGAGAAAGCTGTGCTGAAAAAGGCAAAAAAAAAAACCAAAAAAACAAAACCCAAAAAGGCAAAAAGTGGGAGGTTCATTTCATGCAAGGATAGCCATGTGTCTAAAACCCACCATCTCCTATTCCAAGCCCAAACAAGTTTATACAATTGCCTGGTCCTTAGATCCAAGAGCTGTTCATAGCAACTGCCTCTGAGATTCTGGTGTTGGAGGCTTTTATACATGTAACTACAGCCTTTCGTTATTATAACTGAAGCTCTATCTAGCCTACACCAATAAAACCAAAAAAAGCAATTCCAGGACCAAATCTATACTACATATTTGATAAAACCTATATTCTTCAGCATCCAACACATATGTGTTGACCTGTCATTCTATATTGGGAGTCCTGTAGGCTTCACGAAAAAAAGGAAATCTGTTGAATTTTAAAGAGTTGTGGGGGCCTGGGATAAATAAATGAGAAGACCTACCCTCCCGAGAGCTTTAAGAGTAGAAAAGCACTTTATTTTTTTAAAAGATTTTTTTTATTTGACAGAGAGAGATCACAAGTAGGCAGAGAGGCAGGAAGGAGGGGGGAGCAGGCTCCCTGCTGAGCAGAGAGCAGGATGCAGGGCTCGATCCCAAGACCCTGAGATCATTACCTGAGCCAAAGGCAGAGGCTCAACCCATTGAGCCACCTAGGAGCCCCAGAAAAGCACTTTATAAAACATTAGAATCATGGACTATTAAGACAGAATGGGCCTTTCCTCACTTCTTTTATCTGATGTGAACAGTCTATATTGCTCAAAGGCAGAAAAGTTGGGCTTTGGTGCCTCGTCAACCTAAGGAATCTGTGATTCTAACTAAGTCTCTGTGGTTCAAAAGTACATGGAACTCCTGAGAGTAAAAAGGAACATGGCAGGAAAATCTGACTTGCTCCTCCTCCTGTGTTTTCCATTTGCACCACAGTGTCACCATCTATCTAGTCATCCAAGCCTGAAGAGTGGGGAGTCAACCTACACTCCTTTTCCTCTTCCCACAGTGGTTACCAAGTCCTATTACTCCTGCCTCTCTTATCCCTCCCCACTGCACCCCCTAAAAGACAATGAGGTTCTCAAGAGTTGTTGCCAAAACTGCTGCCATATTCTTTTAACCAGATGCACTGCCGAAAGTTTCACTCCACTCCCCTCAGCCCATCTATGCAGGTGTTGATGAATCAGTGTGTGTTCCAGAGTTCAAGAGAGAGAAATAATATACAAGTTTTACCAGGAAACTTCAACATAAAGAATTTTTAACTACAATGGGATTGGAGTAATGGAAGATTGGCTAGCAAGCTGTAAAGAGAGATCTAAAGTGTACAGGTATACTAACATAAGGAGCAACCACTACCCCTGAGACAGATCACCCAAGAAGGAGCTGACCTCCCACGAGCCTGTCAATAAGTGTGTGATCAGGGTTCATGAGGTGCCAGGCAGGCAAAAATCCACAGTCTAGAATCCCAAAGAAGCCATTTATGAAAAGAACATGAACATGGGTGATTGTTGCTCTTTGCCACTGAGTTTGGGCAGAGAGGGGTCAAGGGAAGCTGGTGGCCATTGGGCATTGCTAGCTGCATGCAGGGTACCTTTGGAGCGGAGCAGCAGTAAATTAGTAACTGGCTTATCAAGCTAACACTCAAATCTGATTGTGTGACTCTAGTGCTTAAATCTTCCAGTGGCTCTCTACTGCCTTCAAGATAAAGTTCTCAAGCCTTAGCACAGCATACAAGGCCTTCTATATTCTTGTCTTGGGTTCTAGTTCCAGGCCAAGGTACAATTACTCCACTTCTGCCCACCCTAATCCTCCATAATCACTCCCAGTCCCCTGAATTCTCCACGCACTCTGATGCCTCCACACCTTTGTCTAAGGAGTCTGGCCACAAATAAATTCCCTCCATGCTTTCATCAGTAAACAGATGCTTACTGAGTACCTATTATATACCTGGCACTTTTCTGGGGACTGAGAATACAGCAATGAGCAAACCAGGTTTCCCCAAGTCTCTGTTCAATATCATTATTCTTACGTATTTTCCGATGACATTCTCCGACCAGCCAGTGTTAGATGTCTTATCTGGGAGATTCTGTTTTCCTATAGCTAGGACAGCATTTTTAACACTTGTCTTATTTTATTTTATTATTATTTTTTTAGATTTTATTTGTTTATATGACAGATCACAAGTAGGCAGAGAGGCAGGGGGATGCAGGCTCCCTGCTGAGCAGAGACCCTGATATGGGGCTCCATCCCAGGACTCTGAGATCATGACCTGAGCCAAAGGCAGAGGCTTAACCCACTGAGCCACCCAGGCACCCCAACACTTGTCCTATTTTAATCACTTAGTTTTCTATCTGTCTCTTCTAGCCTAAGAGCTCTCTGACGGCAGGGTGTATGACTCATTTATTTCTGTATTCCAGTAATCAGCACTAGTCCTGATACATAAGGTTTTATTGGATTAATTACTTGCTCAGGGTCACATAATTAGTCAAAAACAGGCCCAGGACCAGAATCCTGGTCTCCGATCTAATAGCCAGGAGTTCTTCTTCACTAACATTTGCTCTGCTCTGTGGGTGTTACAGCTCACCTCGCTGTGTAGGACAGTTTGTGTTGGAAGAGACAAGTACAGTGTTGAACATAATCAGGAATGGTTAAGGAAACAAGAAAAAAAAATCCTAGACTTCTCCTTTTTTAAAAGATTTTATTTATGTGAGATAGAGTGAGAGATAGAGAGCACAAGCAGACAGAGCAGCAGAGGCAGAGGGAGAAGCAGGTTCTCCACTGAGCAGGGAGCCCAATTGGGGGCTTGATCCTAGAACCCCAGAATCATGACCTGAGCCAAAGACAGATGCTTAACTGACTGAGCTATGCAGGAGTCCCAATAGCCCTCTCTTCATATTGAAAACTATAGTGCATTCCCTCCGAGCCCTCTCATATTGGAGTTTCCGAATCATAGGAATGTTATAATGAAGTCAGAAGTTCAAAGGACAAGTAAAAGGAGGAAAATGATGTGAGGATATTCTGATGTTTCACCCTGAAAAAATGAAGCCTAATAAACTAATTAAAGACAGTGTTAAGGTGGCCCCAGGTTTGTACACCAGATCCCCATATTAGGGGACGTGTTGCACAACTTTTGGGAACACAGTCAATATGGCAGTCGGTAAATGGTGTCCCTGGGCTTGTGGACCATGATATGAACATGGGGATTTAAAATAGGAGCATGTTTAAGTTAAGATAAATGAAAAGGGATACCTGTTCACTTGCGAAATAATAAATATGTGGAACTCATATAATTTCCAAGAGTGGTATTAGCATGATATATAAGCAATTTTGATAAATTTGCTGCTAACAAAGCCAAAAACCCCTGCTCAACAAAAAAGGACAAGGTCAGGGAGGACAGCTCTTAGCAATATTGCTGTTGGCATCTAGTGCTAGGTTGGCTTGACCGTGGATTAAGCGCAGAATAGAAAATGATCCACATTTCCGTGAAATAAAGTTGGAGAGGCAAAGCTAATATGAATAAGATGAATTGTGGCGAACTTGGAAGTCAGACAGGACATCATTTTGATGAGAAAAGAACTGAAGATCCTCTAAAGGTGTTTGAGAGTGATGTGATAATATGAGTGGCGAAGGCATGTTACCTGGGAAAAGTAAGCCTCAGTTTCCTGGCATTGGGAAAATTATTATACTATTAGAACCTTCCCACCCATAGGGTGTTGTGAAGATTAAATGAGATAGTGAACGAACAATGAATGACTGCTCATAGGCCTTTCTTATTCTGTCCATCCTTCCATTCTTTGCAACTGTATGGAACATAGTTGGACTAATTACCATATTTTCAGGACAAAACATTAGGACATACTCTGGCAAATAATTTTTGTTCTGCTTCAATGTGCTAAAAATATACTTTTCATGACGCAAAGGGGAATAACCAGGATTTAGGGAGACAGCAGGACATAAGGAGATGAGGGTTGTCCTAGAGAAAATCCATGTGTCAGTGCATTATTATTATTTAGGGAGAAGGAGGCAGTAAGACATACCATGGAGAGAGCAATGGTATATGTAGACCCAAATTCTTGCATCTGCTCCGACATAAACTGTTACCCTATGCCAGTCACTCCACTTCTCTGTACATGAGTTCTCTTGTTTGTAAACAATGTAAGTCAAACTCTTCCTTTATTTATTTTAAAGATTATTTATTTATTTGACAGAATGAGAGAGAGAGGTAGCGAGAGAGAGCAGGAACAGTGGGGAGAGGAAGAAGCAGGCTCCCTGCTGAGCAGGGAGCCCAACCCAGGGATGGATCCTGGGACGCTGGGATCATGACCTGAGCCGAAGACAGACATTTAACTGTCTGAGCCACGCAGGCGCCCCAAACCCCTTCCTTTTTAAAAAGGTGTTCCTTTTTCTTTTCCTAACAGACAGTTTTCTTTTAAAAAGCTCATCAAGAGGCACCTGGGTGGCTCAGTGGGTTAAGCCTCTGCCTTAGGCTTAGGTCACAGTCTCAGGGTCCTGGGATCGAGTCCCACATTGGGCTCTCTGCTCAGCAGGGAGGCTGCTTCCCTCCCCCCGCCACGTTTGCGCCTCGGCCTACTTGTGATCTCTCTTTCTGTGTCAAATAAATAAATAAATAAAACCTTTTTAAAAATATTTTTTAAAAACGCTCATCAAGGACTGAACTGAGGAATGAAAGAGAAAGACGGATCAAAAATGGCCATGATACATCAGATAAGGCAATTGAGAGAGTAAAAGTCTGTTTGGGGCACTTTTATGGGAGAGGAGAACCCTATAGTAGGTAGCTGGTGAATACATTGCTGTGTAGTTGGGAGCCTACCTTGGGAAATTTGGGAGGCATCAGAATGGAACTCTGGTTGAAGCCATGAAAATGGGCCTTATCTCCAGCTAGAAGATAGTAGGGTGCAGTAGCTCTAGAGTTCAAATACAACAACTTTTAAAACTCTAGTATATATGTGTATATGTATATGTATATGTATATGTATATGTATATGTATATGTATATATTTATACTCCCCACTCAGGGGCTCCCCGCCCAGGACCCTAGGATCTTGATCTGAGCCAAAGACAGCTTCATGACTGAGCCCCACATGCCCCTAGAAAATACATTTTTAAAAACATTGTAGATAAAGTGGAGAGCTTTAGAAGCAATGAGGACTAGATGGATTAAAATTCCAGGAGGGTGTGGAGCCCCTCCAAGGTAAGCAGAGGATCACGAGCCATTTTTTTCCCCTGGGGCCATTTGCCAACCCTGCCTGTGGACTGAGGATTGTGCTTGACCCTTGCAGAGCAACTATACTGGGTAAAAGGGGAAAACCTGCAAGGCTTTTGGTAGTCAAACAGCAGTAGCATGACAGATTAGAAATTTTTGGCACCCCAAACACACTTTAGTTTTTAGACATCTAACATATAATTTAAAAAACACTGGGCATACCAAAAGGATGGCAGTGTGGATTCATTCTGACTTCCTTGGTCTCACTCAGGTTGGGAATGGCTGCACGTTCTCCAAGTGAGGATAATAGTTGGGTGGGATGCAGCCTTGGGCGGAAAGTCATTCACTGAAAATTAATTAAGAAATAGAATCACGTTGTTGGGGAATGTGAAGATCAAGCCAGGCAGAAGCAGGAGTGAAGGAGTTTGAGAGTAGAGGTGAAGCATTGTTGGACTATGCTGCACTGAATGATATTGTAAAGATTGCTATGCTGTTACCATTTTATAAAATAAAAATACATTTGTAATAGATTAGAAATTTTCTGTTCTTTCAAATTCAATCAGCAGATCTCAATCTTAGAATCATATGACCATCTTAAAATTTGCTCATGCTTTGGTGTTTTATAGGTGTCAGAAATCTTAAAGACCATCCCCCCTTAACAACCCAGCAAGCAGTTTCAATTCTCAAGAGGGGATCCCAGCTCCTATTAATAAATTAGTGCAAAGTTCCACTGCCTCCAAATGCTTCCTTAGTAAAGGAGTTTCTGTTAGTCATTAGTCAGATGTTCCTGCTTCTTTCTCTTGGCTCCTCTTTTCTTTAGAAAGTACCAGCTGTCTTTGGTCTGTAGGATATTCTGTGAATTCTCTTTCCCTGCAATCGAAAGAAGTTTATTCCCTTTGCTAATTTGTCTTAAATTTTCTTGCTGGCTTCTAATACTCTAGGTGAGCAATTTAAGCTAGAAGCTAATGTTTCCTTTAACAAGCAGCATTTTTATAGTTTACTTTCTAATAAATATTTTTTAATATATAAATCTCAGCTTTTACTAGAAATTGATCTCAATAACCAACAGGATTTCCTTGAAATTCATCTTTGAAATTTTATCTTTGAAACACTACAACTTCAACACTGGAAGAAAACTCAAAAGCTTTTCCAACAGAAGCACTTGAGCTTCCTCAGCCTTTTTCGTGTCCTAGCACACAAAGGAATATACGTAATGCACACTGGAGCAAACTGCAGCGTACTGGGAGATATATATGGAGCTTATACAAAAATTCAACATAGGTTTATTACATAATTATAATTAAAAGTAGAATACAGAGTAACAGTAAAGATATAATTGTTTAATTTGAATGAAACTCCCAAATAAACATTTTAAAGCTTTTTAAAGAGAAGTCAAGCTTGCTGTCTTATCACGAGTTTGCTTTATACCAAGTTTTGTGTTGAAACAAATACATGAGGTTCCCAACAACAATCTTGTAATGATGTTCTCTTCAAATTCTTATAGCTACCATCAGTGGAAAAGTTTGCCTCACAGATGCATCTTGGCAAGTAGTAGAAGGGTATTTACTGATTTTTCTCCAGTTGATAGAAACTCCTTTCTCACTATTAACCAGAATCTGGATCATTCAGTTCCTTCTTTCTTTCATTGAAACTCTCGTGATTACATGAATAGATTTCTAACGTGCTTCAAGTGTTTCATATCATGTATTTCCAAATAATGTGACACTTAACAGATGTTTTGCTGCTAGTCTTCTTTAGGATTGAAGCTAGAGTACCAGTTAAACTCCCCACTGAACTGCATGTCATCTCACATTTCCTTTCAACCCATGAGCATTGTTGGTATACTTATTTTCACACACTTCCTGAGATTTTGATTAAATTCATTCTGGTGTTCAAAAATGTCAACTAAGCCAATTTCCTGAAGACAATACTCTCCTCGACAACTCCGCAATAAAGATCATTGCCATTTTTTTTTTTCAAATTTTCTTTTAGCTCCTTATCTCCAGAGAAAGAGCTTTTCCTTTGATAGGTACGTTGGTAGGAAACAGCAAACGGTCTCTTCACAAAAAGCTGGAAACAGAACCAGGATGGCTTGGATTTTTATTAGTAACATCCTTTAAGGTGGAATTCACATTCGCAGGGAACTCCAGACAAGAGCTTATTGTGAACAAAACAATGTCTTCACTTGCATCTCAGGCATTGAGAACATGGAGAGCAGATCCGAGGGAAAGCCTTCCTGCCTTCCTGTCGTCACAGTTTTCCCACCAGTGCAGGAACTGCTGGGCTTGCATAATCTAGAACATCTGATTTGTGTTAAAGTGCTTAGTTACTACTCCACATATATTACCCTGAGTGGTTTGTTTTGGTACTTTTTGGCAACACAGTCCATATTCTTCCAAGCATTCCTCCCCAGGGGTTCTAACTAGTGCCATTAACTGAGCACAGTGACTTAACCTCTGCAGGTTCACCATTCTGCAAGGAAATGCTGTGATTAATTTGTCTTGTACAGAATGTCATTGATGCATCTTCTAATAGTATTATTCCAGAGTAACCTTTATATATTTCCTTGGCTTTATTTAGTCCCAAATGTGTGGTCACTTTCCTGGCAGGTTGGTAAAATGAGTTAGCCCATAATTGTGGGAGATATATTGGCTTTAGTTCCTAATTATGAGACCTTTTAATTAGCTTCTTCAATCCAGTCGGATGTAAACTACTGTTGTAAATACTGTTGTAAATGGTTTCCTAAAACAGTGGTTTTCGAAGTGTGATTTGAGGGACTTCAGAGGAGCCTTGAGACTTTAGGAAGTAGGAATGCATGAAGTTAAAACTGCTTTTGTAATAATACTAAGACATGATACGCCTTCTTCGGTCTTTTCCTTAAGAGTACACGGTGGAGGGGGCACCTGGGTGGCTCAGTGGGCTAAGCCTCTGCCTTCGGCTCAGGTCATGATCGGAGGGTCCTGGGATGGAGCCCCGAGTCGGGCTCTCTGCTCAGCGGGGAGCCTGCTTCCCTTCCTCTCTCTCTGCCTGCCTCTCTGCCTACTTGTGATCTCTGTCTGTCAAATAAATAAATAAAATCTTTAAAAAAAAAAAAAAGAGTATTTGGTGGGATTTTCCAGAAGCTACATGATGTGTGGTATCATAACAGATTAAATGCAAAGCAGATATGAGAATCTGACTGTCTTCTATTAAGCCAGACATTAAGAGATTTGCAAAAAATGTAAAACAATGCCACTTTTCTCACTAGGGATTTTTTCTTTCTGGAAACTATAGTTATTTTACATCGAAATGTTGCTTATTATGTAAGGGATTTATTTTTATTTTAAAATTAATATTTAAACATTTTTACTTTGATTTCTAAAATGATAAATATTGATCAATAAAGCCCATATTAACAAAAGCTCCTGGGGGTCCTCAATAACTTTTAAAGGGTCCAGAGACCAGAAACTTAAAGAATTATCCTCTTAAGAAACTATCTGTGTAACACAGACATTTTCTGTTGAGGCCCTGGCGTACTTTTCCTGGCACCAGTTTCTTCATTTGATAACTTTTCCATGAAAATAAGATATTTAGGCAGACAAAGGAAAAATTTTCAGAGCAAACAAATCTAAATCTGAAAAATCCTAAAAATAATAGATATTAATAAAAATGATTACTACTCAATCTTAAATTATACCTTATGGTAGGAAAATAAATAATATATTGGAAGTATTAAGACAACTATGGGCCTTTTTGACCATAACAAATCAATTTGCAAAGAAGATAAGGTTGTCCATTTCCTTATGAAGATTTTAAAATAAATTACATACAATTTTTGAAAAATTAAGCATTTTTTTAACTTATTTTTTTATTTTTTTTTAATTTTTTATTTTTTATAAACATATATTTTTATCCCCAGGGGTACAGGTCTGTGAATCACCAGGTTTACACACTTCACAGCACTCACCAAAGCAAATAAGTTGGATTTTTGAAAATATGATTTAATAATCAATGCTAGATTTAAAAAAAAATTTTTTTTTATTTGAGGGACAGAGAGAGAGGGTGAGCCAAAAGGAGGGGGAAGGGCAGATGGAGAGGGAGAAGCAGGCTCCTGGCTGAGCGGGAGCCCCACATTGAGCCCAACACAGGGCTCAATCCCAGGACCCCGAGATCAGGACCTGAGCTGAAGGCAGACACTTAACCGAGTAACCCAGGCACCCCAAAGTGCTAGATTTCTAAGAATATAAGCAATTACATATAATGAAGTAAAATTAATATTTTGGAAAATATTTTTCAAGCAATATTGAAGAGCTCCAAATCCCTTTTCTAAACCAATTAAATTATTTTCTATTATTTGTTTTTAGAAACTTTTTTTTATTTCTACAAACAAGTAATGTCATTACAAAATTTCATTAAGAATCAGATTTTGGGGGGACGCCTGGATGGCTCAGTTGGTTGGACGACTGCCTTCGACTCAGGTCATGATCCTGGAGTCCCGGGATCGAGTCCCGCATCGGGCTCCCAGCTCCATGGGGAGTCTGCCTCTCCCTCTGACCTCCTTGCTTATGCTCTCTCTCACTGTCTCTCTCTCAAGTAAATAAATAAAATCTTAAAAAAAAAAAAAGAATCAGATTTTGGGGGCACCTGGGTGGCTCAGTGGGTTGAGCCTCTACCTTCGGCTCGGCTCATGGTCTCGGGGTCCTGGGATTGAGCCCCACATTGGGCTCTCTGCTTAGCGGGAAGCATGCTTCCCCCTGCCTCTCTGCCTGCTTGTGATCTCGCTCTCTGTCAAATAAATAAATAAAATCTTTATAAAAAAGAATCATATTTTGAATATTTTACATCAAAGGCCAAGAATAAATGACTATATAAATCAAGTCACAATTTCAAACAATGAGCAAGTGGTGATGATAATGATGAAGCACATATGCCTTCTTTGTTGGGAGAAAAATATAAAAAATAAGTGCAAAATAAATGAAAGTACTACACATTTGAAATGTATGCACAAATGATTATCACTGGTAATAAACATATTACAATTAAGCGATATTAAGCAGACTCACGGAGATGGTTCTAACATGATGGATAAAGGGGGAAACCCTATACGAGCATCTCCTCTGGCAGGTGTTATGCATAAAACCTTAAGCACAAAAACAATAATTACTGAAATCTGGAAGTTTACTGACTGAGCCCAACTGTTTCCGAATATAATTTCAACTGTTATAAATCAGTGAATCGTTGTAAAATGGTTGTAAATTTTGTATCACTATAAAAAGTTTACAACCATCCATCTATCCTGGAGACACCTGTAACCCATTCTGCTGTGGCCACTTGTGGAAAGCTCAGCTGTAGAAATCTGTAAAAGGCAGAATGGGATGAAATGGCAAAATGTGTATTACACATAATATCTGATGATTCCTGAGTTTTCTAGGAAGACCTATGACGTAGTAGAACTCAAGATGAACCTTAGGGGTGTGTGGAGTTTGAATAGATGAGAAAAAAGAGAGCACTTCCAAGTAAACCAGCCAGAATTAGCAACATCCCGAGGGAACTAGAAATGCAAGACAGAGTTCTGTTAACAATGGATGAGCAACCTTCAGATACAAAATCTGGAAGGATTGGAAGGATGCCAGAGTAGACTACACATTGGAAATTTGTATTGGTAAATACTAGCAGAAAATTTCTAATTTAAAATTGTGTGTAAAGTATAGAGAACCTTGAAAGTCAGGATGGATATGATTGTCATTTTGTGAACAGGGCTCTCGGATCTATTAACGGCAGCATAGAAGACTGATCTGGACACACTCAGAATAGACCAGGGAATGACCTGAGACAGGGATACCAGTTAGGAGCCTGCACAGTAGGTAGTGAGGGGCTGGACCAGGAGGAAAAAAGTAGACATAGAGAGGAAGGGATGAATGGAAGACACATTTCAGAGGAAATATTTATCCATGGGATTTCATGAGATTCAACACATTGAAGAGAATGGATGGCCCAGGCTTTGAGGCCAAATGACTGAGAAAATAGTGGCGTGATTTTCAGACACAAAGTTGGGAAAGGGACTTAGTTGGGAGATGGAGAATAAATTTTGGTGGAGATGTATCCCGGAAGCAGTAAGAAGTGAACAACAAAAGCACAGGAGAAAGGTCAGGGATGGACAACAAGTACAATCACCACCATCTTGTGGTGGAGGAAGCCGTGAAGGGATGTGAGCTCTTCAAAAAGAGTGACAGAAAGACATGAACTCAGAATGCTGAAGACTGAGCTTTGGGAAGATTGCAAACTCCTGCTTAACACAAGAAAAGAGGGGAAAAGTTACGGTGACAGGAGACATGCGAAGGAAAATAGAAAAGCCAGAATGGTATCTGCCGTCAAAGGAAGAGAAAGCCTCAAGAAGGAAGGGACAGTCATGTTTAATGGCATGCCTCCCGCATCAGACTGTGTGTGTTCAAATCCTGCCTCTGTCACTTATGGGCTACATGTCATTTCAAAAGTTTTATTCTCTCTCTCAGTTTCATCATCTCTAAAATTGTGGTAAATGTACCTCTTAGGGATATTTTGAGAATTAAGTGAGAAAATATATGTAGAATACTTAACATAGCATCTGGTACAAAAGTTAATAGATATAACCGATGGCTTATAAGGGGCAAACGGTGGGGCAGGAGAGCAGAAAGAACTGCAAGAGGTTGAAGAAGGACTAATCATGGAGAAAAATAGATTGTTTGGCCAAAAATGGAGAGAGAGCATGGAATGTTCTTAGAAGAGGCATGGGGTAAAGGCTTTACTTAAATTTGCTCTATACTGACCAAGGGTTATCATTGTTATTGTCATCCTGGAAGCCTAGTTATTTAGGGTTGGGCCATCTTCTCACTTATATAAGGCCATTTTAATCTTTAGAATAGAAATAAAACAATTGTACAACTACAAGTTCTAAATATATATGAATAGTCTAAAATGCAGCCTCTTTGAGAACAGTATGGCACTGCCTCAAAAAATCAAAAATAGAATTACCATCTGATCCAGCAATCCCACTTCTGGGTATATGTCCAAAAGAATTGAAAGCAGGTACTTGAAAAGATATTTGTATACCCAGTTCGTAGCAGCATTATTCACACTAGCCAAGAGACCAAAAAACAAACAAACAAACAAACAAACAAACAAAACAAACACCAACAAAACAAAACCCAAACGCTCAACAACAGATGGCTGTGGTATATATATCCAATGGAATATTATTCGGCTTTAAAAAGGGAAAATCAGACCACTCTTACAACATGGGTGAAACTTAAGGTCATTATATTAAGTGAAATAAGCCAGATACAAAAGAGGAAATACTGTATGAATCTACTTACATGAAATACCTAGAGTAGTTAAATTCATAAATACAGAAAGCAGAATGCCAGGAGCTCAGGGGAATGGGGAAATGGAAACGTATTGTTGAATGGGTAGAGTTTCAGTTTGGAACCATGAAAAAGTCTAGAGGTGGATGGTGGTGATGGGCGCACAACAAGAAGAATGCATTTAATGCCTCTGAACCATATACTTAAAAGTGGTTACAGTGGTAAATTTTGTATATTTAATGACTATATATATATATATATATATATATACACATTTCTAGACAATAGGAGCAAAAAAGGATTGGTAAGTTATCAGAACAAGACATTCTTAATGGTTACTTTTAAATTATGAAATACTTCATACATAGAAAATAAAATGCATGGGAGAACCTGGGTGGCTCTGTCAGTTAAGTGTCTGACTCTTGATTTTGGCTCAGGTTATGATCTCAAGGTCATGGGATCGAGCCCTGCATCAAGATCTGTGCTTAGGGCGCCTGGGTAGCTCAGTGGGTTAAGCCGCTGCCTTCGGCTCAGGTCATGATCTCGGGGTCCTGGGATCAAGTCCCGCATCAGGCTCTCTGCTCAGCAGGAGCCTGCTTCCTCCTCTCTCTCTCTCTGCCTGCCTCTCTGCCTACTCGTGATCTCTCTCTGTCAAATAAATAAAATCTTAAAAAAAAAATCTGTGCTTAGAGCAGAGTCTTCTTGAGATTCTCTATCTTCCTCTCCCTCTGCCCCTCCCCCCACTTGCTCTCTAAATAAATAAATAGCATATACATGTAATCCTAAACGGTATTTTTTCCTTTCCATCCAGCATTGCTAGATTCACCCATGGTGGTGTCTGTGGTCTACTCA
Source organism: Mustela nivalis (assembly GCF_964662115.1). Lineage (NCBI taxonomy): Eukaryota > Metazoa > Chordata > Mammalia > Carnivora > Mustelidae > Mustela > Mustela nivalis. The sequence continues at coordinate 117,619,637 of NC_139020.1, forward strand.
ATGAGAACTTTGTTGTCTTCTCAATGAATTGAAGCTTTTATCATTACGTGCTGACCCTCCTTACTCCTAATAGTGCATTTTGCCTTGAAGTTTCTTTTCTGGTATTAACATGTCTGCATTCATTTTCTTTTGGTTTTATTTGCCTATTTATTCATATATCCTTTCACCTTCAGTTTTTCTGTGTCGTTAGGTCTTTTCAGATGTGCCCATAGTTGGATTTTTTATAAATCTGGTCTGATAGTTTCTGCATTTTGATGGCCATACTTGCTTTTTATTATGATTACTTGATATACACGGATTACTTTCTATCATGCTGTTCATCCACTTTTTCTATGTTCTCCCCACTCTTCTCTTGCCTTCCTTCATGTGGGTTGATCAAATTGTCTTGTTGTTAATTCTTTTTCTCCTTTCTTCTAGTTTGGTGGTTATATAATTTCTGCAGTAATTATTCTTGAAATTTACTATGCATTCTTGACTTTTTACAAAGTCTGAAATCAATCAACATCTTTGAACTCTTCTTCCTTCAAACAAAAGAACATTCAGTAAATGAGAATGGAGTACCACCAGGCTGGGGCCACTTTACCACCAACCTGAGGCCACTTTAGTTTCTTTTCTTGGGATTTCCCAACAGGGTCAGTGGTATAAATCTAAAACTTAGACTTAGTTCGTGGCAAACAGACTTGTGGGAAACTATGTTGCCCCCAACAAGAAGCAGTAATGAAGACACATTTCTCGGTTGTTTCCCCCTGCCTGTAGGCACATATTTTTACTGCTTACACTGAGGGTGTGTTATCCTCTAGGATCTCAGTCCAGCAGTTCATTTGTTCACTTTTGTGGGCCTACTACCTGGTCTGTTTTCAACTTGTCTAATCATTTGTATGAAAGGTTCGTCTTCCTGGCATCTACATTTGCCCCTTACTTTCTGCATTTGCTTACCAGTCTCCTTTCTACTTTACTCACTTTGTTTGGATCTTAAGGATTTCTCTCACTTTTTTTCAAGTTCAGCAAGACAATCTAATCTGAAAGGTGTGTTTGCTGGGTTTTGTCTAACATGTAGGTGTGAAGATGGGGGCTTTTTGGATTATCTAGTCTCTTTTTCTCTACAAACAGCAGGCAAAATCTTTATTTTGCTGTTCGCATATTATCTATGGATTTTTATGTTTTTTTCTTCAATTTGTCTTGGAACCTTTTGAATGAAATGTACAAGTTTCCTCTTTTACAATTAAAAAGATAAATACATGCAGATGTAAGGAGAGTTATTCACCAAATGGCTGTTTAGTGATTATTTTTATTTGGAAATAACCTAATATCAAATAATAAAGGATTCACAGAGTAAATTTTGCTACAATTTATTCTGCCATAACAGTTGTGTGTGTGTGTGTGTAATGGAAGATGTTAATAACCCCGTTTTTATTTATACAAACACACATATATATACACTGAAAAAATTCTGGAAGGAGATATTCAATATTTGGGGGTGACATCGCTAAGGGATATTTTTGTTTACCTCTTGCTGATGTCTACTTTTTTTTTTTTTTTAAAGATTTACTTATTTATTTGACAGAGATCACGAGTAGGCAGAGAGGCAAGCAGGGTGGATGCGGGAATCAGGCTCCTTGCTGAGCAGAGAGCCCGATGCGGGGCTTGATCCCAGGGATCTGGGATCATGACCTGAGTTGAAGGCAAAGGCCTTAACCCACTGAGCCACCCAGGCGCCCCTGATGTCTACTTTTTAAATGAAGAAGTATTGTGTGGTTTTTATGTAAAAGACATAATTATTTACAAGAACGAAAAGCAACGATTAGTAACCCATTCTCTAACTTCGGAGTTGTGTAACAACAGAATGCATACACCTTATGAGGGACTGAACTCTCCCCAGTATGGAGAGTATCAAACAGAGGCAGGGTGGTATCCTGCCCAGGATCCCTCTCATTATATGACTCAAAGATTCCCAATTTATTTATCTTTCCCCTGCCGTCAGGTCGACCAAGCAATGCCTCAGACAGATAAGCAAATATGCATCCCCCCGGAGCTGCCGGAATTGCTGAAGCAATTCACCAAAGCCGCCATTCGGACCCAGCCGCAGGATCTCATCCAGTGGGCTGCGGAGTACGTACTCGTTCTCACCTCAGCCCCGGGTGCCCCTTGCGGGTGGAGGAGGGGAGGTTCTCGGGAAAACTGAGGAGGTTGTCATGGCTGCAGCCTGGGAGTCGGGACCGATTAGCATCATCTTGTGATGTTCAGCTCTCGAATTGCTCTGGTGCTTTAAAATCCACCGATAAATACATCAAGCTGGGTGAGGGTGGGTCGCCCTCCCCTAAGCGACCCAGACTGAGCGATAGGACCCCAGAGCAATTGGCCGAGGTTCCTGGGGCGATCAGCAGGAGTTAGAGTCCCACACCCCGGCCGCACACGCACCTGGTGCGGTCCCTGCGCCCCGCTCCCCAGTCCCAGGGGAAACAGGCGCGGAGGTGGGGGGGAGGGTGGGAGAGGGATGTAGGGTAGGGAGGGGAGAGGGATGTAGGTAGGGAGGGTAGGAAGGCCCCGCCTGCCTTCCGTGGTCCGAAGTAGGGCCCGCTCTCGGGTCTCACCACTAGAGAGCAGCAGCGCGCCTCGGGGAGCCGGGCGCAGAGGCCGCCGGCTGGGCAGTGCGCGCTCGGTCCCAGCTGGTTCACCTCTGCGCTTGCGCCTTGTTGAGGACACCCCCCACCCCCACCCCGCTTCTTCCACTGCAGATCAAGCTCATTCTTGCCTCAACCAGAGACATTCTGTGGCTTGTCTTTGGGAAAATTCTATTTTGTGTTTGTTTGAACTCGTCCGTTCCTTCAAAATGTACATGTCCACGCACTGCACATTGCACTCTGGAGAGAGAAGGCAGCCCTGAGTGCCAAGGGCAGGAAAAGGGGCCAGGCTGAAAACACTGCGCCTCAAACTCAGGTGCCCCCTTGCAGGGGCGACCTCCAGAGGCTGTTCCGTGGAAAGAGCTTGCACAGCGAGAGCTAGCTGTTGGCCCGTATTCAAACAGCTTTGCACGGAAAGCCTCTCATTTATGAAATGGCTTCTTAGGGACACATGCCCGCTTGACACTGGGGATCCGGGACTTGAGGTAGGGGTCGAGAACTAACCATACCTCCTGGATCATTTTCAGGCTAGTTTTACTGCTTAATGATGATCTCCTTTGTAGCGTTTCAGCGGGAGAAGGGGAGTCAGAGATGCTGTTGAGCCTAGCTGGTGGGGGGGGGGGGTGCGGAAGAAGGGAGAATGTCCTCAGCATGAGATGTATTGAGCAGGTGGGAGGAAGGTGTGGACACCTTGAGAAAGCACACAATGTTATCCAAGATCAGCCTCACAGTCACAGCCAGGGCACTCCTGGTGCTGGGCTGAGTCAGGATGAAGCTTTTACAGATGGAGGGAAAATAAGCCAGTGGTGCTCGTAAATAAGGGACATAATGGGGTTGCTTTGCTAGTAATGAACACTTTAGTTTTCCATTCTAAATTTTATAAATTACCTCCAAGATTGTGTTTTGGCATCAGAAGACTAATTTCTTTTGGCATACTCAGACTTTGTTTTATACCACACAATAGTTTAACCCCCCCCCCCCATTTTATTATGCTACTGCTTTATAACAAGGAAAATGACATTTCTTGCCATTGTCCCTGACATTTATGGGAGAAAACATTCCACTGTTGTAGCCTGCTTGCTCCCTTTTTGTATCATGTGCTATAAATTTTTTAGATATCCACGAAGAATCAGTTTGTAGTTTAGCTACAATGAGAAAGGAAAGCATGACCCCAGAGCATTCTCCATCTATTAATACATGAAAAGCATTTATCAGATGATTTTATGAGACTCACAAGCCCGTAGCACTTTGTAGAAACTCCACGAAGTATTCCCAAGACAAAATATGTGCTTAATTCATCACAAGCAAGAATTTCCCTGCATATGTGCTGTCTGAGAAGAAATCACCTCCAAGACATCTGCAGGATGTAAACATGTCTTGTGGTATGTGTGACTGCACGGATTTGTAATATATGTGAATAACCATGGAATTGTTCATTGCAAATGAAGCTAAATAACCCACAGAGTACTAAATCCCTGACTTCCACATTCTTTCACCAACTTGGTTAAAAAGTCCAAAGACATTGCTGCTAAGTGTATCACTCTATTTGGGCAGTCACTTCTGCCACATGATGTGCTGCATTTCTATCTCTCCTGTTTATGCTGCCCAAGTTACTAGAGCCCACTCCTGTTGTCACCCTGAACCCACACGTATCCCAACCCTGATCTGTCTGTCTGTGGAAGTTGCTCATGCACATGGTAAACATCCAGACAGTATTTCTTCTGCCCTCCCTGCTGCTGACCTCCAAGGCAGTACCTCGAAGGTCTTATTTTGCTCCTTGTAGCTCTACATTGCTCTGGAACCAAGAGACAGGTAGTGGTGCATCCCTATCATTGTATGGCTTGACCTTAGTATGGGCTTCTACAAAATTCCCTCTATTACTCTTTTTATACTACTGGATCTGGAGAAAAATAATGAGACTGTTTATTCATGAAAACTAAAGCAGAGAGGGGCAGAGGTGTGTGATCCTGGGATTCTTAATAACAAGGCTTTTGATGAAGACAGACCTTCCAGATAGCATTGATGACCCATGTGTCAACTCCTATGTCCATTCCCAGCTACAGGCAGCCCTTTTTATCTTTTTAAAAAAGATTTATTTGAGAGAGATAGAACAAGGGAAAGGACAGAGGGAGAGGATATTCGAGCAGACTCCTGCCAACTGAGGAGCCCAACATGAGGCTCCATCCTAAGAACCATGAGATCAGGACCTGAGCTAAATCCAAGAGAGTCAGATGCTTAACCAACGGAGCCCCAGGCGCCCCAGCTCTTTTGTCTAATATCAATCCTGAAACCGGACTCAGTATTTTTTCCGTGTTGCGCCCGGAGTGCACTCCACAAAATGTCAGTGAGTGGGCAGATTTTATTAAAAATTTTTGAGGAAAGATAGAGAAGAGTTTTACTTCACACACCCCCACATAAGATCGTCTCACCCCTTCCGTGGCCTGTCTTCTCACCTCAGCCTCCCTCAGAGTGCCCTGCCAACCTTCTTTCTCTCTCCCCTTAAAACCCCTTAAAGCCTTACGATCTCCAGCTGGAAACGTTTCTTCACTCACCCCGAGAGCACCTCCTTCTCCTCCCCTTTCTTTTTTTTTTTTTTTCTTTAAAGATTTATTTATTTATTTGACACACAGAGATTACAAGCAGGCAGAGAGGCAGGCAGAGAGAGAGAGAGGAAGAAGCAGGCTCCCTGCTGAACAGAGAGCCCGATGCGGGACTCGATCCCAGGACCCCGAGATCATGACCCGAGCTGAAGGCAGCGGCTTAACCCACTGAGCCACCCAGGCGCCCTCCTCCCCTTTCTTATACAAGTCACTCTAGTGCTCTTCCAACTTCTTTCCAAGATTGCCTATTACATATTACCAGGTTTATACATTACCCACTACCTAGACTACCCGCTACCGAGACTACCTATTACATATTACATATTACTCACTACCTAATAATCAACTTTAAGTATGTCAATAGCCATGTTACTGGAAATAAAGATTTTATGATTAAAAAACCGTTCCTCTAGGTACCAGGAATCTTCTTCCCTAAAAGAGAGTGGGGATTTAAAATAACAATGATCTTTTTCTCCCTCCTATTATATATATGCTATATCATATATAATGTATATAATATATAATCTATGTATATGTGTATGTACATGTACATATGTTTGTACATATTATATATTTATGTGTTCTATAAAATAGAGAAGAAACACAAATTACTGTTATATGATGTATTACATATGTATTATGTGTATATATGTCATATATAATATATTTTTCTATATAATGTATAATATGTATATACTCTGTATCTCCTATTATATATATGTATATGTGTGTATGTAATGTGTGGTTGCACACCTACACATGTGTATATTAAACACTTAGGAGGGATGACCGGGAAAAAAAAAATCCCAGACTCTATATGCTTCAGGGAATTCCATACCAAAATTTTTATCAATTATTTGTCATCCTTAGACACAAACAAATCTTTTTATTCACTAAGTGTTCTTTATACCTGGAATGGCAGGTAACACATTCGGGCTTTTCCTGTACATAAAGGATCTAAACAAAGTGTCTGGCATATAGGAGGCCCTAACAAATGTTCTTTCCTCTGTCCCCTGCCCTCAAGAAAAAGGAGAGGGGGTTTTCAAAGCAGCCAGAGGCCACTGGAATGTAGGATTTTCTCCCCACCCCCTAACTTTTTTTCTTGTAGTTATTTCGGGGCTATGTCTCGTGGAGAGATTCCTCCAGTGAGAGAGCGGTCTGAGCGAGTGGCTTTGTCTAACTGGGCAGAGCTTACACCTGAGCTGTTAAAGATCCTGCATTCTCGGGTAAGGGCTGTACCAGAGCATCAAGGGGGAAGATGGGGTAATACTGAGGCCAGGTGGGCACAGACAAAAGCCCACCATCCCCCAGCAGTCAGCTGGCCAATCAATATCATAAAATCCACTAAACCATTCACTGAAAGCAAATCTTCTCTTAGGGATAGGAATGATATTGAAATAGGCTACAAGCTGAGTTATTAGTGGGGTCATCCCAGATTTCCCTGAAGCTGGCAGAATGTCCAAGGAATCAACTCAATAATAATCCTTCTCTTCAGAAAAGCGCAGGTCCACAGTCCCTTGACTGTGACACACTTACTGATCAAGAACATAATATGATGGCAATCACAGTTTGGAGAGGGGTATAATTTAGTTTCCGAGCTATCCCAGATGCAGACATAACCTAGCTTTTAGGGAAAATCCTCGCTCTCTTCAAAGCCATATCATTCTGGGAGCTTTCCAATGAATGGATGAGGAAGGTCTGACTTGAGAAAGTTGTAGTTTGGCCAGTTCCCAGGAAATGTGGTTTAGCACCACCATACTCTGCTTTAAAATCCAGGATGGAGAGGTTTGGGGTATTTGAGGACTGACAGCCAACTACCTTGCTCCCAGAGGCTTAGCATTTCACTAGAATCAGAGGGCCAGGGAAGGTGTATGCTTCACTAGGGCATCTGTAGCCTTATCACACTGTTGGCCAAAGACTTGTTCCCTTTCTCCTTTTAACCACCAAGCACCTTACGCAACAGACATGGCAGAGATCAGAGATCTGCCATAACTGGGACCAAGCAACACTAGGCATCCAGACCACAGACCCCTTATTAGTCTTGGAAAAGCACGAGGGTTACATGTGAAGTGTAGTGCAAAAAACTCCACAGAACATAGAAGCAAGAGACTTAACATCTAATTCTAATTTCACTACTGATTACTGGTCTCAGACAAGTCCTCAGCTCCTGGGTTTCATTTGCAGGCTGCCCTATCTCCCTTATAGGCACAACCTAGGGATAAAACAGCAGACAATACTTTTCTGATAAAAGTATGAGAAAAAAATTAAAATGTAAAATAAAGGTATTATTTCCCTATAATCTTGACATTGAGAGTTAAAATGATTGCATCATACTTCAGCACACTTAACACTACACTGAATATTTCTCTACCCTTACAAAGAGGACGGCCAAAGTCCTGCCCTCATTCCTCTCCCACCATCAAACTCCTTGCTGGGTGCTGGGAAAATGTGGGCCTTGCTGGGCAGTATCTCTTGGGGCATTCTCTCATCCTGTCCCTCCCTGTCCGTCGTCTGTCCCCTGACCTGCAGGTTGCTGGAAGACTGATTATCCACGCAGATGAGCTGGCCCAGATGTGGAAGGTGCTGAGTCTCCCAACAGACCTGTTTAATAGTGTGATGAATGTGGGCCGTTTCACAGAGGAGATCGAGTGGCTGAAGTTTTTAGCTCTTGCTTGCAGTTCTCTTGGAGTTGTAAGTGAGCTTTACTGCTTTCTGTTCCTTACCGGAAAAGTTCTGTCTGGGCCTGGAAGAGGAGTACCTCTGCACACACAGTCCTGTCTTCTGGGCTGAGAACAAGCATACCTGTCTTGTCTACTTCCCTTCCTCTCTGAATTAGGTCATTCCTCTGCTCCTCAGCCAGAAGCAGGGGGGAGGAGGGGAGAGGGGAAACCTGTCATCAGACCCTGGGGAGAGTTTACTAGAATGTGGCTTCTGGATTATTTATGAATTTCAATCATTTCCTTTGGATTTATTTCCGTCACCACTCCACTTATATTCCTAAAGATAACCAATAGCCAGCTGCAAGAGATTCGCTTCTACTTGGGTTCCAGACACCTAGAAGATACACCAACGGGGCCTTTGAAAAAGAGATGCAGGCTTACAGAAAACTACTATTTGATAAGCATAATTGGATACAAAAATCAGAGCTGAGAGATCAGGAAAGGAGAAATGAGGCTATTTCCAGACTTACCGTTACGACATCATCATGGATGTAGGATGCTCATACAAATTCATGCCTTTTCTAAGTTTGACTTGATTTACAATTGGAAAAGGAATGTTTCTGTTTTAAAGAAAAAGATATTGCACCCAGTTCATGCACTTATTTAAAAGCTTTGGGCGTCATCTTATATATGGACTCACTCTTATTAAACACCTTTATAATAACTTAAATGAAAATAAATCAGAAACATGGGTTTTTTTAAAAATCCTGGAATATGTGCAAGTTTGAAAGTTAATGAGAAAATTATTGACTCTGCCAAAAGCAAATGGTACATAAAGGTAGTCTGAATCAGTCAACAACTCTAAACACCATCTTTTTCCTTCATCTTGAATACACGTGGGATGCATATCTGACATTTTTGTTTGACAAAAATTATGAGAAATATTATTAGCAAGTTCAACTTTTCCTATAGGCTTCCCCTGCAACTTTCATTATAATTGTTTCTTTAGAGACAAGGAGAGGTGAAGCCATTCATAGTTTTTTTATCTTCATTGTCCTGTATAGTAATACGATATAATGAATAAATTGCTTTCTTCCAAAGAGGAAAGGAAAATTGCAGCCAGTGCAGAAGTTTTGCCTATCAGTACTATCACGCTTCTGTGAAAATAGCCCCAAAGGTTGGGGGAAGTCCAGGAAGACAAATTAAAAATAGACACATTTTATTAAATTCCCGTAGGGTCACAAATATACTCACACTACATGCAGAGATATCTGGAGCAGGGAGGAGGGAACGTACTTTATTTTATCTGTAGTTAATTCTGAGCTTCCTGATCTACCCCACCCACAGAGGGTTGAGTAGGAAAGCAAGTAGATTCAATCAATCCAGGAGTTTTAGTCCGATGCAGTACCAGAAACAGCTTTGACATAAATCCCCAGTCTCTCGGTTTTTTCCACACCACTCCACTCTTCAAGATGGCAGCAGAGTGTATAACAGGGAAATGGTAACTCCAGGATCACACAACCACCAAGCAAAGGATTTCCTACATGTCTTGGTCCTTGGAAATCCATGGGAATAAACACTGTCCGTGTGGTCTCAGGGGCTTGTGGCCTAAGTCCTAGGTCTCTTCTCTCTCACAGCACAGTGCTCCTTCCCACCCCCCATCCCTAGCTCGTCATCATTCTGGTGGGTTCTGAGGACCTCTCTGAACCCTTTCAGGTTGCCTTCATCGGCTCCCTGGCTCCGGTGGTCTACTTCACAGACCCTCACCACCTTGTGAGATGTGTGAGTCCTCTCCTTCCACATGCCTTGCGGTAACAAAAGTGACTACAGAATATTAAATTCCACTCTTCCCTCTGCTGAGCTCACAGTGCAGCTGTAGGTTTCCTTTGGTATGTCTCCCTCCCGCACTGGGGAGGGGGAAACCATGAGGTGAATTGTATCTTTCTACCTCCCTTCCAAAACAGGGAGATTGGATTAGATGTTCCAAAAGTTCCTTCATCTCTGACAGACTATGATTCTAGTCTGCTTTCTCTACTTCTACTGAGATATCCTCAGGTCTGACTTTGGATAACAGTGAGGTCTTCAAGTATCTAACTGCCCCTCATCACCCCAACATCACAGAACACCTTGAGGTGAAGTCAGCCTGAAGGGCTAGTCTGTAAATAAAGGGTGCCTTGTGAATCTAGGAACCAGACCCATTATACCCATCTGTTTCATATTGGACTATTGCTGGGAACTTAAATGTGGAGGTGTGAGGGTGTCAACATCTGGCAGAGGCTTTGCAGTCTAGTTAAACCATTTATCCTTAGGGTGCCTGGGTGGCTCAGTCACTTAAGCATCTGCCTTTGGCTCGGGTGGTGATCTCAGGGTCCTGGGATGGAGCCCTGCTCTGGGCTCTCTGCTCAGCAGGGAGTCTGCTTCTCCCTCTCCCTCTGCCCCTCCCCCTGCTCATGCGCTCTCTCTCTCTCTCTCTCTCAAATAAATGAATAAAATCTCCATATATATACATATACTCTTAGAGACAAGCGCAGGAATTCCTCCTTCCTTTGCCAATTCACCAGTCAGACATGATCTTGGTGCCACGTAGAAAAACCAGTTCCCTCCTTTCATCTAATGACAGGGACTTTCTTGAGCTCTCCCAATCTATACCCAGGATTCAAAAGACTGTGGCATGCAGACCTATATTTCTCTTCCCTATCAGCACTCCTTCCTCTAGACTAGCCTCTATTCCCTCCTGTTCCACGGGGACTGATTGTAGAAAAGGAAGACTGTGTTCATTGGAAGGAAGGATGTGTTTTGTTAGCAAATAATTCACTTTCTGAGCCTTTCTCCTCTGGGTTTGTGACTCTCAGAAGATGCTTTAAGGCTCCCTTTATCAAGCGGATCCCCATCTGATCAAAAAATCTTGGGCAACAAAACGCAGGTCCTTGTTTACTTTAGATTTATTTAAGTTCTAGTCCAGAGAATTCTTTATCCATTCATCCATGTATGAAATATTTTAAAATGTTAAGAGGACAATAAAACTTAAAGGCTTGTGTTTGATTAACAAGATACTGTTTGGGGTAAAAAGCACCTGTATTAGCTTGTAGGGCTGATGGAACAAAGTACCCCAGACTGGGTGGCTTAAACACTAGAAATTTATTTTCTCACAGTCCAAGAGGCTGGAAGTCTGAGATTAAGGTGTCTGAGGCCATTGTCCTTGGTTTGTAAATGGCCATTGTCTTCCTGTTTCTCTTTCTTTCTCTTCTTGATTCATTTATTTATTTGAGAGAGAGGATGAGTGACTGGAGGGAGGAGGAGGGGAAGAGAAAAACTTCAGTAGACTCCTTGCTGAGCTCTGAGCCCGATGTGGGGGGTTAAGCACAAGACCCTGAGATCATGACCTGAGCAGAAACCAAGAGTCAGACACTTAATGGGCTGAGTCACCCAGGCGCCCTTACCTGCTGCTTTATACAGCTGTCTCTCTGCATATGTATGTATCTAACATGTCTATGTCCTAATCTCCTCTTATGAGGATAGCAGTCTTATTTGTTTAAGGCCCACTCCACAGACTTGATTTTAACTTAATTACCTCTAAAATGGCCCTATCTCCAAATAGAATCACATTCTGAGGTCCTGGGGTTAGGGCTTCAGCATATGAATTTGGGGTGAACACAATTCAGTCCTTAACAGCACCCCAACATGGATGAGCCTGCAGGAAGAGGACAGCAGAACAAAGGCAGGAGGGGAGTTTTTGAAGAAAAGGAAGGAGAGAGGATGAGCTATGAGTGGAGATGATGGAGTTCTTTGCATATAAGCTTGCAAATCTACCCAACCTCCCCCCCCCCCCCCCCCGTCATGCTGACCTCGCATCCCGCACATGCCCCACCATCTCACTGACAGCCTCTTCCCCAGCCTCTGGTCTGCCTGCCACTCACCCTCCTCCCTGGAAGCGTGTGGCACATTGCCACAGATGGTGCTTCGCAGCAGTTTCCAGGGCAGGGCTCCCAAGGGCAGGGGAGGGTCAATGAAAGGGGCCTGCTGCAAACCCCAAATCTCTTTGACATCATGCGTTTTACCATTCTAAAATTTGTGTACCCTGATGATTCCAGTTCATAAGGTGGCAATGTTTATCAACATAAAGAAACAAAATGTAAATATTAAATCAATTAAAGTTAATAATTAATGCAAACAATGTTTAAATCACTTGTCATCAGGTAAAACTGTCTCTCTAGGAAGATGACCAAGTTGATTCAGCGCCCTCATATACTTCCTGATACCTCCCCGTGTACACCCCTGGGTAACACACACAAGTTAAAGAGGCATCCTGTAGACATCCGTTATATTCAGGGGAAGGAAGGGAACGGAGCAGCCCGCAGCAGCTGCAGAGGAAGGGCAGTGCCAGCCAGCCTTCTAGGGAGATAACAGCAGCTGCCTTTTCCTTCTCCCAGGCACACCCAGTTCATCACTCAGGAATCACTGTTCACTGGTCCCTGGAAGGTGTTTAAGGACAATCTACACATCATCTGTTTTGGTGAATTGCCCTGGTAGACACGCTGACCTATGTTTGCTAATTCAGAACTAAACAATCCTTTCTTCAAATCATTTTTCTTTACCCCTGTAATTTCCCAACTCATTCACTTGGGAAATTTATGTAAAGAATAGGTTTATGGAAAGACACAGGTGAGTAAAAGCTAATTCTGAACATGACCTTTTGATGTTGGAAGTTTCATTGGTTTGCTCCTATACTGTAAACCTTTGGGCATCCATCATCTCCTAGTTCTTCCCCGGCAACAACGAGGTGAATGTCATGTCATATAAAATACAAGGTGTAAAACAAAAAACAACCAAGGTGTTTTGATTAGATGGATCTACATGTTTTAGAAGAACTGGTTTTGATGTTCAGTGTCACTTTTCCTGTATCTGGGACTCCTGTCTTCCCAGGGATTGACCCTTCTCCCCCACCCCCACCACTGTAGCATTGCTCCAAGTCCCACAGGAGCATATGGGCTAGACTAATTACCTCAACTCTTCAGACTGAAGTAAGATTAGAGAGCAATAAGAAGAAATAATTTTAATTTTTTAGAATGTAAAATCAAATTCTTATTTAGTGAGGTTATTTTGATGAAAATAATAAATATCTTAAAATATTCAGTTCATAAACTTAATTCCTTGAGAGTAACCCTCCAACAAAGAAAGGAAAGGAAAAAAAGAAAGAAACCAGATGGAATTCATTGATGTTTGGGTGTAAAAAGTTCAAGCTTTCCAGAATATTACATTATTCTCACCTCATTTTATGAGAGCAGTATTTTTATTTGTTTTCTTTTATCTAAACTGATCTTGCAGGGGGTGCCTGGGTGGCTCAGTCTGTTAAGCTTCTGCCTTCCATTCAGGTCATGATCTTGGGGTCCTGGGATTGAGCCCCACCTATGCTCCCTGCTCAGAGGGGGGTCCTTTTCTCCCTCTCCTTCTGCCACCCCTCCCTACCACTCCTGCGTGTGGGTGCACACACTCTCTTTCTTCCTCTCAGATAAATAAATAAAACCTTTAAACTGAATCTTAGGAATTTAGTTTGAAATAATGACTTTCTCATTTTATCTTATGCCTTTATAGACCATTGCCAAAACTCTCAAGATAGTGTGCGAGGTGTTATCATCTGACCATGACAGTGGACCTCCCCGGATCCCATTTAGCACCTTCCAGTTTCTCTACACGTATATTGCTGAGGTGGACGGGGAGATCTCTGCCTCACATGTCAGCCGAATGCTGAACTACATTGAACAGGAAATGTAAGTAAACTTTTACCCATCAGAGGGGAAAGAATCAGAGGGGAAAACAAATCTAGCAGGCCATGATATAGCAAGGTTACTATATTATACTGCTCTAGGCACAGAGAAATGTGATGAAGAAAAAGAACTAAAGACCCAAAAGAGAAAGGGAAAGGCCAGGGAAGAACGGTGTAGGACAGTGATTCCAGTGATGAATTGGAAATGCTAGTTCTCAGGCTGCCACCTGAAAATACCCAGTCACAAGCTCAGGGGCAGGACCCAGATGTCTGCATCTTAGCAGGCCCTTCAGGTGACTGACTCACACTCCGGTTTTAGGTAGTAAGGTAAGAGTGGGGGAGGAGGAGCAGGCTGCCAAAGTCAAAGAAAAAGAAAGGCATTGAGGGCAGGATCCACAAAGAATTCATTTGGAAGGAGAGAGTTAATATACTGTCTTTCTTAAAACTGATTGTTCAACGAACTAACCCCAGATATATATTTTCCCCAAACAGAATTGGTCCTGATGGTTTAATCAAAGTCAATGACTTTACCCAAAACCCCAGGGTTCGGCTGGAGTAAAAGCAGTTTTGGCCATTTTAAAGGAAGATAACAGAGTTGATTGTGCTTCAGAATGACTGAGCCCCACGCACCATCTAATGTCAATTTTCTTGTACAACTGGTCCACACCAATAAACAATTAAGCAAACCTATGAACTCAAGAAATGTGTGGAATTAAGATGTAAAATTGTTGGAACAAAACACTTAAATGAACAGAAGATGCGTATCCTTCCCACATGGACACTGAGAATGGCTAACTAAGCAGGGTAGAAAATGTGTCTCAAGTCAAACCCAGGCTGTCAAGATTTTCACAGGTAGCATGTTAACCAGACACAGTTCTGATGTTTTGTGATTATGAAGGATCTTCTACGTAGTCAATCCACATTTTCACCAGTTTGGCTCTCCATTTGTCGGTATGGTGCTAGTCACTCACACACTCACTAATGTTTGTCAAGGTTAGCTATGTGCAAGGAATAGGATAATAAATATAGGACACCCTGTTAAGTTTGAATTTTGAATAAGCGAATAGCTTTTCAGTATTGTTTTGTTTTGTTTTCATGCTAAATCTGGCAACCCCACCTAGGAACTATGCTGGCTTCTGGACCTACAAAAATGAATCATATCTGAATTCTGCCCTCAATGAGCTCACACCGTCTTACATGAACGCAAGACATGAACTCAAATCACCTTTTTTTTTTTTTTTTTTCACACAAGAGAGCACACATAGGGGTGGGGAGAGACAGAGGGAGAGGGAAAGAGAGAATCTTAAGCAGGCTCCATGTACAGCATAAAGCCTGACCTGGGGCCCTTAACTGACTTAGCCACCAAAGCACCCCTGAACACAAATCATTTTAAAGCAAGTCACTCTGAGAGGTACCATTATGTGTTACAGAGATTGGTATTAAAGGAGCAATGTCTCCAAATTTTTCTGACACTATATACAGATGTAATGGGACCCTCTTGGGAATTGCCCTGCATGAGGTTAAGACCTCTGACAAGGTCTCTGAAAGATTTTTCTTTCTTCCAGGAAGCAGATGAGATGAACAGTCTGTGGGGTTATTGTTCTTAAGGTCAGGTGTACCAAGGTTGCTGGATTCCTTCTCTCTGCCATACTCTTCTCTCTTGAAAGTTTTTTTTTTTTTTTTAAGTTGTTTTGGTATAAGAATCATGTTAGTGTGCCTTTTCCTTTACACATTATCTTCCTTCTGAACTGGCGAGAAATTCATCTGTTAGTGTCTAAATCAGTAAAAGGATATTATGAAGGGACATCACCATAGGTCCTTTAATTTGGCTTAGAGTGAAGTACGAAAAAGAACTGAAACACATTCTACCCGCCATGGCTGTCCAGTTACACCTGCAGGGGGCGAGCAACAACCAATTCCCCCAGCTGTCTGTCATTTAGCCAAAGCAGTCTATCATTTATATCCACCCTGGCACCTTCGGCTGTGAAAAGGCTGCAGCCCTGCAGGCAAATCCTGGCACTGGAATAAATTGGGGTTAAAGAATGAGTGAAACCCTTCAACCTGCGCCAGTCTCTCCATTTCTTTCACTATGATCAAAGAATTCCAATATGATCTTGTCTGGGGGTGAGGAGTGAAGGGGAGCAGAGGGAATAGCCCCAATTTGAAAGGCTCTAAAACAAGGTCATGATCATAATAGAAGCAGAAGGGGCCTTTTTATGTTTGAGAAAACAAATTAAACTAGAAACCAAACCTCAGTAGCCCTGAGCATAATCCCTCAAGAGTGAGGCTAATGAAACCACATCCATCAAAGTGAATAGAGGACCCAGATACAAAGTCACTGATGACACTGTGGCCACTGGTTGAAACTCAGCATAACTGGTGGTGCTACCTCTTTGGCTTCTAACACATCACGTGATGTCTGCTATCTTTCTGTCTGCTGTCTATCTTTCTATCTTGCTTCCTCTAAGCTACTGAGATTGTTAAACCCCAGATGCTCATTAGAAACAGCTCCTAGAGCACAGCTGCCAAATTAGCCTACTTCAGAGGTCATCCCGAAGGTGAAAACCAGCTTTGGCCTCCACCTATGCTGTTCTATATCCACAGTATTATAAAGATGGTATTAATGATCGTCACCAGCATGTATGAAGCACTTACTATGTGCAACCCCTATGCACAAGGCTCTCTATACATGGTCAAAAATAACCTTTACAACCTGACCTTGCAAAGTCAATGTTATTGTCCCTATTTTATAGATGAAGAAACAGCCTTAGAGAAATTAAGTTGTTCACAAGCACTGGTAAGAGGAGTTTGAATCCAGGTCTGTCTGACTCCAAGCTTGGGCTGCCTTGTTTGCTCAGTGCACTTTTTAGTAGTTTCTCCCCAGAAACAGCCTCTGAGATAAGGATTTAAGTGCAAGTAGTTTATACAGGAGACAATAGCAGGAAGAGTGGAAAGAGAGAAGGAAAAGTAAGATAATGATGGAAAGGAAACCAATAAACAGTGTGTTATCAAGCCACTTATCCATAAAGCCCAGTCGTGCTGGAGGAATCTGGGAGACAGGGTAAAACACATCTAAGAATTATCCCAACCAGAGGGATGAGGAAGCTCTTCATCATCGGCTAAGGGCTGCTTCCTCACCAAGTTCCCATCTGTCATTGACTGAGGGTTGTTTCCAGAGGCATTAATTTACTGGCATTTCCAGCTTGCCCAGCTGAAAGTGCGAGCTTTCTCCTTTTGAGGCAGAAGAAATGCTCTCAGTTTCAAAGTCATAGGTGTTTACCAAAACCAACCTTTGAACCTTTGAAGGCATTGGCATAGGGTACCACAAACATCTGCTACAACGCCTTACAGAGAGTTTAATAAAACAAAATTTTAGCATTTTCATCACAATTGTTTCTTTCCTTGGGTCAGACTCAAGTCAGTAGGGCCTTCAGGGCAATAAGTGACATATGTGTGTTGAAATCACACTTAACCCTCAAACCTGACACATTGTCCCAAACCAGCAGTTTCTTCCCCATGATGAGATCATTCCAAAGGGACTTTCTTCATCCTTGCTGCTAATAGACCCTTGTCAGATCCATCCCATTGGCCATCCTATCATGACCAGAAAGAAATATTTGAATCCTAGCATGACCTCAGTTAAGCTGTCAGTCTGAGACCCCGGAAAGATATGGTTTATATTTTTTCCTTTAAAAAGAAAAAAACATTCAGGAAGAAATAAAATCAAGATTTTATAAAGAAAACGAAGTGGGCTCTTTCTTTCCTAAATTAAACTATTTTGATTAAAGTGAAGACTACAGATACATTTAAAACTTCGTTGGGAAATGCAAAGATTATGGCTCAATTCCATGTTCTCTGTTCTGCATGCCCCCTCTCTCCTTGATATTGTTCAATCATGTAGTTTCTGTAACTGTCCTTAGTTAAATATATATATGTGTGTATATATATATATACATATATATATGAAATGAGCACATTAGCATTCTTCTGGGGAAAAATAGAAAGTTTTTAGCAAATACTCAAAATTGTATATGATCAAAAAAGGTTAAGAACCCTTGGATTAGAAATAATTCCAGAAGGCACAGAATGGCTTGAGGAAAAACAACAGGGCAGCCTCAAATCTTCATAAGCAGAACTAAGTTCATTCTTCCAATATTTAATTTATAATCCAGTCCACAGCTTTTTTCTTTTTGAATCTTGTATCATGGCTATATATCTTAATTGTGTTTTTACATTTTCATATACTTTGCAATTTTGGTTGTTTTCTATAAACTGGAGCTTGGTTAACAGGAATAGAGTCTTTCATACTTCAGAAGAGAACCAATGGGAAAAGTCATTGGCCCAATACTCTAAATTATGAAACACTTGCCTAGACCAAGCAAAGTCACTAACCATGACACTAGAGGGACCTAAAGCTCCAATCAGGCTCAGAGGGCTGAGTCCTGAATAATCCTAATAACAGACCATCAAAATATATAAAGCAAAACTGACAGAACTGAAGGGAGAAATAAACAGCCATATAATAATAGTTGGAGACATAAATACTACACTTTCAATAATGGATACAACAATTAGAAGATAAATACAGGACTTAAGTAACACAATAAACCAAGTAAATCTAACACATATACAGAACATTCTAACCAACAACAGCATATGCATTCTTTTCAAATGCACACAGGACATTTTGCAGAAAAGACCAGATGTTAGACCATGAATTAGGTCTCAATAAATATGAAAAAATAGACTATCATCCAAAATATCTTCTCCAACCACAACAGGATGAAGTTAGAAATCAACAATAAGGGGCACCTGGGTGGCTCAGTGGGTTAAAGCCTCTGCCTTCAGCTCAGGTCATGATCCCAGGGTCCCGGAATCGAGCCCTGCATTGGGTGCTCTGCTCGGTGGGGAGTCTGCTTCCTCCTCTCTCTCTCTCTCTCTGACTGCCTCTCTGCCTACCTGTGATCTCTGTCTATCAAATAAATAGATAAAATCTTTAAAAAAATAAAACTGGAAAGGTCACAAATAGGTGGAAATCAAGTAACATACTCTTAACCAATGGACCAAAAAAGAAATCACAAGAGAGGAGGAGTCAAGATGGCAGAGAAGTAGCAGGCTGAGATGACATCAGGTAGTAGGAGATCAGCTAGATAGCTTATCAAACCATTCCAAACACCTAAAAATCCAACAGGAGATTGAAGAGAAGAAGCACAGCAATTCTAGAAATAGGAAATCGACCACTTTCTGAAAGGTAGGACCAATGGAGAAGTGAATCCAAAGCAACGGGAATATAGACCCCGCAGGGAGGGGCTGGCTCCTGGCAAGCAGTGGAGCAATGGAGCACAAAATCAGAACTTTTAAAAGTCTGCTCCACTGGGGCACCTGGGTGATCAGTGGGTTAATGCCTTTGCCTTCGGCTCAGGTCATGATCCCAGGGTCCTGGGATCGAGCCCCGCATCGGGCTCTCTGTTCAGTGGGGAGCCTGCTTCCTCCTCTCTCTCTTCCTGCCTCTCTGCCTACTTGTGGTCTCTGTCTGTCAAATAAATAAATAAAATCTTTAAAAAAAAAAAAGTCTGCGCCACTGAAGGACATCGCTCCAGAGGCTAAACCAGGGTGAAGCCCACACAGGGTCAACGTGCACTCAGGTCCCGCGGGGTCACAGAAGGATTGGGAGTGTCTGAGTGTTGCAGAGCTCACAGGTATTATAGCAGGGAAGCCGGCTACAGAGACGGATCCAAGGACTGAGCTCTCAGCTCAGAGTTACCTTAAATTGTGATCTGTGGCACAGGCCACTGTTCTGTGAGCAGGGATCCCACAAGATCTGGGGAGACCCCCCCTGGAAGAGCACAGGGATCTGTGGGGTTTGGAGACTCCAGGCAGGGCTGTGTGTCAGAGACAGAGATGCTTGGTCACAGGCTGGGTGAGCTTGGAGCACGGCCAGAGGTCAGGGAGATGGGAGTGGTTGAGTGCTTTTCTCCGAGGGCGCACTGAGGAGTGGGGCCCTGAGCTCTTGGGTCATCCAGGCCAGAGACTGGGAGGCCACCATTTTCATTCCAGTCCTCTGGAAATCTATGGAAAAGTGCTCAGGAAACAAAAGCTCCCGAAAGTGAACCTGAGCAGATTACTTAGCCCAGTCCCTGGTAAGGGTGGTGCAATTCCGCCTCAGGCAAAGACACTTGAGAATCACTACAACAGGCCCCTCCCCCAGAAGATCAGCAAGAAATCCAGCCATGACTAAGTTCACTTACGAAGGAGAACAGTGAAATTCCAGAGGAGGAGAAAGCAAAGCATGGAATTTATGGCTTTCTCCCCATGATTCTTTAGTCTGGTGAAGTTAATTAATTTTTTTTAATTTTATTTTTTTTCTTCCGCTAAATTTTTTTTAACTTTTACCCTTTCCTCTTTTAACATTTTTTAACTATTTTATCTTAACAATACCTTTCAAAATAAAATCTTTTTGAACCTTCATTATTATAGTCCTAATTTATCCTTCATTGTATCTAACTTTATTTTTTGTATAGATATAGGGTTTTTTCTTCTAAAAAAATTTGGGATACAACTTCCTCTAATAGATCAAAATATAACCTAAATCTAGCATAGGGCTTTGTTCTAGTCTCTAGCCTGAGCAAATTCTCTCCACGTTCTTTTTCTTTATTCTCCCAACGAACTTATCTTTTCAACTCCTTTTTTAGAAATTAAAAAAAATTTTTTTTTCATCTTTATAGTCATATTCCATCCCTTCATCATGTTTACCCTTATGTATGTTTTTCATTCTTATAATTTGGGGAGGCAGTTTCTTCTAAGAGACCAAAATACTCCCAGAATTAAGTGGGTGACCCCGTTCTATTCACCAGTCTAATATATATATATATATATTTTCTTTTTTATATTTTCTCTTTATTTTTTTTCTTTTCTGAATTTTTTTCTCTGAACTTCTTTTTACTCCCTTTCTTCCCCCCACAATTTGGGGTCTCTTCTGATTTGGTTAAAGCACATTTTCCTAGGGTCTTTACCACCCTTTTAGTATTTTATTCTCTCCTTCATGTATTCTTATCTGGATAAAATAACAAGGTGACAAAACTCTCCAAAAAAAAAAAAAAAAAAAAAAGAACAAGAGGCAAAACCAAAGGCCAGGGACCTAATCAATACAGACATTGGTAATATGTTAGATCTAGAATTCAGAGTGACAATTCTCAAGGTGCTAGCTGGGCTCGAAAAAGCCATGGAAGATATTAGAGAAATCCTGTCTGGAGAAATAAAAGCCCTTCCTGGAGAAATAAAAGAACTAAAATCTAACCAAGTTGAAATAAAAAAATCTATTAATGAGGTGCAATAAAAAACGGAGGCTCTTACTGCTAGGCTAAATGAGGCAGAAGAGAGAATTAGTGATATAGAAGACCAAATGACAGAGAATAGAGAAGCTGAGCAAAAGAGAGACAAATAACTACTGGACCACAAGGGGAGAATTCAAGAGATAAGTGATACTATAGGATTAAACAACATTAGAATAATTGGGATTCCAGAAGAAGAAGGGGGGGGGAGCAGAAGATATATTGGAGAGAATTATTGTAGAGAATTTCCCTAATATGGCAAAGGAAACAAGCATCAAAATCCAGGAGGTGTGAAAAACCCCCTTCAAAATCAATTAAGAATAGGTCCACACCCTGTCATCTAATAGTAAAATTTATAAGTCTTAGCAACAGAGAGAAAATCCTGAAAGCAGCCCGGGACAAGAAGTCTGTAACATACAATGGTAAAAATATTATATTGGCAACAGATTTATCCACAGAGACCTGGGAGGCCAGAAAGGACTGGCATGATATATTCAGAGCAGTAAATGAGAAAAACATGCAACCAAGAATACTATATCCAGCTAGGCTATCATTGAAAATAGAAGGAGAGATAAAAAGCTTCCAGGAAAAACAAAAACAAAAAGAATTTGCAAACACCAAACCAGCCCTACAGGAAATATTGAAAGGGGTCCTCTAAGCAAAGAGAGACCCTAAAAGTAGTAGATCAGAAAGGAACAGAGACAATATACAGTAACAGTCACCTTACAGGCAATATAATGGCACTAAATTCATCTCTCTCAATAGTTACCCTGAATGTAAATGGGCTAAATGCCCCAATCAAAAGATACACGGTATTAGAATGGATAAAAAAAAAAGACCATCAATATGCTGTCTACAAGAAACTCATTTTAGACCCAAAGACACCTCCGGATTTAAAGTGAGGGGGTGGAAAACAATTTACCATGCTAATGGACACCAAAAGAGAGCTGAGGTGACAATTTTTATATCAGATCAATTAGATTTTAAGCCAAAGACTCTAATCAGAGATGAGGAAGGACACTATATCATACTCAAAGGGTCTGTCTAACAAGAAGATATAACAACTTTAAATACCTATGCCCCTAACATGGGAGCAGACAACTATATAAACCAATTAATAACAATCAAAGAAACACATGGACAATAACACAATAATAGTAGGGAACTTTAACACTCCCCTCAGTGAAATGGACAGATCATTTAAGCAAAAGATCAACAAGGAAATAAAGGCCTTAAATGACATACTGGACCAGATGGACATCACAGATATATACAGAACATTCCATCCCAAAGCAACAGAATACACATTCTTCTCTAGTGCACATGGAACATTCTCCAGAATAGATCACATCCTGAGTCATAAATCAGGTCTCAACCAGTATCAAAATATTGGGATGATTCCCTGCATATTTTCAGACCACAATGCTCTGAAACTAGAACTCAATCACAAGAGGAAATTTGGAAAGAGCCCAAATACATGGAGACTAAAGAGCATCCTTCTAAAGAATAAATGGGTCAATCAGGAAATTAAAGAAGAATTGAAAAAATTCATGGAAACAAGTGATAATGAAAACACAATGGTTCAAAATCTGTGGGACACAACAAAGGAGCTCTGGAGAGGAAAATATATAGCAATCCAAGCCTCTCTCAAGAAACTAGAAAGGTCGGGGTGCCTGGGTGGCTCAGTGGGTTAGGTCATGATCATGATCATGGTTCAGGTCATGATCCCGACTCAGGTCATGATCCCAGCATCCTGGGATTGAACCCCAGCGTCCTGGGATCAAGCCACGCATTGGGCTCTCTGCTCAGCAGGGAGCCTGCTTCCTCCTCTCTCTCCCTGCCTCTCTGCCTACTTGTAATCTCTGTCTGTCAAATAGATAAATAAAATCTTAAAAAAAAAAAAAAGGGAAACAAGAAAGGTCTCAAAGGGTCAACCTAAGCCTACACCTAAAGGAGCTGGAGTAAGAACAACAAAGAAAGTTAAAACCAGCAGGAGAAGAGAAATTATAAAGATCAGTGCAGAAATCAATGAAATAGAAACCAAAAAAACAATAGAACAAATCAAGGAATCTAGGAGTTGGTTCTTTGAAAGAATTAATAAGATTGATAACCCCCTGGCCAGACTTATCAAAAAGAAAAGAGAAAGGACCCAAACAAATAAAATCATGAATTAAAGAGGAGAGATCACAACCAACACCAAAGAAATGGAAACAATGATAAGAACATATTATGAGTTGGGGCGCCTGGGTGGCTCAGTGGGTTAAAACCTCTGCCTTCGGCTCAGGTCATGATCCCAGGGTCCTGGGATCGAGCCCCACGTCAGGCTCTCTGCTCAGTGGGGAGCCTGCTTCCTCCTCCTCTCTCTCTGCCTGCCTCTCTGCCTACTTGTGATCTCTGCCTGTCAAATAAATAAATAAAATCTTAAAAAAAAAAAGAACATATTATGAGCAACTATATGTCATCAAATTTGACAATCTGGAAGAAATGGATGCATTCCTAGAGCCATATAAACTACCAAAACTGGACCAGGAAGAAAAAGAAAACCTGAACAGCCCCATTAGCACTAAGGAGATTGAAGCTGTCATCAAAAATCTCCCAACAAACAAGAGCCCAGGGCCAGATGGCTTCACAGGGAAATTCTACCAAACATTTAAAGAAGAATTAGTTCCTATTCTCCAGAAACTGTTACAAAAAATAGAAATGGAAGGAAAACTTCCAAACTCATTTTATGAGGCCAGCATTACCTTGATCCCAAAATCAGACAAGGATCCCATCAAAAAAAGAATTACAGACCAATATCCTTGATGAACATAAATGCAAAAATTCTCACCAAAATACTGGCCAATAGGATCCAACAGTACATGAAAAGGATTATTCACCACGACCAAGTGGGATTTATTCCAGGGCTGCAAGTTTGGTTCAACATCTGTGAATCAATCAATGTGATACAATACATTAAGAAAAGAAAGAACAAGAACCATATGATACTCTCAATAGATGTTGAAAAATCATTTGACAAAGTACAGCATCCTTTCCTGATCAAAACTCTGCAAAGTATAGGGATAGAGGGTACATACTCAATAACATCAAAGCCATCTATGAAAAACCCACCACAAATATCATTCTCAATGGAGAAAAACTGAGAGCTTTTCCACCAAGGTCGGGAACACGGCAGGAATGTCCATTATCACCACTACTATTCAACATAGTACTAGAAGTCCTAGCCTCAGCAATCAGAAAACAAAAAGAAATTAAAGGAATCCAAATCAGCAAAGAAGAAGTCAAACTATCACTCCTTGCAGATTATATGATACTATGTGTGGAAATCCAAAAGACTCCACTCCAAAACTGCTAGAACTTGTACAGGAATTTAGTAAAGTGTCAGGATCTGAAATCAATGCACAGAAATCAGTTGCATTTCTTTAAACCAACAGTACAGAAGAAAGAGAAATTAAGGAGTCAATCCCATTTACAATTGCACCCAAAACTATAAAATACCTAGGAATAAACCTAACCAAAGAGGTAAAGAATCTATACTCAGAAAACTATAAAATACTCATAAAAAAAATTGAGGAAGACACGAAGAAATGGAAAAATGTTCCATGCTCCTGGATTGGAAGAACAAATATTGTGAAAATGTTTATTCTACCTAAAGCAATCTATACATTTAATGCAATCCCTATCAAAATCCCATCCATTTTTTCCAAAGAAATGG